>NC_140085.1:90313303-90913303 GCF_964237585.1 Gallinula chloropus
CTAAGAGGGAGTTTGTATCCTTGGCTGCCCCCCACCCTCCTACTTTATGCATGGTTATGCTTGTGTTTCCGTGTGTACTGCCGGGGAAGGGAGGGGGGAAGGGAATAGATATTTTTTACAGTGGTGGCAAATTATGAAATCTATCGAGCCATTTTGTCCAGAAATAGTAACTATTTATTTACCATTTTTCATTCCACAAATATGCTGCTTATTTGTAATTTCAAACATCGAAGCTTTTCTCTGTATTAATCTTTTTTTTTTCTTCCCCCCCCCCCTTCTTTTTTTTTTACTGGGGAGGGATTTGCAATGCATTTCATAGCCCATTTAGCATTGTCGAGTTTTGGGAGCCCAGATTTATCATGGGTTCTAAAGACTGCTTAAATTGATCCATTTAAAATGGTCTTTTTATCTGAGCTTCTGTCATTTCTGTTGGAGAGCAAAACTGCTACTCTGCTGGTAACAAAAAAAAAAAAAAAAAAAGAAAAAGAAAATAAAAGAGATAGTGGAAGTGAGTTACATAAAATGTTCTGGAGAATCCTAAGTAATTATATAAAATGGACGCTGATCAGTGGAGATCTCTCAACACTAACAATCACCTTTTTTAATAGAAAATTATTTATTTAATGGCAAGAGGCGGACTTCTTAAAAACATGCATTAGGCCTTCCTCTTAGCACAAAGAAGTCCATAATGCAATATTCCCAACCCACCTGGGACTGCCTAGGAGATTCTCCAAAACCTTCAAATCCTTTGAAATGTTTCTTAAAAATGCATTATTTTACAGCCGGAGAGAACTTTGCTGCCAACAGGTTTTTTTGCTGTCGTTTGGGGCTTTTTTTTTCAGCTGTCCTTTAAGTTACGACTCCCCAGTTTGAACAGAAGTGCCTCCTCGCTGAACAAACTAAGTTAATTGAAATCCATAGCAGCAGATCTATTCACTGGCACTCCAACTACAGAAACTACTCGCTCCATTTTATTAGCAGCTTTATTTCCAGAACCTGAGCGAAACTTTTCAAGGTTTTATGTATCAGCCTGCCAAGAATCGGTGGCTGATCTGTTAGCTGGGGAATGACATTCACTGCTTAATTCCACACGCACACCCCCTCCTTTTTATTCGAGCTTCTAAATTAATGTTTTGTTGATAGATTTTAAATGTGTTTATTGCTTCGAACGACCTGTTAACTGTAGCAAGGTGTTTCCTCCCATCTTTAAGTTTGAATCTCAAGCTTTGAAACTCAGATTCTGGTGTTAGAGAGGATGCTGAAGTTATGCCAAAAATGTTGGGGTCCTAAAGGTGGAGTAGCTGGTGTCTCTGCCTGGTGGTCAGCCTGGAGCGATGGAGCTGGAGGGCTGCCGTCCCGTCGAGAGGCTGGTGGATATTCAGGCACCTGTCATTTTCTCCTGAACTAGCACAGGTGTAACATTCCTCAGCAGCCCAGGTTTTTTTGTAGGAAGAGACGTGGACCTGTCCTCAGGATTCTTATGTGTATGTTAGCAGAAGCTCCCCCTCATCTTAACATTTTAAAAGTTTTTTTAAAATGACTACAGGATACCTTTTGATTTTATGAAAACCCCAGGCAAGAAGAATTCAAGCAGAGGAGAGTTGGAGAAGGAGAAACCTTTTTCATTACCCAGTAAGATCTTCTGGTTTTTTAATCTTACAAACTTTTTCACTAGGAGGATTTAATTTTCTTTGATCCTCAAGTATATTCTGGGGGAAAAAAAAATAAAAATCTTAGCCCTTCTGATAGCATAGAGTCCATTTGGAATCTGGATAGAGCAGCAAAGGGTAAAGTATGCCTAAGTAAACTTAAATCCGGCATATGATGCTGTAGCTGGAACTCAGGGAGCGTCAAGCTTCTTGGCCAGGGGTCTAGGGCTGAGTTTGGCGAGGCGGCGTGGGGTGCTCCAGGTTCCCATGCTCGCAACCCGGGGCAGCTGTGCGGAGCAGAGCTCACGGTGTTGATTGGGTCACTGTGTGCTTTTATTTTAGTGTTGGAGCAGACAGTTATCTAACACACCCACACGAGGAAGTGCTCTGGAGCAGTTATTTCATGCTTTGCCATGCCCTGTAGCTAGAGTAATTTTGGGCTGAATGGCATGTGTATATGCCTCTCTCACTCCTGTGAGACAAAAAGCAGTGCTGTTGGGTTTTGTGTGTGTGTTTTTGTGTTGGCTTTTTTTTTTTAAACGGGACCAAAACCGGGATGTAAGACAATCAAATCCAAATACCAAACAAATACCAAGTCAAATTAATTTTAGTAGTAGAGGATTTTGCTTTTCTCTTAAAGGAGGAAAAAATATCAATCCTGTTTATTTTGATAAAGACAGTTGTAGCAATTTCCTGAGTTGGATATATCATTATTATAAATATAACTCGCAGTTTTCCTATTTTCACATTTTCTTCATAGGCCCTACTTATTCATAAGGGAAAACAGCTGCAGAAAATAATAAAAAAAAGGTAATATTATTTATAGAAAACTTTGATGTAAATAGGCAACAGTGTCCTCTGCTAGAGAATTCTGTGGGATGGCTTACAAATCCCATACAAGGGAGATTACAGTCTTAGATAAATTGTTATTTAAATCATTTCAAGAAAACCCAGTTCATTTTTGCAGACCATATGAGGTTTTGAGCAGAATGATTTGAATAGGAGTTCTGTTTAGAAATGGATGGCATACTGTGGCCTTACAGATTTTAGCTGGTTTCACAGATTTTGGTTGGTCTCTTTTTATAGGACTTTATTACACTGTGATCCGTATGGTAAAGAGCTTCTACTGAAAGAGATACATAAATGTTAATGGAATATTAAACACTCAGATTTAACTTCAAGTTACTCAGATTTTTTTTTAAGCAAAACTTTTATAAAACCCTTTATAATTATTTTTTGTTGGTTTTTTTTTAAATGAAACAATGCGCTGGAAATAGTTGGTTTTGAAGACTAACTTGTTCCCTCTGTAGGGTCTGCAGTTCCAACTCTGCTGCAGAGGGAAAATCATGGCAAATCCAAGCGCAAATGACTTCACTGATTTTGTTAGTTTGGCCCAAGAAAATTCATAAAGTAAGCAAACTATCAGCTGTGAAAAAGAAATTGTTTTTTTAATTATCTGTGCCAATAATCCAGGTCTCCTTTGGTAAAGAGTAGTGTTTAACCATGTCCCAAATCTTGAGATACTTCTGCAGTATCTGTACAGCCTTAACTTGAGCAGATTTTCACAGATTTCTCCAACTTTCAGGGAGGAGTGAATAAAGGCAAAGGCTTTTTTCCATGAGGGTTTTTTGCTTTGACGATGTTACCCATATTCCTGGTTATTATTTATCTTAAAAGTTAATATTTAGTTCTAACGGCACTGATCCAGTTCTCCTCTAATAGGAAAGCTGTATCTCAGAATAATTACTGCCTGTGTCTTCCACGTTTTCATACATTTTTGTACTTAATCCTTAGTGCCATCGTGTACTGTGAGGGCATTTTGACCGCCCAGCGCTGGCAGGGCTTGTGTTTGCGGACAGGTCTTGTAAAACGGTCTCCGGAGGCACGGGGACGTGCGCTACCTCCTCCTCCTCCCATAGCTGCCGGGGCAGCCAGGGGTGCCGGTGCTGAGGTGCAGGTTGGTAGGCATCCCAGAGGTTTGCAAGAAGGAGAAAAAAAAAAAAGTTCTGCTTTAGTCACGGACAGTGAACACCGTAGGTCTTGAAATAGTTAAAATATGGGAATGGGAAATCAGGCTAATGGGATAAAGCTGTCTTTCAAGAGGAAATTGTACCTCTGAGAGCTGGTGTCTGGTGATATGAGTGTGGAGGGTCCCAGCCTGTTTGCATGGGGCAGATGTTCACCTCGCAGAAAAGCGAGCTGCTGACTGAGGTGGCACTAGGTGGCACTATGAGAAGAAAGGTCATGGATTAATCGAGCACAAAGGCTGAAATCCTTTCATGCCAAGAAGTGGTTTTGTCCCATCAGCGACAGACTGCCATACCAGCCTCATGGAGGGCAGATTTGTAGCCTGTGCTGTACTTCCTATCAGATACTGCTCCTCAACGTCTTTTATGAAAGACAAGTGTTCTGAGAGAAACCAGTCCTGCTATGATTCTATACCCCGTTCAAACACTGGCAGCGTCTTTGGGACTTTATACTTCAGTGCCTTGTGTCGTATGCCTTTCCTCGTGCTTTTCTGACACAGACCCCTACAGAACATTTTATGTCCAGTTTACACAGGTGTCAATGACAGTACAAATGGTGAAGCACAGCCACGGTCTTCCTGAATGTTTGTGCTAGCTTAAAATTTGTGGTTGTACAAGTCTGTATTAAAACCAGTTGGCAACTAGAGCGAAGAAGAAAGAAAACCTGGAAGGGGATTCTTTCCGACCCTTTGCAGAACACCTGGGGGAAGTCCTTTGCAGGACGGATGTGGTGCCTTTCTGCAGGTTGCACCTGTAGGTGACTGCTTAACGTTATGCTTCCATAGTAAATTTAATCTCGGGATTGTGGTAGAGCTAAAAATGCAGGCAAGTATAGTGTGCCATTTGATCCTGTGGTAAATACTGCGTGGAAATTATTCTACTGATGGTTTGTTTTTCAACTAAAAGACAAGCTTTCTAATATCTCGCTTCTAAAATCATCAATAGCTGGAAGTGCAGTCAGTGCCTTGAGGATACAAAAGTAGGACTGGGAAAGTTGCCTTACAGACTTCGTAGTTGTCCTTTCAGTCTACTCAAAGTTAATTATTGATTTCTCTTTCCTCCCTAGAGATCCATTTGCCTTTCTTTCTGGCTAGAAAGTTAGTGGTCACAGTGCAGGAATTTGAGAGCAGTCGTCGTGTGGCAACACAAGACTTCATGGGCAGGATGTCAGGAGCGGGTAAGATGGAGGATGATATGGGGAAGACAGACAGACAACTAGGTAAAAGCCTATGTCCACTGTTGTTCTGTGTGGGGTGGATGTGGAACCTGTTATTCTCCATGGCTTTGGCTCCTAAACTCCTAGGGATTTGATAGCTAAGTAAGTCTCAGACATCAGTGACAGAGAGGAATGCTGAGAATAAAAACAAAACAGCAACAAAAAAAACCCAACCAAGAAATCTCATTGTTTAGGCACAAACACAAGAAATCCATGTTTAATTGCTAATGTGCTCCCTCTGCTGGTTCTCTAAAACTAACAAATGCTATTCCCAGGAGGCCGGGCCACACCCTCGGGGACACTGCCGTGCAAAAATTGGGTCTAAATGAATGGCTTTGAGCTCTCTTGCGACGAGCAGTATTAACAGGAAAAGAAGTCTTCTGACTAAGTACATTTAGCGTTATGTACCAGGCATGTCTGCTGAGAAAGGTCACGAAATGTCCAATCCTGTAATTCAGCCTTTTTTTGCTTTGCTTCCAGTCTTACTTATATTTGCTGGACATCTCTTTTCCTATCATTTTCTAAAGTTTGTGTTTTCCATTTTGCTGCTGCTTCTAGGATTTTTCCGATCTGAAGGAGTTTTAAAAAAATGTTCTTATCGGTGCTTTTAGTTTCAATTTTACTGCATGTCGTATCTGAAGAAGCCCTAGTGTAGCTTAGGTTTTGGCAGCTTCCAATTCTTTCTGTCACTGTCAGTTAAATCTGCTTGTCAGCTTTATACTGTTGTGCCCACTTCATCCTGTCCTTTGGCTTGAATACCGGCTGTTTTTTCAGGATACTCTTGAACATCCTTCCTTGTTGTGATGAATCTGTATTTCTTTTCCAAACATAGACTGAATTGTTTAATGTGTTCCCTACACAGCACGTTTCCCCAGTAGATAAGTTTTTAAAATCCAGCATTTTGTACTTTTCATTCTATGAAAAACATCTATGTCCTGGATAAGGCTGAGTATTAGAGAAAATAGAAACCTGAGGAAGGCTTTATTAATTCCCGTAGAATATTTGGAATGTGTGGAAGATTTCTGACATGGCAATTATATAATGAAAGATTGTCCTGTATTTCCCGTGTTTTCCACCTACGTGGACTGTCATGATAAAGAGCCTCATCTTGCAGCCGTCGGCGCGTCAGTGGGAATCAGCTGTGCAGAGCTGTTGTAGGACTGGGCTCAAGTTTTCTGTGTAGAGTAGTGAAAAGTTTCCCTTCTGCAAGTCTCATGCTTCCCATCTAGGTGACTGCTTATTAAATCTTTATCCAGTAGGGACAATAAACCAAACAGGCTGGTGGGTAGCTAATTGGCTGGGGTGACTCAAGCCACGTATAAATCTCATTTGTACTCAGTACATTGACTCTCTCTGGCCTCGTCGCTCACTCCAGTATTCGTTCATTTTGAGATGGCTTGAATACAATGCAAAGAAAATAATCCCTGGTTATTTCTCAGAGCCTCTCGGAGGATGCTTGTGGGATGATTCTCCATTATTTCCCTTTCATAGGCCCTGCAGCTTAGGAATCCATCCTCCTGAAAAATAGCATGGGGAACTGGCCCCCCATGTGAACAGTCAGAGCAGAGCCATTGGGAAACCAGTATAGTGCAGAGACCACATCAACCTCCTATCACCAGGTCCCTGGATGTGAGGAATCGAGGCAGGGGTTGATATCTCCAAGATAGCTGGCTCTCCTGCTGTACCTGCTTTGGGAATAAACAGAGAATTCAGCACCTGGGGCTACCAATCTGGCACCTTTTGCTAGTGCTAAACTAATACCAGTGATTAGAAGCGACACGAGTTCACAGCGAAGGCCCAGCCTGTCCTGGCTCATGGGCAGACCATTTGAAGTCCAAGCTGTGTTTTGTAATTTCCAGCGTTTCTCAAAAATACTGCTGTTTTTTTCCCTTTCCAAGCCACGGCCAAGTTTTTAAAGCTTCAAAACTTACTCCAGTTGGATAGAAAAAGTGTGTTTTTAAGATAGTGACATTTCCCAAATGAGCTGGTTCCTTCTGAGCTATACCAACTTCACATCATTTATCCACTAAGTTAGTCAGGCTCAGCCTGAAACATTTCACTGCTGTGAAAGCAGCTGCTCCTGAATGAGGTTAAAAGCCAGTTGAGCTTTTTGCAGTACATTCGGCTGTGCTGTACTTTGTGCAGGACAAGAGAAAGCTCAGTATTTTTCCCTGGTGCTAGGCATTGGTGGATTCTGGAATTAACTTTCTTTTTCTGTTAATCTCTGAGTCCCTTTTTACAGGGGGTGAGGATCCAATTCAAAGCCTTTCTTAATACTTTTTTAGGCAACGTTTTGTTGGTGTTTGGGTTGTTTTCTACTTTTTAACCTGTGTACAGAGATCTTAAATATTTTCGTCAGCACAAAGCTGTGGTGCAGTATCAGAAGTTCCAGCCTGATTGCAGTGCAGCTGCTACTGTGACATATGCCAAGTGCATAGGTACTGGTGAGGATAACCCATTGGTTAGTGAAGTGGGATTTGTAGTTTGTTTCCAGTTTTCTATGTAACTTTCAACCAGTCACTTCATTTCTCAATGTCTCAGTTATCTGTCTTCAAGACAGGGTTAATGATGTTTCTCTCTTTCTGAGGGCAGTTGGGAGAGGTTGGTTATAGCTATATTAGATAATTTCATTGTTATAAGAATCTTTCCTTCTCAGATGTGTGCCTCATTATCACCCAAAAAGTGCATTGCAACCACTTTCTTCACATTGACGGGTTTGCTTTAGCCTACCAGTGAAGTTTTTGAATACTTGTGGTCTCTCTCTGGCATGTCCTGATAGAACTGACACCTGAGGTCTTGTTTTGGAGTTTGTTTATTTTGGGTTTTTTTTGGAGGAAGTTTTTACCTCATGGAGATTAAGACCTGGGGTTTAGCTAGGTAGGTTAGATGGCAGTAACTGTTTGGCCCTGATCATGCAGGCTGTATTATGTTGGATCTCAGGTGAATTTTGCATATGTTTTCAGTGACATATTTTTACTGCATTCAGCCCTAGGCTGTCTTGACCAAACTGCTATTAATAACTGATCTAGCTCAGTTAAAGCTGTCTCTATGGTGGGGTGACAGCCCTCTTGTCTAGATCACATCTGTATCCTGCCCCACGAAAATTTAATCTGCTACAAAAATTAATTTAATCTTCATTCCACATTTTTTTCAGGTGAAAAAAAGTGGTAAACAAAAAGGGAAGTGAACTAAAATGAACTTTTCTGGAGTTTACTGGTTAAGACGGGTTGTGCAGGAGCACAGTTTAGTTGACTGTAAGCTGTTTTAGAGAGTTATTAAAATCTGCTTGAGTAATGTTACTATGGAACATTGGCTTCAGTGTGGTAGAAGGATACAAATGGAGCATTTAGGAGGGAGATTTGGGAAGAATGTGAGCAGCTAGAAAAAATAAAAGCTGAGATGCAGGCAGGGGGCAGAGCTGTTCAAAGAAAATGAGGACAAAAAGTCTGAACTTCATGCAAAAAGAGGGGCTAACTTGGACCCACTGGCAGGAGAGGGAGAGAAAATTAGCAGCAGGATTCTGTATGAGTAGGACCAGAGTGGGGTGGGACGAGGCCACAGCCCTTTCCTTTTCCCTTATGAGCAGTGAGCTGGAATAATCATCATGCAATAATCATCTTCAGAGGACTGTGCTCTTGGGATAAGAAGTTCCACGTGAAATTTCAGAATGTCTGTCTCTGTTAAAAAGTTTATGGGTCATATTTTGCCCAAAGTTACATTTGTATAAAAGTGGGCCAATTCCATGAAACTTAAAAGAATCAATGTTCAACCAAGAGCTGAATTTAGCTTTGTATTTGTAGCCTGTTGGCTGCAGCTGGCATACAGCTGAAGCTGTAAAGATGATGCATGGTACTCCAGAAATGATTTGTGACCAGGAGACAGTTTTCTTTAGGACAGTGCTGCTGAATTTGACCTCATTTCTGCTGTGTTAGATACTGTCTCCCTTGTGGCAGCATACATAGATGTATTAATAAGATTCTTACCAGATCTCTCCTTGAAAGTTGATGAAAAGGCTTGCTTTTAGGAGGTATTGGTGATCATTCTCATAACGCCCAGGCAAAGCCTGAAAAGAGTTTAACATCCAAAGAAATGCCCTTTTCGTTGTGGTTGTGGTTGCTGCTCATCTGCAAAGGTTTAATCCTGAAACCTTGTGTCATTTTTTTGTTTCATTATGTTTGCTTTGTTCTCATTACCACCACAACCCCCCAAAAAAAACCCCCAGAAGTGCCAGTGCCAGTTGCGTCTTAAGTCTTTCCTAGGCTTTTTTATCTAAAGGATGATACACATACATCAAAACAGAGAGCAGTTATCAGCTGAGTTCAGCCCATGAAGGGAATGCTCACAAAAGGTTCCAGGACAGTTTAGCCATAGATAGCTGCTGATATGAATAAACAGCACTTTGCATTTCTGAAGAAACTTATTCAAATATCTGTCAATGTTTGACAAAAGTAGTTAATTTAGTTTTGCTTAACTCCAGTAGCTGAATCAACATTATTATTTCCATTTTTTAATCATGAACAATCGAGGCACAGAGAAAGAAAACGAGGAAGTGGTGCCTTTCTTTCTTCCTTCCTCAGTGTATTGTACATGCAGATGGGACTTGGAAAAGTAAAGACCATATTCCATGGACAAAATAAGCTTAGATGATTCTTGGCCATACTAAAGACCATTAGGCTTTATTTACACCCTCGTGGTATTTAACACATATGCAACTTGTTTGCTGCTAAAGTCTTATCTCATTCTGAAAGTAGAAATAAAAAGACCCTACAGTCATGGAAAATTGAGACCAAACACATTTAACATGCCAACGTGTCATCCAAGTCATATTTTTAATAACAGAATGTAAAAAAAAAATCTTTTGGTCTCTGGTTTGCTTATTATTTGTAATTTCTGCAAAACTTCCAAGACATGTAAGCAACAATGCTGCTTTTTTTTCCTTTTTTCTTTTTTTTTTCCCCAATTAGTTTTCCCACCACTGGGTATGCCCCAGTAAGCTCCAGTGTTAGCTTTAACTAAGAAGTGGGTGTTCGAAAACTGGAGCAGTCCGTCACCTCTTTTTGTACAATTAAGAATCAGAGGGAAAGATTATACTTGGTTGAAATAAATAGTGGTGTTGCTTGCTCCACAATGTAGGCATCAAAGGATGACTGAAGCTCCCCATCACAAGTAAAGACAAAAGTGCCTTCAAATAGTTAAGTAGTTCTAGACTTCTTCAATGTGTAATTGCATGTACGTGCAACTGCTGTTAGCCTCGATGGGATCTGCAGTATGTAAAAGAGGAAATAGCCCCAAAGGGTTCTTTGGACACAGGCATTTAAAGAGGATTGTTACTTGTCTGTTTAAGCTGTCAGTGGAGACAAAGCACATGCAGGCAATAATGGGAGCTTGCAAGTGCTGGGTTTGGGCAGAGCACAGATGTGTTGCTGCTGAGGCATCTGTCAGAGAATGAACAGTAGGAGGACCTGAATTGTTTGTACGTTCAACCTGAAAACTGCAGAACGACTACCTGCATTGAACTTTTTATTGCTTGAAAAGGAGATTCAGATCTCAGTTCATGAAAACTTGCAAACAAGTTTTGGGTTTGTACTGCTTTCTAATATCTTTTCAGTTCCCGAGAGCCAGTTTTAATGTCTGTTGATGCTTAGAAGACCAGATTGGAAGGACAGCCACAGAAAGTTTTATTAGCCAGCACAATTAATACTTTCTTCTTTGAGAGCCAAATTCATCTAGAGTAGTATGTTTACAAAAGAAAGGCTGGAATGCACAATAAGATTTTCCCTCTATCAGAGACATATGGACTTACCATCACTGGATATAGTTGTGAGACTATAACAAAGAACACTCCTTAGGCATGTCTCACATTTCAAGATTGAAGGGCAAACTGGATGAATGTCCCTTCTAGGAAATGGATGAACCAGCTTTTTTTTCATATGCAATCTCCAATTTCGGTAATCCTTGAGAAGCTTATAAAAGCCAGGATGGAGTCAGTAAAACCTCAGCTTATTAACCTCCAAAAGGACACAAAGTGTTTTGGATCATAAGGCTGGTCTGGATGCCAAGTGCACCTCTTAAGTATTCCCATGCTGTCTCAGCCTGCTGTAACTTTTGGTAGACAATACAGTAAATGTCATGAGACAGATGAATGCAGTAGATGAAGAGAACAGGTTTATTTGGGAGAATTCCCACCTGAGAAAGGAAAGTCAAGCTTCTTTGTATAAGAAAGCAGATAAATATAACTTCCCCCTCTAACTAGAGATTTTTTCCCATGTTCTTCTTTCATAGATATACTATGACCTGTTCCATAGATGGAATGGTGTCTCTGCTGATGAGTGTTGGTCCTATGAGAGATAACCATGTCAATTGTATTTTGAGTACTCATTTTTTTGTATCCACTTGACATGCTTAAACTCCAACACAGGGAAGTTCTATAGACCTTCTCTATTACATAGTTGCTTCTACATGCTCTTGCAGTGATAAAAACTGGCAACTTTTTTTCTCTCATGAAGCATCTTCACTGTTATGCATTTACTTAAATGAGCTTCTGGATTTCTGTTTTAATTTACTAAGTTACAACTTTGCTGTATATATTTAGGACACATGAAGTCTTCAAAACTCCAAAGGAGTGCTTTATATTCTAAACCACTTAATTGAACTTGCGTCTCTGTGGCCTGTCCTTTGGTGTTGATGGGGACCACTGATACATTTAAGGGGAAATTCTTCTTGGCCCTCCCTTCTGTTTTCCAAAGTTTCAAAAGTGCCTCAAGATCAGTGAGGTGGGAGCACAGTTGAGAGCCTGGAATCTGGAAGAATGACTGGCCAAGGATTTGTCCAAGCTTTCTGGGAATCCTGGGTAGATGAGCTGAAATTCTGGGTGAACTGCTGTTAGGCAGCATTGGTGAAGCTCCTTGCTTTATCAGGGGAGAATCTTGCTTCCTTTAAGAGTATTTCTTGGAGGAAAGGCTAGGAAGGAAGTAATTCTACATGATCCAAGAGATACTTTAAAGGTCTATGCTTTATTTTATAGGAAACATGCAGACAAGAGTCTACTTTGTCATAGACATGAAACTGTAAAGCTTCAAATGTTTATTGCTCTTTGCTTTACTAATAAAGTTTTTACTTTTCTTTATCTTTATTCTCAACACCTGTATATTTGATCTTAACAAAAGAAGCATTGTAAACCAAGCAAGTGGGGTGGTGTTCGATTTGCTTACTTATTTTTTGCCTGAGCAGGTCATGTACTCACTCCTCGGGGCAGAAGGGGCCACATGCCATTGTTCCATCGCAGCAGTGCGACCAGATCTTTTGTGTGTGCACAGTAAACCAGAGCTGGGTAGAATTCAGTCAAGGTACACCAAGCTTACCTCTTGTGTGTGATATAACTGTAATAATGTCCGTCCTCAGGAGCTCCAAAGCTTCCTGGAATCCCTGGATTTACAGTGAATGTGCCCTATCCAATTTGGATATTTGAAGTACGCCTGACGGTGTCCCTAAGTTGCTTAACTGCATTCACGGTAGTTCTCTCAGCCACTGTGCTGAGCTGGTGCAGGGGTAGGTCCTTTTGGATGAACATCAGGAGGAAAAGGTCATGACTGAAATAAACAAAAGTCAAGCCTCCTAAATACTGTCTTCAAACACTGATTTTTATTGCTTTTTTTTTTTAATTCAGGTACTGTCATGATCTTAGAACATTGGTAAGAAGAGAGTATGTGAGAAATGTCAGTAAGAGGACTTTTTGGGTCTCCTGCAGGCCTTGTTACTGATCTGGGTATTTGGAATAATGAAATCTCTTCATGCCTTGAAGCTTAATGAATGTTTTGTGAAGAGCTTGGAAATCTTTAGGTGAAAAAGGCTGCGTGTAAAACAGTGATTATTGCCATTTTTACCTTCTCTTGATCTGAGAGGAGTGAGTAGAAAAAGCAAACACTCACATTACTATGAGAAATGAAGATGTGATCATTAAAATATTTTCCCAATAAGGCCACCTTTCATGCCACTTGGAAAGTTCTCCAGAAAACTGTAGTCTGAAGCTTTAATCCTTTACCTCCTTACAGTGTTTTTCCTGATGACATCATCAGTAGAGCAATACAGAAACAAAACAAAGGGTAGTAGTTCTGAAAGGCAAATTTTGATGCTTCTAAACCTTATATCTTCCTGATGTCTCTGGAAGCTTTCATTCCAACCAAGGGCTGCAGTTAGCTCTTTGAGTTGTAGAGGATGAGCAGAGGTGGGAATTTGGGTAAACAGGAAAATGACCAGCAAGTGTCTGCCTGGGTTCTGCAAAGGGCTAAAACACTTGCAGTTGGGAGAGTAATTGCTTGGCGCTGGAGCAACATGGTTTGGCATGATGAGAGATGCTGATGTGTTGTTCATACCTTAACCCCTCCCAGAGAGAAGTGTGCAGGAGGGTGGGATTTAGAGGTAGGATAGAGGTGAATCTAAATTATGTAGAAACAAAGGGTGAAGAAAAAGAGGAAGGTGCAACTCAACAGCAGTAACTGCCTAGATGCCTATGTTTGCTCTGGAGTTTGTGGTGGAGCTGAATCTCACCAGCAGCAGTGCTGCGTGTAGTGTGCTCAGCGTAAATAGAATCCATAAACAGTTTTGTAGAGAGTCAAGAATTTATTTTGCTTGTGAAGTCAGACCTATTGTGACTCTTGGCTCTGCCATTTCTTTCCTCCCTTTATTGGTGGGATAAAGTTGATATTGCTTAGCCCAAATTCAGATATATGAATACGCTTTCATCTCTTTCTCTGTTGCTTTGTTTATCTGTCTCCGTCTATCTCTCTGTGCGCCTGCTGCTTGTCTGCCTGCCAGTTTTTTCTTTGTCTCTATCACTTCATCATTGAACCCATCTGTGTAGAAAATGGGATATTTGGCTGTCTTGTATTTTTTCTTTTTATTATTTTTTTTTTATTTGTGTCATTTTGTTCCCTCAGACTTAGGAGGATAAAACTCGCACTCCTGGGGGTGCCAGGCATTTCAGATCTTGCATTTAGGAGGAGCCGCGATGCTTTTTGCGTCTGTTTGTCTGTCCATCTGTCTGCTGGTCTATAATAAGCTGTGCAGCGAGACAGCAGCTTACTATCTGTGTGTGTGAAATTAGCTAATTGGTGTTAGCAGCAATATTTTCACATGTTTTATAAGCAAAGTGCAGCAAGGTATATAAATGTAGATATGATCCAGAGACACACACACATACACACACACGCGCGCACGCAAGCCTGTCGCTGCTCATGCATAGACGCTCAGAAGTAATTAATGTTAATAAGATTTTAATGTGCTTGTGAGATCATAATGAGGAGAAATGAATGCTCTGATTAGAAAAAGGTAACTGTGTGTGTGTTTTGGCTTAGAACAAGATTTCCCCTCTTTTTTATAAATCACAATTTCAGAACTTGTTTGTGATTGCATCAATCGGTTTTTATTTTCAAATTAGAGGTCTGTTTAGCCATTTGAATGATTAGCCAAATAAATGGGTAAAACCCTGATCATAAGGAATGGTGCAGATTTTAATTTTTTTTCCTCTTAGAAAGCAATGCTACTGTATGACAGGGCTGGGCAGCCTCATCCTTCTAGCATTACATTTTTTTGATGCTGCTTTTAAAGCCTCATCAGGAGCTGCTCTCAGAGACAGTGCTCATTTTTTACAAATAGAGATGTTTATCTATAGGTGTCTGCAGTGCATAATCAGCCACTGAAACTATTGTGCCACGGCGCATTCCTGTTCATCAGTAATGATGAATCCTCAGAGTCCAGATGATCACATGATACCTTGATAATATTTTGAAATAATTAGTTTAAGAAAGCAGGACTGTATACACATATCTTTTTCTTTTAATCAGTCAGTTTCCAAATAAGAGGGATGGAAGTGTTTGCAGGGGATATTTTACATGCGAAGATGGTCTGTTTCATCCTGGATGCTGTGTAGTCACCAGACCCCAGGCTGGTTAAAATCCAGCTGGGCACTAGGGGTCCTTCTCTCCAGCAAATCAGTGAAAATGTTGTCTGGAGGGCTTTAATTTGCATACTTATTATTGTTATTATTTTGAGTAATAAAATATATCAAAATATCTAAAAGTTCTTGCTTGATATAGCTATGCCAATCACTTTGGGATTGTGATTTTTTAAAATTGCCACTGAGAGGTTAAATACTGTGGTTTAAAAAGATCTAGAATTAAAAATGCAAGTTTAAAAAGTCCACACTGCAGCATGTCCCATGTTGCATACTACTTAATTTGGTGGCACCTGGCTTGAATAGTGTGTGACATCTACTTTAAAGTGTTAGATCTGTGTTTGAATTAATGGAATACAATTCATTCCCAGAAAGTGCTGAGGTACCCCAACAGTGGTTGCAAGGAGAAATGGTAGAACATGGTGATACGATGGCAATTTTCAAAGCGTGCTGAACAAAACCCAGTGTCAGTAGATAACAGCTCTGATGTGATTTGAAGTCTCTAAAGATGATGGTGTGACAGTTGTTAATAATGAATGAATTTATTTTGGGGAAAGGAAACAGCAGGTATTATGTATATTTGTGTATTCCTCTGAACACCCCTTTCAGCTAGCTGCTATGCAGTAGGCCTCTAACTCTACCTTATCATTCAGATAGCTCAGTCAATGAACTTAATATCGGAACTTTGAGTTTTCTGAGGTACCTTAGGGTTTCATCTGCATGTGCATGTGTTTAAGTGCGTCTGTGTGAGTGCATGAAGGGCAGCACTGAAAGCTGAACATTCATGCAGTAAGGCCAAAGCAAAGTATTGCCCAATTGCTGCCAGCGTCCAGGTCAGTTTTAATGACCCTAGATGGAACAAGGACACCATTGTTTCTCCTAAATGCTGATAGTCTGAGAAGTGCTTTAAATTTTGACCTCAATAAAATGGTAGTCTGAGCTTGAACTGTAAGGAAGCAACTAATTTGCTTTAAAAATCATTGATGCTTTCTATAGATAATTTTATTAGAATCTTTTGAGAAATACCAATGCCAGTTTAGGATTAGTATTGAATTGAATTAGTATTGAATTAATGGAATATGATTTATTCCCAGAAAGTGCTGAGGTACCACAACAGTGGTTGCAAGGAGAAATGGTAGAGCGTAGCAATATGATTGCCATTTCCAAATTATGATGAACAAAACCTGTGTCAGTGGATACAGTTTTGACATGATTTGAAGCACCTAAAGAAAATGATACGACAGTTCAAATCCTACTGTGGGGTTAGTATCTTCTTGCATTTTTTTTTCATTGCCTGTTTTGACTTGTTTCCTGTATGTTCAGGCTCGTTTCCAACTCTGAAAGGGTTGAGAAGTAGGAAGAAGGTAATGGTAAACTCTAAACCACTGAATTTTCACCTTGGAAGCTGCTAGGCAAAGCAAGGACTTGCTCTTTGTTTTTTTGGCGTTCTAGATGGACGATGGTGAAGAAGACACTCAGTTTGATGTTCACAACATCAGAGATGACACAGCCAAACATGCTTCAGTTTAGATTGAAAGCTCCTTGAGGCTTGGGGATCTGAGGAAGAGCTGAGGCAAATCAGCTAAATGCATGAAGTCAGTACGCAAAAGTGAGTTGTGCTGAATCCTTGGGGGACTGCTTTAATTCAGCAGTAAATTAGTCTTAGACCAATGTAGCTTAACTGAATAAGGAGCTACTGGGAGCTCTGCTGTTGAATTAGAGCATCTACTCAGAGCTTCAAGAGAATTAAATGTATCCAGATTGGTGTCAGATCTCGAGCTGATTTGCCTTAACTTTCTCAATGTCTCCATGCAGACTTGGCTTAAGAGATAGATAAACTGTTCCAAGCAATTCATCCTGTACTGGGGATCCAGTACAAAGCAAATTTCAGTACCTACTTTTCTCTGAACAACATACCGTAACACCAACTATTGCCCTGTTCTTGACAGAGCACAGGTTTCCCCGCCTCTCCTTGGACATCATTGTTTTCCTGTGCAGTTGTTGGAAGGTACACAGATACTCAAAATGGATGTTACAGTCAGTTTGTACATGTGTAAGCTCTAATATTTGTGAGTAAAACATACCAAAGAGAGATCCCATGTATTGACAATGACTTCTAGAATTATTACAAGAAAAGAAAAGCAAGTGTATTTGGAAGTTCTGTTTCTGCTTGGCAGCTAGCCACTTTACTTACATTTGGCTACTCTGATGTAGGGTTAGTTCAAAGATCAGAAAGAGGGTTTGGTTTGGGGGTTTTGTGATGAACAGAATATGGTGGGAGCACAGTAACAACAGACTACCTTGGGAGAAACTAATTTTCTCTTCAAGAAGCCTATGCATGGTGTGAAAATAGGTCACAACTGTGGGTTGAGATTGTGCCCCAAAGAATGGTTTACAGTAGGTTTGCCAGCCTTACTCATATTACACTTGTTTAAATTGACTTTGTTCCTAAGTACACATAGAAGGATAAATGCTACTAATTCATAAAGTTCATAATTGACGAAGTGATTGTGAGTTGCTTGATAAAATCTCCATGCTGAACAACATTGGATTTGCACATTTCTATATAAGGATGGGTTTAAAAAATACCAGTAGATTCTAGCTGTATCAGGCCAGCAGAGAAAGTAAGCAATCAACTTGGAAGCTTCATCGGAGCTGCTAGCCTCAAAGACGTGTTTGTTCAAGTATGCTAATGGATGTCAGGTTTTTTTGTATGACCTGAAGATGGAAAAAATACATCCTAAAGTTGTCAGGACGTAAGCTTTAGAAGAACTGGTTTCTCATTTTACTTGCCCAGTTCCATTATTTATGCTTCTAAATAAGTAGCGGCTTTTTATGAGGTACTTAAATTCTTAGAAGCCCCTGCTGAAGCTGCTGGATGCTGAGAACTTGTAGTAGCATAGGGATTTAGAAGAAGAATTTTGATATTAGTTTTTAAAATGTTGGCCAGAATGGTCTTTGGTCTGGATGAACTTAGAAATTCCAGGTAACATTTCTGCCAAAAATGTTATTTTAAAAATTTGTATAATTGCAGTGTCTGGTAAGCACATGGAAATAAAAAATATGGATATGTAGGAAGACAGGAACTGTTGAAGAAATCAAGAAAGTTGTTCATATAGTTCAGTCATCTCTGCTTCTGAAAGCGTCAAAAATTTCTGAGGTACGTAAGGAGAGCCTTCTCGTGAACAAGTATGGAAAAATCTATCCATGAGGAAGTTCCTGCCTTGCTCTGTCATGGAGTAATTGGCCAAGTCATTGAACAATGTAGGTGTAGGATTTCTACTCAATAAGAGTTCGGTTTGGTGTAATAATGGATATTCATACTAGCCATGTGAAAGTTGTTGGAGTTTTGGGTTTTTTTAGAAATAAGCTCTTGATCTGTGTTACTTTGTTGCAGATATCATGCAATCTACAGGTTGTTTGACACATGAAATGGCTCAATTTTTCTGAAGTTTTGTGTGCAGATATGAAAAAAGATGTTTGGATATTTGAGGGTTTAAGTAATGTAGAAACTAGACCAAGTCAGAAACATGAATCACCGTGGCATGAATTTGTTTCCCCATATCTCAGTTTTGTTATCTGGTGGACATGTGTGTCCTGTCATTAGCAGAATTCCAGTGGCTTCAGGGTTAGCTGCAGTCATCACAGAAGTATACAAACTAGTTTATGTATGTGTTAACTCCTAGACTTATGCCTGTGTTTACAAGCAGTGCATTTGGAAAGAGACTGAATTTATAAGAAGTGTTTGAATAATGAGTTTGGGTAATGGTTCAGTTTCTTCAGAAAATTTTAAAACTTAATCTTGTTCTTACTTTCTGAACAGTTCTGCCACATAGGTCTTTTTACTTGTGCCTGCTCTAGTGATTGGAGAAAAATGGCAACTTCTGTGTATCCTGAAGCAAGTTATTATGGTGATTATCTATTGCCTCAATTTAGCTATCATTAGATAGGACTGATATTTTATAACTTCCTGTCAAGCAGGTGGAATTTAATTGATGGGAAGAACTTTTGCATTCTTTTAGGTGAATGCCTTTCAGATCTGTGAAGCACTATATGTTATCTTTGGGACTGTCTCATTTAGATCCACATCACCCTTTTCAGCCATGCTTTTTGCAATTCACACATCAATAAATGCAGCACAGTAACATCTCTTCTGTGTTTTGGTGAGCACCTCTTCCAGATGCAGATCTCTTCCTTTTCAGACAACCCATTTGGCCAGCTGCATCTTCTGCTTGTGATCCTGGGAATCAGATAGAGCTCATGGTGCTTAGTATCTGCAGGGCTTTATGCCTCCAAGTGAGGTCCTGAGCTCAAGGAGATCTGCCAGCCAGCATATTACCTGGAGTTACAGCCCAGGTAATGTGAAGTTTTATGCATTGGGCCAGCTGAGGTACCAGTCTTCTAGAGAGCCAAAAAGCTATGGAATCTGATTTGGGAAATAATTTCTCTGCAGTCCTTTTTTGCTATACTTGCTACAGACTGGGGTAATCTGTTGAGGTGCTTGAGCCACTGGAATAACTCAGAGCTCCCAGACCTGCCTATGTGGAAATTCTTATCTGACCACATGATAAACATCCTCAGACAATTGCCCCAATCACCTGAGCAGTGCTTCAGGCAAAAGGCAAGTCATGTGGCAGGTGGTAACTTGTTTCTGTTGGTGGTAACCCAGCCTGCTCCCTTCCCAGCAGCTGCTGCCAAAGCACCATCCGCTGGAGAGGAGGCCCATGGGGCAGGGATCACGGGGAAGGTCAGTGGGATAGTGGGGAGGAGAGGATGGCATTGGACCCTGGTTTTGTGGAGGTGAGGAAAGCAGGGAGAGAATGAAGCAGGGATAGGTGCCAAAGGTGCGGACAGTGAGTTGTGTAAGTAGGTGGTTTAGGTAGAATCTGCATTAGAAGGATGGGTGGGAAGGTCAGGGTCTGTTGTGGAAGGAAAGAAGAGACAGTGCAGACATGCCTCCCACCTGTGCACGTCTAGGATTCATCACAGGATGGGGAGATGTCGATGCCAATGTGCTGGTACCATACAAAACTTCTTTGCTTTTGGAAAGGCTTGTAAACATTAAAAAAAAAAACATAGTTGAGGCCCACTCCTCAGTAGATTTTCTTCTCTCTTGATACAGTAACACAGTTGTGATAAACGTGTTTTTAACAAAATCATGTTTAAATACCGTGGCCTGGGTGCAACTGAGTTCCAGCACTCCACACTTACTGCTTCTTTTAAGGTGTTTCCTACTTTTCCTTCCTTTTTCTTTCCCTGATAGTGAGCAGAAGACAAAAAATTGTTACATTTGCTGCTGCTGCCACTTTGCTGTGACTTGTTGCTGGTCTCAGGCCAGTTGAAAGGCCTAGCAGGTACTGGCTTCTACTGTAAAAATGTTGTTAGTCTCTGGACTCGATGGATTTATTTGTAAGTGTCTATTGCATACTGAAACCTGAAGGATTGACAGTCCTGGTGTAATGAGGCTATCAGGAAGAATTTTAAGGGACACCCTCACTCACTTCTGGCCTA
Source organism: Gallinula chloropus (assembly GCF_964237585.1). Taxonomy (NCBI): domain Eukaryota; kingdom Metazoa; phylum Chordata; class Aves; order Gruiformes; family Rallidae; genus Gallinula; species Gallinula chloropus. The sequence goes on from NC_140085.1 coordinate 90,333,659, forward strand.
GATTACTTGTATAAACACGTATCTTGCTGAAATCTAAGCACAAAGATTTCTGTGCTGTCCCTTTCTGTGCTGAAATTTTATATTCTGAAAAATATATGATCATTTTGCAGTGCTTTGTAACTGTCTTTTTCTCTTTTGAGGGATTTTCCTTTAGTGCTTGTCAATGATTTTAACAATCCTAGAACCTTTAAAAAAGGCCTAAGGTAGACCTTTTACGTGTCTAAAAGGAGACAAACTGTATTTTTTGTTATTCCTGACAAGTTATTGTCAGGAATAACTCTTAAGTTGTGAGTCCCAGTTCAAGTGATCTATTCTAGATCTCATTATTCTCACCATTAACAAGATTTTCCTTTTGCTTAACCTGAATCTTTATTGCTACAATTCTCTTCCATTATTTCTTAGGCAGTTAACCCCATTGCCTTCCCAATAGCCTTTTATACATTGGAAATCTGGGTAACGTAGTAATTTTTGGCAGTTTTTCCACACTTTTTATGTTATCTGCATTTATGCTCATTCATGCTATTTTCTGGGTATTCTTCAGCTGCTTCACATCTTGGAAAGCACCGCCTGTAATTTCACATCTTACATGTTGAAACTTCCCCAAATTGAGTGTAGCTGAAGGATTACTTCCCGTGTACTTGGGGCTGTGTGTCTGTTTTACAAACCCCAAAATGATTGACTCTTTGCTTCACCAGGATATTGCAAATTTATATCAAGATTATGATTCCCAATAACACCAGGTCTTTTTCTGAAAAACTGCTACCTGATCAGTTATCATTAACTTAGATTTTTGTCATCAGTTATTTCTGCCCAGGTACATTATTTTGCCTATAGTTCTGTTGAATATCCATCTACAGGCATCCAGTGCCTTTAGACAATTTTTTATTCACTAAGGTAATTTTGAATTTTACTCAGTCATTCAGTGCCCTGTAAGGTTCATGTTGTCTTCAAGTTCAATAAACGGGTTTTCTATTGCATCATTTAGGTTATTAATGAAAGAGTAAAATAGAACAAAACTCAGGGCAGAAACACAGGTGATGTAGTCTTATATTTCGATAATTACTGTTTGGATTCCCTTATCCCAATCGTTTTGCATCTGTGTTATACCATAACTATGCTTGTTTTGTTCCTGGCTTGCCTGTAAGATTGTCAAAGGTGAAAGTAAAGGAAAGGTGCATGACATTTGCCTTCTTACCCTGTTGTAGAAGGGAATTAGGTTGTTTTGGCATGATTTAAATCAAAATTGATTGCTACTATCTTCTATATTTAGGTGGTTATAAGCTAATTTGATTCATTTTTCAAGAGTTTTTCTGGGAATTAAGCTTAGAATTCCTTTTTTTTTCTTTCTCTGCCTTTTCATAGTAGGCATTAGGTTTATTCTCCAGTCTTCTCTTCTGCACAGTCTCAAAGTCTGTTTCAGATGGTTCTGTAAGGATACCAGGATGAAATGACTTGGAAAATATCTAACTTAGCTAAGTACTCTCTAATCCATTTGCTCTTTCTTCTAGAGTAAGATCATACCCCTCCTTCTTCATGAGTGAATTATCCATGTCTCTCCACTTGAAATTTTGAATGAAAGATGGTACAGAAAAAGGTGTTAAGCATTTCAGCCTACTCACATCATCTGTCAGTTGATCTTCCTCTCCATTGTTTAACAGATTCACATTTTCCCTCATATACCTAAACATTCTAATAGAATGGTTTCTTCTTACTCTTGATAGATCTTGTTACTCTTGATATATCCTGTTAACTTTGTCCTTTCACCATTATGACTTTGTACCTATGTATCAGTGCAATTTTTATACTTATTCTGTGTTCTGATATCCTTCTGCTTTCTGCAGGCTTTTTTTTTTCCTATCTTGGTAGCAGTAGACAGGTTGGAACCAAATGATCTTTAAGGTCCCTTCAACCCAAAGCATTGTATGCTTCTGTGATTATTTCCTCTTTATTGGGATTGTGCTTATGATGTTATTTCTTGGAAGAGTGGTTATGCCTCTCTAACTTCTTTTTTCCTGTAGAATCTCCCAGGGGTTTTTACCTTCCAGTACTCTGGAATTGTTGAGATATATGTTTTAGAAGTCCGTTGATTTTATTTTGCTTTTCTCCCACTTTCTTTTCTCAAGAATTTTGAACTTTAATGACTGTCTTGCACTCTCACTCTCTCTATCTGTTCATACGTACAGCCTAGAGCCCAGCCTAGAAGAAATGTCCCTTTGGTCTTTATGTTCTGAATTTAAAAACAAACAAACAAAAAAGGTCTCAGGTGCATTACATGAAGACACAGAAATCTGTGATCTGCTGTATTCTCTTCTCCACAGAATATGCGTAATTAATCACCACTGCCTCTTCCGTGGAAACAGTTTGGCTTCCTTTACTAATTCTGGTTTTGGTTTGGATTGTTTTTTCCTCATCGTGGTGGAGCTGGTTTCTTTAATCACTACCTATAGTTTTTCAGTAGGTTTGACACTTGATAGATTCTGGACCTCAAAGCATGCTTGTGTAGTCTGTTTTGCAAGGCAACACTCCCTTTTTCCCTCTTCCATATCCTTCTCACAGGGTTATATGTAACCTTTTATATGTATATATATTGCAGTCATGCAAGTTAGCCCATCAGATTTCTGTCATGCTAATTAAATCACAATCTAATCATGTGTTCAGTTTTCTAGTTTATTTTTCTATTGATTAAACTTCTTGAGTTACTATGTGGACATGGGAGATGTTTATCCAGTAGGTGTCTTATCCTTTTTTTCCTTTCCTCCTCTAGCAACCTAATTTCTGCCCTGTTCACCTTCTCTTTGGATGTCCTGACAAATTTGTTGTTGTTTATACTTAGCTGCCTGATTTTGCTCTTGTTAAAAGACCTTCCAGTAGGTTAGCAAGTTGGTGCTCGAACATCCTCCTCCTTTTGTATGAGGTGAATGTCTGCTTGTCCTCAATAGCATTTCCAGCCGTCAAAAATGTAAAGTATCTTTAGTGATGCCATTTGTATCCATGTGTGACACAGTTATCTCTAGCATTTGTGAAACTAGAACGTCAAAGAGGCTCTGCTGGCCTCACTTAAAAGCTACTTAATTCCACTGTAATCTCAATTTATTGACTTAAAATTTGGTTTATAGTATCAACATACCGTATTTCTTTTCCTATACTTCTGGTTTCCTTTTTTTTTTTTTCTTTTTAATTTTCCACACCTCTCTCTTATTTTTTACAATTAATTCTTCCTCTTAGCTTGCAAGTTCCTTGTGGAAAGGGTTTGTATTCTCTTATGTCAGCTATGTCTTACTAGACTTGCCGATCTCTCAGTTTTCCTTGTGCATAATTTTCTTTACTTGGTAGCATTTTGGGAAGTTTTGCAGATCAGTGCCATTGCAAACATATGGTTCCCTATAATTGTCCTCTAAAATTAAAGATTTTGTCCTATTCCTGTCCCAGCTTTGTGTAGGTCTTCTCTATCGACTAACTTTGTTCGTGCTCATTTGCTGTTTCAGCCTATTGTGAACCAGATGAAGGTTGAATGCTCTTCCCCAAACCTCAGTTAGTTAATAGCTGTTTCAGAGTGTTGGAACCCTGCATCTTAAGGCAATGACAGATTTCGTTCATTCTGAACCCAGTTGGCACCAGTGTTTGCAGGCTTCCACACAAGCAGATACGCAGTAGTTATTGGTTTAGAACCTGAGAAGATGGGAGGACATCTGACTGTGAATCTGTAGGTTTTTCCTTTTACTTGTTTTCTTTTTGGCTTTAATACCAAATAATTGGAAAATCCTAGAGAAGATAATATTTAAAGTGCCTGCTCTATCTAATTGCTTACATTAATTCCTTTAGAGACCAGCATTTAAAAATTATGTTTGCATCCAGGTTACTTGCCTGCATTTTCCTTTAGGAAGACTAAAGTTAAGACAGCTATTTAGTCCCGTTTGTTATCAGTAGAGAGGAGAAATACCTCTCGAGAGCTATTCATCCTAAATATATTACAGTTTTAGGGTGGGATTAATGGCACTCTGGAGATGATTATGGTGGCTTCAGTTAGATACCTAACTTTCAGGAAGATAATAGTTCGATTATATGCATCTTAGTCCTGTGTTTGGTCAGATTTAACTGAAGAATATTTCTGCTGTCCAATATACAATACAAAAAGCTACTGTGCTTTGCCTCATTTTGTAGAGATTTTGTAGTGCAAGAATTTTCCAGACTTAAGAAGAGGTCTATTTATTTTTAAAAATCTTATTCTTTAAACCTTGTTTTGTCTCCATACCTTTTTGCTTGGAACTTGCTCCTTAATTTGGTTTGTGGTTAAGAAACTGTTTGGATCCTTTGTTTTGGCATGACCTCTTTTTGATGGGTCCTGTCTTCTGAGACTTCCTTTCAGCCATTTGCTCTCCAGCATTGCAGGTAAATACTGTTCCACGTTACCGTCCTCACACGTGACATGAAGATTAATTAAACACAGTTCTAAGTATATTAAAGTCTAAGCTATTACTTTTAGGTTAATATTTGTTCTTGTATTTCAGAGCATTTAATGATGCAGCCACTACTAATAAGTGATCCTGCACAACATAGACATATTTGTTGTTTTTCTGGGGAAGAGCTTATGTCATTTTGGTGTTGCACAAGTTTCCCTCTTTATCTCTGTGCAGCCGTAAGGTGTCCATGACACTATTATTCTGGCCACTCTGTTGCCAAAAAGTTGTCAAGAAATTAGTGGAGAATTCAGAGAAGAGCAACAGAAGTTAAGAGGCTGAAGAGATTGAAATATGAGCAAAGATTACAAGATTTTAATATGTACAGTTTGGACTAAATGATGACTAAGACATATGATAACAATCTACAAGTATTTGAAGGGTGTAAAATATTAAGACAAAAAAAAGAATTATTTTAAGATGTTCAAAGGGGTAAAACTCAGCAAGGAAAAATTTCAGCATGAATCACAAAAAACTTCCTGTAAAGTCCACGTGCTGGAGTCATGGAATGGATTCTTCAAGAAGGTGATAAAAGGCTTAGAGATTCACATAGGCCAGAGATCTCACGCACACATATGCGTGCACACAAAAGCAAGCCAGGCTCCTGCCATCCAGTGCTGAGCAGCTGCCTAGATGAGGGGATGCTTCGGCAGAGGCCATTGGGCTCTGTGCAGCCCAGCTGGACAGCCAGGTTGGCCTGCATCCCAAACTGGGCTTTCCTGAGGGCTCCTGCAGAATGAGCTGCAGCACGGGGGGAGGGGGGGGGGGGGGGAGTTCGTTCTGGTGGCAGCAAACTGCCTTCAGCTGCTGTTTTTATGGAGAAGCCCTTTTCCATCATATGGCTGTACTTGCACCCATCCCTTTGATAAGCGTAGGCAGAATCAAGCTGTCACCAGCAGAATATAGGCAGAATACTCAAGGCAATGTAATGAAGAATTTTACAATATCCTGGCAAAGCACTGATACGACATTTTCTTTTTCCTTTTACCCTTTTATTTCATCTCTGTGAGTTGGTGCAGTCACATTAAAAATCGCTTTTCAGTAGACTTTCCCCCCACAACTTAAAGAGTCCTTAGCACCTATTCATTGATTCTGATAGAGGCTGCAGATCTGTGCTGTAGGGTTCATGTAGTTAGGAGGTCCTTTATCATCCTGGTGAACTGCAGCAGAGTAATTGAAGTCTAAACATACTCAACTGTCGTGACCACTGTTTAATCAGGATAGTATTTCTGCTTAACAGGGATGTCTTTACTGTTTACAGCTGATTTTGCACTTGTAATGCATACAGACAGAAGGAGTGCGGACTACAGTTCTTGCTTCCTCCTCTGCCCTCTGTTCCTCATTTTTATTTTCTTGTGTGCAAAACCATCATGCATGCCAGCTTGGGAAGCTGGCATCCCTCCTGTTAAGACCAAACTTGCTCTCTGTTGCAGTATAAATAGTGCTTGCTTCCAACTTCAGTGTAGTACCCAGTGTTGCACGCATACTGTAGCTTACAGGGATGGGAAACAAAATCTGTATTAAAGGGTTTTCCATGTACAGGAGGGCTTTGTATTTGTGGCTTTGAATTCACTGGACAACTCTGAGCACACATCTGGGGATAGGCCTTTAAGCTTCTGTGATATTAGGTTACTGGAATATTTCAGTTCTGGAGCGGCTCAATTTTAAGAAGATCCTACCTCACTGGTATGTACAGGAGAAAGCAAACCAAATGCCATTCTTTATAGCACTCCAACTATAAAGCTAGGAGCACGACCAACTTTGGTAATCCTACATTATCTGTAAACTGCTGGAAGCAGAGAGGGAAATTGTACCAGGTGAGCCAGATATGTTCTGAAATGTTATTTAGTTTGCTAGGCTGGGACTTTTGATTTGATAAAAGCACCTTGTTCTGCTTTGTGAAAGTACCTGGCTGGGCAAAACAAGAGACCCGTTTGGACAGAGAGAGACCCCAGGGGAAGGCTGAAGAGCTGCACCATTTTTTATTGCAGAAGAGACAACTTCAGCAAAGCCACTACAGGCTTTTCTGACAGCATGTGAAGTTTCACTGTGACCTAATTAGCCCTTGTGCTCTTGAAAAATGTCCTCTGAAAGTTAAATGATAGAAAGCAGTTACTGTCTTCCTTCAGACTCGCTAGTACTTATCTTCCCAATTGAAATGCTGGGCTCTCTGTCCCTGGGAAGCGCCTTTCCCACCCTTGCCTCTCTGGCACTTGTGGCCAGCTACACACTAAACCCTGAAGAGTAAGAATTCTTTTATCCCTCCGTCTGTTGCGTTTAATTTTCTGAGTGTGGATGATCCGCTTCTGCACCATCAGCCGTTGTTCTGCTTCAGTCTGGACACACCAGAGCAAGTGTTTGCAGAGAGGGATGCTGGGTTTTAGGGTTGTGCTGTGTTGCTACAGATCATGTCACCTCAGTGGGTAAACAGTCCAAAAATAAAACCAGCAAATGATACAAAAAGGAATCCAGTTATATTTTTGTATCTCATTAAGTTTCGCTCCTCCTTCTGGGTTTATTGGCAGAGATCAGGGGAGAAGAGGTGAAAAGATTGGCAATGGATGGCTGTGTGGATGCTTTTTTCTTTCTTCTTTTTTCTTTTTTTTGCTGTTCATAGAATCACAGAGTCATAGAATGGTCTGGGTTGGAAGTGACGTCAAGGATGATAGAGTTCCTGCCACAGGCCTTTTGTGTGTTTAGGTTTTTTTCCTATGGAGATTAAGTGAGAAGAGGTTTAGGATCTCCCACACCTGTCCCATTTGAGGATATCATTATTTTATCATGTATAGAAAACAGCCTGCTGATTTAAGGTTTGTTACTAGTATCCTGCCCAGGGCTTCTTTATTTAGGTACTCAGCTCAAAGAGCTGCTGTCCCAAGCTATCATTTAACAGAAAGGATTGCTCAGTATTGCAAAGAACCAAGAGTATAGGTGCATGGACAATCTTTTGAACCCTGAACTTTCCCTGCATGGTAGCAACAGACAAGTAGGGGTGGAAAAAGGTGAGATTCCACCAACCCAGGCTTTGGGGTCAACTCCGGTCTGTCGCCAGAGCTCTGTAAGACCTTGATTTATGACTGCAGAATATCGGCTACAAGAGTCTGTCCTCTTCAGTCCCCATGGTTCAATGTGAGATTAATAGCTAATCAATACTGTTATCTTCTCTTAGTTTGAGAGGTCCAAGACGTCCTACCCACACTTCCAGGGGAGAGGTAAGATGTGGCTGGATGATTGTGTTGGAACTTGACCTGCATTCTCCATCCAAACACCTCGTGCAGCCCGAGTCAGGAAGGGCAGTGGGAAGGAATAGCGCGTGCCTTTGGTTTTAGTACAACTAAGTCCACTGAGCAATTCCTTGTCATGGGACTGTTCTGTTGTTGGGTTTTTTTTCCTGACTTTATGCTGAGAGCCTCCAGCATGCTCAGCACCTATGTGGTAAATTTTTTTCCCAGAAGCGAAGTATGGCTGCCAGGATTTCTAAGGCCCTATCCTGGATATCATGTTGAAGTTCATGCTAAGATTATGGTCCAGTCAGCTTTTCTGGCTTCTAAGTTGTAATGGAGAACCTTTCTTTTAGGTTCATCTATAGTAAATGTTTTTTGTCTCTGTCAGATTTTAATCCTGAACAAAATTGTTTTTCAGAGAGTAGCTATGGGTTTTATAGAATAGAAGTCACTATGACTCTTTTTATAGCCATAATTGTGTGCTGTAAGAATTCTGTTTGTCTCATGTCCCCTGCTTAGGATTCTATTTAGTTATTTATACCATACTTCCTGGATCGGGTGTGCATGTGGCAAGGGGCATGACTCCCCAGCGTGGATCTGCAAGCATGAAGATCCATGGCAAACTTCAGTTAGTATTTAATGGACTTCTTCGTATATTCAATAGGAGGACATGGATGAGAACATGAGCCCTGGCAAGCAGAACTATCGGTTCTTTATTTTTATTTGTTGATACTTAAAGTACTGAACTTAAGCAGGCTTGAACTCAGAGTAATTTCTGTAAGCTGATATTGTAAGATACAGCTTGTATCTTTGGCCTTGCAAAGGCCAGAGAATGAGGTATTCCCAGTGAAAGAGTTAAAAAAAAAATCTTAATTACAAAAATTCTTTAGTATGTACAAGTTGTGACTATTCTTTCTCAGAAAACACCGGTGTTTCTGTCACTTCACTAAAGGACTCTTTGTACAGCAGACAAAGACACACAAGGAAAACAAAACACATTGCATCTGGGAATTAAAAAAGAGTATTTTCTTTGTTCCTAGTAACCTATACTGTTAATTCTAAAAATTAAATAGAATATTTTTCTAAAAACTTAGTATGCAGCTCATGCATTTCCATGGAATGTCCTTAACTATTCACTGACTCACTCCCTATTCATTTATAACTAATATATGGCACTTTTATTGTGGTTTCTAAAGTATGGAGGTTATGTGAGTCAGATGCAATTTAGAATAGAGATTATCTTTAAATAATCAAAAACATACTTTGCCAAAAATACTAAAAAAAGGGAAGAAAGCATTCAATGTTCTCAAAATATGAAGTGCTTTCTAAAAAGACTTTTTTCAGTAAATAAGGGGGAAGAAATGTTATGTAAACCTAAGTGTTTAGCAGACATCCGTTTACTTCCTTCAAGGAGACAAGGGGTTTAAAGATTTTTCAGAGCTCATGAGAAAGGCACATCCTTGAGTACTTGCACCAAGGACATGATGGAAGCGTTTTTCCTTGAAAATTTTCTGCAAGAAGACATAAGGTTAGAGGTGGCATGAATGATGACTTTCTTGAAGATTTTAATCAAGGACGTTTTGGAGAATGTGGGTGTTTGGATCACTCTTTCAAAAAGGGTGGGGAAAATCAACAAATACCTCTGTGCCTATCATTTCTTTCTTTTTTTTTTTTTCTTTTTTCCTTTTTTAAAATTCTTCTTTCTTCTTAAGCTGATTCTGCTTCTCATAAAGTTTTTCATTAATGATACTGTGTTAGTAAGGGCAAAAAACTTCTTGCTGTGACTTTGAAGTTCCTTTGTTGTGACAGCTGCTAGGCTGGCATTTCCTGGACATCAGTGGGATCTGATGATAGCTTGCCTGCTTCCCTTCTTTCTGATGGATTTTCTCAGGAAGGATAGCAAACTGGCAGACTCAGATTTCTGTATTAAAAAAGTGGGAGGTGGTTCATAGTGGGCTAAATGTGAGAGAAATCTGGAGATTCAAGGGATTACCAGCATTTTTGGTAACACAGTCAGCATTGTGATCTACAAACACAATCAAAAAGATCTCAAAGTTAGGATCATGTATTCATCCTTCTGCTTATCTCCCCCCCTACACATACACCCCATAAAGAGTTTGGTGCAGCAGCAAACGGTGCTGGCCTGTCAACCTGATACCAACCAAAGTAAAGGCCACATTATAATAAATGCATATTTTTGCTATCAAAAGATAACATACTGTTGGCTTAAAAAAATCCCTCACAGCCTTGCACAGAAATGTTTTCAACAATATATTAAGCCTCATATTTTTCAATTACAACAGGGCTTTTTTTCCTCTGCTGATCTTTTTTTAATAACCAAAGGAGCAAATACATCTTGGTTTTGAGCTTTAATCTGGTGCTTTGTGTACTCTGACGACCTCCTAATCACACTCTCCATGACATGTCAATCTACTGCTATGGAAAGCGGGTGATTTGGGCTGTCATGAAAGTGTTGATATGCTCATATATCCTGTGCACTTAGGACAGAGGAGTTCAAAGAAATGCATTAACCAAAGGAGTGAAATGTTATGGGAACCCATAATTCAGCTATCGAGTGTCCCTTTCCCAGTTCCTGAGTGGTTCTTTATCTGTGTTGTGACTTTAAATGTGAGCACCAGGTGTGAAAATTTCTGTTTATTTTTATTTAAGCAAAAACAAACACAAAAAATTTCAGAGCTGATGCAGATGATGAAATGTAAAGATGTGAGATGGGTTTAGTAAATAGTCAGGGTGCATATGTCTAAACAAGGAAGGAGATTGTAGAATGTGGTTTTAGTTTATAATGCTTTCCTTTCATTACTATATAGCCATCTGCCTCCCTGGCATGTTCCTTAAAATCTGGTGATCTTACACTTCAGTCTGTAACCTTCAGTGTTACACGGGTGTTTCCTCTGCTGAGCTAATGGAATCATTGAGATCAGGGGTAAATGCTATCAACATCTACAGTTTTATTCTTCATAAAAACTAGAAGATAAGACTGACCCTTTGTTATCAAATGTAGACCAGTCTAGTATGCAATTTGAGAAGCACAATGTGAATGTGAGTCTGGGGGCAAGTATTTGCAAGTATCTGCTCCTCTTGGCACTGATAGGACTTCCTCTGTGGTCTTAGATGCCTTACCCAACTGTTCTGCCTGGAATTTCCCATCTGTAATGTGTAGATAACGATACTTGTCTCCCTGGTGAAGATGATGACAGTTAATGTTTGTGAAGTTCTTTGAAAATGCAAAATGTTGTAAAAAAAAAAAATTAAAATTTTTTTAAGAATCTGTAAAATTATGTGTCACCATTAAATTGAAGAGTGCCTAAGAGAAGGCTTTCATCCTCACAATCCTGCACTTTTTATGCTATTGCTCAGTGAGTCGGGCATGGATTTCTGAAATCGTGGAACTGTCCTTGTTTGAGGACGGCATGGTCCAACATCTTAAATTACTTTTCTGTGTTTCTCTGAGAAACAGCATCATCATTTAAAATTTACTAACGATCCTCTCTTCTGGAAGTTTTTCCCTAAGGTTTGTCTTTGTCCGTTCAGTTCCAGCAAACAACTGAGACATGTAGATTTCTTGGTCTGCATCACAATCCACTCTTGACTTGCTAGAAATCCTGGAGCAAGTTGATTTGACTGCTGTGCAGATGTTGACAGATCCCCTTGTATCTGCCCAGTGCTCTACTGAATACTGTGGTGAAGAAAGCAGAAAAGTTGTCATTGGACACAGACTCGAGGCCTTAAAACTGCTGTTTGGCTGTTCTCAGCTGTAGATTTGTTACAGGGATGAAAACAGATTAACAATCTGGGTTAGATTTAGGTCCTTGTAAAATATGCAAAGATACAGTGCTTTAACCATTGGCATGCCTCACTGAATGTATGATGGTGGTTTTAAGAGCGGTGTTTCTTTTTGATGCATGGCCTTGGATAAAGGCTTGAAATGCCAGGAAGGCCGAACGCAGGTTGGTGGTTCTCTGGGTTTGGTGGTTTGTTTTTTTTTTTGCTGCAGGGTTTTGTTTTTGTTTTGTTTTGCTTTTTCTTTATTATAGATGCTTTCTGAAGGGAAGGAACTTGAAGCTTCTTGCCTAGCCTGTTCTTGAGTTGTGGTGTAGATGCTTTGAGGGTATAAACCACAGAGGAAGTTGGGATAAAATAGCTACTTAAAAAGAGATTAAGGGATTTACTTCAGTGCCTCTATGGGCTGTGATTTAAAGGGAGAAGAGCCTAATTTTTCATACTGCTGCTACTTTTATTAGCTACAGGTTTTAACTTCTTGGAAAGATTCTTAGATCTTTCTATCAGCCAATTTTGGGAGTTAATCCAGACCAGTCAACAGAACTGTATGTTGCACTTGATTTCTTGGTAGTTTTAAAAGCTTTTCGGTGTCTAATCTGGCCAGTGTAACTCCCTAGTCTTTTGGCACAGATGGTATTGATCAGCAGGAATAATAGATAACTATATTGAAACTCTATTTTTCAGAGTAATAATAAAATAAAAAGTTGGGATGTGGAGGGAAGAAGGCATTGCATAAACCAGAATTGAATATAAAATGATGCCTCCAGGTCAAGACTCTTGAAACCTCTCCTTGGGGTTAGTTAATACTTTTTTTTTCCCCATAGAGTTATATTTGGGACAAGAGACAAACTTTTTCTTCCAACTTGCTTTGCCAGCAGTGATCATTGGAGACACAGCTTTGTCAGTTTTTGAGTTTGCTTGCACCCTCAGAATTTTACAACCTCAGTACTCAATGGAGTATTTTTGTAGTTCTTGGTGATCTTTACCAGAAACTGGTTTATATGTGACAGATCAATTGAGGATACCACGACATTGGGCAGTTGAGATGGAAAGCTCAGTAATGTTATCACTTTTAGTAATTTTTTCAGTAGTTCCAGAGAAAAAAAATGAAATTGGTTCTTATTCATGTCTGTATATCCTACATCAAAAACACCTTGAACCTCCTAACCTCCGCAAATTTTATTTTTCACAAAACCTTGGCTCTAAAATTTTTCTAATTTTTCTCCATTTCTACACATTTATTTTGTCTTTTTTCAAATGTCAGCTCAGCGTTTCAATAATAGATTCAATCATACCTGAAGTTCTTGCAATCTATTTTCTGTAATGGATCATCCAATTAAGGGATAATGCCTTGTGGATCAGAAAACCAAAAGTCACTGTTGAAAATGTTTTAGGTGCCAAAATAACTTCAGTCAAAGTTTGGAAATTGTTTACTGTGGCTGATTTCCTAAATTGAGGAGGGCCAGGAGGTGACCTTAAGCACCTGACTCCTGATCATCTATGCAGTTCATGTATTAGCTCTCCCTGTGGCTCCATTTTGTACTTTCTCAAGTAATTCTATTCAGGACAAGTCTGCTGTAGAAACATTTAGCTCTGAGCAGTGTGGGCATAGGCTAGTCCCTGCCACGAAGGCGTAGGAGTTTAGATTGCTCTAACATTTAAAATATTTTATGTTGCAGTGGACACCTTGTGTGACCAGGAAACAATTGCCTGAGGCAAAAGAGGGAGACAGTCCCCATGTCTTCAGTGGATTCAATTAAGAACTGGCTAGACTGGGCTGGTGACACTGAGATCCGTTTGAGGTGGAAGAGTAGCTCTTTTCTGTGCCACATGTGAATTAAGAATTGGCCCTGTCATGCCCTGTTTGTACGTGTGTTTCGTCACCGGGGAGGCAGAACAGCAGCAGACCTCAGCGACTGGAAAGATGCCCGTGGTGACATTCGCTTTAACGTTACTAAGGCCCTCTGCTTCCATTTGGGGATTCTCAGCTCAAGTTGACTGACTGCTTGAGGACTTCTCTGATTGCTATAAAGGGTTCACTGTGCTAGTGAGGTTGTGGGCAAATGGAAGCTTTACTTTTCTGTAGGGACTCGGCTTCCAACATTAGTTGGGACAAGATGGCCAGAAAGTCAGATGTTTGCTCTCAGCCTGCTTCCATTGTCTGTGATGATTTATGGTTGCTGAGAATCTGCTTGATATGGCTGAATCAAGGCTGAGGTTTCTATGCTGGCCCATACCCATCTCTTCTGTTTAAAGGCATTTGGGCAACTCTTTATCTTGCCTGTGAAAGGGCAAAGAGAATGTGATTGATCTTGTGAGCATAGATGCTTTCTTTTCTCCTGGATGTATTTCTATTTCTTAGGCTAGGTTGAATGTTTCTTAGTGGGTTCCTGCAGAAGGCATTTAGTGGTAAAAATGTTTTCTTTCTCAGGAAATGTTTAATAAACATGAATAAAAAGTCAACACAATCCAACCCCGAGTGGTTTCTCTCATGTAACTTTTCCTTATTTCTTAAATTTCATTGTAGATGCTTTTAACCAAAACCAGCCAGTTTTAAGTCTACATTAAGACCACATTAAGATCTAACTTTGTATTTTTGGTCTAGAGCTGGGAAATAGGACTGTCTGATGCCCAGAGAAATATGTATGTTGGGTTTTTTTCTGTGTAAATTGAAGAAAACTTGATATGTTAGGTGGGTTTTTTAAAGGTATTATATATGGGATAGTAGTGGCATTGGAAAACAGTTTGAAAGGACAAAAGCTTTGAATTCAGGCTGGCAGACTGTATTCCAGAGATCTTAAAGTACTATTGGAAACTTGTGGAAGATTTAAGTTGAATATTAGGGCTCAAAAATGCAAGTAAGAAAATAAATTTAGAAATATTTCAGGTTAAGTCTTTTCGATCTGGTTTTCTCCATGCTGCATTCCAGCATCCTGTGTTTTCTCTTTGCATTCCATTCCCTAAAAGCCTTTTCTACTGTCAGAAACTGTTTAAATGCTTGTTTTATGACTAGCATAATGTTCAAAGTTCTCACAACTTTTGAGGCACTGAAACTCCTGGTGTGCCCTTCACTGCAGTTTCCTAAAAACCCAAGAGAGGCACACAGATGAGAAAACTAACCACTGTGCATGTATCCTGTCCAATATGCCATAAATTTAATCCAAACCCACCCTTGGTTTTCCATGCTGAAAGCCCTAACAGTTAGACTTAAAAAATAGTTCTTCAGTAACAGGGAATGATACCCCTCTTACCCTCATATTTACTAACAGAACTTTAACATGGTTAGTTGTGCAACACTGATGGGGAGGCAGAGCTATTATTTCATTTCTTAGGTGAGGAATTGGAGCGTGGTGAGATTGCCACTTGCCAAAAGTAACAGCGTCTGTGCAGAGCCTCCGGGTGAACCTGATGCTCCACAGCCTATGGCTGGTGCCCTAGAGTATCGATTGTTGTTCTTTTATGACAAACTATTAGTGTATACTACATGTGCCAAGCTATTGTGGAGAGATTTATCACAGCCACTTAGGAAGTCTTTCATACTGTTCTCTCACTTCTAGGGAATAATGAATAGCATCTTAAGTCTTGCCTGCACTGAAGTGTTTATACATTGAAAGATAACCTGATCCTATAGTGGAACTTCAGAAAAGATCTAATCTCTATAAAGATTTGAACTTCACAGGTCCATTGGGTACCTTTACAGAACCCCTTCCAACCATATGCCTTCTTGAATAAAAATACACCATGAATATACTGTAAAAGGGAGCAGACCGAGGTTGGGAACAGCAATTTCCTGCCCAGGTGACACCTGGAGGGCAATTTAGAGATATGGTCAGGTGCTGTTCTTGGAAGCACCTTTTGGCTGTGAATAAAGAGGGGAAATGGGAAACTGAAACTTGTCTTCTTAATATTTTTTATGAAACAAAAAATACTGATGATCAGAAAGACATCAACTCTGAGTGCAGGATGCAGATGACTGGAGGCCCCTAGTCACTTCATACTCATTACCCAGGTGCCCACCAAAATGTGAGATAAAACAGGAATATAAAGTGTAAGCTCTCAATATTCTCCACCTTCCCTTTCCATCCCCAGGCTTTTATTTCCAAAAAGCTGAAAAGTAATTGAGATTTCAGCTGTATTCTTTGAAGGCTAAATCAGAGGACTTGATCTCTGAATTGCTTGACAAAATCCCTCTGAAATGAATGCACATGGAAAAAATCAGGTCTGGTGGAAACTCACCTGCGCAGCCTTTGTAAGTCAGTGAAGGGTTGGCTCTGCAACTGCTGGATTTGGAACCATGGTGTCACCCCAGCTCTTGCTGCAGATGTGAGAACTTCTGAATTCCTTTATCACTGAGCCCAGTATAAACCTCTTTGATACTTCTGAGATGCCTAAAAGTCCATGTGATGCTTTGTTATGACAGCTGGTTTCCCCACCTCTCCTGTCATGTTCCGTCTGCTTAAATCTGTGTTTTCAGAGGTACCAGAGAAAGCTGGGTGTAACCAGGGAACACCCGGGCCACCTGAAGGTCTGTTTGGGCCTCTCTCCTCCATTTAGAAATCCTTTCCCATCGTTGTTTTTTTTTTTTTTCTAATCTACTTCCCTTAAAACTTCTTCAACTTCCCCGTGAAGCTTGGTAGCCAGAAAAAGGACTTGTGAACAAGAAAAAAAAGAAAGTGATCACCTCAGAGAAACTGATATTTAATCGTGAGGTATGGTAAAACTGACTAGTGGAGATTGCCTTTGGTTTCAGTGGTTTTAAGGTGGATTACCAGACCTTTTTAATGAATTTCTGGGCTTTTATAACATTCAAGCCTGGTCAAAGTAACAGAAACTTAGAGAGTCTGTTAGGAAGGATCACAGTAAGTCGTCTTACACTGAGTCATTTCACCTGACGTGGGGAACAACTATGTTCAAGTTGTCTTTTTTAATAAGACAGCAAGGGCTCTCCCTGACCCTTAGACATCTCAGATTAAGTCTGTTTTATCTTCCTTATTTATTTGAAAGACTCAAGAAAACTTGGTTCTCTTCTGATCCAGAATGGGAAAAAATTACACTTTAAGGACTCTTAGCAGAGGGAGAATTCTGCTCTGCTCTAGAACATGTTGAAGCCATGCTTTCAGCATTAAAGCAAAGGCTGTTTCATGAAACTACTGCATTTTAAAACAAAAGAGAGAATCTCAGCTTCTACTGTGCTGCTCACATGGAGCATAGTCAAAGTTCTTTAAATAGTAAAATTCTAAATAAGAACTTTTGTTTCTTCCAATACTAAGTTAGAAATACCTACTAAACCAGAGAGAAAGTACTAAGCCCTCAAGCTTACAGTGATTTTTTGAGGGGAATCTGTGTAGAGAGCTGCAATGATTTCAGTTCGGTTGTGTGTGAGTGCAAGGTGTGAGGAGACAAACCTTCTCAGAGGATCAGGATCTGACTTCCTGGGTGAGCAGGGAGTCTTTTTGTTGCACAAGCTGTGAAGTACACATTCACTGAAAATTGGATAAAGGTTTCTCCCACTAATAGCTTTCAAGTCTGTTACTTTTAACCATATTAAGTACAAAAAACTGCAGACAAATGCAATTTTCTTTTTCAAGTGGAAGACATTTCTTTATAAGAGGTTTTCATTGATGTTAATAATCTACTTCTTAAGTATCATTCTGCTTGTTAGCATTCCTTGGGCTGAGAAGGTGGCAGTGCAGTTCTCCAACAGGGAATTTTACCCGCAAGTTTGGTTTCCATAGCTTCTGTCCTCTATCCATCCTTCCTTCCTTCCTTCCATGAAGTACGTGATAGGATGATGCTTTTTGTTTGTTCACAGTGGTGTACTAAGAGGAAGATCTGTCACGTGAAAGGGAGAGAAAGTATTCCTGAATAATGATGAGACATTTAAGTACTTCAGACTCTTCTGACTCTTCCTCCATTTTCTATTCATAATGCCCATTTCATAATGACTGCAAGCAAAGGCACAGTTATGCTTCTGCAGTGATATTAATTTGATCACAGTTAAGTAGGGATTTTAAGAATTTTCCTTGAAACCACTGTCTGCACCAGAGGAACATGAATTTGGAAAGAGGAATGAAATACTACAAAAATATCCCTTGATCTTACCGAAGTAGAATATAACCCAAGTAGTCATTGTTTGCTGATATTTTCCTTGTTAAGATGTGCTTATAATCCATTCAAAAATACAGTTATGAAGTTGTTAGAATTGTGCAAAGTAGTATTTATAATTTAGAGAGTGCAGAAGGCCAGACTTCTATTGCCAAGGGGAGACTGGCAGCTTAAAACCATCGCTTTTCTCTCTTACTGTTGTTAGCTGTGTGTAGTGCTTTTATAGCTGAATGCTGAAGAAGAAAAATCTATATGTTCCGTACATTTGGTAGACTTTGGGTAGAGGCAGTTTCCCTCCCTGTTATATGTAGCTTACATTGTTCGTAGATGTCTCACACAGCAATAGAAAAAGGAAAAAGCAATAAGAAAAGTGGTAAAATATAGATTGTGGAGGGAAAAAAAAATAAAGACATGCTGGTAAAACTCTGAAAATTTGTAGAGCATCTTGGGAGAAACAATAAAACCCAGATCTTTGCCTAGCTGATTTTATGAAAGAGGACTAAATTTCACATGGGTGGTACATTGTCGCTGTGTGGTATGACTGAAGTGGATGTTGGAGTGGGGGATATATGAGATCTTGTAGTGGTGGAGGAGATCATATTAGACCTTACGTTTTCTGCATATGCTATTATTTTAAGTCATGGGTATGGAGTTTATCTTGGTTAGCCCACACTTTTTAAAAAATTGTTTCCCTGAGTTTTCTCCCTAGGAAACACAGTGACATTTTTAATGAAAAGATATTGATCTGTGTCCTGGTTCTAGCCAGGCCAGAGTCACCCTCCCTTAGCAGTCAGCCCAGGTGAGCTGAGTCAGCCCAGGCTGTTTCCTCACCACCTGGTATCACTTCCCCTAAAAGGTGCTGGTTAGGGAGGGGCACTCCTGGTGCCTCCAGGGCAGTCCGAGTGTGGCTTGGTGTCTGGTTTGTCCTTGCAGCACTCTGTAATTGGGTCAGTAAGGTACCCTGTGTTATTGCTGGGTGTGAGTGTAATTGGTTGATACTGTTCCCCTTTCACGGTGCTTTTGTCAGCAAACTGTCCTGATCTCAACCCATGGAGGCTCTGTCTGCTTCTCCTCTGGGAGTGAGTGAGCAGCCTGTGGTGTTCAGCTACTGGATTGGGCTTAACTACAATAATCTGCTCCCCAGCATTTTTTAGATTCAGAAAAAGGAAACCTTGAATTAAATATAAAATATACATTGGTGGTCTGTCTGTAACTTTTCAGAGCTGTATTTCATCCTGTAACATGGTTCAAAGGTTTTTGGGCAGCTTTTGAGGAGCTGTTACTCAGTTATACCTGATTATTTCTGTGCTTTCTGCCCTATGCTTCAGTATATCATCTGTATCTTGTCTACCAGGTGTCTGTAGCAAGGGCAGTGCTGCAGAAACCTCTACAATATCCACCTGTGTGGCTATGGAGCATCTTGTGAGGAAACTAGGACATGGGGGACAACAGATAAGAAGAGATGGTTCATGGTCACTTTGGTTTGGAATTGAGATGCTATACCAAGTGTTTCGTTAGGAACTGTAAGGGAGACCTCGATCCTGTGCTCATCCTTCTCGCTCGTATCTCTGTGGGCTGGGGAGGCCTGCCCTCCTCTTTCTCACACCCACTCTTGAGAATAAGCCAGTAGGAAGATCATTTGGTGACAAGCTCCTGGAGCACTGTCCGGCCTCTAAGAGTGAGATACTTGCCACCTTTGTGTTGCAGCATCCCCATGTATCGTCTAATGTGAAGAGAATAAAGGTAGTCATTGGTCCTGTTCTGTCAAAGTCAATGACAGAATAGCCATTGTCTTTTTTACAACCCAGGGCCCAGCCCTGTGTGCAGCATCAGAGGGTCCTTTCTGGTGCTCTGTTACCATTCTCTGAGTGTTGACAGGGAGGGGTGGGGGGACAGTATCCTGGTTTGAGCTGACAGAGTGAATTCTCTTCATAGTAGCTGGTACTGAGCTTTGGATTTTTTCTGGAAACAGAGTTGATAATATAGAGGTGTTTTCATTATTGGTGAGCTGTGGTTGCACAGAGCTAAGGCCTTTTCTGCTCTTCATCCCACCAGTGGGATGGCTAAGGGTGCACATGGGGTTGGGAGGGGACACAGCCTGGACAGCTGACCCCAAATGACCAAAGGGATATTCCATACCGTATGGCATCATGTGCTGCTTCTAAGGAGTCTGGGGAAGCAGAAGGATGGGGCGGGGGCAGCATTTAGAGTGATGGCATTTGTCTTCCCAAACTGTTACCATTCTGTGTGAAGGAGCCCTGCTTTCCTGGAGATGGCCGAACACGTGCGAGCCTATGGGAAGGGATGAATGAATTCCCTGTTTTGCTTTGCCTTGTACATGTGGCTTTTGCTTTACTGATTAAACTGTCTATCTCAACCCACGAGTTTTCTTGATCTGACTCTTCTGATCGTCTCCTGCGTCCCATTTAGGGGGAAGTGGGGGAGCATCTGTGGAGGGGTCAGTTGCTGACCAGGGCTAAACCATGGCTGAGGAGATCCTGTCTGTACCTTGCTTCTGTACTGCAGGCATCCTGACAGCTTTTGTCACCTATCTTACACCTCCCTCTGCTCACCTCACAACTAGCCAAAAGCAAAAAACTCATTTTGTTAGTGTTATCAAGCGGGTAGTTTATTATTATGTAGATTTTATTTTTTTTTGTCTGAAGGCCTGTTATTCATTCTGGTTGGAGGTGTTTGGCTTTAGTCACGTTTATCCGTCTATGTCCACATTTCAAGGATTTCCATGGTATTGACATTTCCATTACAGGAATTTGAAGAATGTTCAATTATATACAGGCCATGAAACATATTTACCTTTTTTTTTTTTAAATGTCTGCCAAATGTTCCCTGCCAAACTTTAGATTGGGCTGCTATGATTCTAGTTTTTTTTCTAATTTATTTTTTACATATCTGATAGATTGTAATATATACACATAGCGTACACGCAAAGAAAAGCTCATACCGTAACATTAAACGACAGCACCAGATTTTATCTGGAGGATTATTGCTGGCCTGTTTCTAATTTATATAATGTTTTTGTTAATAGCAGTACCTCTTTAAAATGCCCAATAAAATAGTGTAGCATTAATTTAAATAGAAATTTCAGGCATTTTAGATATCCCTCCATTATAACAGGTCAGGCTTTTAACAGATGTCTCAATAACTTTGCTATTAGCAGGAATATTTCATGAATTAAACTCAGGCCTCTTTGTCTCCATCACTCACTGAAATGACCTACATATTTGGCAGATGGAGAGGACTTGCTTGTGCATTAGTGCTGATGGGGTAGGGTTTTTTCAGTTGTGTATTTTTGGAGAAGAGAGAAAGATTTAACATAAGTTAGCATCGTTTATTTTTTATTAATACCATACTTGAGTTGCCTGTTACAGAAAAATCGTATTAGGCACATCTTGCCTTTTAAGCATAGAAAACATCTAGGACATTTCTCCTGGGCACCAAACTTCTGTCTTAATGCAAACCTTTCAGTGAAGCAGTGGACAACTTTTTGTGCAAGTGTGGACTAATGGAGCTGGAGCAGAAGGTGCAATAACTCAGTTGCTGCTGAGGTTCTAGGTGAAATCTCCTCCAGAGACATAAGCACTTCCAAGTCTTTCTGGGGTGCTGATTTTTGTGCTTAAGTGTTTTCTCTTCTCTTCCTGGCATAGTGAGAGTTTTTCAGCATTATACTAAGGGTCTCGCTTAAAAGTGCTCGCTGACATGTTGTTATGCCAGCACGTGTCTCTGTATTCTTTGAAGACTCGAAAAGGACCTCTCAAGTTGAAGATTTTGTTGACTCTCATGATGACAGCAGAGTCTGAAAGCTGCTGTGAAGAGGCAAACTACAGAGAGAGATTTAGTTGTAGACGTGGTCTGTTTTTCTACTGCAAAGTCACACTCTGGTGTCTTTTGCACTAGTGTAGGTAGAAATGATTGCTTATTATTTTTGTTTTAAGTTTGATTGGAATGCAACTAATCAAGAGATAACAAACACAATGACATTGAGTGAAGTTCCTTAAGTAATATGTTTGACTGGCTATACATGTTTCTTCTCTGTGTACACTAAAGGCCTAAGTCAAAGAGAGTTCCTAAATGTCTGCAGTTTTCATAGACATCCAAGTGAGCTGCAGATTCTTTTCTTCAAACAAGACCATTTGAAGATGTCAGTACTTTCTGATCTAATTTAATGACACCTGTCCAACAAGTTCAAAATAGCAAAATTAGTGGTTATAGCTACTACGGTGTTATTTTATTGCTAAAGGTTCTCCTTGTTTGTAAGGAAATTGAACTTTTCCAACCCAGACTACAGGATCGGTCAGCAACCTGTCATCTCTCAAACTGTAAGGATGTTCCAGGATTGAAAAGGCAAATCAGGAAAGGCCTTATCATAAGCTTGTCCTTTCCAGAATTCCCTGCTATTCCCCTGGCCTACACTCTCTAGTGGGGAGATAGGTGAAGGGTTATGTGGCAATGATGATGATATATAGCATTATATATATATATATATATAAATTTCAACTAGTAACTAACTACTTAGTATAATGCAAATAAATGCATACACAGGACTTAGTTTCCCTTTTTGGAGTTTTAGGTCTTAATTCAAGTAGAATCTGAAATCTTTCTGGAGTGATGACCCTCTTAAGACTTACTGTTTTAAAGAGCTTCCAGGGATAGAGGAACTGCCATCATTCCACTTGGCCTGCTCCATTATGTGGTTTATACCTGTGCTTTATCAAAGGAAAGTGACTGAAATGAGAGCATGCACCTTCTCAAAAGGAAACAACAGTTGTTGAGGTAAAAGCATTAAATCACTGGCTACATCAATATCTTGCCAGATATCAGTGTTGTCTCTTAAGTGGGAAAGGAGGTTTTTGGGGTTGGGTTTTTTTTTTGGAGGTTTTCCTGTAACAAGGACTGGAAACACCCCAGAATACCACAGGATGTTTGTTATTTATGTGTCTACATAAAACCCCAAAACAAACAAAACCAACCCTAAAAAGGCATAACTACTTTGTTTTTTTTTAAATATTTTAACTCTTTTTCCTCTTGCAGAAAGGATGACTAAGGACTGAGAAAGACACTTAGGTGGAAACAACAGGGGAAAGGATGTGGTACATCCTGCACCCATTAACACTGTCAATTAGTGCCATTTATCTTGAAATTTGTCCAGCTTGGAACACAAAGTATGTACGTCAGGATTTGGGCTAGACAGAAACATAGAAAATGATGGTACTTGTGGAGACACTAGACAGTGTGAGGGGGAGAGCAAAGGCGCACAGTAATTCTAAAAAGAGACACGTTTTTTGTGTGTGAAAATTTGATTATAAGATGATTCTTTCACCATAAACACAATTCTCTAAGGACTTATTAATGCTTCAGTAGCATAGTGGAAAGACTCTAGTGCAGTCCGCTTTAATAGCTTTCTGGCTTGAACCCCAATACATAATGTTCTAGTAATAGTTTATGGGTGACTGCAATAAATTGGTAGCAAGTGTTTTCCATTTTTTGGCTCTTCTTATCAGATCTGCTGGTGGAACATTTTGTTCTGAGAATATCGCAAAGGCAATTGATCTGCTTTGGATGTGTGCTCAAGAGTTTTGTGTCTTTTAAAATACATGTATAGATGAGCTTCTTTTTTGCCATGTTCTGAGATGTACAGTGTAAAGCTGGGGGCCAGTAAAATGTTACGGGGGATCTGAGCAGTTGGTTAGACCCAGCAGGACTCCACCTACCCTAACTAATGTTCTGCAAGTACTGCCAAAAAGGCAGAGCTTTCCTCCCCCCTGCCACTTCCCTTCCCAATACTTTCATTGTTCTAGTCTTTTCATGCAGCAGCGGAAAAATTGTTCCTGTCCGTGCAGGAATAAAGATCTTTCGCACAGGTTCGTTTTAGACCCAAATGGCTTTTTGAGATAGAAAGAAATGTGAATATTTTGCACTTAGTGGTGAGGGAAAGAGCCACTTTTGATTAGAGACGGGCCTGATATGGTCACCTTTGATTTCTATTGGATTTGGAGCTGAACTTCACTGTAATTACAGAGTGAGATTCCATGGCCTCTATTATGCAGGAGCTGTCCCTCTTGGTCTTCAAATCAATTAATTCACAGCTCCAGATCGTCTCTATAGCCAGCCTAATTGAAACAGCCTGCTTTCATCTCCACTCCCACAAGTAGAGGAGTTTGGTAGCAGAACCCAGATTGGAAGCGTCTAGCTACTTTCTGTGTGTAAGAAGCCAAACAAAACCCGCCAGCCTGATTGCCCTTGGATTTTAATCCTCCAGCTATGATAAATAAAGTCCAAGGCACTGGGTATTGAAGAGTAAGCAAACGTATACTTTATCTAGTGGGTTGTGCCACGGAACACGCCGTGCGTGTTCCTGGCTCCATTTTGTTTCTCTGAACAGCTAGCACGCCGGCTCTTTGCACAGTCATCCAGTGTAGCTTGTACATCAGATTCGGAACGAAAATGGGTACATTTCTCCAAGATAACATTAAACACATGTAAAATTAAAGGACAGCTGAGCACCTCCTTCATTCCTTTAATCTTCTGCATGTACCGAAACATTTGTTTTATATAAAGGTTATATTGCAAAAACACTGGACTTGGGCAAAAATCAAATCTTAAAGAATGCAAACTAAACTCTGGAAATCTCTAAAGCACAGAGTGAATAGATACTCGAGAAATATTTGAAATAACAGAATGTGGACTTTGCCCAGTTAATGTTAAAAGTATCCCAAATGACAGCAGGGAAGTCAGTTTGGTTGTCATACAAAGCTGCAGAGAGAGCTGGAGATGAACAGAAAGTACTGAAAATCTGGCCCTGAGACAATAAATGGAAGTGCTATGTGGATGAGAGTGAGAATTGATGAAGGAAGTTAGAAACGGAGAAGCGCAAAATAAGGGTTGTCATACCAGAACCACTTCTAATGGTGTTTACACTGCCATAAGCCTAATAAATGTCGATATTTCTTCTCTGATGCATACGGGCCATGGTATAAAAATGTGTTGTGGACTCATGGAAGGAGAAGACCATCTGAATAAAAGTATGAAAGTTGGACTCAGACCACAGAGATTCAGTGCTACTTTTAGACAGTTCCCATCCTGCTCTGCTTTCACTGCCTGTTGTGAACAGGGATCTCTCTTCCTTGTTGTTTACTTATTTAACAAAATTATTAAGAGAGTACTGTCACCTACTTGGGAACACTGCCTTAAACAGATTGATTTTCTTATTTTCTGAGGGGAGAAAAACCCAACCCATGCTCAGATGCAGTTCTGGGAATCTGTTGCGTATTGTGTTCATGTAGGAGCTGCAGTTTTCCATCTTTCATTCTGTGTAATTGTTTTCAAGCAGTGCTGCTAACGGTGCACTAGGCTGGCTCTTTCTCTCCACAAACAGAAATCTGTCCCATTTCCTGCTAAGGGTTCTGGGCAGGGTTGTCCAATAGGTAATTTCCTGTAGTAAACCTTACAATAATTAGAGTTATCGTTCCAGAGCACTGAACTTTCAGTGTCTTTTATTACTGCTTTGCAGAAGCAACTGCAGTCAGATGCGGCTATTGTTATTAATTTCAATTGTGCAAAAGCAAATACACAATGTGAAAAATGCAGAAACTAGATGGTCTTGTATTTGTAACCATTTTATTAACGTGCCCTTAAAATATGTATGCAAGAACTGAAGACCAAAGGTAATCCAACGAGAATAGTTAAAACTCCATTTCTTAAAAAACCCACCTATTTTCTTGTGCTTCTCTTATTTATGAAGTAGTTGGTTTATTAAGGAGCAGATTTGGAAGTACGTATTTAGGAATCTATATGCATAACAAATAGTAAGGTCTAGTGTAATAGATAATATTAAAACGAGGATAATATTTAAATTAACAAAATTCAGAAACATGGTGATGCTGAGGATGCACAATGAAGAGCCTTGCCAGAAGACTTGGTGAGAGTTGGTTCCAATTATGTGCCCTAGCTAATAGACTGCATTTTAAAAAAATATTTATTTTTTGGATAGAGGGGTCAGAGAAGAAAATTTGAGGGAGAATATTAAATTTAAAGTGGGAAGAGAAATTCTTAAGGTGTGTTCCTTTTACGTTTACTCTATTTCTTCACTGAATAAAATGGTCTACTTACAGTGCTGTGATGTGTTTGGAATAAATGGCAGAGTGCTATATTTCATGGTAAGGTCTGTCTATAGAAAGTGCTGCCTCTCAGTTCAGCTGTTTACATTTTTTTGAAAAAGCTCCCATCTGTTACATCAAACTTGTTAATATAGGTCTACAGGATACAATAACATTAATGCTTTAAGTATCCAAATGAAATGTCAGAGTCCAGTTGCAGATACCAAATTCAAATGTGGCAGTGTCCTGAATCCACCTCTAGTACTAACAGGCCATTTAATAATCCACGTAAGTATCTATAGATGTTTATTTGAAGGTCTGTAGGGGGCCAGATGTACAAATGCAGTTACAACGTCAAATCCTCACAAAAGCTTTTCCACCACGCTAGCATGACCACATACAATTTGGCCTCATTTTTTTTTGGCTCTGGAGCCACAGGACCGTCAAGACCTATTTAGAGTGAAAACAGGCTTGGTAAGGGAAGTCTCTCAGCTTCATGCTGTTCCCAATGAAGTTAGTGGCAAAGTATTCACGTAAATAGCGATACACCTTACTTCCATGTACATTTTGCCCCTTGTTTGAAAAAAAACCCAACAACATACACTTTATGGTTTGTTTTGTTTCTTTTCTGTTATGGTTTGCTTAGTTTCAATTTAAAATGTAACTGAGTCCTTGATATTTTTATTTCTCATTTGAGCTACTACAATTTATTATTATAGTAGCCATCTGACTAGAATGAAGATGTATGCCCCTGTTTTGATCCTTGTAATGATGGAGGGTGAAATGTAAGTTTGTTATATTACCTTTCTTGTTTCTACTCTTTTGTATCCATGGTTTTTTAATTTACAATGCATTGTGAATGAAAACCCTTATCTTCTGTTATGTTTTTTTCCTGCCACTCAAATTTTGCATCAACACAAAAGGTTTGTTCTTCAGTTCGTGTTCAGTCTTTGGTCACGTTCATTATGAGGTGTATCTAGAATACACAGATCACATATTATACATAAAATATCATTTCTCGCTAGGTTTGCCTTGATATCTTATTATTAAGGGCTATATTTTAGTGGATAGAAACCCAGTCTATACATAAAACTGCATTCAAATGAGCTTTGCACATCTAATCATATCTACTTTTATTCCCAAATGCTTGGTGATCAACGGTAATTTCAAGTACAACGGTTATAAATCATTTTACTCCCAAACACAGTGAAACTGGATAAATAGGACCATGCAGAGGGTTAATAGTCCAATAATAATTAAAATAATCCTCTTCAATTCGGTAATAACTTTGGCCACCTGCCTTCATCCAACCCCCAACACCACCCTCGGTACTCCTTAAAAAAATATTCACATTACAGACAATCTTGTGTAACAGATTAACATAACATATCTGGAACATTACTCAGATTTTTGGGCAATGGCAATCTGAACATGTTCGTAAGTTAAGCTTTTTTCTCGACAGCATCCTGCTGTTAACTCTTGACTTCTTTTTAATTGGCAGGGCTCTACGTAACTGGAAAGCGCTGCCTGTGGTATCACAGGGATGGTTACGTAAGCGTAGGCATTGACGGGACTCGGCTGAACAGAAACGCACAGTGTTTCAAGGGGCTTACAGAGATAAGCTCAATATTATAAGGACTGAAAAATTTTACACCCGCTTTCAGGTTTGACTGACCATGATACCCATTTAATAAATTATTTTAGTCACGATAGTGGATTACACTAGGTGGATGTGCAAGAGAGACATTAAAAATGCGGGATTTTTTTCTGTAAAAATGAGAAAATGTTATGTCTCTGGGTCAGCAACAGTAACATAATCATCTAAGCACAACAGTGGAACTTAGGATGCCTTTTATTTTCTTCTGTACTTCATCTCATCCTGACTTGTTTTTCTGATAGGTTTTTCTCACTTGGAAAGTAGGAATTGTGCCAGCGAGAGTTGTGATGGGAAGTGTTTGGGGCACCAGTTATTACTGTTGAAGTATGATACAGTCTTCAATTTATTGTCCCCTTTTTTTTTTAGGTGACCAGACTTAGAATCAAAATAACTCTCTGCTATAAATGGAATTTAAAATACAAATCCTATTTTTTGTAACAGATTTCATCATCTCCATTGGTAAAATAATTGGTGTCTGCAAGGAATCTGTAAGTAAACAGACAAGCAATTCTTGATAGAACATATCGTAATTCCTGTTTTAAAAATTACCCAATAAAGATTGCCTTTTTAAATAGAGCTATTTGGGTATATCAGGGGCACGTTGTACTAAACAAAAAGAGGGGAAAAAATCCCTCTGTCATTTGAAAGAGACCATTTAGCCTCTGAACATATTTGTTCTGCACTAAATAATAGATGTTATTCTCAGATAAATAGAACATGGACTGTATCCTTCTATTGGAAACTGTTTTGTTTTGTCTGAATACTTACCCACTTCATCCACCTGCCCCCAAAACAACAAACAGATTTGGCTAGTATGTAAGTAAATTTTAGGAGTGTCGTATAAATTATTAATTTAATAAAGTTAATATTTAAATAACTTTTTAATCATTAACAAAAGTAGAAAGTTCAGAGTTAAGATATTCCTCTTCCTCCCCACAAAAACAAACATTAACAAATCAGTATGATTCTTATGCATAATGTTGATTGCTCTGATTTGGAAAGTTGATTGTATTAGGTGGATATGAAGACACTATTCTGGCAAAGTATTAAGATTACTTTCATACTCTTAA
Organism: Gallinula chloropus; assembly: GCF_964237585.1. NCBI lineage: Eukaryota > Metazoa > Chordata > Aves > Gruiformes > Rallidae > Gallinula > Gallinula chloropus. Next base: position 90,362,087 of record NC_140085.1, read on the forward strand.
AATAATTGTCCAAAAGTCTTATTGGCAGGTTAGTACCTTGCAGTTAACTGAGAGCTTTTCCAGTTGTTTTCTCATCCTCTTTTCCCATCTGGAGAAAGAGTCAAGGGCACTGTGGTTTTTTGAGAGGTCTTGTTTGTTGGGCATAGCTCTTATTGGAATGGGCAGGTCAGGTAAACAAATTGTGCGTGTATGGAGGTAAGATCTGCAGTGCGAATTTATTCCTAGGAAAGGCCATTCCACTGCTATAGCTTGGGAAGATCCTTCTGCTCTTCAGTAAATGAGCTGTTCCGCTGCTCACTGCTGACGTGCTTCCTGATGGCAGGATCTGTGGTTGCAGTCCTGCTCCTTCAGTGTCCCTTACCTTCCTCTCCCCTCAGCTGTGAAGCCATGAGAGCTGGTCTTTAGCTACTGCATTAAGTGTCGATTCTTCTCTGCTGATAACAGATAACCATGTATCACCGCAATACAAATACTGGTTGGGGAACCATTAGCGTATTACTTACATTTTAAGCAGAGTGACTTGCTAAAATGTTGGAAAGCGTGATCATGGTAACAGGGTTTCTAGCTGTTGGCTCAGTGCTGGCTGCTGAGATTGTGATAAGGATGTAGGATCCCGTCTCGTTCTCTACACAGCGGTGCTGTGTTTTAGAGCAAGGCTTTAGTGCTTTCACATGTACCTAATGGGTACATTTTTTGACCGTGACTGAAGAAGGAGAAGCTGGAGTTTGCCAAATCTGATTCTAGAAATGCTACAGCTTTCTCATTCCCTTTAGGACTTTGGGAGTGCTGGGGTTTTTTCATGTGACTCCATTGGTATCCTGTGATTTCTTTAGAGAACTCCTTCCTAGGTTTTATTGTGCAAAATCACATTACCTAACTTTCTATACATGGAATGGAAACTGTTAGTCAAAGTCATTCTTTAGACAAGACAATGTATATCCTCTATTCCTGTTGTCTGTTTTAATGTTGAAAGAGGCATCACTTTAATTTTATGTTAAACAGTTTTCATTTTGGAAGAACTATTTGAAATATCACTTCATGGTTACTTCAGAGCTTTGTGTATACAGTGCCAGATTTTCCTGATGTGTGCAAATCTGTATAGAGAAGTCAAGCATTTTTGGACTCCTAGATCTGATCTCTGGCTTGACAGAGAAAACGATATAAGGATTTCTGTTTTTCAGAAGTTATTTCAGCCAGAGAAAGAGTCATTTTCACTGGGATTCCGAGGTATTTCCTTTTCTGAATAGTAGGACTCGTGATCAAAATCTGATAGCAAACTTTTATCACTTTTCTTGGAAAAAAAAAATCTCATTTTGATGTGAGTTTTATTTATAACCATTATTAATACTGTGACAGCACCTCAAGTATTCCAGCTGGGTTTCCACTCCGGGCTAAGAGCAGCACAATTCTCAGCTAGACCTAGAAACTTGGGGCCATATTTTTGGCCTGTCAGTAGCTCAGGAAGTGGTGGTCAACTGTTAGACAACCCGGATGCTAAGAAGCAATGAGTTCTGTTCATCCAATTTGGCAGTACACTGATAGGTGTAGCAGCGTGCACATAACTTTCTTGTCTGTGTCTGCTGACTAGCCACCATATGCAGACCTTGGCCAGTCCCTGCTTTACCTCTTAGAAAAGATAGCAAGGGAGCACTGAAGAGAGATCTTCTTTGTGATAGGATAGGTATATATAGCTCATCCATCTAAACATGAGGCATTTAGGCTAGGTGGAAGGAATAGGCAGAAGAAGGGGTGATTCCTCGGGTGATTGTCATAGTCCTGTATCTGAGAAGAGATGAAAATCACCCTCTCCAGATGCTGACCTTGTTCCAGTAGTGAAAGGATCAGTCCAGGCAATGGTGTCTTTTAGTTGGTCAAAGTTAGGTGAGATGACATTACCCTTAATGGTGCTACATTTTTATTTTACTACTTGCAAAGTGAGGATAATCTAGTTCTATTTGGTTTTGCTTGACAGTGTTTTGAAATTCCTGATGTTAGGGTTACGCAAATGCAAATAGCAGGATGTTTGGAATTGCTAAGTTAATGGGGCAGATGTAATACCAGGATTTTTGGAGTGGGCTTTATATTAATTAATAGAGAGGAAGCAGGGCTTTGTTGTTAAAGCAGTCAAGTGTAACCTGAGATAAAAGCTCAGTGCTGTACTCCATCACGAATTTCTTAACTCCAATCTGTGTGACCTAACTAATCTGAAAAAGTATTTCTGCTCCTTACCTCTTTGACTGGCATGTCTGAAAAGTTTTTTTAGTGATGACCATCTCTCGGTCTGTGTCATGGTAGTGACAGAGATCTCACTGTGATCTCTGAGTTCTACTGCAATGTAAATAATTCATTACCTGAAAACATAGGTTTGTATTACATGATCTATTTCAGAAACTTTGTTTAGTCCCATTTAACATTAATGGGCAACGGCCTGGGTAATCCATTGCCCTGTATTAAATCGTAGAAAAGTGGAGGTACTGTTGTGTGAATCTGAGGAAAATACAGATAAAAATTATCTATGTAGGTCCTACTAGAATAATACCAAATGGTTTACATTTCTTGAGGGGTATCGCATCCCAGAAACACTATGTAAAGTATTAATACTAAAGTGTCCTTAATTTTAAAACTTCTACTGTGTAATAAGCAGTGAATTAAATTCATCCTTGAATTTGATTGATTTTGGTAAGACTACAGCAAAGGTTAGTTTGATCCACAACTATGCTTTCACTTTTTTTTTTTGTACATTTTCAGCTGAAAATGTAGAGTCCCTTTTGGATTGTTTCTTAATCTGTACACACTTCATATTTTTTCAACAAAATCTGAGGCATTCTTGAAATGGAGTTATCTGCCAATTTGCAGTATAGCTCCCAACATGGTTTTAATACAAATATCGATGTCTCTTGGCTAAGGTTTTTATGAAATCAACTGTCCTCATGTCCCTAAAGCAGGATGAATGTTGGAACTAAAAATGTCCTACTGATCTGAATATCTCAGTCTTCATATTGATTAATATAATAGTTATTTTTGTAATAATATTAATTTTTAATTAGACCCATTCTTGTTACTTGGTTTCTATGTACTGATTTTTACATTTTAATCATTATAAAAAATCAATACTGTGTCTGAAATGAATGATAGAAATTGCAGGAAAAAAAGAAAAGGAAAAGTGGTGTCAGGATCAGAGCTGTCTTGTGGGTGTTGTATTTAGTACTGTGTCAAGTGTGTACTTTCCTTCTAGATCCCCTTATGTTTAAACTAGAGGAGCCTATTGCAGCATGAAGGAACTGTTTTGTGTCCAGAAGTCATTGCAAAGTGGCAAATACTGAATTTTTAATGTTCCCCACTGAATATAACTGGGGAAAGATACATTTTCTAAGAGGTTTTGTAGATTGTTTTGTTTTGTGGGTGTTTTCCTTGAGGAAATGTGAACTGAATTTCACTATTGTGAGGTATTTTAGGGTATGCCATGTGAGTGTAGTGAACATGTATTGGAACAATTTTGGAAAATTCAGCAAAGTACAGAAATAAAAAGAATGAGAAATAGGCTCAATTTTGGTTTGCTTTTGTTTTTAAAAGTAAAAGTGTTTTGAATGTCACTTGACAAACATCAACGGAAGACACTGAAAATGCTTTGGAACTGATATTTTTTCTGGGATTGTAATAAACAGTAAGGGTCCTTTGTAATGATACTGTAAATACTTGATCAGCAGAAGACAATGTTTTTGCTGCAATCGCCTATTTTTTGCAGAAAAGAAGTTTGGTATTTACTAAAAGCTTGGCATCTCTCTTAGCTACCTCATTATAAAAGGATTTATAGATTAGTTGATAAATTCAACAGGGAAAGGAATATAAAATGCTAAAAAATATTGATTACAAACAAGTATTCTTCCCTTTTGATGACTTTTCCTACTTAACTGGGGTATTGTGAGCTTCAGAGGCAGCTGGCGACAGTTGTCCCAGGAGGCTATCAACCTTGCTTTGCGCTGATATATTCACCTGTCAGATGATGTCAGAAAAATTTACTTATGATAAATGTGAATGATTCACTTGTTAGAGATCACAAAGTATATTTAAGTATAAGCCTTTTCTGCGCCCTCCCCCCCACTCCCCTAGAAAAGTTACTATACCTATTTGTTTCAAGGATATGTGGTAAAAAGAGCAACCTTCATCTAAAGTGGCTGAAATAATTCGGAAGTGAAAAAGGGTCTCACTGAAGGAAGTAGGCTAAACCCTTCTTCTGCTCCTTCCAAGGTAGTAAGAATTGCACTGGGATGGCTTACAGGTCTTTTCACTTAGGCCTAATTCACGTGAGGCTGAAGGATTCTCCTTATATGCCCCCCAAAAAATGCCAGCTGGTGTAGCTTTGGTTTGCTTTATTAATAGGAGGAGCATGAAAACTGGTGTACTTCTCATAGCTAAGGGCTAAAGTTAGAAATGTCCTTTCAAGGGGTAGTTTCTGAGTATCAGTACAACAAATATGGCTTTAGCTCTACAACTGGGGTCCCTACTCAGAGCTGCTCTCCAGCTCTTCCAGGAAAACTTGGATCTGATTTGGCTGAGCGAAACTTCTTTGGTACCACCTGCTGCTCATATGCACTGGACATCCTTCCCTGGGGGCTTCCAGCTAGCATTGTGTAAGTACACACTGGAAAGCTGCATAATTCATGAGGGCATAGCTAACTTCCCTGCCTCGTGAAAAATGTCCTGAAAGCACTCCTGAACTCGAAGAAAGATCCTACTTTGTCTTTTGGGTCTTGTAAACTACAGGTTTGGGGGGGATTTGCTATATGCTCTGTTGCAGTTGTCTCCACTGTGAGACTTCAGCAAATAAGAAAGTCCCCCTTTTTTTTTCCACAGGACATCTGCTAAGGCTTCCAGAGGAATATTTGAAATGAAAAGTTAAAGAAGGGATCCCTAATACTGCAGTTTTGGTCTCCCCAAGTATTTATAAGCTAACCTTTATCTTCATCATCAGATACATTTTAGTGTTTTCTCTGCATGGCTTCTGTTTATCCTTATTTTCTGCAGTGTTAGGTATACTTAGAAATACATGTATTACTTATACACTGTTCTGTGTGTCAAACGGAATTTGTAAGTCATTTATGTGAGCAGTACACAGTAAACCATTTTCACACAGTGTACTAAATATTAAATATACAGCATAACGTGCTAATAAAATGTTGCTAACATAAGTAGGCCACCTAAATTAGAGGCTAAGCCAGCTCTGTGATTAACTGTCTCATCTCCTGAATTGCACCTTTGGAAGGTTTTGGTAGGCAAAAGAAATATAGTAAATAAATATTGACAAAATTGTTGAGATCTAAAACCAGGAAAAAACCCCAAATTATGTTGGACCATTATAGCAATTTAGAGTAGATTAATAAATATGTTATTAGATGTCACATTTGTACACACTTGTAGCAAAGATAAGGGAGAAGCAGCATGTGAATACCTTGTGCAACATTACCATAACGCTCCTGTGAAGTCTTCTTTTGCTTGCATGTGAAGCTTCAGAATAGATTTTAAATGGCATGTCTCATAGGCACAGCTTCAGCCTATAGGCATATGTCTGTCTTAATCCAGGGCTTCAAAACCAATATCATAGAATTATTTCCAAAGAAAGCCTAGTTAAGAAAAATTGTCTGAGATTCTCAACCACATCTTCTGTGATGATGATGATGATAAGGATGTAACTTATTTTTCTGGATGGTAATGACTGTGTGATGGCCTGGGGTTTCTGAGGAGGAGATGGCATTGTTTTACACTACTGAATACTGGAGGGGTACTTCAAAGGGTACTTGCTAACTTCAGGTGTAGAAATGTCACTGTTTTATCCAGCAAGGAATTTGAAGCATATCACCAGGGATCAGATCAGCACTGAGTTAAGAAGAACGACATGTGAGAAGGAGGGAGAACATAGAGATGGACTCAACTGGAGGTCAAGCCTAGAACAGTGTCTCCTCCATCATTACGGACCAGTGGCATTGACCTTTTTTTTCATATTTGTGGCAGAGAAAAGGTTTGCTTCAGCAGGGTAGCTTTATTGAATGAAGAAAATGGGATTCTACCTGGGACCATTTTATCTTTTGTTGTAGAATTTCTGTCTGGAGCTTTCACTGGGTTCTTCTCCCTCTGAACCTAGCATCTTCCTAGCAGATGTACAGAAACAGGAGAGGGTACATATGCCTCACAGGAATTTCATTTTTGCTCAGTTGCAAGTCAGAAACAACAAACATGTCAACACATGATCTTTATACTGAAAGTTTTGTTTCTATATTTAAAATTCCACCAGGGTTCAGTGAGAAGAAGGTATTTTGGGGTTAATAAGAAATGTGTATTCTTCAAAACAACCCCACCTCCCAAAAAAAAAGTCCACAGCTTTATAATATATCTGGTTTGTGTCCTAAAATAAAGCATGTATTTCATGCTCTAAAAGTCTGAGGTTTGTAGCTGAAAAAGATTAAGTGAATAATTCAGAATTTGTTGTGTTTACCTGTTAATAATTAAGCAGGTTAGTCTGTGTACTTTTTATAGACATCAAGCTTTATTTATTTATTTATATTTACCCGGCTCATGTTCTGATTTTTAAATTTGCAGAAGGTTCTGCTAAGGGAGAGACCATGAGAGTAAAGGCATCAAGGAGTTAAGCATTGCACAGGAAGCAAAATCTGTAGGGATGTGTAGTCTCTGGAGAGAATGGGGAATTGTCATCTCACAATTTTCTTCTCCCCCAAACTAGTCTCAAGTGCTTTGAGGGAATTAAATTTTAAAGGTGATAATGGTTTTTTTTTGGACTAAAGCAGCACCTTTGATTCCTACTTTATGATGCCAGTGACCAGGAATAGAGGAGTCTGTCTTTGTTAGGAGGTGACATTTGGTTCATCTCAAAGGAAAGTTTCAACCTTGTTCTGTTTCAGAGATATGAAGGGGAGAAATCAGCTAACAGACACATCATATATCTGTTTTCTTTTTGTGAGAATGAGTTACAGTCTGGTGAAAGGTTGTAAGGTGACAGCTCTAAAGTCTGAAAATCATCTTTGTCATTTGAGAAAGTACAGAGGTGCCAACAGCAGCGTGAGCTGCTCTCCCAGACACGCGTAGGTCCATCCGTTCCATTGTGAGATTGCATTCCATGGCAAGTCATGAGTTAGTCCAAATGGACAGTTGGGGCATCTTTGCTTTTTGGTGGTAGTGAACAGGGCAGGGGGTTCCCTTTGAATCTCAGTATCTGTCACTTGAAAAAACAATGTGATGAGCAGCAAAATAATTCTGTTTTTTCCATCCAGTAATTTTCAAATGCTGTTTATATAGTCTAGACCTGAGCCATAGATTGAAACAAGGAATGAGAAGAGATTTCATTTCAGGTTTGTTTTTTCCCTTCCCCTGCCAGGCAATGATCTACCCCACTGCTAAGTACATTCCCTCCCTGCCTTAAGCAAAGTCATTGCCTAATTTTTTTTGAATGTTTGAACCATTCCTTTGGTCTTGGCAGAGTAAGATATCATTTGATATTTTCACTCACCTTTTCCAAAGGGGAGAAAAAGCACAGGGTAGTGAGAAAAGTCAGTTGAAATGATTGGCATTAAAAGACAAAAGCTGCTGAAGTGTGAGAGTGATCTTTGGACTGTATATTAAAAATCAAAGATTTAAAAAGACTGTTTATGTGAGAATTAATAGCCTGATTTTGTTGACAGTTGAAGTCTTCATCTGTTACCATGGCATGTTTTAATTCACTCTGCATTGGTATTTCCTTCTGAAGAAATGCACAGGCTAGTTGCTAGTACTTGTGATATTAAAAATGCCTTTTGCTTCTTATGTTTCAGGCAATGATTTCTGTTTAAGTAAAGTTTGGAGGAGGTTCACTTGGTAGATAGTGTTCATCATGTGACTGTTGCCTTCAAAGGTCATTTTGTCCTGGGCCTCGACAGTTGATCCAGGTCTTCCATGGAGATAATTATGGGCGTGTAGTCCTTTTCAAATAGAGTTTAGAAGTGCACAGGGCACTTGGATTGTTTTCGGAAAGACTTTTTCATGCATTAAGAATGGTACTGTAACACTTGTTTCTATAAAAATTGTACATGTACAAAGCAAGAAAGCCAAATCTTATCCAGTTAATTTTCTTGTGCTTGCCAGCTATGTCAGTGGTCTTCTTTGGGGAGTTGTCTTCACATGTTCCCTGGAATCTACCTTTATCATGGAATATAATGGTGGTCATTTGATTTCTTCCTTTTTTCCCCACCCAACAGACAAGCTTGGCTCTTGAAAGTTAGAGAGATCTCCCGTTCTCAGTGGACAGTATCAGCAAAACCTGTAGTCAATAGTAATTGGTCTGTGGTTGTAAGTCAATTGAAGGAGGTTGAACGAGCTGGAAAACTGACCACTCAACGTGGTCCCTCAGTTTAAGGCTGAGGGGTGGTGGGCAGCCTGTGTGAGCCTGTCATGGAAATGAGAGGATTTCAGTCTTAAAGCCTGCCAGATGAGACTTTTCCATAAGCACTAAATTCACACACAAGTCTCTTTAAAGGAAAAAAAAAAAGAGCATTGCTGTGGTGCATTGTCCATTTTGCTAAGGACATACTTTACCCAATGTTTGTGCCAGGTTGACCGAATCTCAAAAGAGACTAAGAGATTTACTGGTAATCTCACAGTGAATCATTGTCTGAAACTCTTTTGGCTCCTATATTCTTAGCATTAATCAACAGTGATTCCTTTCATCCACTTGCTTCCAGACTTTAGTTTGTATGTATGACAGTGTTTGGAAGGAATTGAACCGGAGTGATGCTAATATAATTTATCTTATTCTTTGCATTTTGTTCTTTGAATGTAGAGTCTTAAAAAAGAAGATGCTCACAGTTATCATCCTATAATATTGTCACCACCCTCAGCAAAAGCTCTGTATCCTTGAGAAAATGTAAATAAAATTGGCACGTTCTTTACATATTCTTAAATGGCACGTATTTATCTCAGATTCACTTAATCTGATGACAGTGCACTGAATAGGATTTTTTTCATTAGTAGCAAATGTCAAAAGGCCATGCAGCTTATAAGGCATTAACATAAGGAAATGAACAAGTACGTATAGTTCTTTCTTGTTTTCCTTTGAACAACAGTACAGTATACTGTTGTTACTGTACAAGCCACTGGTGTAACAGAAGAGGCATTTTTCATTTAGGACTATTTAAGTTATTCTTTTCTTTATTTCTTATTTTTGTGGTAGATCTTATTCTGATATAGATACTTATAAAGCAGAGTTAATAAGTGTACCTAATCTACTTGATCCTTGAAAGCAAATTCTTGTAGGAAATTACGGTCAGCTACCTCCAGTCTCTCTGAGTATCGTGATATATTTTGCGACTTTGAGGTCAGTAAGCATGTTGTCATCCTATGCAGTAGAGTAGTCACTTTTGCTTTGTACGTGAGATTTAACTTTCAAGTGGGCCAGAAGCAACTTCATACATAGCTTTTCACTGTGTTGACATCATATGGATACATCAGACTTCCAGGGTATTACTCAATACTACATCATATGAATCCCCGATAAGCTCCTGATCCAAGTGAAACAACTATATGCAAACATGGAGATTAGAATTGAAAACAAAATGTATTTTTGATATGGTGCACTCCAGGAGATGTCTTGGCCAAAGAATGACCATCTGAAGTGTAAAAGTTGGCTAAATCATGTTGAAAAATAATTTCAAAAAACTACGTGGCAGAAATGCTGCCACTAAATAGATATACAAACATTTGGAAAGGGTCAGGTGATGGTAGTGAAAATAAAGAAAAGTAACTGTAACAGTTATGCAGACTTTTGTACAGCATTTTCTGGTAAGAATCACAACAGACAGAAGGATAGGTGTGCACAAAATTTCAAATGCCAGTAGAGAAGAGAAGGGGAACTGACACTTGAGTTGGATTTCAGCCTTTGGAGAGCTTGAGGAGATAATGTCTAAGCACCACCGTGGGTCTGACTGACCAGTGGGTTTGAAAAAGAGAATATTTTCTCTTACTTTCTGAGTAGTTTTTCCCATGCTTTTTCCCACTTTTCATCTCTTCCAGGTTACCCACTGCCACCTTCACACAGCAGAGCCACCTCTGGCTGTGGCACGTAGTGTGCCAGCAAGTGCAGAGTGGTTCGGTTGTTAGATCAGTTAGACACTCGGCAAACAGCACGGTTTCATACCTAATAGCATCACTTAAATCAAACATATCCTCGTGCAATACGTCTTAACAGCGTTTAAAGGTCAAAATCCTGTGCTCATTACTCAATATTTTAGGCCTTCTGTTTTGCTTTATTCATTGTCTGCACGGAACTGACAGACTATTCCAGACTGTGGTTGTGTAACGTTGGGAAGCGCTAACAGCTGCCATCCAGCGTGTCTGTTCAGGCAACTGCAGACCCTGTGAAAGTGGATGCTGCCATTGAACAGACTCCTCAGCATGTGCTCGGGACTGACCTACGTAGGCTGGGGAGGGCCATGGGGAAACTTCCACACTGAACCAGGGGCGTCACTGGATTGTGGCAATCAGAGGTGGAGAGCACACAGAGAAAGAAGAAGGCTGCAGATGTGGAAAGAAACTGTGAGCGCATCTCTGAGAAAGCATTGCTGCAGTAGCCAGGAGCTGGTGGGAAGTCAGGCTTGGAAATGCCAAGCCAAAAAGCCTACACCTTCTCTATCTGAGAAAGCAAAGCATATGTCCTTTTCTAATAAACCAGAAAGGCTGCTCCACGGAGAAATTATTTTCTGTTCACAGATCATGTGTAACAGATAACAGGTCCGTTAACCGATAAGGAATTCATCTGAGCTTTGAGGAGACAGGACTGTTGCAAATAAGAACAACTGAATTGGTTCTACAGTATGACAAAGGGGTCAAAATCTCAGTGATTAAAATGTCTTTGTGGTTAACTCTGAAAAGTGCCTGTCAGCAAAGGATTAAAGAATACCAGAAGGCTTAGGTAGCCCAGTCATGACATACTTGGGCTGGTATTAGCTTTGGACACAGGTTCTTAGGTGGAAGGTCAGAGCTTGAGGGGAATGAAGAATCTGGAACCTGCTACTCCTACAAAGAAGCAAGAACCCTGGCTGGAGTGGATTTGGGCGCTGTAATCTAAGCGAACCTCTGATAACAGGAATTGGAAAACATGCTGGTCAGGTCCCTAAGCCTTATTCTGACTTGGTGGAAGGAAAGTGCCCAAGTCTTATTGTCAGACTTCAAAATACTTTCTTTTTCCTTAGCCATTTGGTAGCCAGTTCCAAATGTTATGGTAATTAGTGGTATATGGTACTAAGTTCCAAACTGATTTTAGTTCTTTTTGCAAAATGCAGCCTATAGAGATGTTTTCTGAACATTTGAGTCATTAAAGCTGTTTGTAGTTGAAAGATGTGAACACTATGCACAATTTTTCATTCAAAATAAATAAAAGAACCTCTTCAAACTCTTGACCTGTTAGAGTACCTACCAACAACTTTTTCCGCAAATGCTTTTGAATGACAAACTTAAGTGGCAAAACTTTGGCTGAGGCACCCATTTATTTTTATCTTTAACAGGAATGAAACTATCCTTAATGGAAGAACTTTTTTTTTTCTTTCTTTCAAGTATGGAGTCTTAGAAATCGCTCCCTATTAATTTGGTGCTCAGTTGTGTAATTTTTTTCTCTGAAGGATGAGTGTAATGTGACTTTTTGGATACTAGTCCATTTATCTTATTTGTTTGTCACCTGTGTGCGAAATATGAATGTGTAGTACTGTGTTTTGTCTTCCTTCAGATAGCTATATGTTTATATATACATATATGTAGTGTTCCACTCACTTTCCCCACTGAACATCTAGCTATTTGACTGTTACGAAAAATCAAGGTGGTGTGTGCTCAAATCCCTAAACATAAGTATTTCTTTTCTTTACAGCAGCATAAGAAAGAAGTGTTGAGAGCTGGTCTTAACCCTTTTGGAGTCCGAAGACAAAAGGTAAAACCAAATGCTAGTTTTTATGTTTCTGAACGCATTGATATCTTAACTGTTTGGAAATGCTATTTTCCTATCACAAATCTCCCTGAGATTTCCCACAGGAGAAAAGCAAGGATATGGTAAGAAAGCTCAAAACATTATTAGACCTCTGTAAGAGCACCAGCATATCTGGGCATAAATTATCCAGGTAAGTTACAACTGGTAAACTGCAATTATCTATTTTACTTAATATGAAAACATTGGCGTTAAGAGTCAGTGGGACTTTCAGTAGGGCTTAATATTGCTAAGGTTTTAATGATTTTTGTCTTGCTATAACTTGATAGTTTTTATGATATATAAAGTTTTTTTCAAATTACAGTAAGACAAATCCTGTAGCTCTTTTCTCAGGCAAGAGTCCCTCAATGGGAGTTTTGCCTGAGTGAGAACTGAATGAGGTCTAAATAATTAGCAATTAAAATATTCAGTTATTGTGCTACTGTATATAACAAAGCACTGGAGGTATTAAAAATTGCTAATCTCCTCCTTATTAAAATGTTAACTGCTAAACATAATACAGTTTTGCATTTTCTATCATTCATTTTTGCAGTTCATTAGTAGAGGTGAAATGTTTGTGACAAATAGTCATTTGAACTTTTAAGGGATTGACTCTATTTTCCTGGCATTTTAGTTAATATTTCTGACTTGAGTTAATTTACAAGTCAAAGTGTTTGCAGAAGCCACGGATTTTAGTAAAAAATTAGAGAATGTACAGAGAGTAACTTCTGATTTAGCATTTGTGAGTATCTGCAGGTGAAGCCAGATGGTAAGCTACTCACCAGGAGCAGAGCTAGGCAGTTTAGGTATCCACTTTGTATATGTTGTGATCAGCAGCTTCTCGTGACGAGCTCTGGTGGAACGTTAAGGATTGTCCATAGAGTTTACTGGGTAAATAATTTTCAGTGAGATAGTAGCATGTGAACAAACAGTTCAGCAACAGGTTGAGAAGCAAAGCTGGTGAAGTCCTTTTGTTGTGCGCCCAGCTCTGCTAATTAGCACGTGAGCGGTTTATTACTATGAAAGTTAAGGAAGGGGCCAGAGTGTACCCTCATCTTACTTCACTGCACAAAAGAATGAGTGAGGTGCACCTCCTGTCTCCTTTGTCACATAGCAGCAGGATGTGTGGAGAGGGAGAATGGTATTTGATGAGTGAGAAAGGAGTGGTAAGCAAAGGTGATAACTGGCAGAGGAAGAAGGGGAATTGCTGGAAGGATTTGGTGTCAGGTGAGTTTCCCAAGGGAAGGCGGCTCCCTCAATACCGTTTCTGCCATAGCCACTGCTTAGAGCAGACTTTGTTACTTATTATGCCTAAAGCTTTTTTCCCCGATCTTTCTGCAGAGCTGTTCTAGGCCTGGGCATTTAATTGTGCCATATAACATTGTTGGCAATTCAGGCCGTGATTCTGCAAGGATTTACACATGTATTTCACTTACAGCATTATGAGTAATCCTGTTGAAGTAGATGAGATTAATTGCAGGACATAAAGTTAAGCATGTATATTAGTCTTTGTAGTAAAAGAGGTGTAGTTTCATTTATTTGGATGGGAAATTATTTTTAAACATACAGAAATACCGGGATTTTCCACCAATTTTGTGGCAATTAAAGAGGAGGTAAATGGTACCAAAATGAGCTTTTCTGCTTGTTCCCAAAAATCTACAATTTTGTCAGGTTCTCAGCTGTAAAGTGCGAAAGAGAATAGGCTGCTATCATTTTCCTTTTTACATGCACAGTTAAACCTCCAGCTAGAATGAGACGATCGTATAATTTATTATAGAGGAGTGAACAGGACAGAAATCAAACAGGAAGGCATGTGTGCTTGTGTGGACTCTTGTTTATAATTTCATCAGATTGGTGCACACCTCAGACATTTTATTTAGTGATAAGATATGCAAATTGCTCTGGAGCCAGCAGCAATACTTTCACCTGAATGTCAAAACTGACAGAGATTTTTAAATCAAACCTCAACAACAACTTGTATTTTAAAGCAACTGTTCCTAAGATATAACCACCAACTACAGATGAGTAAGTGCAGAATTGTTTTCCTACTTTCCTTCGTACTGTTTTCCTTCCTTTCTTATTTACCTCTGTGGAGGAACAGGGTTACAGGCTCACCTGTAAGTGTTGGGTGTAACTATGGGCAACAGTGCAGAGGAGCTATAAATTTATATGGAAGTATGCACAATGCATAGGAATGCACAAATTGAAAGTGGGGAGACTTAGGAAATGAGATTTACCATTCTGGTTTTCCAGATGCCTACATCGCACCTTCCCTATCTGTGAAGGAATGGGTAGTGCAACACTTCATTTCAACTGGCTTTTCTCTCTTTGGCTTTAGTTTTATTACATTTGTGTCCTTAAATCAGAATGCAGTAGTAGAAAGCCTGTGGATACAGTAGAACGTTTGGGTGCTAGTTTTTTCTTGAGCTTGAGAACTGAATTCTTTAAGGTTGTGGATTTGTGGCTGCTGGGCTTTTGAATCTACATACAGTCCTGGGAGAAAGGGTGTCACTGAAAATACAGCTTGGAATTTAAATGTAAGATATGTCTATTTTTGGAATCTTGTTCGAGTCAAGGCCCACTGCCTATAAAGTGACAATCCTGTGTATTTTCCCCAGATTCGGTTCCTCTTCCTCTTTCTTTGAATGTGTGCACATAACTGTGTCCAAACTCTCCCATCTGAAGTTTTGCTAGGGATTTTTAGCTTGTTTCCTGTTGTTGTTTTTAGTGTCTGTACCTATTAACCAGTAAGATACCTGGGCTGAAAAAACTTAACAAAGGGTGACAGCTTAAGCATTCCTCTACTTGTGCATGAGTATACATGTTTGAGAGAGTGAGCTGCGATTAGAGAGACTATGAAAGATTGTTATTTGGTTTTGATTACATGCCTAGCTGTGTATGTTGTTCTGGCTCTCTGCATTCTCATGTATCACATGGTCATTGTGTCCTAACAAATCCTCCCAGACGGCAGATTAAAATTTGTGGTCAGTTGCTTTAGCTGGTATGAGTCTCTTTCAGATTGAATTTTTGCTTTCCACATTTAAACAAGAGCAACGTTTTTGTTTTCCTACAAACCCAGAAGAAGCATTTATATTTGTTAATGATTAGAAAGATGTGACCTGTCCGTACAATGCAAGTCCCATAATACATGCCCACGAACCTGGGTCCCATAGCTTTCATGGTCCCCAGAAGCACTCCGTGGAAAAGGGTTTCCAAAATACTCAAGGCTTACTACTTGCACAGATTTAGGCCACTGCAGAACATTTTGTTTACAACAGCTAATTCTAGGATCTGCTTTGGTGTTGTGGATACTTAACTCCTACCCACTCAAACAGAGGCACTTCAAAATAATTAAAATAAATGAATAATCCACATAGACCAACGCCTTTCAGAGGGAAAGTGAGTTCATTGAAAGAAAGAATTTGCTTTTTTTTTTTTTTCTAAATAGTTTGTTTCAAGGTCTTCTTAAATAAGCAGCAAATGCTTTTGTTGGAAAATAGAAAATAAAACTGAGTCTCTGATTGTAATTTCTGGCATGGTTGATGAAGTTAAATCATTGAAAGCTAGGAAAAAAAAAAGATGGAATTTGCTTTTTCAAGGTGAAGTCCAGACCGCAGTGTATTGACTCTGCAAAATGCTGACTGAGGTAGCACTGAGAGAAATACAGAGGATGTTGCAGTATGTTCACCTTTAATGCACTATTTAAAAAGAATTTGAAAGATTTAAAGGAATTCTGAAAGAATTACTGGAGCTTGCTGAGGGGGAGTGGTCATGATAACTTTGATTTTTCCCTGACTGGCTGTAGGGATACCCATGGTTTAGTCTTTCACCTAGATGGATGCACTTTAACCATCTGCTCCAGGACTAACACCATGGCTGCAGCTATCAACATCGACACTTGCCAGTTGCCATTAGAGTTTTTTGCTTGCCGGTATATAGGGAATAATTGCCTATAGCTGATACCAATACATTATTAATCTTATCAAAAATTATGCATACATATTTGATAAATTGAGGCTATTGGAATCTGTCATATTCTGTCAACATCAAGCTTCAGAGAAAACCTCTGCTCCTGCACGTGTCTTCCTTACGTGCAAACTCTGAGAGGGACAATGCAGATTTTCTTACACTGTCATTACATTTGCTGGTTTTTCTGTGCTGAGTTTGATTCCAAGCATCCAGCAGCATTCCAGAGGGAGAGGCAACCGGCATCGAAGGCTGCACTGCTGCTGCTCTTCTTGCCATGAATAATAGCCCACCAGGCTAGTTAATCATTACACTTGACTTTTTCCTGTTCCTTCATAGCTGATTGCTGCCCAGGGGACATGGGTTACCACAGTCTGGCTGCCAACACAAAGTTCAGCATTGTGCATGCGTGTTTATGTTTACCTGCATGCAGGCTCATTGCGTTGCCCAGCAGATATTCTAATAAAACTAACTGTGCATGGCCAGTGAGCCTATTTTTCAATATACAAGGTAAAAGAAGGAAAGGTAATGTTTTACCCTTCCCCCTCTACTGTCTTCAAAAAATGAATCTGGAAGTATTGGCATCTCTTTAATAAAGAGGCCATACACGCTGGCACAACAGGTTTCCTCATTCAGTGCTTTGAGTAGAGTTTCAGGTTGCTAAAATTCTGTTTCTTAGAGCACTTTGAATGTGGCCAGTGATTCATGTGGGTTTGCCAGGGGCTGTGAGCTGACGCCTGCTCTATGATAAAGACAATGTCCATGTCCACTGAGAGTGAAAAAGTATGAAGAGAGAATAGATATCAATGAAGTTTTTTGAGATTCAGAAGAAGGTGTTTAGCCACTGTGGATTGGATTTTCCTCTTCATCTTAAGTGCAGATCATCTTGTAGTATGTGGAGAATGTGACGCAGGTGACATTTGACATTTTTTGCCACGTGGAACAAAATTTGGTATTAAATTACTACTGCTGTGCCAGTGAGTCAGTTTACCTTCACTGGAAGGAATAAATAGCAATTTTGTTGCCCAGATGTCAATATTCAGGTGGCCAGACAAATTAAATTACTCATCTTTAATATTTCTTGTGTTTGTTTTGGGACAGTTAGTGTTTTTCAGTGGATGGTTCAGGACAGTGAATTTTTTTTTGCTTCTTCTCCTGGTCAGATTTCTTTTCTTTTGACTTTTTAAAACCAGTAGGCACTTGGTTTCCATGGTTTTCCATAGAACTAGAACTTGGGTTAACTAGGGACTAATTGTAAAAGAGAGGGTTGCATCCTCCATCTGGTCATACATGATTTTAACTTCAAAACATTGTATCCCACAAATTTCAATAGCTGTATATTTCACTAAGTAATACACTGAATTCCTTTTTCCTTTGTCTCTCCCTCCTTCTCTTCCTCTTTCTGTCCCTCCCTTAATTTTTCTCCTTTTCTCTCTCTCTCCATCTGAGAATCTCCCTCTTTATCTCCTTGTCCCTTCTTTCTGTAGATGGAGAGCTGGTTTCCTGTTAGAGGTGAATCAGACATTTGTATGGTGACATTGGGTGATGCCGCTGAACACCTTCCGTGTGCCTTGTTCATTTTGTGAACTTTCCAGTTAAAACCAGCCTTAGGTTATGCAATAGTGTGATTAGCAGAGTAGCGTTACTCCATAAGCTATCAGCAGCATAGGTCATTAAAAGACCAACCCCTTCTTCCACTTGTACCAGCAAAAAAAAAAACCAAAGCAGACAACAAAATGAGATGGCAAGAAGTCAGCAGCAGTGTGAGCTGGACCATTTATATGGCAGCAGCACATTTTAGTGCCCAGTAGATGAGGTAGACCATTCTGACTCTGAAAAGCAGCTTTGAGGCCATTTTAGCCATTCCCTTCAGTTGTTTTGAATCAAACCTGTACCATACTTACTGATATTAATAGGACTTTGGGGATTATACAAGTCTCTCTGCCTTCAGAAGCCATATCTTAAGGATGGCAGAGAGAATTTACAAATGTAGGTAGAGGCTCTTCTGAGAGGCAAGTGGCTGAAAACTTTTATTATTTCTGGCAGGAAATCAATATTGAAGAAAACAATAAAGAAGCAAGAAGCATTGCTACTCAGTCACTCATAGACCATTTTAATTACATAAGGAATCTTCCTTTGATTTCTTAATAATCTGAATTATGGTCACTTGCAGAACTTTGGAAACATTTTCATTCCCCTGATTAAAATATCTTGACAATAATGTTTATAGGCACATTTAAATGTTCTTTATGAGATAGGATTGCCCCAAGTTCTCAGTATATGTGTTTGAGAGTTCTCTTGTAAATTATGTTCTTGTAAATTATGTTCCAGCAGTTTGATTGGTATGTGTCTAAAACACAATGTTCCAGTCCCACCTGCTTGATTGGGCTATAAATGTGAAATGAACCATTTCAATATAAGCTTTAAGCCTCCTTGAGCTTCTGGAAGCCACCAGACTGTATCTCTCAGGTAGTCTCCTCTACCAAGAATGGAGACTGTCATCATTGCTTTGAGATCATCAAGGAAGAGTGTCTTTCTCTTTACTGAGACACTAAACTGCAGCAAGAGATGCAGTTAGTTTAGGGGTGACTATATGTCCTTAGATCTTGGAAAACCCCTAATTTTTACTGAAGCAAACTCCGGATGTTTGAGAAATAGCTTTTATTTGGTTAATTTGCAATTGGTTTTAAAAATCTTTATCTGAGGTTCTCAGTTGTTAATCTGAGCAGAGATGTGTGGAGGCAACACTGTTAATGGAAAAAGACCCCTAATTATTATCCAGTGATCCAAGTAAGCAAGACCACCTTCCTCACAAACTCTTCAGAACAATGTGGGGTCCTTTTTTCCAACTGGGTGTCTGTGGAGGAGAGCTGCACAGATTTTCATAGTAATGCCCACATCCATCTTTCTCTCAGGGATATCAGATCTGCTTCATACAGTTTGGAGATCTGCCTGTGGATTTTTGAGGAGACAGTTACATGTGTATGCACATGGAGCAGCAGTGGCCCACTGGTAATCCTGTTGCCTAATTCTGAGGCTGTGCTTTAGTAAAATAGGTTAATGTTCAGTTACCCAAGCTTTGTTTATAATACTAACTGAAAGGCAGCAGCAGGTGAGAAATAACTTGAACATGTCCTCTTCTTGTCTTGGCCCATTGTATTAAGTGCTGTTTTCATTCTCCAGTATGGTTTTCCACAATGTATCCTTGAAATCATGAGTTGTTTAAATTTTCCAGTTCTTCAGAAACATTCTGTGGTATTTTAAGTCATTAAATTAAGCTAGCCGCTAGCTTTTGTATTCAAGAAGTCAAATGACCCCTCCTATTTCTGCTCCCTTCTTGGATACAAAGCCTCACCGATTTTCTGAAGAATGTATGTGAATATAAGTAACTTTCATCTCATAATGGAGTCCATTGATGTCTTCAATGGCAAAAGGAAGAATATACTGTTACTTTGAAAGCAGGTATCTTTTCCTTTCTTGTTAGGCAGCTATTTGTTTTATGTTGTGGTTAAACTTGTATTTGCAGGTTTAGATCACATTTTTTTTGGAACACAGTGTTGAGAGGGAAAGACATCAGTTACAAAATTTCACTCCTCTTTTGGAAGTGAAATGTGAAACACATCTTACTGGGTGTTAGGGTTAGTTGGGCATGCTGTAGGAATAATACATGTAAGCCTTAACAGAGAGGCTTGAGCTTGGAGTTGAAACCTGTACTGTAAAAGCATGTTAATCTGGGTATAGCTTCCAGAATGAGAGTTTAGCCTTTAAATAAAACCTTACTTTAGTAACAGGTACTTTGACAATTGAATAATTGGGTGTTTTTTAAAAAACAAAAAGCATAATCAAGCTGAATGTTTTCCCCCTTTTTTGAACAATTCTTTAACCAGAGGTTTTTTTCTTGAAGTCTTGCCAATGGCAAAAATAAGGAGGAAGCGTGGGCTCCTGCAGAGTGCTCAGTAGGGCAAAAAAGAAAACGAGAAAACTAAACCCCATAAGCTATGTCTGAGCAAACGTCCCATTTCCCTGATATGAACGAAGCACAGCACTCCTTGCTGCTTTGGAAAAATCAAATGAACTAACCTCTCCGTTTACAATTTCTCTCTGTGTTCCACTTCCATTTCTTAGCAGAAATCAAACAGCTTTGTTTTTCAGCACTTCTCCTGCAATCTTAGTCCCTCATGCACACACGCACAATCCCCTAAATCCATGCATCCTAGGGAATCAAAGATTTAGGAAGGTACATTTTTCATGTTATATTTTCAGTTATAAATATGTATAAAAAATTTCCCATTGCATGAATTTCCTAAGGGGATAATGGATGAAATCACAAAGGAAAATGTTATGGCAAAAAGTAACGAAGTAGTCTCAAATCTAGATCTTCGTTTTAGGAAAATGCAGACTGAAGTAGCAACACAGCACAGAGCAGCTGAAGTAGAACTGGCTTTGGATCTGAGGTTTTGCTTTTGACCTTCTACTAAGACAGTTATAAGACAGCATTGGTGTTGTCCTTGATTTCTCTAGAATCTTTTTAGTTGAGGAAGATACCTGCTCAAGAAATACGAGTAAGACAAGAAGTCTTCATCCTTCTGTTTAACTTCAGGGTTAACACATTGTTAACATGGCTTTCCATGAACCAGAAGAACGTAGTAACACTTACAGGAAAACATTCTTGGGGGTGATCCCTGTAAACTGGGAACAAATACCTTATTTTATTTTAAGAGGAGGGGCTTGGGAAACATCTGGGGGCTTTTTGGAGGTGGTTTTTTTTTTCTTTTCTCTAATGCACTGTGTACACTAAACTACCGGACAGTAAAACATTCTCCTTACACAAAGCTGTCATTGTTTTAAAGCCATTCTGCTCCCTCTGAACCTGTGTTGAAACAGGTGCCTCACTTACTTGGCTCTCCTGGAGCAGTTTTACAGATTAAAGCACCACAGGTACCCTGCACAGTGGCACTATTAACAGTGCCGAATGAGGCTGGGAGAAAAACTCATATAGGAGCTACACACCTAGGTGCTGTTAGTAAACAGAGACAGTTACCCTCATTAAGCATAATTAAACCTAATATTGACTGTAAACTGTTACTTACCTGAAACTTCTCTGCAGACATTGTGGGAAAGGGATTAACTTAGCAGATAGGTACACTAATTACTACCTTCTTCACATTAAAGTTACCGTCAGGAAGGCCTATATTCATAAATAAAACATAGTAGGGGATGAGAGACTGAGAAATATGTAAATTCATTTGCAGGAAAAAAGACCAAATTAAAAAAAGAAAGTTGAGTGATGCTACTGGAAGCAAAATGGCACTCTAGCTAATTACCATGAAAAGTATGATAAATCATGGACGTGTATCCTTGACTTCTGACTGATAGAGCCTGCAGAGTGCAATCTCTCATGCGTAGCTGCCTCTGACTGATTTAAACCCATACCACTAGCGGGTTTGATGGGAAAGCACAAAAGTATGTTATTTTATTTCCTTGGGTATTGTTGCTACCTCTTTCTCCTAGAAATGACTTGCAATTATTGTAAAAATACAGTCTGATTTCTTGTCAGCAGAAGAATTGTTGTTTGATGCAATTGACAAACAAAGGCTCCGAAGATGGTCTAGTTATGGTTTAATAGCTGTATTTTCAAATGCAATTGATCTGGTATATTGAGACAATTATAGAAATACAATAAAATGTCAAGGGAGGGGTTGCTTTTGCCTTGGTACGTTTATTCTCGTGGGAGACATCTTGAATCCCACAGACAAGATCAAAAGTCAAAACCAGTTTTATTTATCAATTCCTATTTGTTTTCTGTAGAATTTTACGTGAGTCGCATTGCTGCTGTGTACTTCAGCTTTTTCTTCTGTTTCCTCACAAACTTCTTAGTTTTCTGCACCTTACAATCCATGAAAGGGTCTGCACACACTTTGTTAGGATTATTCAGATGCCAGAGGCTCGCAGGCTGAGGCTGTACTACTACTATCTGTTACCATGTCAGAGCTATTCCTGCTCAATCCTGTAAACACTTTACATTTGAATAAGTAATAATGATGCCGTTGCTGTTTGTGGGGCATTTTCTTTTTTCCTCTGTCCGGAGTACTTTCTGGTTGAGTCGTATCAGAATAAAAGTCTCTTCTGCTCAGCGAGCTCCCACCAAAATAACGGGAGGACAGATTTAGCCTGAGCTTCCCGAGCAGAGCATCGCCTAAGCTGCGGGAATAGGAGAAGCTCCAGTACATTGGTATTTAAGACCCAAGGTGGAAATTAGCCATCGCAGCGGTATCTTTAATATGGGGATATTTTAACACAAAATTATTATTGTCTTCTACTGAGTATTATCCTTTAACTTTTTATGAACTTCCATCGCTGGGCACACTAGAGAAGAAATCTAATATTTGTAATGCTCATAGTGAAGGATTTTGCTGAAAGGAGGAGTGGGAAAAGTGAAGTTGCTAGTTTAACATCCTCAGATACTACCTAGTAAGTACCGGGTTTTGTTTGTTTCACTTCTCTTTCTGATTTCTCTTCTAGAGAGATTTACCCCTGTAATACTGATGTGATGTACAGGTAGGAATGTGTGGCTTCCAGGCACGGGTATTACGCTTGAAGAAACAGTGCTAAGTAATTAAAACTATTTTCCTGCTCTGGTAACCCTTATTCTTTCTCTGCAGCTTTTTGTGTACCCAGCTGCAGTGTTTATAGATGCTATCTTCACATCCTCTTCACAGTTTCCCTGAGTTTTGACAGCCTAGGATTTGAAAAAATGTATCAGCGTTGTTTCAGGGCTGCAAATTACTTTCAAGATTTACATGGCCAAATGTGGCAGTGACATCCACCTCATAACAGATAGTTAGCATAGCAAAGAGATGTCCTCTGAGCAACAGTCCAAAATTATTACTAGCTAGCAAAATCACAGGTTAAAGGAAGAATAATTTTTTGGAGTAAATATTAATTTAGAGGCTAGGGTGTTCTAGCATAAAGAATATCTGCATCCCTTCTCTTGTTTAGGGCCACAGAACTACAGTAAGGAGCTTTCTCCTGGGATTCACTTTTGAGGAGACATTTGTTCTGTCTGCTTCTTTAGACATATTTACAACAACTCTGTTACAGGCTTGCTGCTTTTTTTTTTTTTTTTTTTCCTGGTTGTCTTCCACATCTTTTCAGAGGGAGGAAAGAAGTGTCAGTGGAGAGAGATGGAAGTTATGAGGCTGCATAGCCTGTATATTTGTGTTGAGTATCAAGGTGCAGTGGCCAGATTTCCCCGGACCTGTCAGCTAGATGTTATGGGAAGTCTTAGTCACATTGCATATGTACTAGTGGGCAGTCTAAATCCTGGGCAAGCATTTCAGCTTTTGGCCTGCTAGCAACAGCTGCATGCTTTTTCTAATTAGAAATTGAAACGGGGTATCTATCTCAGCTTCCTAGGGAATCACTGAAAACAAGTATTTTTAATAAATAGTAAATATTAGGAAAGCTCCATTACATAAGAAATGGGAATATAAATGCCAGCCATGCTTTTAGGAAAGAAAGATTCTATTCTACTTTGTACGTTAGCACCCTAGACACGAAACTGGATTAATTCCCATCTTCTGCCCATCCAGCTGGTGTCCACTGGACACAATAATAATTCATCTCTTTGATCTCTTGTCAAATTCATTCCCTCCAGTTCTTCCAAGAGTGCACTTGAGATCAAGCAAAACAATTATCCAAGTAAGACTTGAATCCCAGTCATCTCTGCAGAGCATAGGCCAAATCCTGTGAATCCATACTGAGGAAAAATTTCCACTGAAGTCAAAATTAGAAGCTTTGTCACTTGCAGGATTTCTGTCAGGCAGAAATTCCCTACTTGCTTTCTTCCCCCGTGTTAAGGATGACTAAACACATTTATGGATTGTTACAAACTTTGGACATAGTAAATTAATTTTTAAAAAAAGTAAGACAGATATTTTTATGAGATTTTTTTCTATGAAGGGAGTATTTCATTTATGCAATAATATTTCTTAGATAATAGTTAAATGAAGTATTTGAAGATTAAGACTTTCATTTTCATCAGTATCGGAACAGCTGGATCCTAAGACTGACTTAAGACAAAATGACTGAATGTGGACATATTTCTGCCAAGTATAATATATAAAAATGGGAGGCCAAGAGTTTAAAGATGGATGATGCTCTTCATGTGAATTTAAGACATATTGTTAATCAACTGGTTTAATTTTATTTAAGTTAGGCAGAATGTGTCTGTTGAAAACTCTCTTCCATTTTCTGCTGGGTATGTAATAGGTTTCAAACCTTTTTGCTATGTGGATCTTATCTGTCACATTCAGATGCACTCAGCTCTTAGAAGTCTGCAATTTCTTTTCTTCATCCATAGCTTTTCCTAGTGGAATGCCCTCTAGAATGACAATAGTAGAGCTTCTGTAATTTTCCTCCATTTGTAGTATCAGAACCTAATAGCAAATGTGCATGGCTGTTGAAGATGTTTCCTCCCAGTGTGATTTTTAGAAAAATATCTGCAGACCCTTCACTAGCATCCTGACATCTTGGTATTTAAACAGACAGCACTGAGGAAATTTGGCTTTAACATGACTCCTTACTTCTTGGTTGTAAATTTTGCTCATCAGTGGGTCAATTCAACAGTCTTCTGGTAGAAATTCCCTTCTGAGATGTTGCCTGAGAAGCTGTTGCTGCTGTTTCCATTAGTAGCAAGGGAAAAAAAAATGTTTTCTTCTCATTATCAAACGAGCTAGAGGGGGAGTCAAGCTATGAATACAGGTGGAGGAGTGTGGGAGAAAGTTGGAGGCTGCTGTTTTGGTATGGAGGAAGAGAGTCAAGTACAGAAACTCTCTCAGAACAGGACAGCTTTTCCTGGTTAATAGAAGTGGATTCCGTTACTCATCTTTTGGCATGTTAAATACTTGTGTCTATCGAGCAGAGAAACTTTTAATCAATCTCATAAAAGCTTTAACAGATCAATATGTGTCCGTTGCTTCTCCTGTTTCCTATTCATCCTCTTACATGTTCCTGTTTACTCTTATCCTTCCCCCATATGCCATCTTCTCTAATGTTTCCTTCTTTCTCTGTTTTCAGTCTTTCCTTGTTTCTTGTTTCTCAGTAGCTCTGCTCTTTTGTGGTTAAAGCCCTGAATTTCATGGTCTGTCCTTACGCAAGCAAAACCCTCTTGAAATCAGTCAAGCCAAAGGTTTATCTTTCCATGTTTTGGCCTTTGCTTGTTATCAGGTAGTTACATTGTATCCATAGCAAACTAGCTGCGTTTTGGGACATATGCTTCAGCCAACATAAGGCCATTTATTTTACATTTACTTGTAGAATGAGTCTGCTTGCTTCCAGTCCCCCATTTGGAAGCTTGTTAGGAGTGTGCACACTGCTGTAACATGCAAATTCTAATGAGTAGGTGGAGAATAAGTATTTTTTTGTCTGATAGGTTAGTACTTTTATTTTACCCATTTGAAGACAAAGATGGGAATCTGCTTGTTTAATGTTCAGTAAAATCTCAGTGTTGAGTGTCCAGGGGGTATGAAGTGCTTAAAATAAAATAACTTAGGAGCTGAGGAGATAATTATATATAAGAGGAAATACTGGGAAAAGCAGGGAATGCAAATGAAGGCAGGCCAAGATAGATTCAGTGCCACTGAACAGCTCCCCATTTACCCCTCCCTCAAACACACAGACAGCAACCCTCCATAACCTACCTGAGTTAATGAAAAGCTGTATCTAAAGTGTTGGTGCAAGTGATCGTTACTTTGATACACTGGATGAGTGTCTGAACCCACCCTTGCCCCTTGGAGACCCAATCTACACTTTTTTGTGTTGGGTAGAAAGTAGGAAATGTTCTTTCACTGGAGAAGAAGGGTTTTATTTGGATGTTAAGGTTTTCCTGTTATTTCTGTCTTCAGTGAAATGGAACATACAGGCTTTTTACACAAAGGATATAAACTTTGAGTGTCAGGTCGTTGTAAGAGATAGTCCAAAACAATGTGTATTTGTCCATAATGAGTCCTGTGCTCCATTTATCCCTTTGCTGGACAAAAAAAAAAAATGACCACCTTCTCTATCAGAAGATCATAAATATCTGTGTGTAAGGCGAGGTTCTCAGAGTGACGTCAGAAATCCAAAGACCCTATTCCAGCTGGCTATTGAAAGATAGCTCATTACCTCTGCAGGGCAGGGTGTCCTGTCAGGAAAAAAAAAAACCCACACCACCGACATGTAACATCAACAAAACCATGCAGAAAGCAAAAACTTGAATACAGAAAAACCAAGATAATGTTCAGTGTTCCGTGACCACTGTTTCTGTGGACCTTGGAAAGATAACTGCCTTCCATTTTCTGATTCCTCTGCATCCTGCAGTGGAGAATGATGCTGCATGGTTATCACTGTAAAACTTCCTAACAGTTAAGAATAAAAGTACGGGTATAAACTGACTAGCAGCTATAACCGGTGGGATTTTTGGTTTGTGTCTCTGATGCGCTGTTAGTCTGCAGCAGAATGCTTACAGATGAAGGTGTATTTACCCTCTTTCCCTTAGCATCCACTGCTGGCAGGGAGACTTGAGCTTCTCAGCTTAGCAAATTTTTGTCTGCCCCAGTTTGTCTGTTCTTCTGCATGTCAGATCCATTGCATTTTTGATGCAATAGTTTGTGGTGCTTTAAGGACATAGCATAGCTACTACATGCATTTGAGTTAGTAAATTTTAAGTATTTAAATCACATAGGAAAATGAGAAACAGTTTCTCCTGTGTCTGGAATGACTAGTAGCTTTACAGCCATCAAACTGAGCTTGGAATGCCAATTGACCCTTCCACTTTGTATGTTGACTCGTGACTATAAATGAGAAGTCTTTCCACCCTGCCATGAGGTTAGGAGACATGGCTATGTAGTAATTAATGCCACTGTATCATTTTTTAACTGCTACAGAAATACAATATCAGATGCTCAGATGGCATCAATTGGCTTAGCTCCACTGAAGGCAACAAAATGCGATGCCAACTTATACCAGCTGAGGATCTGGCCCACAGTTACAAGGAAAAAAGGGGACAGGCTGCCAATATGGCAGGGAACATATTGAGATTTATGGTGGTGACTTAATCAGTAGAAAGTTCTGCTTGAAGTGGTTGTCTCTCTGCACATTCACATTAGTCACTTGAGCTGGAGACGCTTGAAGGTCTAATGCGACCTGTGCAGACACATTCTTGCTCTTCCACTTTTCTTCCACACTCTGTGCTCTTAAATATCTGGGGGCATCCCACTTCACTCCCCTTCTTCTAGTTGGTGATCGCTTCCACAAGTCTACTGTAGATTCAGGGCCTCCTTTTTTTTTTTTTTTTTTTTTTTTTAATTAGCATAGTTCTAATTTGGATGACCATATTTTCTCCCTTTTGTTTATATTTCTCGTGTTGATTTCTTAAATCATATATAAAATGGGGAATTTCACACATTGCTTTTGTAACTCTTAGCTAGCTGTCCTGTTTGCATTCAAGTATTATTAATAAGAATACGAAAATTCAGTTTGCTGCCTTTGTATTTAAATATGTGTGTAATTTTGTAATTGGAGATAAGGTAAATGTAGCTTACTTAAGGCTTGTAAATTTTTATCTGCTATAAATAAGATTGAATAACTTGATGGATAGAAATTCTCTGTACAAAGTTAGTTAATTAAATACTTACTAAATAAGAGGAAATGCTGTAGAATCTCCCCAACTTTTTTCTCCTTCGGTACTATAACTGTTTGTCCTGGGCTTGGCTAGGACAGAGTTAATTTTCACAAGAAGCCAGCACAGGTGAGCAGAGCTGGCCAAGGGTGTTTCCACACCACATGAAGTCACACTCCCCATAAAAGGGGGCCAGGTGGGAAAGGCAGGTCCACACAGCTCTGGGACAGTCTGAGTTCGGGCTGAGCATCCGGTCGGTAAGTGCTCTGCGTTATCACCATCTGTGTATTCTGTCATAAATGCTGCTGCTGTTATTTCCCCCTCCCTGTGCTGTCCCTGCAAACTGCCCTGACTTCACCTCAAGTTTGCCTTTGTCTGCCTGTTCTCCTGCCTGTCCTGCTGGGGAAGGAGGTGAGGTGAGTGAGCAGCTGTGTGGTGCTCAGCTGCTGGTTGGGGCTGAACCTTGATACTATTGTAGCATTTGTTTTATACCAAGCACTGTCTCTAAACTTGTGAACTGCCCCCTTTTCTTATATCTTGTTCTTGATTGTTAATAATGTCCAGAGAAAATAATCCTCTGGGCCTGGCCGTTTCTACTCTTGGTCCCATCTGTAATGTTGACTATTTGAGAAACTCAGTGATTCATTCTGGTAATAGGAAACTGAGGAAACAGCTTGCTCTGTGCTAAAATACCTGCCTTGAAAAACTTATTGATGACTTGGAATATGACCTAAAATACGTATGTCCAGCCACCTTTAGATTACACTCTACAAGTACATATTTAAGCAGGGCAAACTTTCCGAAGTGGAAGTGCTTGAATATCTGAAGTCTGCAAAGTATGTTGAGCTTTAAGCATGTAATGAATTTGCTCTTCTGTGCTCTAGAAGTACAGAAAAATAAATGAATCATTAAAACATCTGCAGAAACAAAGCTTAGCTGTAGTTTTAAAGAAGTTTCAAAGGATGCTTTGAATAACAATCTCTTCCCATGTTATATTTCCTGTACTTCAAAGTAAGAGTGAGTTTTCTGTGGCATCTGTATCATGTAGATGCTGAAATGAATGTCGGGGAGGCAGGGCACAGTGTTTATCTCTTTCTTTTTTATTTTCCTACTTATTGTATGTTTTAAAGAATGCGGTGCTACTTTAGCTGGAGGACTGCTCCCTATCTTTGCAAAAAGTACAGGATACATTCCATCTCTGATTGAGGGCCATGAAAAGATTTGTGTTTCAACCAACAGTTGCAAGTTTAAACTTAAAGCATGTAGCATCCTCAAATCCAGTATGCTAGATGCATGATAATTCTACTTGATTCACTTAAATATCACATATAAAAACTTGAGAATATTGTAAAGGACTTATAAAAAGGTATGCTGTGGATTAAAACATTGCAGCAAGTGTTTAAAGCAGTACTTACTCCTGTATTCTTGGTGGTTGTTGATTTTTTTTTAATTTTTTTTTTAAGAAATTCCAGTGTACTTTACAAGTTTCCAAATTATAATGTATTTTTTAAAGAACCTTAGAGTGTGTTTACAAAGTGTCATTATCCCCATTTGATAGATGGAGAAACAGAAACATAGAACAGTAAAGTAACTTTCTCAAGGTTATAGGATAATTCACTGTTAAGCTAGAGATAGATTGTTTCTTGGCATTGAGCGTTTCATGCACTATTCCACTGCTTCTTTGTGTTAAAGAGTGTTATAGTACCTTTGTGATAACGTTTTTAAGAAGAAACCCAACCAGTGTTCTCATGTTTGCAAGTCTCTTGAAAAAAACCTTCTTTAGCTGAACATCTTTGTTTGCTATGCCGACCTTTTATCGAAATTAAGTTTTATACACTCATACCATGCAATAGAGAGGGAAGATTGAATACCATCATTGAGTTGTCTGAGATAACAGTAAAAAATAGAGGGCAGAATCTGGCTAAGAAATATTGAGTTGAAATTCTTTCAACCCTCCACATACTGCTTCCTGTATATTGGACCAGAACAGAAGGTTAGTAGGAGATGGATGTCCCTAGTTATAAATAATTGTGACAACAACTAGCAGTACAGTGCACTTGAAAGAACAGTTAAGTCTTGCTGCAAAATGCATCCTAAGTACAAAAATGACAGCCTGCGTGGCACTGTGGATGGAGGGCAGCTTGTACTGCTATCCAGAATAATAATATTTGCTTGTATCTGCTCAGAATATCCCAGGCTTTTGTAAATAGCTCCTAGAAAATAATCTGATGCTTCTTATTCTATTATTATTTAGGAGTGCAAGAAGACATAGCTTATAAAAAATCTGAAGTCAGGTTGTAGCACTTCTGGGGCAGGATGTATAATTTATATTCTTTTAAAATTACAATAGCTTTTACCTTACAGCAGTGTTGATGGTACGCTTTGTGGTCTGGCTGGCACCAGTGAAGACTAAAGTTAACCCAGTTTCTTATTTTACAGAAGCTGCTGCAGAACAGGATACATTCTTCTTTCAGGCTCCTCTAAGCTTTTCTGAGGTGCACACACTTGATGGAATTTGAAGAAGAGTTTCAGTTTGCAGAAAGGATAACTTCACACTAAGATTGTTGCCAAAATAGTGGGTCCTGGTGTGTTCCACAATGCCTGGGATTCTTACTTAGAGTTTAAAAAGAGTCTTCTGAATCACCGTTGTCATTAAACTCCATCACGTGCTGTGTACTTTGTGTTCTTGGACAAGCTAAGAAATGTCCTTGCCTGCTTCTTAGTCACTGGCAGCTGTGGAGACAAATCTGAGCTGCATTTACTTTCCTCAGTGTTCCCACTGTTCTCATTCCAGTGTTACCCTAAGAGGAGACATTCTTCAGTGAGAGGAAAGCCACAGCCTCTCCTACCAAGGGAAACTATATTATGACTTAGGTGTATAAGTAGCATTATGTGTATGTATTGCTAGGGTTACTTATCACCTTTGGTCCTCTTAGCTGAATAGCTCCACATGGTGAGAAATGTGGCAGTTTCTATTGAGATTTTAATTCTCTTTTACATGGGATAAGTTTCTGTTGTCACCATCTCTTTACTGGAGGGTCATGTTTATCTGCCAAGTAATGGGATGTGTTGGATGCTGTCAGTATGGTTCCTGTACTGTGTTATCAATAGGCACTTCATACTTCCACATCTGTAGAACTGGAGGTGCATCGAGGGGAATCAAAAGCTTGTCCACATCTGTCAGCTGCAGATGCTGTATCATCTCAGGCACAGAGAGGAAAGGATGTACCATGTGCTTAACACATTGAAACATGAAGTAGCTTGTGTTACTGTCTTGAGGTCTTGGAACCAAATGCACAAAGCAGTGTAGTGGTAGCCAGTGAAATGGCTTCTTGGACTTTCATTACTGTGTCTGCTTCCTCCAGTCTATGCAGAAAATATAGGCAAGGTGCTTAACTGACATTTACATTTTTTGCTTAGAATTGGTCCGTCAACTCAAGAAGAAAGTATCTTTTAAAAAGCAGAGAAAGAAGCCTGTGTTGAACACTTTTATAGCCTTTTACTCTCCAGCCTCTTGCCTTTACTAGAATTGTCCATTGTCTATCTGATGGAAATTAAACTTAAGCCCTGGTTCGTGAACTAGTCCTCTAGTCAAGCACCTCATACTCTTGATGTTGAGGTGCAGCTCTGGCAGTAGATGAACCAAAACTCAACCATGGTGGCCTTTTTTTATCCGCAAAAAGGCATTATTTGAGTTATACAATGGCTTTTTTGCTACAGCCCCAACAACATGCAGGATACTGCAATTAGGTTTTACTGGAGAAGTTCTGATGTTTTGGAGTGCTGCATCCTTCACTGGAAGGAGATCCTGGGTCAAAAGCTCTAATGGATAACCATGTAAGCTAAGATGGCACATGAAAGCTGGCTAGACAGAGCTGGCGTTTCTGCCTTGTACTTGTACAGGTGTCACTGGACCACCAAATGACAAAAGCATTATAAGGACCAATTCCAGTTCTGGTTTAGATGAGAATGTGAAACCATTTAATGCTGGATAAGACACATCTAGACTTTACAGTAGTCAACCAGTGCCTAATCCATGGCAGTACTATCCCCAATAATTACATGCTACGACCAGCTATCTTAAGAATTGGTTTAGAAAGAATGAAGCTGCTTTGCCCAGGGAAATTTAGATTAGATGGAAAATTGGATTTTTCATAAGGCCTTGTTTTTACCTAGCTATGAATGTTTCCTTAGCACAAGTGAAAACTTTACACATTTTAGCTCAAACTGTACTCTACTAAGCCTCCCACATTTATACCCATCTTCTTGGCAGTCATCCCAAAATATGTTTGGGTTGAGGCATTACACATTACATTTGGTGAAGCTTTAGCATTCCCTGTTGCTCACATCAATCCTTATTTCTGTTTGCTCTTGTAATTTACAGTTAATGAAAATTCTAAGTTTACCTTTGTTTTTGTTGGCGTCTGTACAAGAGAACCCTTTAGCCTTTTCAGCCTCCCATCCAAATGGAAAGCTGAATCCAAAAGGGAAGGTAAAACCTATCTGAACAGTTTAATTTCAGATTGAAGCCCTTAGCATGCATGTCAGCACTGTAAGTTACATTTCTAACAAACAGCAGAAGAACCTTGCTCAAGGTTTGACCCGTGCTTGCTCTTGTGAGGCAAGTAGCAAGTGGACACCAGGCTAGCAGTTGATGAGAGTGCCAGATCTTAATAGCCATCTGGTTAATGGCCTTAGCCAGTTCCTGCTCCCTTCCAATTCAGGCAAATTCTGCCTGAAATTAACAGGAATGTGCCTGAATACCAACATGGGAAGTAGCTAATAGCAAACTCATACTGATGACCTTAACACAGTGTAGGCAATATTGACAAAACAAACCATTCTGGAGTTAGCACAGTCTTTTCTAATGAGCCCGTTAAAAATTCCCACACAGATTTTCAGTTCAGGAAGTAACTCTTTCTGTCTACCTGTGATACCACCTATGTACCGGGCTGTGTGCGTACAAGCTTAGAATGGTAAGCAGTGTGCTGTAAACAGGTGGTACACATGTCATTTCTGGACGTACACAAAATTAGATAATTGTGTAATGCTTGTAAAGACACTTATTTGGCAGATGTGTTTGTGCTTTAAAAATTCCTATACAGCTATGGAATTATTTTAAAAGCTTTAAAATTCACCCTTCTCATTTATTTTTGGTGCTGATTATGTGTTCTGAATCACCCTGTGTTCTAAAACATTACCTCTTACATTAACAAAATATTTTGCAGGTGAGAAATACTGTCTAATTTAGAAAAACGGGCAACCCAGCATTATAATAACAGTTGCACATTTCTGAAGAGAGCGGGTCCTCACCACAGCAAGCCTGACCGAGCCTTCCTGCATCTGCTTACAGTGCTACGTTACAAGCCGCTCTTCACATGTCCTGGTAAAGCAGCACTTTCAGTAGGAACTCCGATCGGGTTTTAAAACTTGATTTGCTGCTTTCTGGTTCCTCTTGCCTTTCCATTGCCGAGGTTTGTGCAGTCTGACGTGCTGGAGGACGAGGTCTGGGAGAAAAGCACTGTTTGCACCTGTTTAAAATCTCCAGTGCTTTGTGTGGTTCCTGGGCAACAGGCAGGAATCATGAAAAGCTAGGCTGCACTTGCTCAATTGTTGCTGGCAGCTGTGACTTTGAGAGAGCACATAGCAGCTCGTTAGCAGGTTGCTTGTGTTATGTGACATGCACTGAGCATGGCAAGCTCTGAGCTGTGCTCTCTGCCTTTGCTGCCTTCAATTTAGGCTGGGTTGCCTGGGGTTGCAGACTTGGCCAAGGAAAGCGTTATGGAGATGCAAGGTGAGTTCCTTGTCGCTGAAAGGGGCAGGGAGGTGAGAATCAGTGTTTTCTGGTTGGAAAAGGGAAACAGCAGCATAGGTTGTCTGCACCAGTGGGTGATGTTTTCCTCCAGCAGTTGTGTTCTTTCAGAGTGTATTTGCAATGGTGCAACATACAAGTGCAAGGGGATGACACGGATTTGAGTGTGAATGTGTGTGGGTGCATGTGCGCATGATATGGGCATTGCAGTGCAGAAATAGGAGATGATTTCATGAGAACTTAAAATTTTGTGAGCTCTGATTTCTTTATCTTTTTTACTTTGAGGGATCTGAATCAAATCAGTCTTTGAAACCATGATCTTGGCCTGTTTAGGCAGCATCCAAGCAGCAGATGCAGTCATACTGCAGGTCTGACTGGCAAATTCAGACAATTTCACCTTCATATCTACTTAATTTGTGCCTCTTGTTTCAGAATAGGCATTTC
The DNA here is from genome assembly GCF_964237585.1 of Gallinula chloropus. Taxonomy (NCBI): domain Eukaryota; kingdom Metazoa; phylum Chordata; class Aves; order Gruiformes; family Rallidae; genus Gallinula; species Gallinula chloropus. The sequence goes on from NC_140085.1 coordinate 90,395,960, forward strand.
TTTGCTCTTCTAAAGGGAGTAAGTATGTTATAAATCTATTTATACAAACCATAAAGCAACAGCATAGTTATGATCTGTTGTAATCTTCATCATGAGACAGGAACAGATCTGTCATTGTCTTGAGATCCCTTTACACTTCATGCTGGTTTAGCTGAAGAGGATTGATCTACAGACCAGTCTCTTCCTTATACTTCCTTGCAGCTCCAGAAAATCTTTAGATACATGGTACAAATATTGACAGTAGAAGTCATTAACCCAAGATGAAGAAAAAGCAGAAGGAAATCTGCCTACTAAGCAAATTAGATAGACTCATAAAAGAAAACTCCATGGAGGGCTGTTTAACATGAAGATCTGAATATAACCATTTGCTCAGAAAGTCCCTAACCAGTGGTTTGCCAGCAACTGGAAAGATTTAATGGAGGGCAACAAGACTTCTCATCTGCCCTGCTCACAGATTCAGTAAGCACCTGCTGTGGGTAGTGTCAGGGACATGCTGCTGAGCCTGTCCATATGGTCTGCAATGGGACATGATGTGGACATGGTAGATTTTCAGTTGCACCCTTTTCCAGATATGTGCTCTGTTGCTTATCTGTTGTTGTTGACTTCTTTAGCTAATAAAAGAAAGCACTAGGTGTCAGGTACTGAGGATATATATGATAAAATGAATAGAAACCGGAGTGTGACATAATTGTGTATATTCAGCATGAGTCCCTTGATTTATTCGGTGGAGAACTTTTTGTTTCCTCACCTAGAAAATGGGAAAAATTGGTGTTTGTATCTTATATTGCTGTATAAAGGCAGTATATTGTAAACTTTGTTTTCATGGTGGCCCTTTGTTTATCTGCTTTCACTTCCTTCTCTGTCTTAAACTTGGATTATACTCCGTGTCATTATGGAGGACCTTCTGAATTCATCACCTGATGTTTAGTTTTGCTATCAAGTAATAGAAAGGAATAAACTGAGATAGGTATGTTAGGTCTGTGTGCATTTTTGTAGTCATGAAGGTTGAAAACTGGACCACACAACTTGCAAGGAACTAGTCATCACCAATATACATAGGGTGTTAGCCTTTAGGAAAGGACTTGAGATTGCTTTGGGTGGTCTTGTTTAGTGCTCTTCTTGATACCATCTCCTCACTGCAGTGACAGAATTGCAGGTTTCCTCCTCTGCAGGTACATGGAACACAGAAATTTGGCAAATTCCTCTCAATCCTGCTCCACTGTTTTTAAAATTCACAAAAATGAAATCTGTAGCACTTTGTTACCTTAGAACACGTTGTTAACTAGTAGTAACAACTGTGCTGCACAGCACCTACCCCACAGGCCTGATGTTTACGAAACATGTGAAAGTAGGGGTTGCATTTTCTTATGTACTGATTCATTTTAGGTAGACTGCATAACACCCAAACCACCCACTCACAAATAAAGTGCAGTGTGACTTAAACTCTTGTGACCAAGGACAATAAATTTGAAAGACTCATTCTGTTTATAAATCATGTTGTTGCCTCAGGTATTCTAGCTCATGCAGTGGAAAGGACAGACCCCACTAAGAGCATTATGTGAGTTCCTACGTGTAGGTACACTAAGACAGCTGAATACAGTAACATCAAATGTCAGTGGAGATATGTTTGACAAGAGTCTCTCTTTAATTTCTAACTTGGAACCCCCATGGTTTAATTCATTCTGTAGATTACTTTCACATCTTTAACATCTCCAGGTGCTGACAGTCTGCAAAATAAAATGCATCCTATCTCAGAATGGCGTACTTGCTTTGTCACTGTACAGTATAGCTGCATTTGCATGCTGTGCCACATCTTTCACCATTTCCCCATGAAAAGAATTGCAAAAGGAAGATGTGCTTCTGTGTAGCCTTGTTATGCAAGAACAGCATGGATTATTCAGAAGTTCCAGCTAGTGTCCTCTCCCATAGGCTCCCTGGTCAGAATTCAGAGCACCAGATACACCTTGAGCAAGTTAGTGTGACAATAGACTATGGCTACGTTATCAGCTGAAGAACCTGAAGAGATTTAGGGACTTTAACTTGGGTTACATCCAAACACCATTTTGGAGGGTAGAGAGGAAAGAAGTAGACTATCACTAGAGTTGTAAGCATGGGCAGAGCCTGTCCTTTCATCTTGGAGTCTCCTGTCTTTGTTTCATTTTTTCTTTGGCTTCCACATATCTAGGCAGTGGAACGTGACACTTCAAAGGCTGGTGTTCCTTCTACTCTTTCTACTGTGTAGTTCTGATAGAGAGAACTAACACTTAAGTGTTAATAACAGAGCACTTATTTACCTTAAACCATATATAACTTCAGCCATTGTGTAAGATGTAAAAACAGGAACCTAGCAGAAAAAACTTGCTGAGAAGATGGAACAGACATGCTGACCTTGTTAAAGAAACTGGTATAAGCAAGTTTTGGGGAAAGGGTGAAAAGTGCACAGTGAGGAAGACATACAGCCTTCATCCCTGAGACCCCAGCCCACGACCACCAGGAAGCACTGTGCCTGTGCAGCTGGGAGAAGTTAAAGGCAGAGACTATGGAAATGATTTCTCAGGCCGGCTTTGACTATCCCAACCTTTTCTTGGGATGCTTATGTATATGTGTGACTTTGTGTAATAAATATTAGGCTGCCTGATGAAAGGATGTGCAAGGTAGGAGGTGCCACCCTCTTGCACCCAGCACTGCAATAAACATACTTGCTTTATAACTCACCCTGAGTTGTGAAGTTAGTTTCTGCGAGTCAGTTCCACCATTGCAGCAGGTGCTGAGTGACATCTGTTGTCATACTTGTGTCCTTAAGATTAGTCAGATCCTAGCAGAAGTCTACCTTTGCACTTGGATACAATGCTAGCTATCTCTTTGACTTTCACCTTTTGGAATGATTCATTATAATACATATCAAATGGAATAAAAGCAAAAGCAGAGAGGCCAAAGAAAAAGGTATGTGAAATTATTTAATAAAATGACATTGATAGATGACATAAAAGTAAAAAAAATCAACTAGAAGCTGAACTTTCCTTCTGAACTGCATAGCCCTGGCTTCCTGGGCTTACCAAGAAGCCACCCTGTTTCACCACTGAACTTCCTTGCTGATGTTCATAGCATGTGCAGCAATACATAGCGTCATTACTTTACTCTGCATTGTGTATAAATTATAGGTTGTCTATTCTGCCCAGTCCCTGGTGTGGGTCATGCTTTTGTAAGTCCATCAAACATACCTAACTGCACTAACAGTGCTTTAAAAGAGACCACAGTCTGAAGACACATCTGGGCACTGCAACTTCTGTTACAAGAATGAGGCAATGATAATGCCTGGGCTAAGTTTACTAGAGTTTGCTTTATTATAGTTCTCTGTTATGTTATAGTTTTGTTACTGATCTGTACAGAAATTTCCCTGTGAGAAATTCTGCTAAGAAACCAGCCCTTTAGAAACAGATTTGCATGTGGTGGTTTTCTTTTTCAGTAACTGGAGATTACCTTGCCCATTCTGCTTGTGGCTTCAGCTTGCTTTTTTAAATCCAAATTATTTTTGGTGTCAACTTAACTAAATTGATGGTTATTCTGGTGAGGGTGAGGCTAATTGTCCTAATTAATACAAGAGGGCCCAGGTGGGGTGAGTTAGAGCTTGAGACCAGTCAGGTGGTATGGGCTGGTATGGGCAAAAAGCCCTCAGATAGTTGAGAACAAGTGCTATGATGGAGAAGGTGATGGTATTGAAGGTTGTAATGCGCTTCTGGTAGGCTTTATTTCTCTAATTTTGGTTTGAGTTGTTGTCTGATGTATGTTCGGGGTAAGGATTTTAACGTATTGGAGGTGGTGTGTGTGTATAGGGGAGTGGGGAAAGGTTTTATTAAAGAAAAATAACTTTCTGGTTACTCCAGCCTCGTGGCTTTGGTTGATCCTGGAATAGTCAGTAGTGCGTTTCTCGCTGCGTCAGGCTGTACTGGATTCACCTAGCAGCTGGAGATGCACAGCTTAGCCACTGAGTGAAGAAGTACTTACAAGGGAGAGTGCAGGATTGTGTCATGTTTCTGCTACGTTGTAGCTCTAAAATGAAAGCTATGAAAATACTAACAAGGTGTGTGAAGGGAATATTTTTTTAGTGGGACTTTTTCATGGAAATGGTTAAGGCAAGCTTGGAAATCTTTGAAGGTGTAGTTTTTGTGTAGGGGGTGGCAGAATATGATGACTTTCTAACAAGCACCTATCACTTCATTGCTATTTACTCTGCTCCTTGATCATCCTTCCCTGTTTCTGAGCTACCTTTATGTCGGTAGCTGTCACTGAAGACTTCCACTTGCTCCCTTGCATCTGACAAAGATTCTAAACAGGGCAGATTCTGGTTGTTGACTTTGAGAGTAAATTTTAGCCCAATTTGCATAGATAAGATTTGGCATGCTTATCCTATTCCAAGTGTCTGTTCAGTGAAAAACATGCAGGTCTCCCAGCCTCCTATCATTTGGTTTGCCAGCAACCTGGCAAGCAGAACTCTTTTCAAGTCCTGACCTGGCTGATGGCTATTTGATGGCATGGAAAAAGAGGAAATAAGTAGCAGTTACAGTAGTCCAAAAAACATTAATTGGGTAAGGATTTTGACTAACATCCTGCAGTTCACTGTAGCCTTCGAGAATCCCACTGAACTGTACTTCTAGCCACCATACCTTTTCTATACCTGTAGGGTAAAGGCTCCAACCTTCATTTTTGCTTGTAGGGAAAAGGGACTTTTCAGAGCCAGGCAGTAAGTCTGTTAAAAGACATGTGAATAGGTCAGCCAGTGCCTGCTATAGTTCTGTAGCCACAAGACGATCTATCTTTCGCTGCGTAGCAATCTGTCTGCAGTATTGTTGTGTGTAACCCAAGCTGATGCTAAAAGCAGTATGAATTGTATACATCTTGCACATCAGTTTCACTGTCTTAAAAAATGAAGAGGTTTTTTTCATTTTCCCCTTCCTTTGAAGTTTTAAAGCAGAACTTGCTGGTGACCCACTTTTGCTAACAGTTCTCTTAACTAACCCCTGTACTCGCTTATACTTTTTTTTTTCCCTTCTTCCACCCACTGTCTGTCTAGCCTGGTTTAAAATTTTTATATATGTACTTTTAAAAAATTGATTAGTTGGAGAGCTGCCCGTTCTTCTGCGCTGTATAATAAGGATTTAAAAACTGCACACTGAATTCTGTATAGTGTAATTAAAACTGACCCAGATTTGGACCTGAGAACACCAGGACTTAGCCAAACTTGCCATGAGCTGAGTTCTGATGGCAGATGGGAGCTAATGAGGACACACTACACTCCAGAATTTCCCAGCTGCTTGGCCCCTTTTTGTACAAACAAGGTTTGGAGTGAAGTCCCAATCCCAAGAGCATGTTCAAGCAAATGTACTGCACCCAGTGTTTTGGGAAACAAGGCAGTGCTGTCAGGCTGCTTGAGGAAATTTTTGAGGCGTTATTTCCAAAGGGCTTTTACTGTGTATCCCAGTGTCATGCATATGTTGTCTCCTAGCTTCCATCTGAATGTGATCACATGCTTGGGACTCTGCCTGAATATTCTCCCCCAAATTCACTCAGGGGACTCCCACCTTAATTTACTGGAGCGTTAGAATCCCAAGGTACTGGATCTCCCTTCAACCTGTGGTTCCCTTCAGAGGATTCAATGTCCTGGGACTATTCAGGCAGATGTAATTGAATCAGTTTGAAGCAGCTGTAGCTGGCATGTGGTCTCTCTCATTGCTAGCACCTGCTTCGTTGTGGGGTTGTTTTTTGTTTGTAACTCACTAGAGTGAAAATAGTGCCAAAACCAGCATTGGTCTTGGAGCTGATAAAGCACTCTGGGTCCTGTATCCCTTTTCCCTCCTAGCCCAAGCCACCTCGTTACTGGTGTCTGCAATAATGCTGGTAGTGAGCAGAAACAGGTTTGTGCATCTCCTCCAACTGTTTCCCTCCCCTTCAAGGCAGTGCACTGCCAATGCCGACTCTTCTTTGTAAGCAGCAAGACTTAATCGTGCTCAGGTGTGCGGAGCGTCTGTGCCCTCCTCAGAAAATTGGGCAGCCCTTGGTTTGCTGTGTCTGATGCATGCACCAGATTCACCTACTGCTCTGACAGTCTAACTACTGGCATGGAAAAGTTACTGTTTGTGTCTAACAAATGACTGAGCAAACCTGGGATGTTCTGTTCAATAGAACTGTGGAATCATCAAGGTTGGAAAAGACCTGCAAGATCATCAAGTCTAACTATTAGCCCTACAACGCTGTAACCTCTAAGTCCTCTCCCAAAGGACCTTGTCTACCCATTTTATAGAAAATACTTCAGATCCTTTCCTCTGCTGTAATGTACAAAGGTTTTGGTTACACTATTGCTACTACAGCCAATGTTTTGGTAGGGTAAGATTTCAGAAGGGACTGAGTGTCATTTGGTTGCCTCTCTGTATTGTGTGAATTATTGTATTGGAAGTTCAGATTAAACAATGGTACACTTAGCCAAGTATAGTAACAATGCAGAGTAGGCTTTTCTTTTCAATATGATATTACAAGATGGTGTATTTAAACTCTTTTTAAATGTAACTCATTTAAAAATGATGTCCCCTTACTTTGTGCATAATGTTGGCGACCCTCCCTCTTTTGTCCCTCCCTGCCCCACTGCCTCAGAGGCAAAGATTTTATCAAGATTCTGAATTCCAGCCATTTTCACCTTCAGCATTCACCCCTCACCTCACTTCTTGCTCTTTTCTTTTGCTACTTCACTTTGTTTCATGGACCACAGTTTTCAACTTTGTCTTGAAAGATGCCACTGTGCTGTAGGACCCCAATAGGGGTGAAGAGTGTGTTTCCTGTCACAAGAGTAATTATTATTTCTCTTTTTTTTTCCCTTTGTCTTTAAATATTTGAGTATGCATCTGTATTTTGGAAATTCCTGTATTAGTTTGCTTCTATGCCTCTTTCCTCCCCTTCTGCCCCTTCCCCTTGTTTGTTGGGTCGTATGACGTATTCTTATGTACTTACTTGCTTTCTACAAAAGCTTTAAAAACTGCTGTTACAGGCAATTAGAAGTCAGTCCCCAAAATGTTCAAGGCGATTCTGAAGCGGTTTCTTTCTCTCCTTTTAACCTATATCTCTTATTTATATCACATATAAAAAGATTATGTGATTTGCCTGTAGATATTTGTGTTGTAAGCAAAGTCTTTCCTTCTGTGGAATATTCCATTGCTTCTCCAGCCAACATGCCAGTCTGCAGCTCTCTGCAGTTTGTTGAGCTCGGGCATTAGAGTGCTGTTGTTGAAGGCAGCTTCTCTAGGGTCTAATACACTCTTGACAGTTGAAATGTATAGAGCGACTTGTTTCTGCTTTTTCCAGGATCGTGGCATAGAGCAGATGCTTCTCTTTATTTGTCTGTTTTTACCAGTACAGAAGACTACTGTTTTTACCTTTAAGTTGCATTAAGTGTGCTCAGATACAAGTAATACAAAGTAGTTTATCAGGGTGTCTGTGAACAGCGATGCAGCTAAACGATTTTATACTTGTCTAATGGAAATACGAAGGAAGATGAAATTTGAAATTCCAATCAAGCCAGAATTGTTTTTACTAATCCAGTAAGGTGATGTCACCACTTGATTCTTCTCTTGTCCTGTTGTGATTTGTAGTGTTTTGTTTGTTTGTGGGCTTGTTTTGTTTTCTTTCCCCCCATGCTCCTGCTTTCTGACTCCCTTCAGGTTAGTCTCTCAAAATGTCTACCAATAAAAACATCCATTTGTAATGATGATGTTTGCAGCTCTTTGTGCTGCAGCTACAGATAGCATCTACTGAATAAAGTGTCAGCCACCAGTTCTAAGAGGGGAAGTTACCAAGGCTTAAATTAAGAAATGCCTGATGACCGCAGATCTCAATTTTTAGGGATATTGTTGCAAAGGGCTTTCACTATAAACAGCAATGGGTTTTCCGGATTAAATAATGGAGAACAATTATGGGATATTCATCTTGTTCACAAGTTTTGGGTACCCTGCATTCTTGTTGAGATCAGTAGGGATACAGAACGGAAACTGTTCTTGAGACCACAGTGAATATAGCACCCATGGATATCTAAATAAAGAGCAATAGCAAATCAGAAAGTGTTGTTTGTATGCAGAAATACTTGTTATTGGTATGGGGGAGAACAAGCAAAGGATAAGTATGCAAGTGTCTATCTTAGGATTTCTTGGTGCCATTTGTAGCCAGCCAGAACAAGAAAGCATCTGCCACTCTTATGGTTGTCTTGAAAATAAATATAGTTTTAGGTCAGCAGCAACTGCTAGCTGACATCTTTTATTCCTAGAATGCTTTTTTCTTGTGCTAAAGTTTACTTCAGAAATGTAGGCACTAAATAATTGTGAATTCTACACTAAGTACAAGAGGTAGTAGAAAACCAACAGGTTTTATGATCTTAAGAAGTCTGTGCGGGGTAGGTGAAGAGAAAAATATGCAGGTATTCTTTTTGGTCTAATAACATCCTGGCTTTGAGTTGTGTATTAAGTAGTGTTTACTGTGTTGAACCATCGTCTTTATACATTTAATTTTTAGGTATCAGTCTAGAGACTCTGTACAGCTTTTACTTGGATACAGTTAACTGATCAATTTTATGTGAAGTATGCTAGCTTTTTGTGCACATTGAGTAGAGCACTTTCCAAACTAAGATATATTAGTCACTAGCGCAGGAGGGTGACAGAAAGGACAACAAAGGAAGTTAATAAATTGATAATGAAGTGGGATTATAGAGGATTGAGCATGGATATTAGAACCATTTCAGACATACTTTTTAATCACTACCACTCTGCTCTTATTCTGTGTAGTGGCTTTCTAGTGGCACCACCCTGAAATGTATTGTTGGGTGTTTGGGAAAAGACCACTTGACTTGTCGCTTATTGGCAAGCATGTCTGCGTCCTTGACAGAGGCCAAAAGGTTAAACGAATGATCGAGATGAGATTCTTCTGTTTGCCATGCAGTTGGTCTCTCTTTAAATAAGTTGACAAAAGTATTTGGAAAACTTGCAGTACTGCATCTGATCTAGGAACAAAGCTTGTATTTTCTGGGCTTTTCATTCCATCAAAATCAAGAAATCGGTGACCAATTTAACACTCAAGTGAATATCAAAAGATACCATATCGTGCTTATAACTGACGAATATAACTCTGTAAGGGAACCAAACTAATACAAAGTACAGATGAGGAGATGCTAAGAAAAAGAGGATTGTCTCTTAATCTCAGAGTGTTTTCAAGAAGAAATACCAGCCCAGTTCTTTCCATTAGCTCAGCCAGGCAATTTCTTGAAAGAAGCGTAACTTGTTTTGTGTGGTGCATGTAACTCCCAGCCACTTTCCAAAGCTTGTCTTTGCTTTTCCCAAAATTACGTGCTCGACAACTGGACAGAAGGCTATGCTGAATTAAATTTTATTGTTCTGGTCTTCTCCATCCATTTGCAACGCACATAATCAGGAATTCAGCAATGTCCCAAGAAACCTGTTTAACCTAATGAGAGCAAATGGCGATGGGTGTTCCTTACTCGGGACAGCAGTGCCAGCGTTTCTGCTTAATTGGGACATATTTGGCTGGTTCCAGTGCTTCAAGTGGTCTTTAAACAGGTGTTTAATGGGTGCAGAATTCTGAACTCTGCCTTTTTGATACAGAAGTTGCCAAATAAAGATTAACAGAAATGAAAAGATCTACTGCAGAATAAATAATTTTTATCTTTGTATATTTATTCAGCATAATTTTTACTTTTAAGTCGCAGGCGGGTGGGGAGGTGTTTCTTCTCATAATTGAGAAAGTCCATTAAATAGAACAACAGGATGTCTAACAGGGTGTCCTAATTAAAATTACCCTGTAATTTGAACAAAACATTCATTTGTATGTAGCTAAGGTTGACCTAAAACCCATCTAAATCAGGAAAAATTATTATACAATATTTTTTTTTGCTGAAAATGAAACTTAGCATTCTGCCAACAAACAGCAAGGTTCCGTTATTACACAGTATTCAAGAGTATTTTCTCTTCAGTGTGTAAAAAAAAAAAAAAAAAACCACCAAAACAAAAACCAACAAAACAATAAAAATAAAAAAAATGTTTTGAGAACATTTAAAATAGGTTTCTCTCCTACCTCCACCTTTTGATAGTATTCATTCAGAGTTGCGTTTCTGCGGTATTTTGAAAGCAGAGACAATTTAGTTCTGCGTGTTCTGTAAGCCCATCTGAAGCCTTTGGTCGTGGCTTGTGTACTGGTGAACTAATAAGCAACTGAGATAGCAGCTGCTTAGCAGGACTGATTGGCTCGGGCTTGACTTTGCTATCTGCAGCTACACGGTTTCTGACTGGCTTGGAGTGCAAGCCTGGTAATTTTGTTATCTCGGGGAGTGTGGGCCTGAATACATAATCCAGGCTGTAGACACAACTGGATGGGTTTTACTTTTGTGTGTAAAAATGACCTGCTCGTGCTCTAGCTGTTACGCTTTAAAATGCTGCTGAGGCAAATTGTATTTAATGTAATTTATCAAATCAAAGTGAATGTTTGAAAGAATTTACTAGCTTCAGAAATAATGTTTGTATTTGAAAGGGAATTCTCAGCATCTTTTAACTTGGCAGGACTGCACAAGCTGCAACTTGTGGATGTTGCTTCCCAGGCACAAGGTGGTGGAATTATTTGTTTCTGCCCACTCTCTGGTCAAGTTGAGAGGGGAGAGAATTTTCATAATCACTCAAAGCTGGCCTGAATGGGCTGCTGGTAGTTTTGACTTGAACTACTTCACCATGATTCAAGCAGCTAGAGACTCCCACTCTTCTTCCTTTGGATAATCCCACCCATAATGTCTAATACAAAATGTACATAGACAGCTAAGTACAAAAAGCAGAACTTCATAAATGCTGAAATTTAGTTAGGCTAGGTGCAAGAGCTGCTGCTTTTCAACAAATTATTCTTCTACAGTTTTTACATTTTACAATATCTTATCAATGATCTGGATGAGGGGATTGAATGCGCTAAAAGTCATTTTGCAGATCGAGACGAAGTTGGGCAGGAGTGTTGGTCTGCTTGAGGGTAGGAAGGCTCTTCAGAGGGGTCTGGTCGGGCGGGATTGATGGGCTGAGGTCAACTGTATGAGGCTCAACAAGGCTGAGTGCCGGATCCTGCACTTGGGTCGTAACAACCCCATGCAACACTACAGGCTTGGGGAAGACTGGCTGGAAAGCTGCAACACCTTGGGGTGTTGGTTGATACCTGGCTGAATAGGAGTCAGCAGCATGCCCAGGTGGCTAGAAGGCCAACAGCATCCTGGCTTGTGTCAGAAATAGTGTGGCCAGCAGGACTAGGGAGGTGATTGTGACCCTGTACTCTGCATTGGTGAGGCTGCACTTCAAGTGCTGTGTTCAGTTTTGGGCCCCTTGTTACAAGGACATTGAGGTGCTGTAGTATGCCCAAAGAAGGGCAGCTGGTGAAGGGCCTAGAGCACAAGGCTGAAGGAACTGCAGTTGTTTAGCCTGGAGAAAAGGAGGCAGTGGGGAGACCTTATTGTTCTCTGAAACTCCCCAGAAGGAGGTTGTAGCCACATGGTGTTGGTTTCTTCTCCCAAGTGTGATAGAACAAGAGGAAATGGTCTCAAGTAGTGCCAGGGGAGGTTTAGATTGGATATTCACCAAAAGGGTCATCAAGCCCTGGAATATGCTGCCCAGGGGAGTGGTTGAGTCATCATCCCTGGAGGTAGTAAAAAGATGTGTAGATGTGGTATGTACAGACATGGTTGAGTGGTGGGCTTGGCAGTGCTAGGTTAATGGTTGAACTCGGTGATCTTAAGGGTCTTTTCCAACCTAAATGATTCTGTGGGTTTTTTCTAATAGCTAATATTTCAATGGAGTATATAACAAAAGAAAAGGGAAAAATCTGATGCACAATTTGCCTAACCTAATTTTTGGTCCAAGAAGAATTGTTAAGATAAAATTTGAAGCTGGTGGTGTGGTAATACACTTTTAAACCAAATGACCTCTTAAATGGAAGGTTTCCAGATATTGACATAACTTTAAAATTCTTAGTCTCCTTACTGTTTTAAAGAACATCAGAACTGATGTTGGGCACCTGTTGTAATTTACAAAGAATAAAATCAATTTACATTGAGCCGTTGTGATGTGAGCCAAGGATACCATCCTGATTGGTTTACTAATAACAGGGATTTGTCACGATTTGGTGTATGTGAGTGTATGTCTATGTTAGTGCTTAGATGCTTACAGATGTGTGTTTTCCAATGGACCATTATTTCATAGAGAAAAGTATTCAGTGATGCTGCAGCAGGAATATATGCATGCGTGGGTTGTACTGTTACCGGGAAGCTGTATCTTAAAGGCAGTTGAAGGAAAACAGGAGTCTTCTGTTGGGGAAACCAGCAGAGCTATTGTATTGATAGAATCATTAGTGTATGTAAGATTGGAATGAAGACAATTAGTTGATTGGGTGTCATTGCTTCAGACTCTTGTATGCTGCTATCTAACACTACACACGAAGGCATTATCTTATCATTGTTCAAGGGAGAAAGCCAGCAATTCTTCTATCAGATGTGGTATTCTGCCCTCGAGGCCTGGTTGTTAGCTCAGGTATGAAAATTCTGGCTGCAGTAGGCATTGGCAGTTGAGCTGATGGAAGTGGATGAAATCAGGTGTCCATACTGATTATTTCAGTTCTCTCAATTCCTGTAATTTCCAAAGATGACGAGTCATCTGTGGATGCTGACAGGTTAGTGAGGCTGTTCCTTAGTGATTCCTTCTCCTGAAGAAATTCTAGATAATGGTGTCGAGTGATTCCTTACTGCTATAGGATCTCTCTCACGTAGGGTTTAAAATGTTCCTATTTTTCTTACCCCTGGAGCAAACAAACCAAAGGAAGAGATTTGGTCTGAAGTGTACTCCATATGCAGCTGAAATCCAGATATGCATCCTGCAACCTCCTGCACAACTGTTTGGGCAGAGTGACTTTAGAAATGCTGATGGTTAAAAAGCTTAGCTTCCAGTCAGGACAGAATTAATGCTTGTGCTCCAGAAAAGTAGGGGGAGGGATGCTCGATACTCTATCTGTAGACATGTAAAAGGAAATTCCTGCTTTTCATTTACAAATACATTTTCTGAAGTCCTTGAAAGATTTTCCAGGAGCTTCTGGATGTCCTGGTAACAGTGGTTCTTAATCATGCACTTTATCATTTGCCTTTGGCAAGAAAGCTCAATTCTCTCCCTTTGAATGTGGGACCTTGCCTTGTTGCCTCAGGGAAGCATTACTTTAATGCATGTCACTTGAGGCTAATTCAACCTGCCACTTGGAAATTGCCCCTGGTGCAGATTGTAGCAGCGCACCATTATCTCAAGCTATTTTTCATCAGAAGCAGACTGCATCTGTTCGGCATGATCTGCATAGCTTGCCAGTTTACTTTAGGTTAACATGTGAGGTGGTGGCTTTTTTACCTATAAAGCTATGATTGGTTTGACTTCCAGCAATGTGATAGCAGCCTTTCTTCCATGTCATATAGCAAAGCAGCCCTAGACACTTCAAGATATAAGTCCAAAGCAGCTTAAACTGAGAGATGTTGGGGCTGCTCTGTTGCTGTTCCTCCACTTCTAACACTTAAGTGTTAATAACAGAGCAGTTATTTAGTTTAAACCATGTATAACTTCAGCCATTGTGTAAGATGAAAAAACAGGAACCTAGCAGTAAGAACTTGCTGAGAAGGTGGAACAGATGTGCTGACCTTGTTAAAGAAACTGGTATAAGCAAGTTTTGGGGAAAGGGTGAAAAGTGCACAGTGAGAAAGACATGCTGCCTTCATCCCTGAGACCCCATCCCATGACCACCAGGAAGCACTGTGCCTGTGCAGCTGGGAGAAGTTAAAGGCAGAGACTATGGAAATGATTTCTCAGGCCGGCTTTGACTATCCCAACCTTTTCTTGGGAAGCTTATGTATATGTGTGACTTTGTGTAACAAATATTAGGCTGCCTGATGAAAGGATGTGCAAGGTAGGAGACTCCACCCCCTTTGCACTCAGGGCTGCAATAAACATACCTGCCTTCTAACTCACCCTGAGTTGTGAAGTTAGTACCTGCGAGTCACACAGTTAGCTCTAACCCCTGAGTTTTATGCCTGTATGTTGAGTTGTGACTGGGGGTTGATTTGGCTGAAAAAATTTGAAAATTAATTTTCTCTAAGTTGAAACTCCCTGGACCAGATCGTTATCCAGGCCTGGCTCAAAGATGAGCCCAAGGACTTGTGGCCAAGAGAGAAAGGACATAATGGGAAGGGTGAGATTGTGACAGCTCCAGTTAAAAATTGGCTTGCATCGTGGTGTGGCCACACTCTTCAGGTTCATTTCTGGATATTTGATTTCAGCAAAAAACAGCTGCAAGCATGAAGATGATAGTTAAAGGAACTTTGGCTTTGGAATTTACTTTCTCCACTGTTTGCTAAAGTCTGTGTTTTGGTATGCATCAGAAACTCTGAAGATGACACACCTCAACCTTTCCATCCTTGAAAAGGGAACATGATACGAAGGCTTGATTAACTTCTTTTATGAGGTTTAGTTGCTATGTCATTAGAAGCAAATCAGGCGGGGGGAAAAAAGAAAACATTTTTGTAAGCAGTAGGGAATTTTTCTCTTTGAAAAAGAGCTAAAACTTCATTAACATTTCAGCCAGCTTTAGATTAAAATTTGTGTCTGAAAATAATCTATAATGTATTTTGAGCGCTAGTGAGACATGTCAGGGCAGTGTTAGCACAATTTTCTTCCATGTAGAGCTCCTGCAGCTTCTGTCCCAGTGCCACACCTGCTGGTGTGAGAATGCCCATCGAATTAACCCTTGTCCTGCTGATCATACGGAACCAGCACATCCCGTGTGGCTGGCTGGGGCAGGCTGAATGGAGCAGGTAACTTCTGGATCTGCAGCAATACTGCACCTGCTTTGTGCAGAAGCTACCTTGGCCTAATGATTTTTACCATGTATAGTCCTGTTGGACTGCAGTAGGTCTGCTTCCATGAGAAGAGGTTTCACTTGTTCTGTTTCTATAGCGCAGACCCTTGATAACATGCTGCTGGAGTGTCTGGGTCTTCTTTCCACTGTCCCTGTGCCACTGAATGTTAGTACTTTTTAAAAAACCAGGTATTAGTCTGTTTGCTCCACTGAGCACAAGGCATTGAGTGTGATGCTGGGAAGGGGAGTTTGGAAGTGGAGCTAGCAGCTCTGCTATGCAGGCAGTGAAAAATGGCAGGCTGTTCTGTTTCGCTGGGTTTCATGTGTATGAGGAGACATGGTGAGGTGCAGCATGAAGCCTGAAATCACTTTTTTCTTTTCTTTCCCCCCCCACCTGCAAGATTTCCTATACAAAGTCCACATGGAATACATTTACAGCTGTCCTGTACAATCGGTACTCCCACTGCAGAGCCTCTGGAGAAAAACCCTTTGCTGGTGTATCGTGCTTTTTGTAGGGCTTATACTGGAGTTCTTGCCAACTGTTTCTAAAGGTTTTTGCTTCTTTTTAGATCTTAAAGATCCTTTTCTCCTCTTCTTTTAGGGAACTAGAGGGCTTGACACATCCTTTACATCCTGCATTTACTCTGACCACAGTCCCTCCCTGTTCTCTCAAGCGGAGCTCTGCCCTGCTTCCCTTCCTGTTGATTCCCAGTCAGCTACATGGTAAGTTTTCATTATCTCCAGACTTGTTGCCACAAGGTAAAATTCTGGCAGACTCTCTCTAAAATCCATTAGCACTGGGCATTGAGGGCAGAGTACTTCATGCCCATCAAAGATCATTCAGTTGTATTCCAGGATGACTGCAAGGAAAGGAAGATAGTATTGAATTAGCATTGGAGCTGAACTTCAGCATAGATTGTTATAGGAATAAAATATGAAGTAAAATATGTGACAGAATTAAATCCATCAGTTCTAATAAAGGAAACAGAAGAAAGCAAAGAAATCTTGGACCCTTAAATCCCATTAACCGGGCCAGAGAGAGAATGTGTTAAAAGGGAGCTGCACTGTATCTTTTTTCATTGTTTGATGAAATAATCTTTTTCACCCTTTAAGTGGTGTGTTTAAAAATCCTGGTATTTCTGAAACAAAGAGAATACACAGCCACTGAGCTAGCTGGTTTTTATACCTTCCTTTTCTGAGTATTGTCCTTCAGTACAATACAGAGCCATTTCTTTGTTCTCACAAGCTAGCAGTTAAATTGTATGTAAATGTATGCAAATTAGATGCTGTCTAATAAAGAGAGTCATTAGATGGAAGAAATATTTAGTTTAGGGGGGAAAAAAAAGAAAGAAAAGAAAGCAGGTGTATTTTGCAATAGAAAAATGTAAGATTGCAAAAAACCCTCAAACTTTGGGTGAGGGCTTTTTATAAAGCCATTAAAATATTTTCTAAGAGACTTGCCCTACTCTTAGTCCTTTTTTCTGAACATATTTTATGTATATGTATGTACATTTCTGTGATCTTAAAACTCACACTGTCTGTGCTGTATATACGTACTCAGACAGACATGTAAATATTTTATTCGTAAGTATTTGATTTCTTTAATTCATATAGCTGTGAGTTTACACGTGTACCTCAATTAGGTTTTTTTTGCTTATTGACTATATACAGGTGAGATCCATGTGGTAAATTTTATTTTCATAGATTGATTTATTTATCATGTGCTCTGACTGGATACCTTCTACAGACTAAATCATCTTCCTCCATTTTATTAACACCCTCCTCAACAATTTTAAAGCTTTTTTTTTTTTTCTCCCTTCCCATTTTATTTATTTACAAAATTTCAGTGCCAAATATGTTTGCATTCTTTCACTAGTATTTTTTACCAAGTAATCCCTTTTGAGGTATGGACCCTACTCAACCCTAAAACAGCAGTGACCTTTCTAAACATGATGTAGTCACAGCTTTACTGTTGGGTATCAGAGCACTAAGATGCTGGGAATGTGAAGCATCCAGAGCCGGAGATTCCACACCTGTGGATGGAGCACTCTGCAACCATCTAGCTTCTGAAAGATTTAAAATTGATGAACCTTATGTTCATGCCATTTCTAAGGAGTTAAAATTTAAGATTTTAATCTCGCTACTTTAGAATCTGTAGTCCTGCTCTTTCAGCTCTTTTTTTTTTTTGGTAGATTAGCATACGTAGATGACATGGCTCAATTATTTTGAAGTCACTGTTGTATTTGTTTCTGATGGTCAGCTATCATGGCTCAGGCCGCTGAGCTGATCACAGTACGTCGACTGGCATATTTTTTCTGTTGCAGTTTTGCAAGTCTGGAAGTCTGAAGATGTATATGTATATGTGTATAAAATATATGTATGTAAAAATAATGTTGTTTAAATATTTACATATAAAGCTAAGGGATTGGCTTCTTTCCCAGAATTACTGGAACTACCTTCCCCAGGAACATTTGGACTTGAAAAATCTCTACAGCAACACTTCTTCTGAAACTAAACAACTTGTGAAATGAGTGACTAGCTCTGCACACTTTGTATGGGTTCTTTAGCTTGGGGTGATGGAAAGGCCTCTGTGCATGAGTAATACATTTCCCGATAACTATGATAAGCTTCCCTCTTGTCACTCTTTCCCTCCCCACCGTTTCTCATTGTATTATTTTATGGGAGAACATTTATGAGAGGAACTCTAGCACAGTAGGAATATTTTTGTCATTGTTCTAGGACAGATATAATAGAAGACGTAAGGTGAAGATCTCTCCGTGGGGAATGCAAGAAAAATCTGAGCTATAACATAAGGGTGCTAGAGAGAGGTGAGGTTAACCGAGTGAGGAGAAGCACAGGGTATAGTGGTCACTAGGAGGGATGAGGCCACATAAGTAAACAGAACATGTTGGTGGTTTACCCACTTACTTGGTGCACTGCTCTTCTAGGCTGTCTGGCATTGAATGTCCTAGGAGAACTGAGTCACCAGTGATGCAGGCATTGCACATGGATGTTTTCACACAGTTTGCAGTCTAGCTGTACATAGCTACACAGGCTCCTCACATTTTGAGAGGTGGCTCTTAATCCTAACTGGGAGACTTGTACTGGAGACAGGACAGTCAAAAAACCTGACTCACATTCTTGAGCAGGATGCAAAATGGACATACAGACAAGAATGATGCTTGAATGGGGCAGGGGAAGAGTGCTGCAGGCTTGGGGGCAGGAATCTGGTTAATTCCATGTCTCTCTCCAGACTTCCTGTGATCCAGAGTAATTGTTCAGGGTAGGAAAGAATTCAGTGCCTGGGTACTTTTGGGGATATGCATCTTACTACCTTGCCCACCTTGCCAATAACAGTAACACAGCTCTCCTACCCTTGAAGTACTTTGTAAGGATATATGCATTAAAGGATGCAAGGCTTCTGTGTCCTCTAATGTCTACGGTTCTGCTTTTGCATTCAGATGTGGGAATCGGACCAGTGGTCCATCTGGTCAGGCATCGACCTGTTAAACGTCTTCAGCTGCAGCAGAGGCAGGCACAAGAAATCCTAAATTGTGATAGTAGAACAACCAATATTTCCGCTAGGGATCTTGAAAGTAAATGAGAATTTTTAACTTGTATTTCTCAGGAGCTTGTGCATCTTTAAAAAGTTTTAAGAAATAAAATATGCTGCACTAAACTAATCCTAGAGCTAACGAACAGGCATTGGGACTAGCAGCTTTTGCTATTACCTACTGCTTATTATTGTTATTATTATTATTTCTTTTTAATTATGCAAAGTGCTAATCAGTTTGATTATGCACAGTGCTAATCAGGTTAATTATGCAAAGTGCTAATCAGTTGTTCTCTAAGCACACGAGGAGAGCAGAGGTGCTGGCAGTGAATGGTGGTTCTAGATGGGGGTAGTCACGGCAGTCATTCCTTATTAAAAGAAGAGTAGGTGAGATGACAGGGGTTTTTGCTTCCATTAAAAAGTAAATAAAAAAAAAAAGAAGAAAGCCAGAAAGCCACGAGGGTGATGGTTCTGGTGGGGTAATGCCTTCTTTCACAGCAAGGCAGACTTTTTTTCCAAACCAGCTCATGCTGTTGGATAATTTCTGTAGGAGTTGGAGTGCACTGATTTGGACAAATATATTGCAGAGGATTCTTGTAATGGGTGGGGTACAAGTTGCTCCCACTTGTTAAGTCGAGATGCATAACTAGAAAATCACAAATTAAGGGAGTTTGTTCAATCTAACATACAGCAACCTTTTAGGCACTGGTAAGTAGGATATTGATATTGTAACATGAGCGGCAGTTGGTTGTATGTTTGTATGGTTGAAGATACTGCATGAGCATACAAAATGTGCTTCTTTCAGTGTAATGCCTTTACAAACTGTGAGAACGTAGGGTGCCTTATATTCCTGTGAAGCAGGATCTGTTTTCAGTAATCTATGTTCTTTTGGCAATATAGTGTGTGTCTCTGACTGTGCTCAGTGTCTAACATCTAGCTAGCATTCCTTATTGATTATGTTTCAATGTTGGTGTGGGGTAGGTAAGCATTAGGGGTTTTTTGGGTTAGTAATGGAGGTGACAGTCCCAGAGTAGAGAGTTACTTCCTCGTCCAAGTCCTGGATAAAGGATCTTAAGAGATTATTGAAGTCATTAAAACAAAAGACTGCTCCTGTATAAGGCCCTCAGTATTAGAAGGTTACTGCACCAAAAACGCAAGAGAAATTTTCCTTTAAAAATTAATCATTGAAATTGGTTACTTATGTAGAATTGTGACAGATTTTCAGATATATTTAAGATAGAAAGTAAAGCAAAGCATCAGTACTTTATGGCTTAAACCAGAGCCTGGCAATTAATAGTGTTGCCTTCTTGGCTTTGTGACTGCTACAAGATGCTGACCCTCAAAACAAGTTTACTACCAGATGCATGGCCACGAATAGTCATCTGTACTTAGATGTACCAATGGTCCAGCATCGAATCTGGTGCATTCGAGCTGGAGGAAGGGAGAGCGTGCCGCAAATTCCCTAAGCAGGAGGGAGATACACCAGGGTCCTGGGACTTGGGATGCTTTCCTGTCCAATCAGAATCCTCTGAAATTAATGCACAGTTTCCCGTAGACTGATGGTGAATCAGGTCACTGCTTCCTCCAGAAGAACTCTGTGTTTGCCTCAGATCTGAATTTGATGCTCATTCCCCAAGCTGATCAATTCCATAGATTTACTTTTTTGCTTTCATTTATTGCCAGTGGCTCCAGTGTGTGTTTGTTCTTTCATCACGCTCCACCCCTCCCATATCAGCTCTTTGATGAGTCACAGTAAGAGAGTGTGTATGACCTACCAAAATGTGGGAAAACTCCAACTTCTTCCTGTGATCCCTTGGCATCACCCAGCAGATGATCTGCTTCAGAGGAAGCAGATGCTTGCTTAGATTGCTGTACTGAGAGAAAAGCACCAGTGACACATCTTCTGGATTATTTATCTATGTTTTGGAGGCTGGGGATATTATATCAGAAGGGAATTAGTTTGAAAGTTACTGTGATGCTTTGGGTATGTTCTTTACTGTTGTCAAAACCTTTTCAAACTGGTGTTTGAAAATCTTCCACAATCTTTGCATTAGTCTCCTGTCAGTGTAAAAGCTGTTGTATATTTGGAGGATCTATGAAAGGCTGATAGAATAAACCACACAACATAGCACCTACATGTTATAAACTTAAATCTACCTGAGGCATAACCATAACCTCTGTTTAATTTTACCATCTCATGTGGCTGGCCTGCTGTTGAACTGGGGAGCTGGGAAGTCAGAAAACTCACATTTTGCTCCTGTTCCTACTGCTTTCTGTAACCCTGCTAAACTGCATTATCTTGCTTTCCTTAATTTTTTGACAGTGAAGTATGGATAATGTTATGGATCTTGCAGGGGGAAGAGGTGTTAAGGCCAGTGCAAATGTATGGTTTGCAGAGTGCTTTGATACCTCTGGATTAATGCCGCGACGGAGAGAGACGGGACACAGCTTGATGCAAGCAAGAGTCGATTTATTGTAAAGAATCATTCCTTTTTATATGCTCTGCAGACGGCTGCTTTCTTTCAAACATACGGTGTTCGTGGGCTACATCTGACTGGTCAACGTTTTGCTGTCACAGCAGCATCTCTATCTTATCACGCTAACAGAACTTCTAAAACCTGGTCAGGCAGCAGCTATACCTTAACAATAGAGGACACTTTTTCCTGGAGCCTGTCCCAGCAGGGGGCCGGCAACGATGCTGCCACCTTGTTTAGTTTCCCCGAGGTTCATGGCCTAAAGGCTCCATTCCCGTTATCTGTTAACCTGGCAGTGCTTGAGGCTTTGCTTCTCAACCTGCATGCCACAGATTCAAGCAGTTACAGAAGTGCAGCATATTATGGGGAGTTATCTGTGTTATTAAGGAGACTGAACCAATCTTATGATCTTGTGTAAATTAGTGCAAGGTAGCACCAAAACACCTTTTGTGTTCCTAAATAGTCAAGTAACTGGATGGAGGAAACTTGGTTGCCTTGACTGTAGGCTAATGGGCTAGGAGCAGATGAAGAAACTCTAGTAAGGAAAACGGTAGCTCCTGTGCTTGAAGCAGCAAGTCTTAACTGAACTCAGAGTTCATTCTCTTGCATGGCAGACAGTCACTGCTGTAAAACTCTCCTTTGCATCATCTTGAGGACCTGGTCTTAGGAGGTGCGTGCTAGCTGCTGCTCAGCTCCGGAGAAGCTGACTCTGCTCATTGGCATTCACAGAACTGGGAGCTGGTGGGGAATTAATAACAAAAAGATTTTAACCGTTCAGCTTGACCTTTTAAAGTTACTGACCTGCATTCAGGTTACAAATACGCAGCAATTTTCTCTTGAGCTGCAAAGACTCTAAATGTTAAATCAGTAACTCGATCAGACTAGCAGCCCTTCTCCCCTCTGTTTGCTCGTGCCCAGCTGCCATGGCTGGAGTAAAGGAACAGGCAAACTATCTAAACACATCCATATCTTACCGTGACACAAGTACTTGGAAGAAGCCCCGCTGACATAAACTAACACAAAGTGACACTTTGTTTAAAAAGTTGTTTTGAATGTCTTCTCCCATTGATCTTCTGCAAGGGAGATAAATAAACACTGTGTGTGGTGCAGCCAGGCTGAGTATTTTTGCTCCTAGGAGTGTTTATACATTCTCTGGTGGTTGTTTGTATTGCTGTTTGTTGACTGTAAATTCCAGACCTGTATGTTTGTAATGTATACATTTATAGGAGTGGTGCAGTTTTGTGAGTGTGGCCAGGGTAGTGCTTTTTATGAATACAACCAGATGAATAGTGGGTGGGGTGGTTTTTTGTTGGGGTTGGGTTTTTTTTTTTTCCTCCTTCCAAAGTAGTGAATTAGTCTTTGTGCTCCCAATGAAAGAGAGGACTGCCATGGCAAGAGCTTTAGTTAAGCAGGACCTTCTGCGCTCAGATTAATGCAGGTAGGTGCATGAGGAAAGCCATGTAGAATTTGTCTGGTAGGAATCAAGTTTAGCTTTCCAGTCAATTAAGGAACAGATCTGTTTGGCTCTCACTTTGTTGGGTGATGATGAGGGTGATGCATGCTTTCTCTCAGGAGGAAGAGACTGAAGCTGTTAGAGATGACAAAATTCCTGTTGGCAGAGACCCCCTGCTCCTCTGTTCCTGTTTCACAGCTGTTTCCTTTGTCTCTGAATAAAATCTTCTCTTTTTCACTTACTGGTGTTATCAGCATCTGAACTGCTGGGTCAGGGGGTGTGTGTCAAAGATACTTAGGAGCTGAGGCAGGTGCTTCTTCATCCACGAAACTGCATGGGCATACCCTTCCAAACATAGTATTGCTTGTAGGAGGAGTTCAGCTTAATCAGTCACTGTTTCTCCTATTAGGTGAAATTTCCCTTGAACCTCTGCTTCTGTTGTGTTTGTGCAAGTTAACATTACATATTTCTTATGTTCTGAGTTGTTTAGTCTGCCTAGTCTTTTCCTTCTTGCTCTGTCTCATGCACATTAACTACATTTATTAGATGCGGGTTTTGCTGTCTTGCAGTTACTGCTACAACAACCTCTCTCCTTTGCTTATAGATTTTACTGAGTTTTAACCATTTGTAGCTAGTTTTATTTTAACATAATTTTGAGGAGAGCTGTTTCTGCTACCGATGGGCTGTTTACACATTTTCCTATGATACTAGAGGAAAATATTTGATTTTGCCCATGCTAAATTATTCTGATAACATCTTCTAAGTGTTCTTGGGCCTTTGTGGTTTAGAATAGTGCTTTGGAAAAAAAAAATCACTTGGATGACCTTTGTGGCAGGGAAGTATTTTTTTTTCTTCTTGATGTTTGTCTGGCTCACCACCCTGACAATAGGTGTTCATGACAATGAGGAGGACCTACTACTATTATGAGCTGCTTATTTAACTTAAGAGGTAGATGTCTGCCTGGTTGGCCTGAAGGTTCCCACACTGTTGATTACCACAAAGCACTGATATCTTAGTGTGTAGTAGATTCTCCTTTTCAGTTGGCTGTTTGAAAACCCAGGGAACCAAATACACTAAAAAAAGATGAAAGAATATATTGCTTATCTAAAGTAAAATCTGTGAATACTAGAATTAAAGTTGACAGAGCAGCGTTAATTCAACTTCCCTGTGCTTTTCCAGTTTTTAATTATGTGATCACATGCTGTTTTCTGTGGAAACTGGTCTTCTCCAGGTATACCTAATGGGCCTGGTTTGAGGTTGAATACAGGTTTCTTAGTAAAAGGCTGGATTTTTTTTTTTTACTGCAAGCACTGGAAAATGTTTAATATATGAGGCAGGAGATAGTGGCAGAAAAAGAAAGGGTGTTCTTCTTCTCTGTTACGGTGAGAGCATGCATGTGCTTAAAGCTAAAAAAAAAAAAGTGCTTGAATTGAGTTGCTTGAAAATCAGACATCTTCAGGTGGGTTACAAAGAAAGCTAGTATTCCTAATTTCTCTTACCAGTTCACTTACTCCTTTTAACCCATCGCTATTTCTACCTTTTAAAACATTCTGTTCATTTTTCTTTAAAGAAAAAGGAAAGTCAATACCAGCAATAAAAGCCTACCCTGGTCTTGCCTTCTTTCTCATCACTTTGCTAGTATACAAAAGACTTTTTTTTTTTAACCCCGTAAAATAGCAATTTCCCAGATTTTTTACTTTGAGTTGGTAGGAAGTGTACTATGTTCCACATTATTCACTGACAAAAGTACACACAACTGTTCCTGACACTTTGACAGTTTAGTTGGAGATGCTGCTCTAAGTAGAATGTGTCTGTCTGTAGCCAGGTCCATTTTCTAAGCACTGGGAATTCAGCTGTTTTCTCGTGAATTCTTCTTTTCATATTTTATTACTACGAAGAGAGCACAAAGAGTGCTTGTTTCTTTCTCCCTTTCTTTTTCTTTTTTTTTTCCCTCCAGTTGACACAATCAGTATTATTTGAAGGAAAAAATTACATACCGAATGGGAAATAGGGTGGGAAAATGTAATAGGATCTGCAAATCTTTTCTGTCTTGTCTGAGTAAATGAGAGCTGATGAGAGATGCAGCACAATGAGGGCTAGGGAATGCTAGCTGAACTGGTATATAAAGATTGTTTCATTTTGCTTCATTTCATTTTACTGTATTGAATTTGAAAGGGAAAATTGCAGCGGACATGAAAGTTTGCTGTGGAAACACCTTGGGTTGCTGTACCCTTGACGTGAACCGGGGCAAACATGAAAAGGAACGTTAAATAACATGGTGTATGAATTGTGTAGGTGTGCTTCTGAAGCCACTTTTTGAAGAATGGCCCTTCAGAGAGAGTGTCCCTGCCTCTAGAGTTGTTCTGCTCCTTCTGGTTTTAATCTTACTGTCCACTTACCAAGTTGGGCAAGGTGGTGTTGTGGGGGTTTTCCTGGGGGTTGGGGTTTTTTGTTCTTGGTGTGTGTGTGGATTGTTTTATCTAGTCTTTTGAGTTTGATTTTGGCTCAAAAACTGTACTGATTCAAGCATGCGTTTTGTGGGATTATGTGGCAACATCGTTTTACATGCAGACTTTCAAGAAGACTGGAAGCACGTTATTTCTTCTCCACCCTAAGTGTTCATCTCACCTTTTCAAATGAGCATAACGTAGGCTAGGACAGAATTCAGAAGAGCTTGGTCCTATGTAGGGTACTACTACAGCAGCAGACAATTTTAGCTTATCTGTTAGAAACTGTGGGGCTAGTATCCAACTGGCATGGCTGCACATCACTTGCTGAAAGGAGGAACTATGGTTAAGATCAGATGTCGATCAGTTTTAATCTGAGAAGTTGTTTTTTGCAAATTATTGTGTTATTTTAGGCATGGATAATTCCTCAAAAATGGGAAAGATTAGGATTGGTTTTGATTTTCTGTCACAGTCGGTCATGGAGGTCTGAAATAATGCATCATGAACAGCAAATGTTCCTGCATTAGAGTCTCTGACAACACAGATTATAAGATTTGAGGCTCCTGTAGAAGCCAGTACTCTTGGGAGATATCTTTGATGATAAAACACAGAAAGAATAAACTTGTAAACTAAGTTCTGAACATTGCAATTTGCCTATTAAGATCCAGCATTCTGTCTGCAGAGTCCACTGAGGTGATCCCAATGCATGTTCACATTGTGAGCAGAGTTAAAGCTCTTCCTTGGAGAATTTTTTTCACCTCTGGATAGTTACAAGACAGGCAGACGTGCTTTGCAAGCATGTTGGCCCAGTAAGCGGTTTGCGTTCTCCACTCATTCCCTTATTGGAGCCCCCCAAGGCTGGAGAGACTGGGGTTGGGTTGGTGGGCACAGGAAGAGAATTGAGGGGCAGTGGTTTTGCTTTTCTACAAGCAAGAGAGTGGTGTAATGGCATTGTGTGGTACAGCTCTTCTGCCATTCTGAGGGCAAAGGAGAGATGGGGTAATTTTTTTATATTCCCTCTCGCTACCATTATTAGAGAACACTTCTTCTTAATAGAGACCTGGCAAGTTCAAGGGTATCCACAGTGAAGTCAGTGCCTCTGGATGTGACTCATTCCAAGGAGCATCTCTTGATCTTGGTATCTGAAATCTGGGTGTTGCTAAGTGCCATGGATTCATCCGGCTAGTTTAAGCACAATCAATCTATATTTTAATTTTTCTTATTTTTTTTTCCCCTGGCTGTGGTTTCAGAGGTGCAAGGGTTCCTCACTTCTTTCCTCTGCACCTGACACACACACATCCACACCCTCCTCCACCAACCCACCCCAGTTGAACTGCATAGGCTCAGACAGGTAAATCTCAGATAAGAGAATGAAAGTGAAGAAAACAAAAGGTTTTTTTCCCCCTCTAGGAGTGAGAAGCACATGGAAGAGGGTGGCAATGTTCCTGTTACGATGAGTAGATGTAACTCATTAAGAACAGATCTAAGAATTTAGCAGGTGGTTGAAATCCAGAATGGGTTGGGGTAGGGAAGAATGCTATACAGCAACCAATCCTTTCTGCAAATTATTCTAGTCTAAGTTTTTATGCTGTGCAGTCTGAATAGCTATACTATCTCATACAATAGTAATTCAAGGAATATTCTTTTTAGCAGAATAAACAAATTTTTGATGCTTGACATGTGAAATGCTTGTAGTAGTAAATTCCACAGACAGCTCCCCCCCCCCCAATATTGTTTTGTCTGATTATACAACCTTGAAAGTTTAAAATTGACTGGTTTACTGTAAGAAGCATTAAGTAAATGTGATCTCTCTATTTTTAATAACAGTAGCTCAAATTTCATGTGAGATCACACTAGTCCTCCAGTGTAATTAAGTTTATGGTTTTCTTATGCACTTCAGATGCCTGTGATGTGCAGTTAATAGTATTTTTCAGACAAGTATTAGGACACCTCGGCAGCGATGCCAATGTGGGTTGGTGTCTATCAGCAGTGCAGACACCACAAAGTAATGGAAATTGCAAGACATTGTGCTATAATTTGTCTAAAAATATGCATGACAGCAAAGCTTTTTTACCTGAGTTTAGAAAGTGATAAGGCTCTGAATTAGAGTGAATCTTCATAAATGAATTGGGCTTGAAACAAGATTTTCCAGTTTGGTTCTAAGTCCAGTATGTATTGAGTGTGAAGTATGGCTGAATATTAGAGAACTTCTGCATCTTGGATTTTGTATCATTAGTCTACCTTCAGTCTAGTTCCTGGTACATGAATTTTAACTGTAGGCTGATATAAAGCTGTATAGGGGGTTTTGGAGAACAGCTTTGGGTGAACTTTTCACTCGTGTCTATATAAGTGTGTCTATACACACACATTAAATTTTGGTTAGTTTGCTTGTTTAAAAAAAATAATGATTTTTCCATACAAGATCACTCCTTTATTATTTCTAAGGAAAGAACATTACACCAAAGATGCATAAGAATTCCAATGGAATGGTGAAATGACCTGAAATCACTGAAACTAAATATTTAATTTAAACCATTGGGAGGGGTGGGGTTTTTTGTTTATTTTCAAGTGCTTTGATTGCAAATGTTTTGAAGATGAAGGCCGAAACTTTGATTTCATGAGGAGGAAGAATGTCTCTGACTGGGCTCCATCCAACTTGCTTGTCGAACACTGCAAGTTATGATTATATTTAGCCTGTTTTGGACGTGGAGCTGGATCCGCGTTTGCGGTGTGTGTCACAGCTTTTAAGTCAGAACAAGAAGTGATTATTCTGGTGTCTTGGAATGCCTGGGCCAAAGTCTGTGACATCAAGATTTTTGGGACTTTTGAGGTTTGGTTGTGTATAAGAAGCATTGGCATTGAGCCCCTGAGCCCTTTCTGAAACAATCCCCTGTAGTATTGTAGGACTACCAGAAGCATTAACAGTAACATTCTCACACATCAAAAAACCTTTCCCTCTATAAAGCTGAAGTACAGCTTGTTTTACGTAAGTATTTAGGGACACAGTAAAGACTAACATGTAATATGTGGGGCAGCTTCTCGGTGATCCTCTTTTAAGTTCCTGAGCTAACTCCTGTGCAGAGCTTAGCTGTGTTGTGGGGACAGCAGATCTGGAAAATCTCTGGCAGGTAGCCATAAACTGGCCCTTCCCTTCTTTTCCTAAAACAGCACATGCAAATGCTAACCAACTGTTATTTTCTTCATGCAAATTTTTGCCCATGCAAATTTAGGCTGCAGGTTTCCTTCGTTACACATAAAGAGGTTGGAATGCCCTGTTGAGTGGGGAATATTAACAAGTGTAGTTTAGTAGCACCATGTTTTGCTGTTTTCTCCTTAATCGAATGAGCATCATGCAGACTTCAGTGGGACTGCTGCATCAGTGAGGACCCGCAGGTATTAACTCGTGTCAGTCCTATGTAGAGTTTTCTTTGCCTGCTATCTGCCTTTTAGGGGGAGTGATGGGGGTGGGACAGGCCAGTGGGAGAACCTGCCATGGCACCAACTGTCCGTTGTTGTCTGGGAACTGCTAGCTGACATTTGAGAGAACGTGCTTTATATGAGAAAGTGATGAGTGAATGGAAATTAAAACAAAAGGGTTGAAAATAGAGCTGTAATCAGTCCAGCCCAGTATCTCAATAAAACAGGGACATTTTTTCACAGTGAATTTGGGGCAGATATCACAGCGAGTGCCGTGATAGTGGGGTCTTCCCCCCACTCCCTCCTCCTCTTCCATTAAATCTACATTTGGAAGGTGGATGGTGCTGACTCATAAATTAAATTGGAGTAATACATACAGTGTATATATATTTCTGTCACTTTGTCTCAAATTAAACACGAACCTTCTCCCCTGACAAGATGATAGAAAAGTTAATTGCTCGCCCTGGCTTTAAATTGGAATTTGAATTTGCAAAATGCTAAAGGTTTATGAGATCTAAATCATGAGGAGCTTAAATTACATTCCTGTGATAAAATATTAATAAATCAATTAAAACATAAGCCGAGTATAATATTACTTTTTTTGTAGGAACCTTGAACACAATAATTCATTAGAGTGTGCAGTAACAATTATTGTATCTTTTTTAATTTTCTTTTTTTATTAGGTTTTTTTTTTCTAAACCAGGGAAAAGGCAACATCAGATGGGAACGCACCACACAATGGTGGAATATTATCCCGATACCAAATCTAGTCATCTCCTAGTAACAATGCACATACATACAAAAGCATGTGAGCACCCCTATCTGTGCATGGTATCTGGCTCCAGTATAACTGGATGCATTCCCTGAAACCTGGGGGCTGTTCCCTCCCCACCCCCCCTTTCCACCGTGGAAAAGAAGGGCAGCAGCCCAGGAGGAAGAGAAGAAATCTTACTGGTTTTGTCTTTTCCAGACTCTTCCTGTGCCATTTGACTCCTTTTTTTCTTATTCTTTGCCTTTCTAGATAGAAGGTTGATATG
Source organism: Gallinula chloropus (assembly GCF_964237585.1). Classification (NCBI taxonomy): domain Eukaryota; kingdom Metazoa; phylum Chordata; class Aves; order Gruiformes; family Rallidae; genus Gallinula; species Gallinula chloropus. The sequence continues at coordinate 90,425,296 of NC_140085.1, forward strand.
GTTTCAGTGTCAAAGCCGTTGCAATTCACGGAGCGTTCGGTAAAACTGGCCTGAGTTTTTGCATTGGGGAAAGCTAGGCTAGGACTGGATTTGGTTACTGGATTTTTGGTTATGTTGTGAACAACTCTCACAGCTCTAATCTTTACATAACCCATTTCTGTGTACTATATAAAGAGCACTTCAGGCACAGTATGAAACTTAGTTATTATTTGAGGAAGGAGGTGTTATGCTAGCTCAGCATGGATTTCTTATGTGCAAACATTAATACACAAGGAATGCAATTATTACATATACCTGCACACCTCTAGTGCCTGTGAAGGTGTGGATTCCTTCGTCAAGTGCTTTTTACCTTCTGTGAAATGACTGGACTGTGCGTCTGATACAGCTATGCGGAGTAAAGGGTCTAATTGCTGTTATTACATTATTTGTGTTGAATTCCTGAGATGTTATTTAGCACAAATTACACGTTGGTGCCAAATTGGCAGCTCTGGGGACTGAAGTCTGCTGTGTGTATCCTTAGTGTAGGTACTGCGGCCGGGCGGGCTCTGCCCACCCTCCACCGCACCCCAGAGTTGGGCACAGTGGTCGCTCCTGCCAGCGCTGAAGGGATCCACTTGCCGTGTGCTCTCCTGTTTGTGCCCGTTGCAGGCGAGGCTGCTGCTTGCAGTGCCCTCCTCTCCTCCCACGGGCCCGCCGCCCTGCAGCCAAGGGAATTTTCCGACTCAACTAGGGAGCTGACCTAGAAGCCCAGGTCAGGTCCCCCTTTTAGGGGATGAGTGGGCCATAGAGGAGAGAGGGCTGTGTGCAGCAGGGAAGGGGTGCGCAGCTGCTGCTCTCCCCCTCCGCCTGCTAGCAGCCTGCAGCCATCTCGCTCGCAGCAGTACAGGGCAGCTGCCGTTGGCCAGCTGAAAGCAGTTAGGGCCAGAGTCAGCTGGGGAAAACAGTGAGAAGAGATCCAGGAGCAGGTGGTGGTTTGTGCTTCTAACCACCTGTCTGAGTAACGCTTTCCTTCACTGCCCAGAAGCTATGGCAGGCTCCAGTTTTCCCTGGGTATGGCATCTCTCATGATGCTCAGGGCCCTCCCCATGGCGAGACCATAAACATGGGATTCGAGGATCTTGCTTTACTGTGCTTCAGGCTGCCTGTACTCTGTTTGGAGTGACTTCAACTTGGAATTAAACTTTAGTTTCCACAGGCTTTTCCATTTGCTGTCCCTCTGCTGATGAGATGGGTCGGGGTCTGTTGTAGTGATGCAGAATATAACAAAACTTTGTATTTCTAAGCACATGTGCTGTGTCAGTACTGCTAAGGTCTTCATCACTATTAAAGAATCAGTTGTTAGTTTTTACATGCATTGCTTTTTATTATCCTGTTTTTTTAAGAAGGGGGGTGTGAGAAAAGTCACTTTCCCCCAGCTGAGTCATGTAGCAAGTCAGTGATAGAGATTCAAGTAGACTACATGTCTTCCAACAGCTCACCTTTGCACTGAACCTCTCCAGAACTGGAGACATGCCAAAGATGATGATTTTTTTCAGACTCCTGATCACTGAGAAGTAGGTGATCGTTGAGCTTGTGTTATACAAACTGAGAAGCAGCTATCAGATGTGATTAGCTTCTTGTGGCTATCAAAATGAGCCAGCGTTTAAACCAACAAACTAGAGCCTTCATATCACCAGTATGGTCTGATCTTCCTTTATTATGAATTTTATAGCAGTAGATTGTTGAGGGCTGACCCAGTGGCACTTGATAATTGCATTTACTCAGTACTTCACAAATTCTGTTTTGGAGCGTGACTGAAACTTTAAGCACTCCTGTAAATAAATTTTGAAAATTGGATTAGTTGAAGTTTGCTTGTATGTAAGGAGGTGTTCTAGATTATTCTTTGTATGTGTACAGGGATGACTTCCAGCAAAGACTAAGAAAACTTTTAAAATGCCAAGTTCTTTGTCAGTGATACCTTCCTGTAAATCGTAGGACTTGTACTGGGGATGTGCTTCCTCTACAGCGTGCTACCTTTGCTGAGGGAGAAAAAAACCTATATGCATGAGAGCATTGCTGTTGCCTGCCACTGCCCTCCCTAGGCCTGGAAATTTATTTTAGCCCTGGGTGACATCAGGTGCTTGAGATGGCAAATCGAGGCTGCTGTATTGGCTCATAAAAGCGGAGAGGAGGGCATGGAGTGGCCAGCGCAGGTGGCACCCTACAGCTTTGAGGATTGTCCTGTCCAAAGCCTTCCTTTCCTGCCCTTCACGAGGACCACCATCACATCTTTATCCCTGCCCAGGGAGGCAGCCTGCAAAACGAATGGACAGACGAGCTGCGGTAAGGATTTCCGTGCCCGTTGGGGCTACTGAGGTTCTTGCCGACGATGGTAAACATGATTTGGCTCCCGTGCTCTCGTAATCAGGCTTACTCGCGCTGAAACAGAGATTGTCTATTGCCGTGCCAGGCCCCTAGCCATACCAACTGTTAAATAATAAACAGGCCCTGGTTGTTGGCAGCGGCTCCCCGGCCCCCCCGCCAACATGGAGTACCCATTTTCTGGGCTTACCTGCCCGCCTGTGCTCTGAAGCACAGACCAGCGCCCGTGTTCAGTGGAGGTGGAAGCGGCACAGAGACATCAGTCTCTGTCTAATCTGCTTAGTTTATTATTCTCCAAGGACCTGGGGTGATATAGCAAACATGCAGTGCTTTGGCAGCGCTAACAATGGCTGTGCTGTTGTTCTAGATAATATTACAGACTTTTGCCTAATGCATGGGATAATTTTTATTCTTTTTTGGTTTGTTCATCTGCCCCTTCTTTAAAATCTTCTTTTCCTTTCTTTTTTTTTGAAGGGATGGGGTAGCTGCTGGAAGGGACTAGCTCCTCCTCAATCAGCTCTGTTTTTTTTCTGCAAATTAAAAAAAATTAATAATGTAGAGCATTTAACTGGCTTGCTCTCTTGATAGTGGAATGGTATTTATAGATTTATTGCATTAAGAAGTATTAACAAGCCTTTTTCCTGTAGATTATGGTTAGAATTGGCATTGGAACGAAGAGCAATTTTATTTTTTTTAGTGAATGAAGGGACTCCATTATGGAAGTCATTCCACCAGCAGGGAAAAAAATGCTCCAGTAAATAAGCCCCAGTTCTTATCTCTATTTTGGCTAGTTCTATAGCTTTCGTTTGATTTCCTTATTGCTGTGTACACCGTACACATGTGGAAAACAGTATGTCCTGTTTTATGCAGAAGTGAAGTTCAAGAGCTTGGAGATAAGGTAGGAAAAATATTATGATATTGTGAAGAAGAAGAGATTGTACTACAGAGTTATATTTTAACCGTGTGAATAGGCTGGAGTGTACGTATTAATTTCCCTTTCGTTCTCTAAAACCCTGAGTCAGACACAAGCCAGAACTTTCACTTGCTGGGACAATGATTTATTTATTTTTTAAAAACCTATATATGAAACTAATTTTAAGCCAAGTTTGTTTTCTTTCTGTTCCATACAAATAAGAAATCCTATATTCGGGGTCAACCAAACTTTACGCAGTATAGACCATTTTTGCTTATCTGTGAGGGAATTTCTCAAGCTGTGGGTTTGATGGCACGGATGGTAAGAAAAATCTTTGTGTGTTCAACAAATACCGCACTGCAAAAAGTGCCGAGCTTCCCAGCGTTCTGGCAGGAATTCTATCAGAAAAATTCCTATCGACTCTACTTGAAACTCCACCCTTTATTACAATTATGACAGACGCAAATATAAGGAAGCAAATGAAAATAGTAATCAGACCTAGGAGCACTGCCCTGTCACGAGTCTTTTCATTTCCTTTATGCAGCTTTGCTGTTACAGTTCCAAAAAGGCTCTAAAGCTCTCGCGCAATAAGTGTTTAGTGTTAAAACTATGAAACACAAGATGGAGAGGTCAGAGGCTCACCGATGCTATGTTTCCTCTTCAAAAAGATTGCATAATCTATGTATACCTCTGCATTTTCAGTAACTTAGTCAAGTTAAATGCTCCAGGATAAGGTGGGAAAAATAGAGTTTGTCTCAAGCCGTGGACCAAACCTCACCATACGGGATTTTCAAAGCATCTAGATGACGTTAGGAGACCAGTACTCTTTGCTTCCCATGGCATTTGTTTTCTTAGCATACTTGAGCACTTCTGAAAATTCTTGTGTGTTTTTTTAATCATCCCTGAAGGCTTTGGCCTGAACAAGCATCTGGCATTTGACGCAGTCTGTGTTGAGACTGCAGCAATGACTTCTTCCCTGGTTTGTCATTTACTTGAGTAGATCTCTATGGACGGTCTTTTGATTTATTCCCAGTGGGAACAAGTTGGGTTTCAGTGCTTCTGAAGGTCTTCAAAACATGGAAGAAGTATCAGACAATGATTTTGTCAGTTAATGTTTTCTTACTGAAAGGTGTAGAATTTCCATAGTTTAATACAACGTCTTGGTTTTGTTTTGTTGGGTTTTTTTTCGTTGGCATTTTTTCTAAATTTGTAAGAATGTTGAAGTGATGCCAGGAGATAATTTTCAGGAGGCTAGAACAGGGCAGCTACAGGTATGCAGGGAGAGGCAGTGCACTCAGGAGATTAATGAAGTGCCTTTGCAGCTGCTATTGTAGAAGCTGGAAACCTTGTTTCATTAAGCAGAAAAATAAACTACAGAAACAGAAGACTCCCTCTCCTTCCTTCTAAAAGTGTTTCCTTTCTTAAAATGCACATTTTTAATCCAGTGGGAAGAGTCTTTTCTTACTGCTGACATACTCCTTAAATCATATTGTTTTCAGGCAGTAGGTAGAGTGTGTAGATGAGTGACATTTGCTTGTAACTGTAACTAAAACATAGTTTTAGTGACATCAAAAAAATTACTGCATTTATAAGCCGAACCACTTACAACAGGTAGAAGGAGAATTCAGAGCTAGAGTTAGCAATGGAAAACATCTCCTTCCTCTTTCAGTGCCTGCAGCTGTGCAATCTTGGGGTGTGATTTATTTAGCTAAGAGTTGTCTGGTGACTAGTTGGTCAGGAGGATCACCAGGAAGAACTGGTGGGAGCGACTCAGTAGGTGGTGCTGTTCCCTTGAAGCCAGCTCTGATGCTGTGCCCAGCCAGGATATTTAGGGGGGTATTTTATTTCTACAGTCCTAGCTTTCAGGTAGGACTTGAAAATCTAGTTATTTGTTGCCATAAAAGGTCTCATAATGGTTTTTGTCAACTATAGCAGTGTTTTTCGATATGTATTTGAACTTTTGGAAGCATGGGGGTGGGAAATACAGTAGAGATTAAAGCATACCTGAACCTGAAGCTTGAAGCAGGACATGTGAATTACAGGAGCAATAACCAGGAAAAAAACCCTAGCCCTGTGGCAGCAAACAGGCAGATTTTTCTTTGCTGTGTGGGTAGCATTCCTCCAGGTAGCACCAGAGTTGGCTTCCTGCGCAAGGCGAAGTTGAATCCAGAAGCAGACCCAAAGAGGACTGCAAACATTCCAGCACTGGGAGTTGCTTGAATGTGAGCTCTCTGCTGAGCTATGCTCTGGTGAAATACAGTCACTTAACTAACAAACAAAGCAACACTACTTTTTTTTCCAAAGGATGTGAGCAGTGTCTTTCCAAGCTGTCTCCAGACTTCAGAATTCTTCTTCTTGGAAGTCTTCTAAAGCAGCGAAACCTGTTGTGCTGGTCTGGGCATATGTGCATCTTTTCTGGGAGGACTGCTTGTTACAGCTGTTTGTAAGGAAGAATGTTTCATTAATTCCGCAAGTCACGTGAAATAGAACATCAGAAACTTTCTATTGTACGGTTTGAGGTTAAAAAGGACTGTTAGGTCATGTAGTTAAACCTTCTGTGTGGCACCAGCTATTTGATTTGTCTACCCATCCCTGTTCTGAACTCAGTTAAGCACATAGAGAGCTACCCCCAATCTTGAAACCATCAGGGGGTTACAGCTCCTCCCTTCCGTTGGTAGCTTTGTTCCAATGGTTCATTCCCTTCCTGTTTAAAAATATGGGATTTGTTTCTGGTTTTATTTGCCTTTTTCTTCCTTTCTTTCTTTCTTGGCTTCATGTTCCAGACTTTGGTTCTGTTTTGCGTTTCCTCACCCAATTGATGATCCTTTTAGAAAACAACACAATAAAGACAAATAAAACCGCCTGCCTGCTACCTCCAGTTTATGCCTCCTCGGATTGTGTTGGTCATCACTGCCACGTTCTGCTGAGTGTTCGTGTTGGGGTTTTTTTGTGACCTCTAAATCCTTCTCAGAATTGCTGTCTTCCAGGGTGTAGCACACCCCATGTGCCCCTGTGCCTAATCTTGTGGCTACAGCATATGCTTGTTGTTCTTAAAGCTATACCATACTAAAACCCCAGTATTTGAAAGACCATAAGCCTTTGCAAATGCCTTATTCTCCACACCTGTTGATACCATGCTCTTCTGGTCTTTCATCACTTTTCATGTCACTTGGAAATTTTTATCAACAGATTTATAAACTTAGAAGTCATTGATCAAAATGCTGAGTAGTGCTGGGGTCATTACTAATTTTACTGGTGTCTTACTAAAAATACTGGTGTTTCAAGGTCCCATAGGGTAATGTTTTTCTGAGGGTCTTCTAGTTAATTGTTTAACACCTGCTTTCATTGACAGGACTAGAATGCTGTGTAGTAATGCTAGGTCAAATGCTTATAAAACTGTGAGGGTATAAGCTCTTAAGTTTATAAAACTCAGACTATCAAAGAATTAAACGAGGTCTGTGTGATAAGACCTGTTTTCCAAAAAAAACCCCAACCATGTTGACTAGAATTAATTCTTTTCCTCCCCTTTAATTTTTTTATCACTAAAGTCAGTCTTCAGTCTTAGTATACATGGGTGCAACTTCACAGATCTTGGTAGTTTGGTACATTTTCATCACTTAGTGTTTTTAATGAGAGTGTATTACCGGGGAGGGGGTGTGGAGAAAAAAAGAATAAAGCAAAAATCAAAGGTAAGGGTGCAGCAGTGTGAACAACAGCAGTTTAGTGTCTAGAAAGTCTGTCTGTAACTTCTCTGTGTGGCTGTGGGTGGAATGGACTGGTAAGTCCCAGTGACCATAGGCAGAGTGGACATTGGGGTAGGTCTCTAACTGGAACTTTAATCCATCAAAATGCTTGTGAGATTTTTTACAAAGGCTAATGTTGGATCTGAATTCTTTTATCTTGCATAATGCATATGTATATGTGCTATGGGCATCGACACAGTATTCCCACAATCTTCTGTTTGTACTAAAGCTCAAAGTAAAGTTTGGTTTTCCTCAGCTGGTCTCTTCTTTCATTTTCTAAAGTTCACAATGGGAATCTAGAGGGGAAATCCTCAAAGCACAGACAAGTTACAGGTGCTGCTTAGATGCCTGGGAAGCAGCTGTGCTGCTTTGGAGGTGGGAGGTTGATGACTCCTGTAAACATCTCAGTGTTCCTTTCAGATAGCCAGAGACATAATTTTCTCTCCTATTGAGTCTTGAGATGTTATGTGCTTCAAAGACCCTATTTTGTCTAGTAAGCCTGAAATATTTTCCATTTACTTTGGTCTTCAAATGAAATTGTTGAAGGTCTCTGCAATCAAGGTTCAGGGACTACTACTGCATTTGACTCTCTCTAGTGTATAGAAATTTGCAAGATATGCATGAGAGCTGTGCGTATAGAATTATTTTAATTTTGTATAAAATGTGTGGGGTTTATTTTTTTCTCTAGGGCATGGAGATCTGGCCAAAATTGGACTGGCATGGATGGCAAAAAAAAAAAAAAAATTAGAGTATACAAGAATGACCTACTTAAAAAATTAAATTGGAAAAAAGAGTAATGGCTTGTAGCTATGGGATAATGGAATTTGGGACACTGGTGACTACACTTCATCCTAATCTTGCTTTTAATTGACAACAGATGTATTTGTGCTTTATTACAGAAGGACTTTGTGATCAACATACCTTCGCTACATGAAATACTCATCCTTTTTATGATGATGTTCAGAGCAGATAGTCCCAGATTCCAATGTGCAGGTCCAGGATTTTCATTGGAATCATCTGCATTGCATTTTGAGGGAAATTCACTCTCATAATTGAAAAAGAAACAAAAAACCCACCCCACCCAGTATCTTTCTCTTTCATAAAAAAACCCCAGTTCCTTTTGAAATACTTCAACTTCTTCCTGTTAAAAGGATGACATGGTGAGGGCCAATGCTTCTAATCAACAATGTGTGTCAGGTTAAAATGTTGAAAATGTTTGGGGTAGGAGCTCTTTCTTTCCACATGGTGCAAAGGATTGTTGTTTCTGATCTGACTCTCTGGGCATTACTGTGGTACAAATGTTTTAATTACCATAACGTATGGGTTGGAGAAGTTGAAACAGAATTTAAGTGCTTTCAGTGTTGTAATGTGAAAGAGTGTCAAGAGTCTCAAACCCACTCTTTTAGCACTAGACTGTTACTTTACTTAGTAGCCATATTCTGAAAGTTAATGAAAGCATTCTGCTTTCAAGAGAACTTTACAAGGAAGTTACCAGTGAGAAACCATTTGAAATAGCATTTTTAAGGTGTGTTGTTTTGTTTTTTTTACATACAAACTTTTTATCTTCTCATACTTCTTGATGAAGGCGTTTTGTGCCCTAGCATTTTATCTATGCATTCAGGCCATAAGCTTCTCCACCTTAAATGTTCATCATAAATTTGGTGAGATACCTTGTGCCTTGGGGAGCCTGAACGATTTATTAAAATCCCCACCCTTCATCCCCTTCCAAATACGACAGTCAGAATTCAAAGTGAGAATAATTACAGCTGTGCAGTTACAGCAGTTCTGAAAGACAGGGTGATATGAAGACTCCTGAGGAAATGTTAACAATTCTAATAGTTTTTCATAAAAGACAGAGAGAGACTGTCAAACCAGGGCTTTAAACAAAGAATAGGTTAAAATAAAAAAAAAAAAAAGAAAGAAAAACTTAAAGGCTGTCAAGGGCCAGTTGAACCATAGTACTGAGCATAAGCCACCGAAAACTTGTTGTCTAAAATATTGATATCTTGCTAGAAAAAATAAAAGAGAAAAAAAAGAAAAAAAAAAAAAGACACATTTATTACCTGCCCCACTAGATAAGTCACAGGGGGACACAGAAGAATGAAATAAATCTCTTTCACCACCTCTCTCTGAAATACTAAATTAAGGTTAGTGGCTACATTTGACAAAGAAGAAGTGTTTCATCCGTGCTGCACATAGTGAACTATTAGTGCGACTGCTGCATTTATACAAATTGAATGGCATGCTATTGTCCGTCGTCTTTTGCTTTTCCTTTTTTATCCTTGTTTTGAATAATTCATGGGAAAAATGATCACTTCGTAGTGCCACAAACTCACAGCAGGCAAAACTAATTTTACATGATAGGAAAACAGATTTTATTTATTTAAGAGTAATATTTAAAGAAAACAACAACTTTTTTGACACCAGCTGCTGGGAAATAAATAGAATATTTTATGACAGAAAAAAAAATCCAAATGTGTTAAAAGCTGTTCCTGAGACATGGATTAAAAAATGAAGTATAGACGTTGGGCAGATAAATTTAAACTTAGTGGTCAGTGATGTAATTCTGCTCCTTTGGGGAGTGAAGGATAGTTTTCTGGAAGGAAGGAAACTTCAGAGGAGTGTGACGTTGTGCACAAGAAGTTCTCTGAATAGCTGGGCTCAGTGTGCCAGTGGCTGGGGACAACTTGGGTGACAACTCTGCAAGACCATCCTCGAGACCAGATGGGTTTTTCTCCCCTCAAGTGTCTGTTGCGTGAGAATCAAGCCTCCTTTTTTGTCTGACTTTTCCATATCTGATCTCAGCTCTTTAGCAGGAGGAAACACTGAAGAGCTAGGATGCAACATTAAGCTACAGCTTTTGGTTGGTTGTGGGTTTTTTTTTTTTCCTTTAGGTGGCTTCATGAGTGCTGGAAGAGGTATTCTGGGGCGAGGGGTGGGGGGAAGAATAAAGTAAGTCTGATAATGGCACTGCATGCTGCTTTTGAAAGAGCTGCTCTGAACGGGGAGAGGAGGGAGGCAGAGACAGGCATTGCTCCGTGTGCCAGCCTCTCCCCTCGGTGCAATCTGGCAGCTGGCGTGGGGCTGGGCTGGGTGCCACGGGCTCTCCTGGGCTTCGTTCCGGCTGCCCGAGGAGCGAGTGGGTTGGTGCCGGGATCAGGCAGAGTAGGGCAGGGCGGTGTGATGGAGAGCAGGAGAAGAGCTGCGCAGTATTTTAGTGCAAGAGCAGTGGGATCAAATGCCATCGGTAATATAAATGTTGTGTGCTGCATTTTCATGTAAAATTGTTTAACTTAAAAACTCTCAGTGACAGAGGGAATGTAAATCTGAGGCTGAGAGCCTGAGTCACCAGCAGAAGTTTATTATTATCCCCGATAACAGCTGAATTCCAGCCTTCCTGCATGCTATAAAATGGGGCAGTTTTGTCTATTATTGGCGCCGTGTGCACCGCTATAGTTAGGGGTTTGTCAGCAGTTCAAGTGCAAGCCCCTATTTTCACGGCTTTATAACTTGACTGTTAAAAATTCACTCCGGGCTGAAACTTGGCACACAAGACGAAGTCTCTGCAACTTATGCTGAAACTTAGGCTGTCCTCAGGCAGCTTCTTGACAGTGTTAAAAGACATGAGATGTGTGTATGGCTCCTTTCAAAAGACAAGAGAGAGCAAGGACCAGGGCCTGGCGTTTTGTGCCTTTCATTAAAAGAAAATGACGCTGTGGTTGGATTCTGGCTTCCTTGGAAGGAGACCCTGATGCCTCTTAGTATTCTTGAGCATGTCTTTAAATACAGGAAGACGTTTATTCATATTTTACATAATTTACCTCTTCTCTTAGTTTTACATTGGGAAAAAAAATGCATCAATACCCTTTTACGTGTTTATTTAAATGAGAATCAAATGCATGGTTGTTTTGCTATGCTTTAAGGTTTAAACACTAACATTTCCATTTAAGTAGCTGTCATTAATTACTTAATGTTTGTATAGATATAAAATACTCTAAGTGTATGAAGTATATTATTATTTAATACTTACAGTAATACTTTCCAAGAGATGGATTTCAAGGCCCTAATACAAATTTTAACAGCTGGGTAGTTATAATGATGCAACCTTTGCTCTGACCCAATGTCAGCTGGTACAAAGCATGCTATAATCATGTGAAGGGAGCATGATTTGGTGTATTTGGATGCTTCGGTTCATGGAGGTATGAGGCTCAATGGTCTCTTTGAAGAGGCGTTCATTTTTTCAAACCAGTTGGATGCTTTTATAGGGTCGCCCTCTTGAAAGTAAGGCCATCAGGTTGCTTTTGACTTTGTGGTTGTGGTCATCAGGGAGTACCTTTGGTGTGGCAGACTGGCAAGAAACCTTTAAAGGAAGCGAACAGTGGTAACTCTTCACGTCGTTATACAGATTTATAAGCAGATAGGTCCAGCTGTGAAATCTGAAGTTGACTGGGGAAAGTGAACATTCTTGGTGCGTCAAAATCAAAAGCACAGGCAAAAAAATAGCAAGAGACAAGGTCTAATTGAGGTGCATCAAGAAGCAAAAGGTAAAAAAAAAAAAAATTATCAGTGGGTTAAAAATTATAACCTATATGGAAAGATTATGGGGTTTACTGTCATTTTTAATAAATGTAAAATACGTATTGGAAAAAAAAAGTGTCCATATTCTGCACATACAGTTTTCTTTAGATCTTTTCTGTACTTGACCCATTAAGGATCTAATTCTTGGCTGATATCCACTGATTAAAGAACAGCGCTAGAAATTAAATTGGCCCAGTGAAAAAAATGCTCTTCTCTTACACAGTCATAAATCAGAAGTAACCCTGGATTTTTGTACAGGTGTCAGCATTCTGGATTTACACTAGCATATATATCTAAAATCAAAATTTGGCCAGCTATCCAAAATTTGGGAGTTTGTTTGTGTTGTGGGGTAGCAGTTGCTTGGCTTAGGCCTCCTTTTGCTGAGGTCATCTGGTCTGTCCGCCAACATCCGTGCCTGTAAAAAAAACTTCATTATCTTAATACCCACCACTCTTGATGGATGACTCTTGTACCTGGCTTTGATTATCTCTGGAGAAAATAGTTAAATATAGTCTTCTGGGATTTGCTACCAAATATTTAAATGTCCCATTGCATTGGAAATAGCAAATCCCTGTAAAGAATTGAAACTAGCTGCGAGGATGAGTACATCTTTGGGAACTAACTTTTTGGTGAACTTCAGAATTCAAATTCAGGCACCGTTGGCAGAGCATGTGAAAGGGCTTGAGGTCGAGGGGGTGCATAACTGATAGAGTTCTGTGTGATCAGTCTTTGAGGTCTCAGTTTAAAAAGCATCGTTAACTCAGCATTACCTTTCAGGGCCTTTCTAAAATCTTTCATTTTAGACGAGAGGCCTGCGTGCAGAATTTAAGAGGCTTATTCTCTTACACAGAAATAATGCTGCTAAGCTGCTAGAAATCTCAGCAGCTTAATATAAATGTTCAAATAAAAAAGTTAGTATTTTAACTGTATAACCTTCAAATATAATTAATAATGAAATCCTAAGCAGGAGCCTAGGGGAAAGCATTTGGATTCTTTCTATTTGTGGAATAGGTGCAGGTCTCCAGTGTGCAGTTGAAAATAGGGACTAAATATGAGCTGATGATTTGGAAATCACTAATGTGTGCTGCTGAATACAGCCGTGGTTGGGATATAAAGTAGAGCACAGGAGAAAACGAAAACAGAGGGACCCAGGCCACCAACTTCACGCTCAGATAAAATTCCAAACTTGCATACTAGGTGGAGGTGTTCAGATGCAGGATGTTTTCATTTGGCCTGAGGATTAAATTATGTTATCCTGCCAGTGCAGGAGGTGGTATATTATTTTTCTGTTTCATTCCCTTACCAGTGCCACCCAAATTATTATTCTGGAGCATAATTACGGGAAACAAAAATCACAGTAAGCCACCTGTATGATGATTTCTAGCACAGCGAGATGCTTCCCAGAAACACAGCCTCCCAGAGAAAAAAAGATGTTGTCAAGAGTTGATCCAAAGGTTTCGTACTCTAACTCAGAAAAGGCAGAAAGAAATTGTCCAAGTAATCAAGGGCCTTCTCAAGAGCGGTGTTGTGTTCTCCCGTGTGGTTGGAATATGTTGCTCTTTCTGTGCTTGCTCTTTTCAGAGCCTGTGTACCACTTCCACGCTTGAAAGGTGCACGGGAGGGCCACCAGTTTGCTCCTTGATGTAGTGCTTAAGTTCTGTAGCAGTATCAGGTGTGAACAGGAACTATGTGATTATGTGCCAGAATTTTGGCCTCAAGAATGACATAAGCAGATAAGAAAACTGTCTACAGGTACTTCAAAGACAAGGGATGTCCAGAGTGTAAGTGGAAGAGGCAGAAGCCCTGAAAATGACTCTTTTTTTCTTTTTATTTCCAGCTCTTGAATCAGCTCACAGTGCGTGCTGTAGGTTAGATTAAGGTATAAATGAGGGTCAGGTTGAGGTTGCTACATTAAAATCCTTGGAATCACATGATTTGGATGCAAATGGAAAAATAAGTTTGGTGTACGCAGTAGTCAGCATTTACACATCACTGTCACACTGTGCGACCTGAGGTATTGCAGTTATTTCCTATGTAGGTATCAGTTGCCATTTCACTGACAGCTTCTGGAAAAGTGATGGTATTGGCTAATGGAGCAGTCGTGCTACTTGTCAGAGAAGAAAAAAATATTTTTAGACTTGTCTTTTATAACAACACCCTGAAATGGCTGATGATGCCTAAAAGGGACAACATAGAAGTCAAAGTGTTACTTCACAGAGCCTGTTTTGCAAAAGCAGCAGTAAATATATCATAAAATGTGGGAAGGACACTTCAGATTCATTCTCGGTCTATTCTTCTGGACCCTCACCCTCAGCATGGCAACTACCAAGGCTACATTTCAATCCTGGGACCACCTCCTATATTGCAAGCTATGTGGTGTTATACACTGTCCATTCTGCTACAGGGGCTGCGTCATCCCTCCTCTGCGTCTCAGCAGCAGTAACTCTTGGCTGCCGGAGACATAGCCTATGTTTTTTTTGACTGTCTGCAGTGGTTGTAGCAGAATATCTCTTCTACATTGCCTTCTCCTTGGGAAAAACTATGAGCTGAGGGAAAGACTTGCTTGTCCATATCCAGCCCATTGCTAACTGGTTAATCACTTCAGATTTCTCTTTATCTTTCTCCCACCTCAAGCAACTGAATGACTTATCTAGTAACGTCAGATTTCCTGTGTAGTCTTGAACTCTGTTATGTAACCATGCACATGTGCTTGTCGTGTTTAAATGTGCCTTCTGCCATTAATGTAGTTACTTGTTTTCTGGAGTCAGAAGCTGACTGGTTTGTAGTTGCAGAAACGTAAACGAATCAACTTTTCCCCTTACTCTGGATTCAGAAGACCCCTGAGACATTTGCAGATAAAGATACCAGATACCCAAATACTACTGTATTCCTCCAGTGATACATTTCAGAGTTGTGTTTGAAATTTATCTTCACCAATGTGTCTGACTTAAATAACTGACAATTAAAAGCAGACTTCTAGTGGTTTGGTTTTTTGGTTGTGGGTTGGGGTTTTTTTTGGTCAAAATAGTGCTTCTTGGTGATAGGAAATCTTTCTCCCACCTCAAAAAGTTAATCAGAAGGCTTCTTGCCATAGGGTTGATTTTTATCAGGACTTTTGAAGGTAGTAGAGGAGAATAATGTACTTCCAACAGTAATTTTCAATGAATAAGTCGGTGAGCACTGGAATTCATGAATCTAGATTTTCTATGGATTAGTGTTATGGTTGATTGAGTTGCTGCATAAGAAGGTGTGACCTCACTGAAGTGTTTCCTGGATTTTGAGATGTTTATAAATCCAAATCTGTGGTGGTTATGATATGAACTTGTACTTTTGGCTCAGTCTGGGGGGAATTAATAGTGTTTCTTTCTACCCTTGCCTTTTTTATGAAGCTCGTAGAAATCAGCTTTTATATTCAGGATTATACGCCTCTAGCAAATTTGGTTGAAATTGGTAAATTAAAAAAAAAAGGAAGAGTATTAGGGAGAGGATGTGTCTAGACAGGACAATTTTAGCTATAAGGAGACCAAGAGAAAAAGCTGGACTCCAGAGATAGGATATCCTTACTTATTCTAGGTTTAACCAATAATTTGCTCTATGACCTTTGGCAAACCACTTGTCTCTTTATGTAGTAAGAAAATATCGATCGATTGACTTGATCTCCGGCTGGGATGAGGGCAATTTTCAGCATCCTGACTGAGGATCTCAGGGTTCTTTATTGCTAAGTACTGAGAAGGTAGAAGGTAATGTTAAACAGGCTGTCAGTATTTTCTTAAGATATGTTGACATATGTCTTGATAGTGATTCATACTGAAAGGTTTGAGCAGGTTCTGCTGATTGAATAATGCAGGTGAAAATGTTTCTCGGAATTGAGGGCAGTTTGAGTATGGACTGTGCGTCCTGAAGAAAGAAGACCTGAGAACATTTACAGGTTTGAGAACATTAGCATATTGTTAATAACAAGATCTTCCAGAAATTAGGAGACATTTCTTTAACTCTTCATGTAATATCTGTGATTTATTGCTAGTTGAGACACAGGCTGCAAAAATTTGCTTGCTTGGTTGGGTTGATTTTGGTCATGCACTGGCAGGTTGGTGAAAACTCAAGTATGCTCGTGTCAGTGACCAATTGCAGAGGGCTTATGTTTGGGTTCAAGGCAAGCAAATATAAATTATATCCATCCTAGTGTACTTCTACTTCAGGTGTGCAACAGCCTGTGCTTTGGCTAAACCATGTGTTTTCCAAAAGAAGGAACTGTCTTCTTGGGTCAAGTGCTTTTACAGAATATTTTTGATTTCTCTCTGCTGGCGTGGGAATCTTCTACAATATCCCTTAGGTTGGCAGGATAGTGAGAATAGCAGGTACAGCTCTGCATAGAAGATGGCTCACGGCTTTTAATTGGCTATTGTGTCACCTTCTCAAGCCTGAAATTGTTCTGATTAACAGAGTTTGTTACCCCTGTGGTCCTTGAACTGTGGTTATTTTGCATGTGTTTTGAGTTTGAGGTGTGTGTCAGGCATGAGGCTGACCATTTGATATGTCATAAATTTCACATTTCTTGATTGTGTAATGAAATGGTTGGTGATTTGATTGAATATTGGAAGTTCCACCTAAATGTGAGGAGAAGCTTTTTTACTGTGTGAGTGGCAGAGCACTGGCACAACCTGCCCAGAGAGGTTTTAGAGTCTCCATCTCTGGAGATACTCAAAATATGCCTGGATGCTGTTCTGTGCAGCCTGCTCTAGCTGATCCTGCTCTGGCAGGGTTGGACTAAGATGATCTCCAGAGTTCCCTTCCAAACCCTCTCATTCTGTGACTTCAGAATTTGTTATAGCACCTCATTAAAGAGAGAGGCTGTTTTGTGTTCGGGTTTTGGGGTAAGTTTTATTATTGCTGCTCTCAGGTATGGAAAGCTGAGATGCCACTGCTGCATCTACGGGGGTCTGTGATACAACCAAATTTTCCATAGTTACCACTGCCACATGTGGCTTTCTGTACTATCGGGTCTCTGAGTCTTTTTCTCTATTCTGTGAGGAGTCTTCAGCAAGTATCAGCCAGAAGGCATAATACAAGAAATCTCAGGGGTCATCAGTCAGAATTTACAGTTGACTACACAAAATTATATTTAATGCATTTTTTTCTTACTCAGGACCTTGCCTTATTTTTGCCAAGTTATTAACAGAGGGCCAACTTGTCCCAGTTGTCAGGAGGTAATGGAAAACTGTGTGTGTCAAAGGCCACATTAGGATGCCTGTACAAATGAGATGTGAAGTTTTGAGCCATGTAACTCCTATCTGTAGTGGAGAAAAATAGAAGGCTGCTTCTGGGCATCTCTGTAGACAGAGATAGGGGTGATGGTGATGGAACGGATGAGTTCCGTCACTCTGTGTTTCCTGTGGCATTGCTTGCACAGTGTCAGTGTAGTGTGACACCTTTCTTAAATGCAGATTGAAGTGCTGACTATAAAGAGGTGGTTAAAAACTACAGATGTTCTAGTTCAGAAGGGAGGATCCTAGACCTCCTCTGATGTCCATGGGTAGCTATTTTGTTTAGGCCAAGCAGAAAGGACTGCTGGTTTTGGCTCTCAATGTACAACCCAGTTGGCTTGGCACGACCTTGTGAAGAGCTACCTGGTTGTAAGAAGGAATCTGTTATGATGGTGCACATGATTATTTTATTGCTTTCCTTTAGCCTTGGCTCTCACTATTGTTCTGGCTTTAGTTTTTCGCTGGTGGCATTGATGTTCTAGGGTGAGTGATACTAACAGAGTTACCTATAGGAGTTTCCCTGGCAGTAGCCCTCTAGTTCCTCTTGGGTAGATACAATCTCAGTTTTGGATCTTGCACACTCCAATCTTCTTTTAAGAGAGTTTAGTGTGAGCAGAAAAGAAGGAAGACATTATTGTTCTCACAATTCTTGTCCAGTCTGTCTTATCAGTGTCTTTCCTTCAAGTAATGACAATGATAGAAATTATTTTTCTTTACTAGAGGATGACTTGAAATCCTTAGATAAGATTACACACAGTTTCAATTTTATGCTGAAAGATCTGCTTGTTCTTTTAGCAAGATGTATTTTTTCAAGTACTGCTTAAGAACTTGCATTAAGAAACTTAAACCATATTTTGAATACCTGGAAGAATAAAAATAATTTTCCTTCTTAGTACTTCCAACTTTAATATTAAATGAAATCATTCAGTGTTCTGCACCTTCCAACCCAGTTGTTGTCCACCATGCTTTTCAAGAGAACAGCATTGTACAATTCAAAGTGCAAAGAGGAGGTACAGCAGAAAAAAAATCTTTTAAAAAAGAGAAGATTTTAGTTAAGGGAACTATGAAAGCATTGTACTCACAACCTGAAGTGTATGAATTTTAAGTTGTCTTTTATAAGCCATATCTGATCAAATGAAAACATGCAATTTGCATAAAACGTGACAAAATTTGGGATTAGTACAATCGTGTCCCTCAGAGATGCATACAAGGTTATGAAAAGAAAAGAACACCTGCATTTCTTTTATATATGTATATATCGATGTGTGTATAAACAAAAACCTTTCAAAGCAAAAGTGTAGAAATCTCTTTTCACTCTTCTTCCTCCCCCACCCCTACTGTACTTAATCCTTTCAGCCTGTCTTTTATAGAAAACAAAAAAAGGCAGAGACTTCAATTTTTAGGGTTGGAAACTATCTTTAAAGATCCCTTCCACTTTAATATTTCTGGCTCCTGGCTTTCAAACAATTGCCATTTTACCTAAAAGGGCAACGTGTTTACAGATTGTATGCGAAATCACTTTTGAGAGTAATGTGTTTCCTGAACATCTCTATTTTTAGCACCCTGATAGCTCAAAGCTAAGAACCCTTCCTAATTGGAACTGTACTTGTGGGAACTTAAAAATCGGGTTCTTTATTTTTTTTCCTGATACGGACACATCTTAATGTGGGAGGCATCTTGAGAAATCTGAGACAATCCTCCTTTTATTCCTACCTGTGAGGCTCCTCTCCCCTCCAGGTTGGAATTGTGTAGTTTCTATTTGAGAACTAACTGTGGTTCCTTCCAGGGCAAAGTTAAATGCTGAATGTATTTTTAGCTGTCCAGAGCGATGTGACTAATGAGTTTTCTGCAGGCCATCAGCAAGAGCCTCACCAGCAGCAGTGCGTGGACCAGGGTGCTGCTTTAAGGGAAGTGGTGGTAGCGTATGACTCTACAAATAAACACAGGCCTGGAACATTTCGTTAGCATTTTGAGAACAGAAAGAGAATCCAGAGATGATAGGCTAATGCATTTAAGTGGCCTTGGTGCCGTTTTACTTAACGCGGTAACTCTGCAGCAGTAGGAAACGGTTCTGTACACATTTGCTGCGTGTGACTTCTTCCTTTTGGACTCAGTGTCACTTAGAACAACAGAAAAACACCCCAACAATTTATCTGCTGTAATTCACCAGTGGAAGGAGCATTTTTAAATACATTAGTAAGATCTTTATTTGTCTCTGTGAATATCAGGGCCCTGCTGCACTGGTTATTTTTTTATAAGCGCAGACTCGCAGTCGATGAGGACAGAAAGGAGATCGCTGACTACATGAAATCCTGGGCTGGTTTGAGTTATAGCTCAGGAGATGGAAAGTTCCTCTTTTGCTCAAATACGAGGTTCACTCACATTTAAGAAATATAAAGCCATTAATGTCACGGGGCATGGTTGAAAAGTAAAAACTTAAGCTAAAAGAGAAATGCATGAGGGGGAGAGCCTCACGTCAGATGGTTACAGCAGAGGATCTGGCGACTAGACTTCAGAGTTCTGCTCCAGCATCTCCGGATCTGCTGGGGGAATAACGTAGCTGTTGTTGGCATCACTGCATCTCTTCATGGAAAAGAAAATGTGTTTCTAAATAATTTTGAGATTCCAGGAGGAAAAGCTGAATATGCTTGGGAATTTCTGCCCAGTTGCTGTATGAACTGATTGTAGGGACGTTTGAATGCAGGCAATCAAAAGCAAACCTCCATTCAAAGAATATTAACTAATACAGTATTTTGTGTAGTAATCCCTGTTAGTATACACACAGATGCGTAATAAGAATTTGTAGGTGTGTATATATCTCCTAGAATCTTATACTTTTTCTTGTAAATTACTGACCTATAGTTTGGCTTCTTACTTTATTTCTTCTTTCTGCTTGCACACATTAGAGCAAAAGGGACAGCACTCTTAAAAGAGGTAGCCACAAAGTGAAATAGGAATAGGTGTTTTGTTTCCTTGCAGGCTTAATGTGTTTTTCAAGCACCTTTACTTTGGAAGGTTCAAATTTTGTTCTTTAGGCACTGTGTAGTGTCGGTGGCGGTGGGGAGAGTGGGATGGTCCTGGCCTGCATTATTTCAAAAACAGTCCTTCAAGATATGAAAAGAAACTAAGCAGCTCCTCCATGATTGACCCTCTTATTTTCTACAGTATTTGTAGAGAACATACTTAAAGAGTGCTGAGCTCTTTCTGGAGGAGGTGCAGGGGAGGGAAGGAGAAGGCTTTTAGATCCTCCTTGCAAAGTGCAGGCAGGTTCATCTTTGGTAAATGTAGATGCATCTCTGTTGTGATGACACAAAGCCTTGAAGAATCTCTGCTTTTAATTCCATCGAGGACTATTGAAGAAATAAGAAGTTTAGTTGTATAATATGTAAATGAACCTTTTTTAAATTTTTGAGTGAGAATATTTTCACTGTCTTAGCAATTGGGCCTGAAATATTTTTCTGGGCTGAGTGGCAACACAAAGGCATTAGATCAAGAACGTTCCAAGATTCAGATTGGCTGGTATTTGCTTATATCACCATGACTGAATGTTACCAGTTTTAAAATGCTTTTTTGTTGTTCAGGAAATTTTAAAACAGCTTTGATTTCAAACATGAAACTTGGCAAGTGACTGGTCCATAATGTGTTCTAATCACTTCTGGTATTTTGGAAAAGACTTGAAAAAGATGAAAGTTGTTTTTTTATTAGAAATCTAGTTCCCAATTTCCTATCTGAACTTTTCTTCTTTACTACTAGCATATGATCTTGTAGTTCTTTCCTAAGTATTAGTGTTAACATGACGGAACTTCATTTTTTATTTTGCTATCTGCAGTTTTTTGTTAGAGTTTTTGTTATTGGGGGGAAGGGAATAAAATATATATATATATACACACACACCAGTTTTGTTTCTGTTTGGTTGACCACCAGAGGGGTGCATTTGATCTCATCTGTTTTGTTTAAACATAGATTATGTTGAATATCCAACCTTACTTTTCCAATAAATAATATTTTATTGCCTTTTTAAGGGTGTTCTGTGTTTTGTAGTGCAAATGGAGACAGAGTGAATTTTGATCTTTGCACTTCGAACAACTCAGTCACTGCAGAAGCCCTACGAGCCTGAGCTCATACCTAGCATGTACTCTTCATCTTATGTATTTGAAGTGGAAATAAATATTGCATAGATTTAAGTGTGTACACACTATAGCTCAAGGTCCCTGGAATAACTACAAACATAATTTGTATTGGACAAGGCCGACAGGATGCTGAGGTCTCTGAATCCAGTCCTGCAACATATTTAGATATAATTTGCCTCCAGCAAAAGTAGCCATTCTTTTTAAAAATCCATTTTAAACTTATCTAGTAATTATGCTGTTGCTTTATTAGTTAGATTTTGCAGGATGTTGGCAGTATAAAAACCTTTTGTTGTTTTTGCTAATATCAAAAATAAATGGAAGATTTTTTTTCTCCTTTTTTCCCCAAATATTATTTCCTGTTCTGACACAGTGATCAGTTTGTATCATTGCTGCTATAGTCTTTTTTTCTGCGTTGCTTCTAGGGGGTGTGGGGAAGGCAACAGAACTTTGCCAAGTCATAATACAGGAACTGAACTTCCCTGAACTTTTGTATAGTTCCAGCTTGATCTGAATTTCACTTCTTGTGGGCTGATGTCTGGTAAAATAAGAATCATACATATGGACTTTACTGGGAACTGTTTGAGAGCTTACATTGGTGTAACATTAAAAGTTTAAGCAGCAGGCTTACGCAGTCCAAAGGTCTCAAAGTCCTCTGGTATTAAATTTCCAAAGATCTTAAAGACGAATTAAATTGGGAGTGTGGGGGGGCAGAGAGGGTTGGTAGCATTGTCCCTGTAATATTGAATCTCAATAGCCTGTACAATGAGACATTGTTCAGTATCCTCATTGGGCCTTGAGCTTAATATGGCAATTATAATAAACTGAAATAATGTGAAACTTCTGGGCAGGGTTTGTACTTGACATTGTGCAAGATGAAGCTGGTTTTGGACTTCAGGTTAATGGCTTACAGGCAAAAGAGTAAATCATGTACTTAAGTAAAAGTGTGCATAGATTTGTGTTTCTGCACATGCTGGGGTAAACTCAGTCCATGGGCAATCTGGAAGAGTCCTGATATCGCTTGAGGTGCACCTGCTTATATGAAATCCAAACTTAGCCCATAGCCCTGACATTACTTTCTATTAAGTATACTTTCTGTTTAAAGGTAGCATGTCCCAAGTTTCTCCCGAGGTCCTTGGTAGGCTTTTAGACATAAGCTCCAAAGGAAGCGGTAGGAGGCAATTTAAAAAACTACTTTGCGTGGACAAAGTACGCGGCTGCTTAGGGTAGCAAAACAGTGATGGACCTCCTGTCCATCTGACGTGTTCCAGGGTGCCAGAAGCCACACTTGCTGTTGCTGCCTTGGAGAGCTGCAGGGGGTATTGCCATCCCTTGTTCTTTCCATTCCTCTGGTACCAAGTAGAACTACACATTTGGGTGTCTGTGCTGGTACCACTTCCCTCCTTGTCTTTTTCTCCTGTGAGAGGAGTCTCATGCCTTCATCCAAATTCCTTATCTCTGTGCAGCAAAGGAAACTCAGTGTATGAACAAGGGAAGGCAGATTCTCATGGTGCAGGCAGAAAGGGAAGGAGGTACTTGTCAGGGAAATGGAATAGGCTGCTGTGTGAGGGTAGGAGTGTTGTACATCCTGGGAGAAGATCAGAGGTCCTGAAAACATAGCCGATGGATCTATAAAAGGAGCTGGGTTGCTAGATATAGTCTTCTGAGGTCAGATTGTGAAGTGATGAACCATTAATGAGAAGGCAAGGGTAAGACTTGTGACAACTTTCCAGCGTTTCTTACAATTGAAGACCCACAGCCTTTACTCAGTTGTTCAGTTTGTTTTTGCTGTCTCAAGAACAAGGACAATAAAAGTTAGTTTTTCATCGTTCCTGGAGCAGCACAAGTAAGCTGAGGCTGTGGTGCCGGGCAGATGTTCTCCTTACAAGGAAAAACACAATCCCTGCACTAGTAAGAGAGAAAGGGACAGGATACAATGAACTTCATGTCTTGCTAATATTGCTGAGTTTATCCTGAAAATATTCAACTGCCAAGTTTAATTGCTCAACACTTAGCGATATTTAGTATTTGAAATAAAGATTTATCTCTTTGATCTTCTCTGCCATATGTCCCATGAAATATCTGTGTGTTGCCATGCATTTTTTTCATTTCAGCTCAGTATATTGCCTTTCATCCAAGATCTTGCCCTTCCATAGGTCAGGGTCAGATAGAACTTCTTCTGGGCAGGTCTGTGAAGGAAGGGTGAAGGGGTGAGGGAGTAGGCATTAAACCACCAGTATTATGTGCACACCATGTCTCTGGGGGGACAACTGAATGTCATCTCCTCAACCAGAAACTGGAAGCAAAAACCCTTTGGCTTTGCAGGGGACTGGAAATTAAAGGACTGCAGCTGAAAAAGGACTCTGTTTCCCAAGAAGAATTTGAGGACGCTTTATGATTACTTTAAAATGTTAATTATTAGAACTAATATCCTTACTTTGAGAAGAGACGCCAGATTATCTTTCTTGATCACAGTGGCTGCAATTTTGACTTTCTTTTGCTTGACGGGGGAGCAAGTTTCACAACTAGACCATACCATTGCAGAGTAACATGATGAAGTCATATGGTCACACAGTGAAAGCCTTGTATATCAGAGCTCAAAACCTGACACCATATCAGTATTCAAAAACGTTTTTTACCTTTTAAGAAATGTGAAATACCATATAAATGGTGTTCTGGCTCATGCACATCTCTATTGTTTGGATCTTACAATTCCGATTCATTTTGCATTAGATACATTTCTTATTTCTGAATTGTCAGTTTTGGTCACTGTCAACATTTACATTCTTCTTCTCATCCTTAATGAATCTGTTTAATGATAATAATCCTAGCACCTACTGCTCAGCATCAGAGTAGATTCTTCTTTCTGTTCTTATCTAATACCATTGATTAATAACTCATTGCTTCCTATCTGCCCGACAGTTTTTATCCACCTTATTGTATTATTATCCGAACCATAATTCTCTGGTCTCTCTATGAGCTTCCTGTGTGGTGCTGTGTCAAAGGCCTTGCTAAAATCCAAACAAATTATATCTGCCACGTTTCCTTTATCCACCCAGTTTGTCACTGCACTGAAATACCCATCACAATGAACCATTTATTGATGCAAGTTTCTGTGTTAAACCAGAATAAATGTGGATGTTCTGCTGTGATTATATGATGGAGCCTACTTCTTAACAGGTAGAATCATTTTATGCACTAAAGATAATTTGAGCCATGGGAGATGATACTATTCAACACAAGCGGTGAGGCTGTGAGGATCAAAGCATTATGAACCTTGAAAAGAAGTGGGAGAAGCTTATATGCTACAATAACTTGTGAAGGGCATCAGCAAAGTCCTCAAGCTGCATTCCAAGAGATGCTCAGAGAATATCAGCTTCAGAGCTGCCTCACAAAAAAGCTGTATCTTTAGAGAAAGAATTGTTTGGGCAAGGCCTCGCGAAAGCTGCATGCTGTCACTGTTCCTGTTCCTTGGGAACATAAACAGGATCTAGGGACAGCTTGTGCAAGAAAACAGTTGGAATAGGGAATATCATGGTTTTCAGCAGCCAACTTGATTACCATCATCACCCCCGCGTAGGAGGAAAGCTTCAAGAGGTATTTAGAAGGAAGCTGGGTCCCACCTGGCTATAGCAGAACTACTAGTTAAGCTGCACTTTTCGGAGTCCAGGTCAGGTCTTAAGTGCAGTTATAAAGAAACTAACTCTTCAGCGGGTTGCAAAGTTCAGCTTCTAATGTGCTTTCACAGCTGGGATTCTCAAGTGCTTGTTGCTTACTCTGTTAGCAGTAGGAATAAATGAGAGGGGTGGACTGTGCTGTTAAGGGATCCAACACATTTCACAGGTATGAGGGCCCTTGTAGTGAAATTGCGTATGGTACCTGTTTTGGAGCGACCTTTTGGGTAGATCACAGCTTTTATTCAGTTGAGTGTGTCTAACTTTCTGAAACCCATATTTCAAGGATTGTTAGTCTTTGCCCAAAGGCAGTATTTTTCATACTTCAATGGAAATAGTTCAAACACTATTGGGGAGTGTGGGGGATGTGAAAAGTAGCAAAAAATACACCTTTTTCCTGATTAAAATGTTTCTTTAGCCGAAACAGCCATGGTTTGGAAAATTTGTAATGGATAGTCTTCATTGGGCAAATAAAGTGAAAAAACAAATGCTGGAAGGAAGACACAATCTCTGTGGCACCCAGCTTTGCAGTGAACTGATAACAGGTGGAGATTAACCTTTTGGACAAAGAAACCTTCAGTCTCCTCTTGTCTGTTACTGCAGTGGCAGGAACCCTCAATCCTAACGCATCCTAGATTGTTCTTTGCTCCTGTTCCAAATCAAACCCTGGGTTGAGCCACAGTCCTGGATTTAAGAAGAAGCCCCATTCAGTGCTGTTATAGCATAGAAATTACTGTGAGGTCAAAGACAGAACTGGAAATGACCAAAACTCCTGTGTGCTTTTAAAAGCATATGAAGGGCTCTCATTCAGGAAGCATTCGGTTTTGGGAGGACTATTTGAGCACAGGCACTTTTTTCCTTGTTTTCTTTTTTATTTTGTCCTCCAAGATAAGAGAACAGTGACAAAATAAACCTGTTTGCAGAGAACTAGGACCAACTAAACTGCGTTCAGCTTAAAAAAGCAGAAGCAGTGTAATGCTGTATCTATGTTAATAAGATTTGTTCTTTTGCATTACTGATGAGCCTAGGCAGAGCATTGTGCTGACGTGCCTATACTGGTTCCAATTTCAAAGTTTGCTTATTTTTTGCTAGATGAGAGCCTGTGCAGCATCGACCTCCCTCTCTGACTTCTGTGACACAGTTAGTCCGTGGTCCTGCTTATGTTATCAAACTTAAAATGCCAGGAAGTAATCTGGACCATGTCCTATACCATTATTAAGATTCTGAACTTGGAATGAGGTCTCTTGACCAGTCCCTGAGCTTATTTGAAAAGTCTCTCAAGAGTAATGGGCTTGATTTTTTTTCTGTTGGGGGGTTGTTTCTTGTTTTATTTTGCTTTATTTTTTTTCCTTTCCCCTGGTTGTTGAAGAGGACTTTCTAAATATGATCAATGTTTTTTTTTTCCTGAGAAAGGACATTAGTGTTTTACTTTCTGTGAATAGTTATTGGTGGCAGTTGCTTCATCATTGATTTGCAGTTTCGGAAGTGAGAGTAATGATACGAACAAGTACTTTGAGAAAGATCAATTGACCAATGTATTATATTCTGTGTAGAAAATTCAAAAGATATCAATAACTGTTGTGCTGTGTTCTCTCCCAACCTTCCCTCGCCCCAGAACGAATGAACTGTATATGATTCTCATTAACCTACTCCAGCTGACTTCAGGTATTCAAGAAAAATCAAACTCTTATGGATACTCAACTTCCTTATCGCTAAAAGGTTGCAGAAGGCTGACATCTTCTGAAATGTTTTCTGATAAAATATGATACTTTTTCTCCTTCTCTTTAATTTTTAGATGGAATGAATGTGGCTCACAAACATGAGTCCAGCACAGAACAGTTAGGTGCCATGCAAGTCATGAAATACTGCTTATGAACTTTGGTCGTTGTACAGTTGCTCTGACAGTTTTCAGGCTCCACATAAACTTTATGGCAAGCAAGAATCATGAGAAAGCAAAGCAAAACATGTTTACATTGTTTTTAAAGCTCTCTCAGAGAGCTAACACTTGCTCTCCTGTTAACACTCTACATAAACGTACCTCTTTCCTGACCTGCCATGCTTCTCATTCTTGCAATTCCAGCTCTTGGGCCTCTCTTGAGCAGAAGTTTGCCGGCTGTTCTTGAGCCACATCCCTTGCTTTCCACAGGGGGATTAGGGTGCTCCCTTTAGACAGCAGTCTCCTGCCCGGTAGTGCTAAGCATGCTCACCCCTGCACAGGAATGTGGGCCTCCTGCTTAAGAAGCTGCCTCCGTTTCTACTTCTTGCTTGTACATACCTGTCTAAATCATTTCATCTCCAGATCACAGGTTTCTCAGTTTGTAAAATGAAAGATGCTATTGAAGTGCCGATGATTGGTATTCTGTGTTTCATGAGGTCTTGCTCTCCAACCTGTAGCTAAAATACCTCTTTAAGATGTTCTGGCTGTGCGTGGTGTACATCAGGTACTCTGTTAGCTGCAGTTAGTTAATTGAAGTTTTTCAAGACGGCAGTGAACACATTCTAACAGGGAGCTATTTCCAAGGCTCTGCTTCTTTTAGCAAGTGGCTCATCGCATGTGCCGGTTACCCCTGCCCTGAGCAGAGGAGCTGCTTTATCTGCAGGTGCTATGCCCTGCTGCTTAACTCACAGAGTAAGGCAAGATGTTGCATTTCCTCCTTTTCCTTTCCGAGTCAGAAGAATGTGCACAAAGTGGGAAGGACTTCAGGTTAAAGCTACGAGAAAAATATACACCAAGGAGCAGTTGCCAGGATGCTGCCCAGCGTGGGAAGGGAGTGCTGTACCTCTGTGCTTTGAGAGAAGAGGGCTAAATGCTTCCTCACTCTCTACAAGAAAATGGGGGTTTTGGACAAAATTCACTGTGATGAAGTCCGTGCACCGATTTATTCCTATTTAGGTCATCAGAATAGGGCTTCAGTGGTACAGTCTGTATGCTGGCTCTCTATACAGGGATACATTTCACCCTCAGTGAATGCTCTTTGTTTTCTCAGTTGAGGTCAGTTTTTCATTGCATTCATTAAAATAAATAGCTTTGGATTGCAAATACCACTGCCCCTCTCCTTCCCCGCTAGCAAGCCAGCATTACGGTCCTGAAGATGTTAGAAAAGGGGTGAATTTGGAAGAGGAGGAAAGGGAAAGAAATGGAAGTTCAGAGGCTGAAGCTGTGTTAGCGCTTATCTGACAGTTGTGCTGTTGCCTACTTCTGATGGACTTGAGTTGGGGTTTTTTGCCTGGATTTCTCTACTGTTCCTCTGTCTATCTTACTAGATGCCAGTCAGGAGAAGGAAGGATAGTTATTTGATGCAAAGATTGTCTAAAGGGTGTGGAATGTATTTCTCAAAAGATTCCTTCCTGAAACATTTCACCCAAGCCTATAAAGGTTATCCTGTGGCAGCGTCGTCCCGTTGCCTGTCTGGGGGCTCTTCCTTCGTTTGAATGCTCGAGAATTGGTTCTGTGTAAGCTTTGATAATTCTTGCCATGCTGTCCCCTTCCGTGCTCCTTGCTTTGCCTCCTGCTTTTTATTACATCTGATCCTGACAGAGGGGAAAAGTTAAAACCTAAAGATAAATTCTCGAGCTCGTTCTCGTTTGTGGTATACATGTGTGTACGAATGTGCTTCTGACCCAGTGCATTTCTTTCTTCAGTGTCTGTGGGGACGGATTGGGAAAGCTCCTGTAATACTGAAGAATGGAGATTTGGGGTTTTTTTTATTCATGGGAGAATAAAGACAAAATTTCACTTAGGAATTGCCCCCAGCCCATGGGACATTCAAAATGGGTATTAGATTCGAATCCAGGATTTATTTGCAGATCTCTGTCAGTGTGCTGGTGGTGGAGAGAATAGCTTTGACTTTGAATGGGGTAAATTAGGCAAGTTCTGCTGTCACCTTCTAAAATAAAATTTAATCAAGTTTTGATTTGCTCCTTTAATGAGTCATTGGTACGTTGTATGTGTCTGTGTATATTGCTGTATGGTTTGTTATTATGAGGCCAAATCCTGACAACTTATTGCAAAATTGTTTTAATTTATTATTAATATTTTTTGTTTTTCTCATTTCTCCTGGTTTTGGAGCCTTTATAATTAGATATAATTAAAACCACAGGTTTTAAACTCCAGTCTAACATTTAAAATCATATTTATGGTGCAACCCCTGGAGTTTTATTGTCATTCCAACTGCATTTTGGAAAAAAAAAAATTTTTTTTTTTGCATCTGTTCAAATGGTATCTCTGCAGCTACCACTTCTTAATCACCTGTTTTGCACAGTAAAATGACATTTATTTTGCACGATAAGGAACCTTGCGGTTTTATAGAGTAGCTATTTCATGTCCCTTAACAAAAGGGTGCAAGGGACCTTTTGCCTTGTACACTTTAAAAACAGCTCCTCTCTCTTTGAACTTATCTGTCTTTGCCCCTCGATGTAACAGTCTGAAAGTGCTACATGCTGTAGAACTGATTTTAAAAAAAACGTTGCTGGCTGGCATTATGTAAAACCATATTTTCCCTTTTGGTGCGTATGTTCTGGTCCTAGCAATGTCCTTGTTTTGCTGAAATTAACATTTTTCCCCACACAGTCATTGGTATGTGATGGTGTTTTTCTTTTTTAATTGTGATGCTGCTTTTTTTTTTTTAATTAGTATAAGGTTGATTGTTAAAATTAAGTGGCAGAAGGATTTTTTTTCCAAGTTATTCGGAGATCTTTTACTAAAGAAATATATTTTGGTACTCTCAATTGCCTTTTTCCCCTTCTTCTTTCATTGCAAACTACTCTGGGAAGAGCTTCTTTTAACACACACAAAAAAAAAGGCCACGCTTGACTGATAATGCATTGCTTTGGATGGTGAAACATTATGAAAGTTTAATTTTTAATTAAATCTGAAATACCAATTATAACTGAAAGAGATTTTAACCTGTTTCTTTTCAGACTGCCTGAAGTTACATTGTAGATGCTGAAATCACTGCACCTTAAAAACAAAAAGATTAAGCTGCACTGCATTCCTGTAAGTAAAAGCTTTTCCGGTACCTTTTGTCCGTATTTTTCCTCTCTATGCATCCAAAGTGTTAGCACAGTAGCTGGTCTTGGATAAAGGTCAGAGTCCCCTTGAATGGGATTTAGAAGTTCAAAGGATGTTTTATTTAAAAATTAAAACCGAACTTACATCTTGCAGATCTTTAATTTCAGCCCCCTGAATAGATCATTCTTCTCTGCTTTGTTTTGAATGTTATTAGGAATAGCGTGCGTCTCTCTGGCTGTTGACTTACCGTTCCCGTCGCTTTGTCAGTGAGGATTTCTGCACTTGGGTGCAGAGATAACAGAAAGTAGCAGGAGATTCCTTATAGCATAAAATAGAGTTTATTCTGTTTTCGTGATGCCGTAACACATTTCTCTCCTTTGTGGAAGAAAGAAAATGATAACTTTCTGATGACATCACAGAGGGCTCCAGCTGCTTTAGGGTGTAGATGAAGGCAGAAATGCCTAATTCATCTGTGCTGTGACACAACAAAACAGTCAAAATAATGTCTTGCGTCTCTCAGCAAGAAAGGAGTCTCTTTCTAAGGGCATAGTTATTCCACAGATGCAAGTCAGATTGTACATCAGTCTGATCTAGCCTTATTTAGAATCTGTTTATTGGATGTATTTGGGACAATAATTAAGATTTGGAACTTCAGTGGCTGAACAACAGGCACACAAAAGATGATTGGAAAATATAGTAGATTCAGATACTCTGAAGTTAATGAAATAATACAGGAACAAAAATCCAGGGATTTGCAGATAGTAAGAAGAAATTGACTATAGTTGTACAGTACAAAGCTGTGGAATATTACAAAGCAAAGTCAGTTTGTTTCCTTGTTTCAGATCAAAATGTGTGGCCTGTAATGAGATCCAGAGCCTTTTTCCAATGTGGTACTTTTGTACTTTGGTGTTTAATTATTTAAGGTACTACATGGGACCCCTCCTTCCCTCCACCCCCTTAAAAAAAAAAAAGTACTTTAATGATGTATTTTAATCTAGCTGAAGGGTACAGTACACTGTGGGCAGCTAATGCATGCCCCTTCCAGTGTGGAGCGCCAAGCATGACTCAGGCAGGCAGATTGTGCCATTCTGGCTCTCCTCCATTGTGTTTTTACATTACTGGCAGAGGCCGTGCCATTGTGTTCTTTAAATATTGTGTATTAACTGCAGGCTGTGGCCAGTGAATGGTATTTAACATTTTCTGCTCATCACTTCTGAATATGAGCAGCTTCACTGGCCACCAGAGGTTAACCTTGCAATTACACTGGTGAGCCCAGCTGAAAATGTGTGTATTTGCCAGGTCCAGGAGCAATTTAAAGGGACACGTGGGGGAAAAAGTGGGGGAACACTTCTGAGTCTGTGAGCACAGAATTTCAAAGTTGTCTTGTGATTTTTATGTGAACATCCAGGAGAATTTTTGTTGGAAAGTAGAAGTCATTCTCTTTCCAAAATGCAGCAGCAGAATGAGGAGTAAATTAAGGCAAGTTCTTTGAATCCTTAGGATCCAGATGGTCATGCATGGACAGCCCTAAGGCACAATACCAGGTAGCAATATGTGGCCGTGATGATTGGTGCTGGCTGGATTGGCGGTTTTTTGTTGTTATGTGAGACTCTGGGCTTTGGAGGGGAAATAAATACACAAGCATAAAGCGTGCATATAGGATTTTATTTTTATAGTTTTTTAATCTAGGGTGCAAGCGCATCGAGGCAGAGGTGTTGAGTGGCTTTCTCAAAGTCAGAGTAAATCAGTGATTAAAATTGGGAATGGAGTGTGAGATCGTGACTCCCAAGTCCTGTTCTTCCCAGTTGTTCTTTCTGCTCCATGAAGTAAAGGTCCAAGATTCTAATCTTTGAGTTTCTTGTGTCATTTGCTTTATCAAATAAAAATACCCCATGTGTAAACTTCTAGCTACTCCTAAGTTCGGTAGCCTTGGCATACAGCCTGTCTCTGGAATACAGAAGCACAAGGTGAGGGAACTTTACATATGCATGCATATGCTGTAAAATGAGGATGTGATTCTTGCTGAACCTTGTGTCCATGTAACTAGTAACATGGCACAATAAAAGTGGGGGCACCTTCTTTTAGAGGAAAGTATGCTGTAAGGTTTTCCTTTGTTTCCTATCTATGTTCATTGTAATCAGGTATCTAATTGTAAGAACTTTAATAAAGTGAACTTCCCAGTATGACTTTCTAGTATTAACCTGAAAACACCAAGAAGAGGCAAGTCATGCTCTGATAGTTTTCTGGGTTGGTTTTTTGTTTGTTTGTTTTGGTTGATTTCTGGTGCTTTTTTGTTTTGTGTTGTCTTGTTTGAGGTTTTTTTTAGTTAGATTTCTTGAACTGAAGGATGGAAAACTTGCTTTACGGTAGGAATGTCCCTAAAGCAACTGATTAATATAGGAAGGGCCAAATTTTTCAGCTGATATGAAAATATTCTTGCCTTGGCATTAGAAGAAGGTATGATTCACGACAGATGAATATCTGATAGGCAGTTGCATAGAAACACTGCCTTCTAAATGTAATGCAGGCATGCTCTTAATGGGAAAGATCATAGCTGGATTCCTTCTGTCTTGGGTGTTCTGGTCGCGTTTTGCTATGTACTGAAGTTATGGGGATTGATGGGCAAGTGGATCCATTGAGGTCCATGGGACTACTCAAATCCTTAACTTTAAGGATGTGGTTAACTTCTTTGCTGCTTGCAACTAATGACAAATAGGTTTAAATCTAGTATGAGGAACTACCTCTGCTTGCAGTCAGCATCCACTTCACTTTAGGAGGAGATGGTGACAACACATTGCCTGTGAAAGAAAATGATTCTGTACATACAACCTGAAAACTTGTGCAAGAGCTGCACTGGATGTGCTTTTAAACCAGTGGTTTTGGTTACTTTGCTATTGGCTAAGGCCAATAAGGACTATATGACAATTATTTTTGTTAAAAAGAGAGACTTGTCAAGGTTTCAGCCTTACACAGCCTTGTGATCTGCTTGCTGACCAAGCAGATCTGGAGCTCAGACAGTTGCTGGCTCATGGAGTGTCATTGGGCAAGTCGTTTAACCTCACTGTGCCTTGTTTAGTGGATCACTTTTTCAATCTGGTTCAAACTGATGCAGGTCTATGAACATTATAGAGTTTGTGTTTGCAAAGCTCTTAGAGGAGAAATAGTAACCATTGTTATTATTAATAAGTATATTGTATAGACAAATCACGAGAGATGGAGATACAGCCACTCATGGGGGTGATCTTCCACAACTCACTTGTGCCTTTGTTTAATTCCATCACTCAAAGGTATCAAGGCCAACTCCAATTTACAGAAGTATTTCTCATGTCACTCTCCCCACTGTTGAGTATGTTATTGTTCGTGTTCTCTCTCCGTCTGTTTCTCTGCTACTTTCCTCCATGCTGAATTAACCTTGCATACCAAACTTTATTCCCCTTTTTTGTATTATACAGCAGAGGCATTTGTGTAGCCTCCAAATTACAGAGAGCAAATTCATTTTGTCTAGTGATTGTTTGCTGATGATGTATGAAACAGACAGAAGACAGTTTGAATTTTCATAAGTTCAATTGAGCTTGCAGGCATAAGGAAAGGAACAGGCAGAACCCAAGCCAATGTGACACAGTATGCTGGCATCCCAGAGTGCATGCCGCATGTGTAACGTCAGGATGTCAGGCCTGAGAAGGGCTTCGTCCATCACAGTAGTGCTTTTTAATGAAGGAAAAGCTTTGAAGCAACAAAACAAGCTACCCTACCGTGTTCTCTCCAGCACAAAAATCCTTGCGTTTCCTGATGGATATGGAATCTGTCCTCCCCTCCTCTAACTTGCTGTTTTAACTAGAATTCCATGTCCAAAATGGGCTTTGTTGAGTGAGCAAACCCTCAGTAGTTTTTAAGCTCCCCCCGCCCCCCGCTACCCCGCCATGCAAAAGTACTGGCTTGCAGAAGCTACACTGGAGAAGACAGGTACAGATGTGAAGTGTGTATGGAAGTGTGCTGCCTTTGAACAAAGATCAGTGTCTTGGGGATGACTATCACTGAGGAATTGTATTAGCACTAACAAAGAGAATTAATTTTGCCTTTTCCCCTTCCTGTACCAAGGCATTAAACCAGAAACTCAAGGGGATAAATTTTGCCCTGATTTCCACCTGTGGAACCCCAGTGGAAATGTGGAGAGGTCATGAATGTTTGTCAAGGCAAAAATTGCCCTAGTGTTAAAATGGTTGAGAAAGCAGAAACTGGTTGATTGTTACCTGGCCCAGGGGCAGGAGGATATGTAGGCGCCCTATGTGGCATTATATGCTTCTGAAAGTGTTGCTTTTGTTGTACATTAAGGGGAATGTGGAAAAAATATTCTAGTGAGTGAAAAGTTATAATCAGGAGCACAGTGATTAATTGTTCCTCATATCCGCTGGGAAAAAAACCTGAAGAAATCAGTTCAATGAGCAGGGAAAATTACCAAGTTACATATTAAGAACTCTGTTCTGACTGTATCGGTTGTGAACCGCCGGGATGCGCAACCTCTAGGCAGTGTGGGAGCAAGGGGAGGTTTCTTTTTTAAGGAATGGGTTGGAAAACCATCTCTCGGGGCGTGCTAGAACTCGCCATAAGGCAGAAGACCAGCCTGGATGGGTTCTGTTGCTCCCTGGCGTTTCTCTGATTCAGCGTACCGTTTGGGAATGTTGGTATGTGGCTAATACATTCCTGATTAATAAAGCTTAATGTTCCCGAAAGATCCCTGGGGTTCTCATTTTTCCATCCTCTCATAACTGAAACCATAATGTCTCTTCAAAGATTTCATTGAGCTGCCAGCATTTTGCTTTGACCCTGCTTTTTTTAGAGGAGGACAGGGAAGGGAGTCGTATAGACACCAAAGGACAGATTTTTCTGGCGCTGCGAGTCTGCATGGTTTCTTTCCAGTCGCTGAACAAATGCTGATTTGTTTCAGTTACTGGTTTTTAAAATTTGGATGAATGGAGACACTCCAGGTATTGCCTGATATAAAGGCCTCTGACACACATCGCGGAGACAGTTGAAAGTTACAAATAGGATTGATGATCAGAGCAAATATGTAATGGGGCTGGAGTAAAGCCTGCTGCAAAAAGGTAAATGGCTCAAGACTGGGAGCTTTGTAATTGTCTCTGTTTTCTGAATTTTCATGTAAACATCCTTGAAAGGTATTTTCACTTGATGAAACTGCGGTTCGCCATCCTGAAATTTTTGTTAGGGCTCAGGTTGGTTTGAATCAGTCCCGTGCACAACCTAGCACTAAAAAACAAAATTAAAGGGAAAAAAAACCAAGACTTTGCAGTAAGTCCCTTGTGCAGCTTTGCTTTTCTTGGAAATGTTTAGGTTTTGGGCAGGTGCAGGGGTTTTGTGGGGCTTTATTTGTTGTTGTAGGCCCATGTGTTAAGGGTATCAGTTGTAGTGTACAAAGGGGTAGGATCATGGTGATTTATTTTTTTTACAGGTGGTAGCTCATGTTTTTGCAGAACAGCAGCCACAATAGATGAAAGTGGGAAAATGGCTCTCCAGTGTGTGGTTGCTTTAGTATATAAAGGAGTATGGGCTGTGATTCACTCGTATTAAAAAGGCGTGGGAATATTAGCATTGATTCCCTGAGTAGCACTACTTTAGTAAGTTGTAAAACACTTCAGCGTTTCAGCACCTGAAGATGTTACGGTGGAAGTGGAAAATGTTTCACTCCATTTATGAAAGCATTTGCTGGCCTCCTTCAAGATAAAAGCAAAACTAAATAATGGTTAGGAAAGTTATCTTAGACCATAGATGTTATCAGATAAGCTATAAAAAGGAAAAAAAAAAAAGCAACACAGACCTGGCCTTTTCCAAGCCTTAGTGCTCTTATTTTGTCCTATCCGAAATGGAATTATTCAGCTAAAGCAGTGTGCAATGGGAGGGACTCCATAGAAAGGCATTGTGGTTGTTCTATATTTACATCAGTCTCCCCGAGGACACTCTCACTGAATCATTTCAAATTCCAAAGTCTGGTGTGGGGCATTCTGATGAATGTAAGTTACCCAAAATTTCTGGTCTGTTTTCTTCATTAGTGTAAGCGGCCTAGCTCTGAATTTTACTGTAGAGGATGTGGTGGCTCTTACTGCCCTCTTTCCCATCACTCCCCCTGCATCTAGATAATAGCTTAGAAGAGATGTTACTCTCACTTATGTCAAAATCAGTCTGTTGTTTTCTACAGTTTCCACTGGCACGAGAAAGACGAGAATATTTGTCTTTTATTTATTTATTTGTTTATTGATTTGTAAAAATAAATCATCCTCAGAGCTCCACTGCTGACATGTCCATGGCTTTGGTGCCAGTACATGCTCTGCAAGGCTTTCAGAAGGAATGCTGTCCTTCAAATATGTATTTTAATAGTCCTGTGTTTCAAAGAATTAAGAATTACTCTGGCATCTTTTATTCTGCAAGTGCGTCATCATCCTGTAGCACTTTGGTTTCAAAGGTCCTAGGTTTTGCTCCTTGCTTCTTTCTCTTATACCTCTCTCCTTTAGGAGCCTGCAGGAGCTGGCAGCAAGATAGCTGGAATGGAGATAGTGAGTACTTGGCAGATTGGTCTGTGTTGTCAAAGGCCATTGGAAAACTATTTGGCTTTGCAAGATGTTTTGGTGTCAGGAATAACTGAAGGCACCTCTGAGTCAGAGCCTGCATTAACGAAATTTTTGAACGCATTGCTTTCCCTTGCAGATTTTTTTCTTTAGTTGTCTTCATAGTGTTTTCTTAGAAATTTCATTCTAGTCCATGTAATTTTCTCATGGAAATTTTGAAAAGTGAAAATCTCTTGTGAAATGGGAGGTCACTATCTCCTCCCTTTCAAGACTGGCAATAAGTAATCAAGAATCCTTAGCAGCGGAATCTTTTCATGGAGTTAGCAATTCCCAGCAGCAGTGATAGCAGTTGTGTGCCAGGTCACTGCATGCTCTCTTTGAATATGAACCGGTTTACGTCATGATCCTGCTGTCCCAGTTCTGTAGTGACGTAGTTCCTGTGTATATAACTTGCAAGATCAAACCGTCAGTGGGAAAATCTGCCGAACATCGGTCTGTGCCAGAGGCAGATGAATTCTAATCTCTTCCCAGTTTCTTTTTCCATTCATTAGGATTTCGAACAAGGAGAGTAATCTGTTTTGTCATGTCTCTTGCCCTGTTTTAATACACAACTAACCTTCTTAGGTCTGAGAGGCTGTCACTTCTCCAGAAGAAGTGATACCAGATTCCTGAAGCAAACAACTATAAAATCATCACCCTTTGGGGCCAGCACGGTGGGTAGATGACAGGTTTTGCCTGGATGCAGTTAACAACTAAAGGGAAATTCCAGCAGTTGCGGCATCACATGAGCTTGAGGAATGCAGAGAGAGAGAGGGTGTTGAGGGACCAGTGTCCTAAAGGGTGTGTCAACGTGATGGGAAATACAGCACAATTAGCAGTGAAGAATCCCTGACTCAGTAGGCAATGTTGCTCTAGGAACTGATGCTCATGGATGGCACCTGAATGTAAGAGGTTTGATTCCTCATAGTTGTTTCAGCCCTGCGTGAAGGAAAGGATTATGCTTTTTACTTTTGCCAGGGCTTCGGTGCTATTGAATTTGTTCTGGTGCCCCTTGGCCGTGTGAAAAATCACCCCCAAAATGATACTGTTTGCTCCTGTGTCAAAATCTGACCTATTGCTACTTCTCAGCTTCTTTGTGTGCTGGTGTGTGTAGTTTAGAAAATACTGCTCAAAAAAATAGCTACATCTGTCCTTATTCTGGTCACACTTGCCATTTAAGGAGTCATTTGATTGCCAGGGCAAACTCATGTTCACTTTACCAGTCCATTAATGCTGTGGTCTCACGCTTAGGTGCTGACACCTGTGGCTCTAGAACTGCACTAAAGAAAACGTTCAGATATTAGCCCAGCCCTAGATATCATAGAATCATAGAATGGTTGGAAGGGATCCCATGGATCACAGAGTTCCAACCTCTGCCACAGGCAGGGCTACCAACCTCCAGGCCTGGATCTACACAAGGTTGCCCAGGGCCCCATCCAACCTGGCCTTGGACACCTCCAGGGATGGGGCATCCACCACCTCTCTGGGCAACCCATTCCAGGACCTTACCACTTTGTAAAAAACTTATTATCTAGGAAGTATTTAGTTTCCTGAGGATACTGGTCATGGCTACCTCAAGTGTTTACTTGCCCTGTCCAGGGAACTGTCCTTCGACAAGAGTTCAGGAGAACTCTTAATGAGGGAAGGTAATCACAACTAGTATGTATGATTATACTGTATAACAAATATCTTTTACATCAATGTGTATGTTTTCAGAGTGGTACTGAACCAAAGCTTTGCATTCAGATGGTCACTTCTGGAGTTCTCAAAAGTTGATTCTTATCTCGTGTGAAGTCTGTTTTTCATCTCTGACTGTTGC
This sequence comes from Gallinula chloropus, assembly GCF_964237585.1. Classification (NCBI taxonomy): domain Eukaryota; kingdom Metazoa; phylum Chordata; class Aves; order Gruiformes; family Rallidae; genus Gallinula; species Gallinula chloropus. The sequence goes on from NC_140085.1 coordinate 90,463,403, forward strand.
AGAGGTATGGCAATCGATGATGAAAGGCCGCTTTGCTACCAGGTCCAAATTTATTTTAGCGGCCTTACAGCTTGATGCAGTAACATTGGGTCCTTGACTCTGAGTGGAATTCAAAGCCCCGAGGTGGGTCTTTATCCAGTACTTGGATAAAGGGAAGAATCTTGTAGGTGGAGTGCAACCTAGAGGCAACCTAGGGAAGCTCTAGAGGCTGAAGGCTTGGTGATTTTCCACGGACAGGATTTTTTACAAGTAAGAAGCACACAAAAGACTCTTTTACTTATTGCTCCCAGTAGTCTCTCAGAGAATTAAAATACGATAGGTAAATTTTACTTTTTATAAAACAATCAGTTATTAAAACACATTTTCTATCCTCCTATAGAATTTGCATTTCAGCGTTGTGAGATAGGCACAGATTTCCTTTGCCTTATGATGGTGGAAAACATTTCTGATGTCCCTGCATTGTCAGACTGTCAGAGGCACAGCTTTCCATGTGATTATCTTTATTATGATTTAATTACATTTAAAAGCATTTAATTTCTAAAAATGTCTCATACTGTCTCTGTCATAATGTTTAGAATGTATCTATACCATACGGTAGTTATTCTTCAAGCCTCCTTATAGCTGGAAAGCCTTGTAAAAGAAATATACTATATAGCAAAGCAGATGTTCTGTATTTAATGCAGAACTAACTCATAAAGCAGCATTGTGATTAACAGTGGTTGTGCAGGTGGAAGTCTGGAAAGGGTAGACTTTTCCTCCTGCTTTTTTCTCTGTTGAAACGGTAGGAAACTCCGTGATGCATATTGTGAAACACTCAAATCTCACTTCTGCTTCTGCTATTTCATCCCACTGTCCAAATGGGATAGGGCTTGGTCTGCAACTCTTCTCTACTGCTTCCTGGAACCCAGCAACCCAGGGCTATCGAACTCAGTGAAATTCAGGGCTGCAGGTAAGCAGCGTGACAAAGCAAATTTTCCTTGCAGTGCCCAGAGAGGGCATGTAAATATAACATTGCTTGTAACTCTTGCCACACCTCTGCGTGCCATTTCTGTATTGAGTGTAGCCATTTTCTGGCCACTTCTTTTACAGATCGAGAGGGAAATTCTGGCCCAAATAAGGTCAGTGGGATTCTTCCACATTCCTTTCAGTGGAGCCAGGATGCGTTGCAAATGCGTGTGCTCGAGTTGCCCCTTTTCACAGGGTGGGTTATGGTGTGCCTGATGCGCTTACCCATGTACATCTGCTCCCACCTCTCCAGCAGTGCTGCCCCTGGTGAGGGCCAGACATGGATTGCACTGCCAGCTCTCCTGCCAGCCTCGAGGTACTGGAGGAGACACAGAATTTTCCTTAGCTGATGTAAGGAAGAGAATTTGCAGTGGGAAAATAGTTCTGTTGTGCTTTCTTTAGGGAGGGTTTTTTTTTTTAAATTCTTATTTAAAGCAACTAGATTTACCCAGTTTTAATATCAAAGTGACATAAAAGTTGTCATATGTATGGTTGTACCCAGCAATGGTTGAATGAAAGTTTGGGGTTTTTTTAATCTCCTCGTATTAGGTGGTTTGGAGTTCTTTCGTGAAACTTTATAAGACTGTGTTGGTTAAAAATTATTTCCCTCATCCATTTTATCTACCTCAGTGTTAATGCTAGCTTGCAAAACAGTTCTTTCTTCTGTGGAGCCAATGAGGAGCTGGCAAATTTGACATGTGGTTCAGAGAAACTGCTCCTCTACTGGACTAGGCTTAGACTCTTGCACGGAAACCAGCTGTAAAATCCTCAGTCTTTGTCTCAGTTTGGCTTTTCTCCTCTCCTCTGCAGCACTCATCTGCAAATGGCAGCTCCTGTACTGGTTTCTTTCAGTGTTGAGAGCTTTCAAAAACTGAGTCGGTATTTTCCCTGTATTTGTTTAAATCATAATAAAATAAAAATTAAAAAAACCCAAAACCAACTGAGCTTGTTCTGCACATTTGAAATCCCAGTCTTCTTACTTAAAGCTAGCTCAAATACCCTGTGTATTTGCAAGTCTGGCATTAATTCATGTAGCTAAATTGACAGTAATGGATGAATTTTAAAGATGGATGGTGCTGTTGCCCTTTTTAAGTAGGGCTTCCATTTGCTTCAATGGGATTTTCACCTCTTTCAATGTTTGGAAGGTCAGGTTTTGTGTCTTTCATCACTTTGCTTATATAGCACTAAACACTGTTAAAATTCTTCCCCAGTTCATTCCTAATGGTCATACTGTTAAGACCTTTAGGTTATATTAAGATTTCGATGGCCAGGAGGATGAGAAATGGTAAGAAGCAAAACAAAATTCTAATGCAGATCTTACCTAACACAAACGACAGGAACTGGCGTTGCAGGTGCTGACATCCTCAGTGTGTGTTCTGCTTACTGTGGCTGCTCAGTTTACCAGTCCAAACTAAAATATGCTCTCCTCTACCCAGTAGCTCTAGACCGGTAGAGGGGAAAACAAATTGTGTCCCCTCACCACCCTGCTCTCCTCACTTCATAACTACAATCCCAATTATCTTGTCAAAGAGAAGGTTTTATGGACGAAAGGTAACATATCACCACAATAACTTCTGAACATAGCTCACGCCTCAGGACTTGATGTAGCACAGAAGGTCTTATTTTACCTCTAGGCCCTCTACAAATAGAAAGGCTTTGAACGGTGAGCCGACAAATTGTGAAATTAAATAGGGGCAAGTGTGCATTTCTTTTATGTATCATCACGTTAATCAGACATATAATTTTTCTTTGGAAATGGCTGTTTAAACAAAAGCAAAATTATAGCAATTAAACATACAAGGAGGAAAAAAAAACATTGATTTTTGGATTGTGTGGTTTTGGTACTTTTTGCTTTGTTTATGTAAGTAGTAATGTGTGTCTTACTGTGCAGCAGTCTCTTTGTTAGACTGCAAGGGGCGCTTCAGTTTAGGAAGGGTGAAGCTTTGGTAGGTACTAAGCTAACGCTTAGTGACTTCATTGCAAAAAACTGCTAGTTTTTTTACAGTGAGATGTAATAACGCAAATATAGCAATAGAGAAGAGAGGAGGGACTTACTTGGAAATTCTAATACACAGAACTTTCAAAACAAATTTATTTTTGGCTTTTTAATTATGTGGGAAGGTTGAGTATAATTTCTTTTTGAATTCTGACTTAAAAAGAAAATGAGAAGTCAAAATTCCTGCCTTAACTTCTAGATCAAAAATGCCACAAAAGGCACTGGTAGCTTACTAGTGAAAGTAATCAGTTGCCCTAAGTTTAAACTCTTTGAGGGACAAAAAACCCCCCCACCAAAACCCAAAAAAACCTGTTGCTTTTTGAAATTTTATAGGGATGAATTGTGTGCTCTTTGCAATGCTACCAGCTGCACCTCTCTCTCACTTTCTAATTTCTCCACCATCATTCTTGTGTCTAGGTACATCTAGCTTTTTGTCTTCTCTTGAGTCTCAAGTAAAAGAATAAAGGTGACAACTTCACTTTTTGCTGACAAATGCTGCTATAATAGATTGTTGAGTGTTTCTTATGGGTGCCAGGAGGAGCGACTATTTTGTGGACAAATATTGTAGTAGACAGAAGTATTGATTGGGTTTCATTCTAATAAACATTGCCAGATGTTATCTCAGTGTGTACTGTTTGCATTAGTAAATAAATAAATCCTCCAGAGCACAATTATTCCCCGTTTTATTTTTTTTTCAAAAGCTTACTATTGTCTCCTCCTATATGCCAGAAGTAAACTTCCTTTGCTTTCTGTGCTGCTTGAGGAGCTAATTGGGAAATGTGAAGCTAATTGTAAAAATCAAATCCTGCTCCAGGTTCAGGTACCAATGTCAATGCCGAATCTGGTTTGTCTGTGTGATGGTGTCTTCACTTCAGGTACTCTTTCTTCATCTCAGACTTTCTCTTGTAGGAAATACCTGCCCAGGGTTTTTTATTTTCACTGCTGTGCTACTGTCCACAGTAGACATCTGCATCCTCTGACTCTTGATGAAGGCTCTCAGCCAGCCTGTGGGTCACTTGGTACACAAAATTATGAGATTCCAGCATACATATAATCACTGAAGATGTTTAAATGCCTGTGCTTGTAAGCCCGACATGTCAGTTACCAAGAAAGTTAAACCAACTCTGAGTAAGGATCTGAGCTTCTGGAGAGACCAAGAATCCTGAGAATCCAGCTTCACTGATCAAGCTGTGAAAATCACATCACATCGATGTGAAAAGCACACCAGTGGCTCAGCACGCTCCTGAATGCGAGCTTAGCTAGTGCTGCCTTCTTCCTCACAATAGGCAGGCCAGATTGAAGTATACTTAGGTTTTGAGTTCTCTCTGATCCCTGGTGTTACTTGCTCTCCCAAAAACACTGAGGAATTCACAAATGATTTGTTGAGTAGTAGTCAGTGTCCATAAAAAGTTATGTTAATTGAGAGCTGAAATTGTCTGCAGGGTATTAAAAAAATTATTTCTCTTTATTTTCAGAGAAGCCATACCTGTTTCACTGAAGTCATGGTTCTTTGCTCTGCTGGACTAAACTATCTTGTTATTTATGATTTTCAGTCATGTCTACTGAAAACTGGCTTCCACAGAGATACAGGTTCTCTCAGCAAGATGGCTCATTCTGGAGCCTCCTTAAAACATACTAAAAACATTTTTGAAGGTTTAGAAAGATGCAACGTGTATTTGAAGTCTCTGCCAGTGGAACCAGCATCATTAACGTTATGACTCCTAAGTGAAATCATCATTCTCTGTATTGGATCCTAAGTTTAAATTTGTACAAAAGGTGTGGGTTTTTTTCCCAAATTCTTACTAGTTTACTGGTTATTGTTTGCACATTTCTTCCAGTTTATCAGCTGAATTTAACTGTACTTACTCTTATCTAGTTAGCTACATTTAGTATTTTTTACACCTTTTACTGGAACTTGCTGTTATAGAAGCATTTGCGTGTGTTTGTATTTGCAGGGGTCCTTTACAACTTGTAGGGCTACCCCTTCTTAAAATTTTAATTTTGGACAATGACCATCAAACTCACGCTTTATTTTTCATTCGCTACTGTCTTCCCTTTTCTGCTTGTTGGCAAATACAGGAAAAGAAGAATAAATCAGTGAAGAGCAAAGAAGGGGGAAACACCTGCCTTCCCACCAACTTTTTCTTGTTGTATACTACATTTACATGAATATTTTCACTTATGTCTCTGAAAACTTTGAACTACTTGCTTCCAAAAATCCCCGTGTAAGATTAGGAATGCTTCACCATTTAAAATGCAGGTCTATTTCTCATCTCACTTCCCTTTGAATACTCAAGTGCACGTCCAAGCAACGGCCACTGAAGGAACAATTTCAGGTTGCATGCACATGTGGCTCATCAGCTGTGCATTTTTCTTCTTTCTAAGGAATAAAGATCACAAGTGTGAAAAGAAACATAACAGGGAGGCACCGGAGTGCAGATTTGAAGGTGGAATTTGCATTGGCTGCACTTCAGCACAGATGGTGTGGAAAAACTTAAGTCTACTCTTGGGTCCTGAGACCTTTATCCCCCGCCCCCCACCCTCAGGTTAGCAAACGTGTCTAAGGGAGGAAGCTGGAGCTGCTAATTCCCAAGTGATTTTAATGATTCATGCTCCCTAAAAGAAGGAGCCATGGGAAATATGCCTGAGCATCACTATTTTGTTAGATGCTATAGGATGTTTGTTCAGTGAAATAGCTTTGCTAATAGCTTTGTTAATCAGTTGTGTCCCAGATAAAAAGTGCAACACAGCCCTCCTCAGGTTTGGTCTTCTGCAAAACTAAATGCCTCATTTGTTCCTCTTACCTAGGCAGGAAAAGTGGACCAAAGCATGACCAAAGCCTGCAGTTTCTCTGTGGCCCTTTTGATTTCAAGGGCTAAGGAGTGCATAGGCTTGCTGCTCCTTCCCCAGGAGTTATGATGGAAAAACTCAGCTTTATTCTGTTCTCCTCCTGCCTTCCTCGTGTCTCAGCTCTGAAGTGATGCAGGGGCACAGCATAAGATACCTCCTGGTTTTGGGGGAGGTTAGGACTGCAGAAGTCTTGAAGAAGCAGTTCACATCTGAGGTAAATGTTGCAGCACCTAGTTGATGTGACCACAGGTGCATTATTTTGTTTTCTGTTTGTAGATAGATATATCTGTGTTTCCCAGTCCTCCACTTTTGCATGGACCAACCCTGGCTTTTAATGATCAGTTCCCAAGATAAGGTGGGAAGTCTGTCCCCGGGACCAGTTTGGTTTTTGGCATCTTGATTGTTACTGTGTGCAGTGATGCCAGTTAATGCTCATTGAGGCAGTGGATTTGCGATTCTGGTTCTTGGCCTGAAGTGGATTGAGATTCATAAAAAATAATCTCAAATCACAAAGCCACCATGGGAGGCTTATAGCTTCTGTGACTATCTCACTTGGGCTAGATTTGAATCAGCAATCAGGAGGTGAATGGTTTTGTTCTTATCCCACTGCCAATTTCCTGAGCTAACATCATCTGAGTGTGTGTGTGTGTGTTAAAAAACTTTTATTTTCCAATTGAATGCATCCATCCTTTAAAAACAGGTTAAAAAATAAGAGCGAAAACTTAAAGGAAATTTAACATCCAAAAAATACAGAACAGTGCTCAGGACTTTAAAATATATGTAAACATCAGTTCCTGCCAAGTTAGTCATTACTAAGAGTTAACAACACGGGGGATTGATTGAGAGAATGATTGTTGCTGTAGAATGATGATTTAATAAGAGAAAATCTGATAGATTTGACATGCTACATAAAATGTGCAGAACGATTATTCTTCGGTAAATTGCAACTTTCATTTGTACCCCTTCCAGCCGTGTTTGTTCTGTGCCTTGCCGCGTTCCCCCTTTCTCCCCGTTCTTCCCTTTCATTGCTAGAAATCATTAGTATTCACCATTGTTCCACGTGTCATCCAGAAAAACACACACACCCCCCGTTCTCCTTCCCCTTCTCGCCTCCTCTCACACCTTCGCCTGGTCTGTTCTCCCGTGCTCACCTCCTACCTGTGGTGGTCGGTGGTGGACTGCAAAGCATCCTGACTCCCACCCCCATCTTGAAAGGGCAGCTACCCAGAGCTCAGGTTTAGTTGGCTCTTTGCTAGGGCTTTCTCCATAGGCACCCTCTCCCCACTTTGATTATTTATCCGTCACTTTGTCCTAACAACGTGCTTGGTGCTTTATAAGCCAGAAAATGAAGGCTGTCTTAGCTCAAGGAAGTTGTTGTGCAGGACAAACAGGCAAAACAGCCCTTCTATTGTTCCCGTCTTCACTGATGAGCTGTGCTCTGTCCTTCTGTTTTTCAGCAACCGTGGGATTTTTCTTTTGCTTTTTTTTTTTCATACATCTGCAATGCCCTGTGCCTCTGTGAAGACCCCATTGCAGGTGCTGTGTTTGGTTTGCCATCAGCCTCAGTGGCTCGTGCAAGCCCTGCCCACATAGTGGTAATCACCTTGACCTAGGGTGCTGCTGTTGGGCCCTTTCACTGGTGTCAGAGGCTGGGCTGCAAATGGTCTTCTGCTTGCCCCAGAAAAATGTGGGGCTAGCCTTGGTGCTTGTATTCTATGAATACTACTACTAATAATAAAAAACAATCCAAGAGTCTGATTACAACAAATAAATTCCATAACACCCTCTGCACTATATCTGTTGTTGTGCCAAAGAGCATAACATGAAATGACTGAGAACAACAATTCAAAACAACAGCACACAGTAGTGTAATTGGACTCTAAGCACATAAAAATAATGGTTTAAAAGAAAGAAAGAAAAAAAAGCACAAAAATGGGACCATGGACTGGCATCAGGGACAGTGTCATGAAGCTGCAGTAAGATGTATGAGCCTAGTAGAAAGAAAGAGAGAAGGGGGTGGGGGGGTGAGTTACTTATGAATCAGTACAACTGTGCTTTGTTCTGCATGAGTGTTTTAATAGAGCAAGTGTAATATAAGGATCAGGTGGGCTCGTGGGAATGGAACAAAAGGTTTTGTAAAATTAAAGCAAAATAATTATAGCTCTAGGTGTAGAGTGAGCACACTCCAGCAGTTGATAGCAGGAACCTGCTCAGAATGGAGAAGGGAGGAGGGAGGAAGATGCAGTTTGGAGAGGTTTATTGGTTTGTTTGTTTAATACATACGTGCATGCGCATGCACGTACATACGCCTGTGTATAATGCAAACAGATTTGTATATGTGCGTTAACAAAGACTTGAAATCAGTGACAGTTGCATGCAACTTTAGAAATGACTAATATACCCACACACACAAATGCATTAAAATGAAAATTTAAGGAATAGTCTCAAATGAATTAATTAACAACAAAAGAAATCACGGCAGAACATTGTCTTTCTAATGCAATAAAGGACTAAAGTCTAAACCAGAGACCATCTTATGACATGGGATTGGAAGATGTTCTTGCTGTAAAAGCCCAATAAGGAATATACACAGTGTGCTCAGTACACTAATAAACCAAATTCAAAGTTCCAGAAGGAAATGGGATCTTCTGGGGGGGTCACAAGAAACTTGTCAGCAATGCACTGTGTTACAGAACCTACTGCATTTGGGTGAAGCATTATGCTCTGCTCTCGTGCAGAAAAAGCAGTTTACTACCAGAGTTTCAGAGTAGTTCTTCCGGCAAGATGAGAGCTTGGTTGATCACAAGGTGGCCTCCCTGTATCTAGTTGTGTGCTTTTTCTTTCCTCTGCCATTCGTCTATGTGTGTACCAAACTGCATGAGGATGCTGTGTAACAGTAAAAAAGAAAACCACTCAAAATGGACTCTGGCCCCAACACACATTTACTCTCTAAGTTGCTGCTTGTTCTCAAAGATGTAACTAAAGGGATGCCTGGGATCCAGGAATGGAGAAAGACTGTACTCGGGTGTGTATCCTTCTTTTTCTAGCTATGTTGTGTTAGGCTCAAAAGATTCAGAATTTGCCTCTGTGTTGGGTTGTTGGGTAGTGATTGCAAACTGCCCTGTTGTTTGTATTTGTAGATATATTGAAGGAGAAAGAGCTAGTGAGTTGTACTGCTAGCCTCATTTACTCCCCATGGCACCTGTGGGTTAGCATAGGTTTCCTTCCACATAGGCGCTGCTGTATGGAACGTTGTAAGGAATACGAGCAGCGGCCTGTGATGAAACGGACCTAAAGCAAGAAACTGGTTTTGTGTCAGGGCTGGAATTATTTCCCTGAGGTGGTGGATGGTTTCTGATGGACAGGACAGTTGCCACCTCATGGCAGTGCACAGTACAGGCGGTCTGTGGAAAGGAGGTTCGGTGGAGCCCACAAACTGTCATCGCAAGCACAGCTACTACAGATGGCTGGTGTGCGAGATAAGGCCTCGGCGAGGGAGGGGGACGATTAGCCTGCCTCCCACCACATTTTCCCCTATTCTGTAGTCAGATTTCCCTTATTCAGAGTTTGTTCGGGATAATTGTTCACAGACAATATATTTTTGTGCTCGCGGTGCAATCAGAGGCTGTTCTCACTTGAAGCAGAGCACATCTCTTAGGTAGTGCTTTCTGCCAGAATGTGGAGGCTGAGATCAGAGTGAAGCTTTATGAGCTCCATTTGGTGCTTTTTACTTCCGTCTTGTTTCTCTCTCTGCAGGGGATGTGAAACTAGATTTGTCCTGTTTCCACAGCAGGGTTTTGGTTTATTTTGTTTTTCCAAAGCATTTCATTCGGTGGCGCAAATCCAGAGGAGAGTGTGTTGCAGAGATGGATTTGAATGTCAGACAGAAAGAGTTGTGTTTAATAAACTCTTTGTTGTAAATTATAGAAACTAGAGAGCAAGAGGCCCCTGTTTAATACAAACATTCTGTGGTTAAATTATCACGTTAAGTATTTACCCTGGAACATAAAGAGCAGTGAGGCAAGGTAACTTTGCTAAAAGGGCTGCTTACCGGGTCTGTGGCTCAAGACTGAAATTCAGTAGTTCTGGGTACTCCTCTAAAACTCCTTCCACCTTCTGCCTTTCATCTCTCTGAAACTTAAATTGCTGATGGTGTCATTCACCCTTAAATTGAGTCCTTGTGTACTCTTCTTTTGTTCCTGTAAGAGACCTGAGGTGATTAGGAATGTTTGTGGTGTTTGAAAAACCCCAAATCATCACCCTCCCTGGTGAGTTATGTATTGTGTCCCTCCATGTATACTTGCCGTTCTCTTTTGCTTTAGAGTTAGCTGGATGAAAGTATAGGACTAGTTATTTAAATTAAAAATAAAAAAAAAAAAAGGAAAAAGGCAAAGCAGAAAACCCCAAACAGTCAAAAACCCCAAAACAAAACCTCGGTTTTAAAGGCTTTTAGGGAAAAACAAAAAGGTGCTTTAGTAATGCAATGCAGCACTTGAAGATGGTAGTGCACCATGCAAACATCTGCACAGGCAGCTCCCCTTACATATGCTACTACTGCTTACCTCTTGCACTCACCAGCTTTTGAAAATGCTGCTTGTATCATAGCACAAGTTGCCTATCTGTGTTGATCTCATTTCGAAGCGATTTGTCAACATGAGCCTATTATGAATTTAAAGGTCGCACCAGGCCAGGTAAACGTGAAAGGGAGAGGTCAGGAGTAGCTGGTCACATCCCAAGCCTTCAGATGTGCCTCACGAGCAGTGCGTTTTGCTGTTTGGGAACAGAGACGCTGTAAAGCTTCAGAGTTTAGCTCTCATTCACAGCAAGACACAATATGCCAGTATCTGTCACATTCCAAGTCCTTGCAACACTATTGAAGTCAGAGAATTCGAGTCCCAGATTCTTGGCTTCTTTTAAGATCGACTCATTTTCTTCTTTGCCATACCAGTAAGCCCGACATGCATACATGCACATGCATACTCATACAGACATGCTGACATTTTTCCAAAGCATGAAATTCAAAAAAAGGAACAAAAGCATGTGTTTGTTTTTTTTTTTTTTTTTTCACGTCCTTCCATTTTCAGACAAAAAGGAACTTAAGTAGTTTACATCCATCCATTTGCTCTTTGCTGGGAGCAAAGTCTAAAGGATTAGGACAAGAACTGCATGGTATTGTATCTATATATTCTTTTATGTATTATATACACTATATAAAAAAATCTGTTCTAAATTTTAGTTTTAAAAAAAATGGGTAGTAGTTCCACTTCTGCTCAGAAAGAACCGATGCAACACATTTCCCTGCTTTCCTTCCATTTTGGAATTTGATGAGCAGTAACATACAGGCAGCAGTAAAGCCTGCTGTCCTTCCCTTTGCTCTTTTGTCTGATTCTCCTTTTCCTAGTCTGTAAGAGACTGAATCAAGTCTGGCTAGAGAATTTGCACCCTGATTTTCTTATAAGGCAGATGAAGTTTTTTTAGATAACAGTAGGGACAATTTCTGGTCTCATTGAAGTCATTGGCAGTCCTCCAGATAATTTGTTATGAGATTTGGCCTTGAGAAAAAGGATCAGTCACACTCATCTCCTTTTTATTCTGAACTGGAATGACCCATCTCACTACCCAGTGATGGCTGCCTAGGATACTAAGAGTGAATTTTTGGAAAATGATCAAAAGTTCAAATATATGCAAGAATGCATGAAACCCACTGTCTGAGAGACCAGAGAGAATGCAGTTGGCCGCAGAACAATACGTGATTAAACAGAACCAAATAAAACTGGAAGCTTGTTGTGAAAGATTATCTATATCCTTTTTATTATTTTTCTATAAAATACCGAGTTAGGAAGAGGCCCAGAACACTTCTCTCAAACCTAAACTTACGTATATGTCTTTCTGCATTCTCTAAAATCTTTTGGTTACAGAGCACTATAAATGGTGCAAAACAAAGTCTCTTTTCCAAGTTCCCTACAGTGAACAACTTGGGAGCATTTAGTATTAGCTTGTATTAGGACTTCACGTTCTCAAAGAACAGATTCTGCTCCTTTGATCTCTAGTATAAAAATCACTGTTTCCCAGTGCCTGTAGAAGATCTCTGGGCCCCAGAGAAGAGCCAGGCAGATGTGGAAAAAGAACCTCGCAGCCCCGGTCTATTCCCAGCATTGCTGCTAACTTCTTGTCTAACTGGAAAAAAGATGTTAGTGATCCCCAGTAATCCCAATTTCTGAATTTCTGCAGTGAGTTTAAGAGTACTTATCTGACTTAACACGCATTAAGGAAGTAAAAAAAAAAATAAATTGAAGAAATAGTTGTAAACCTTTATGGAACTTCTTCTATGGTGTTTATGGATGCAGGTAGTCCACAGGCATTTTGATATGTCTGTACCCCAGGCAGTACCCCTTCCTACAGGAAAGGAGTTGATCAAAACTAGTACTCAAATCCAATAGTATTCCCTGTCTTTTGGAGGGAAGGAGAGGTAGCGAGTCAAAGAGAATATAAAGTTTCATTACAATGCAGTTGCATCTGCAGCTGAAAGCATTTCACTAACATGTTGCTATCCAGAATTTTCTCTTTCAACATTGCTTGTAGGAGGTGAATTTTCCAGTTGGTTTGACTTTGCTGTCAAAAAAAGTCAAGCTGATTTTTTTTTTCTTTCCTCTGATTAAGTGAATAAAATGTTAAGAGTAATTAAGCCAAGGAGAGTTTTAAATCTGCCTGTTTGGTTTGGGGTTTTTTGGTTTTTTTTTTCCTTAATTCCTAACCTGGTAAACAAACTACTTGTATCCATCTTTACAGAGATATTTTAAAACCACTGTGGTGAAAGTATAGTATAAAAACACCAGTTCTCACTTCAGAGACAAAAACGCTTTGATGACCTTCAAACCTTGTGTGTTAAACTTGCAAGTAAAAAATCATGTTTTTCATTATTCTTGTTACCTCAAGGTTACTGCAGGGCCAAGGTTTCCTGTGAAGATCAAACAGGAGGGTGTTGGGGGTTTTTTTTCTGTTTTGTACATCTGCACTTATGCCCAGATTACGGCCTCTGTGAAAATGCTAAACTGCAAACTTGGTGGCCTTGAAGCTGGCGGGGAGGATTGCTTGGTCTTTTTAAGGCTCTGATCAGCAGACCAAAAGAGATCTGGCTTCGCTTCTCCCCTCTGTCTCAGTAACCTTGGAAAAGTCAATAATACATTTGTGCCTGTGTTCCCCAGCTGTAGAAGGAAAGGGATGCTATTTCCTTGCTGCACCAGTCCTTTGAAGATAAGCCTGCTCTTTGGATTGGATTGTGAGCCCCGGAAAGTGAGTGCGTGGGTCGGGCTTCCAGCCTGCTCCTGGAGCTGGGTGGCTTTGTCCCAGCACACAGTCCTGAAGATTCACCAGGAAATCTTGCACACTTCAAGGCAATCACAGCAGCACTCCCTGCTCCTCCCGGAGCACACCTTGTCAGCAGCTGCTTCAGGAAAGCAGTAGGTCTCCATCCTTGCCAAGCTGGGATGTTGCCATAGAGCAGACTTCTGTGTGCTCCTCTCACCCTTGCAGAATGCAGGGAGTGAGTCTGCCTCAGTACTTTGGAGAGTTTGATCCCCTTTACAGAGCGAAAATGGTTGTTTTAGAGCTGCAGTTGTTCTTCTGCAATTTATTATCTGCAAATGCTAGTGCTCCTGACATGCTCCTTTCCTAAACATTTTGTTGAAGCCTTATTCACATAGGCTGTTCATATGTGCCCCAGATACAAACAGGAAGACAAAGTTTTCAGTTCCATCTGTTGCAGTCTAGAATGATTTTTATCCACCATTCACTGGGGAAAGCAATTCTGATTTAAATGGCACATAAGCGGTGCATTACTAGTCTGGTAGGGTAAGGTATCGTGGCGTTTTCCTGTTGGGTTTTTAAATCTGAGCTGCAAAGAAGTGCACTGTGTGAACTGGATGTGGAGGTATATAAAATAAAAATAATTAAAAAACCAAAACAAAACCAACCCAACTTGAGAAATATCAGAGGCTGGAATTAAACCTCAGTGATGTGTGCTCAGTATCTGGACTGTTTGTTAAATGGCTTCTGACTGATTCTTCCACCAAAATACCTGGCCATCACAGAATGGCCAAACAAATGCAACCCCCTCACTGTTTGGAAATGAACAATTAATGAACGTAACCTCTTCACTGATGTTTCAAGTTCCTTTGTCACTTAGTAACAGCCTGTGCAAACTACACCTCCACGCCTGACCTAAGTTATATTGTATTTGTCATGTTGTGGAATAATCTATTGTTGAATATGTACAGGAAATGGATTATAGTATTTATTTAGTGTATAAGTCACTTTGGCATAGAGAGCAAAATAAAAAAGTAAGTTCACGTGCTGAGCCTGAACTGCGAGAGGTGTCACTACGTACCTCCAAAGCTTCCTGATGCTGGTAATGGGAAATAGCAATAGGGTTTCCCCGCCTCCAAGAGCCCTGTCTGGAAAAGTGCTCGGCTACAGCAGCCCTTGGTGCCTGTCAGGAGCCAGCTTTCCCATGGAGAGCCTTCCGTAGCAAGCTGTTTCTTCCTGACCCCCAATCGGTCTTCCTCAGGGCTGGCTTGGGGCACGGTCACACCTTTATAAATTCCGGGTTAGCTGTATTGATTTTAGCAGAAGTCTCTTGGGTTTGTGTTGGTGTTACTGAGCAGAAGCTGATCTGACGTCAGTAGGAGATTACCTGGATAAAGAGGTAACAGTGAGTAGCAGAGTTGTAATTGTTCTGGATCAGTTGAATCCTTTCTGTTACCTGGCTAGCATACTTAAATGTGGGCTTAATTTGTTGGATTTTTTTTTTCCCTCAAAATTAACATTTCCTTTAAGTTTATCATTTGGAGTTGTACTTCCTTCATTTGTAAGTAGCTAAAGATGCTCAGCTGTAGCCAGCGTGTAGTGGTGGTAATGCCCTGAGAGTTAATTCAGTGGGGCGATGGGATGGAGATATGAGTACTGGGAGGGAGCCTTCGCGACACAGAAATAAAAGCTCAGAGTTGCTTGGAGAAAGAATGCAGCAGCATTGCCTGACCAGATTGGGGAAATAAAGATACCTTTGAAAGCGAAAGCAAATAGGTGCTACGAGCAGGGAGAAAACAACAACAACAACAAAGCCTCCAGATGTGAGGTTAAAAAGTTAGTGACCGCGTGTCAGTCGGATTTGGAAGGGGTTCTTAGCGCACATTAAGACATGGGGCCATGTGTAGCCCCGCTGCTAAAACGTTGTGCTACATGAGCGACCGCTCCCCGGGCTGCGTGGAGAGGAGGGACTGACTGCTGCGCTTTGCCTGTCATCCCTCAGGGGACGAATGTGAAGGAAGGAAGCGGATCACAGTGTATGAAGTCTGAGAAGTGACAGCGTTTTGCACTGAAGGCAGCTGCATGAGGTTACCTGAGGACAGTGTCTGGCTCTACTAGCTGATTGCTTAGAGCATTTTAAAAAGATCCAGTTAATGGGGGCACCTCCTAAGCAAACCATATATCCCTTTTGCCATGCAGTCCCTGTTGAGAAGAGTATAATTTTACATTAATTACACTGGATAAGTAAGAATTTGTTATGTTCTGACTTTATCCAGTAAATTCCCATTTAACCCAGTTGTCCCTATTAAGTGTGTCAGCTTTTCTTTTAAAAGCTCTGCTGTGCAAAGACAAATTAGTATATTAATGTGAAAATATGTAATTTAAGACAACAAAAATTAGGAAGAACTTATCAGTTTTTTCAGAAAGAATTATTTATTGCAAACTATTACAACAACCTCAGCTTGCTTACAGTCATTTATAAAAATTTTGTTACTGTTGTCCATACTGTCTTATTTTTCACTGCTGAGCCTTTACAGCAGAATTGCACTTGGCACTTTCATTTTCTTTAATGTACTTTAATTTTATTTAAAGTTGATTTAAAGTTTCATTTTCAGAGTCTCATCTAAATAGTGAAAATTTGACCTGAAAGTACCTTCTAAGACTGATCTACTCTCCTCTGCCCTCTACTTAAATTATACATAACGTATACTAGACAATAGTCAGATTTAATTCTGAATTGCTTTGTTTATGTCAGTTGAAGTCAACATCTAAGGGAAAACAATTAGTTTATCTTACATAAACTTGCAGTAACTCTGTTGAACCAAAGTTAGCTGGATTTCCAAAGGCCATTGGAGGTCCACCAGCAAGTTCATTAATGTCTTGAAACCAGTGAAAACTGTGGAGTTTGCATCAGAGGATACAGGATGGGCTCTAACAGGGCACTTGGAAGTTCTGCCATCCTGAGAGCATTGGTATAGCTAGCTGTATTAGCCATCATCTGTATTTTTTGGTGACCTGTTTTTTGAATTCTCACCAGAAAATCAGTTTTAGGAAAAGGGGAGCAATGAACTCAAAGTGAGGGTTTTGCATCCTCTTCTATCCCCATCCTGTTCCACTTTTGAAGAGTGCAGTCTTGTGTGGCAAGATGGTCGGTACCCTTACAAAGCTCACAGATCTCCTTCTGTGATGGTGCTGTTTGACAGGTGGGGTTTGGGAGGAAGGTTAAATAATTTCTAACTTGAACTAATAACCAATTTGGGCTTACGGCACTGTAAGGCGTATGTGTGCAAGAATCCCAAAGATGCCCGAGTTGTTCAAGCACATTATTCACTTGTCTGCTTTTCAGCAGCTGATATATAGGATATATGCATACATAAATGCATTTCATTAGGGATGTTTGATGCCTCTGATGCTGTTTGTGCTTGGAACATGGCATTTTGGAATGTGTATTTGTGTGTGAGGAATTATTCTTACATGTTAACCATTGCATGGTTTGAGTTTGTGTGAGTTCCGTGGTTTTCTGTATTATCACTGCATCTTATGAAATGCACACAGTACTTCTGAATGCAGGGAAGTGGATGTGATGCTAATACACAATTTTGGGCCCAAAACTTGTTTTCACTCATGTAAGAAATACCCAGACCCAAACTGATTTTGACAAATGATCCACTTCTGTCCTAAATGGAATTTAAATGGATTCTTTATTGTCCCATTCAATCCTAGGTGGGTAATATTTTTCTGCTACTCCCTATAAGGGTGTTCCTGTTTTGTATTTCAGAACCTAGATTTTCATTTAGCAATGAATGTGGGTGATTCGAGTCACTCCTTCTGTATTTTATTAATTTTTGCCAAATATAGTATTTCTCTGCCTAATGTTGATTGAACAGAATGGAACTTGCCTACACAAAATTTCTTAGGAAATACAATTTGCACATCCAGATTTCTAGCTACACCCACTCGCTCCCCATTATTGCAAGGTGTTAATCTAGTTGTGAGATGCTGCCTGCACAGATGAGTACATACGTGTACCCTCTTTCAATAAAAGGTTATGTGCCTAAATCCTTATGAGCAATCTGGAAAACTGAGCTTTTCTCGATCTCTGTGCTGAGTATTTAGCCCATGTGGCTACTGCAACAGAGTTTTTGTGAAGGTTTTTCCATGTTTTTAGAAGGTGCTTCCAGTAAGTAGTTTAATCCTTGGTAACAGCCGAGTTCTTTAGCGGCAAAAGCAGCTACTCATTTTAAAAGTAATTTTAAATTTACACATAGCCATTTTAACGGTACTTTTGATTTGAGCAAAGTTCTCTTCCAGAAATCTACCCCGGAGAAAATGTTTTTAATCAGGTTAAAATGGAGGCAAGATAGCAAAAACGTTTGCTGTGGCTTGACTGCAGCAGTGCTAATGAGCTCTGCTCTAATACATGAAGGAACATATGGCCCCCATCTGAATACAAACTGGACACAAAGCAGTAATTCAGCCGAGATGTCCTGAATATTGTAAACTGGGTGAATGTGGTTGAAGGTGTTTATAAACGGTGGCTGAATCCCACACACTGACTCACTGCCTTCTAATGTCCGGGGCTCAAGGTGCTATTTATAAGAGTATAGAAAATGACCAGTAGAGGGAATTCTTAATTAACGCTAACAAAATAGCGAACTGAAGTGTTATGTTATGAAGAAAAGACTTGTGCTCATGACGCAGCAAGAGACGGATTATGGAGAGGGCGAGTTAGGAGAAGAAAAATCACAGGACAAGCAAATTGAGTATTTACTGGCAAATAATTGCTCTCTTAAGCTGTGGCTCTCTTCCTAAATTCTTGGCATTCCTGAGCACTAGAACCATTTTCAAAAAATGCATCGTTACAGGGTAGATGTAAAAAAAACTCTCAAAGGCTGATGGTACAGACTTGCGCAGGTAAGAACGCGCGTATTGCTGCCTATATTTCTTCTCAAGCTTTAGACTGTCCGTCGCTTTTCAGGGCTGCTACTTTTTTTGCTTCCTAAAAAGGAACTGATGTTTTGGTTTCACAGCTATATTTCGTCTAAAAGTTGGGGAAGTGGAGATAGCCTTGTAGGCTGTAGCGTATGCTTTTCTGTCAGCACGGAGGTATCCGTGGACAGGAAAACAAAACAAGCTTGCAGGAGAAATTATACCGCCCGGTTTTGTTTAGCTTAAATGGGTTTTGGCTTTTATAGAGGTGCCTCTAATTAAAAAGCTGCAGATTGAGACTTAATGCAGGGCAGGAAGGTGCTGCCCCTATGTGCTCACATTGCTCAGCAGTCTGATTTCACTGCTTCCGAGATGCTGCAGGGAAGGAACTTTTCCTAAGCAACTCATGGAGACTGCCTGCATCCCAAGGGCATCCCTAGATGTGGCACCCCAGGGAAATGAGCTGACTGGGAACCCGCTCTGTTTGTTCCTGTATACAGTTTGGGTACCTGTCTACTATTCCTTTCCTTTTTGACTTTGCCCACTTCCAGACAAGTTTGGTGTGTGTCTTCGAGAACCTTAAGCTTCCACATGTTTTTTGGAAGTAGGCAGCTGTTTGAAGGGGAAAAACTCCTTTCATGACCCTGCTCTGGGAGAGACTGCCTCACAATTATACTTAAAATTACAGATCAATTCTGCCCCAAACGTAGGCAGAAATCTGTAAGAAAGGAGGCTCTTTTGGATCTCCATGAGCTGGCTCAAATTCACAGAGAATTTTATTTTTGTTTGTTCCATGTGCGAACTTCAACTAGTAAAAAAGTCTGTTAGGGCATGGAGATGTAAAGGTGGTTAAGAATACTCTGCCTTAAAATGTGACTCTTACTCGCGTCTTAATCATTGAATTACATAAAGTAACATTACTGGTTTTTATCAAACCTGTGAAATGTTGTTCTGTGTTTCTGCTCTCCATTTCATCATGTTCATTGAAAGGAATGGCCAAAGCAATCTCACTTTTGATAAATCAATGAAAATAGGGCATACACCAGAAGAGCAAAAAGGTTCTTTTGATTTTATAGGGATTAGCTTTAGGGTGTACAGACCCCGTCAGGTGGGATCTCCAAGCAGAACACTCGACTGAGGAGCATTTATGCATTGCAGACACCCCATTTAGAAAACCACACGGTAAGCATCACAGAACCCAGCATCAGGTTCCTTAGAAAAAATGCTAAGTTCCTGGTAAAGAGTTATGGTGATTTAACCTTTCCCACAGGGGTAGTTTCTCCCTAATAGGTATCAAGCTGAAGTTGGCTTATGTCTTTAAACATGGGCAGTTTTCAGTCCTCGTACTTTATTGTTCCATAATTGTGGATATTCTGTTTATTCAGTACTATACTAATTATTTCTATAATTATAATATATTTATCATTATTATAATGGTTTTTATTATTGTTATTATTATGGCAATAATTAGTCCTTTTTAAACTCATAGAATCTTGGCCCTTCTGATGTCTTGGGTACAGAGTACTGCAAGTTAATTATATAGCATGTGGATGAAAAATAATAATCCTTTTATTGGTTTTAATGTTCTGCCTTTTAGTTTTAATGACTGTCCCCTCTTTTCTTGGGAGGTCAGATTTATTTTATTTTCTCTGTGCAGTTACATTTATATCACTTCCACTATGTTCAGTCTTTTTTCATTTTCTCTGTCAGTTTGAAGCTTGCTAAACTTTTCGCATATGGAAAGCTCTTGAGGGCTTTAATGAGTCTTTTTACTCTGTGAACCCTTTTTGTTTCTTCTCTATCCTGTTTGAGACAGGGTGATTGGGGTTGACTGCAAAATCCAAAGTGATGGCATAACACCAACTTATGTAACCGCATTACAGTAGTCTCAAATGCATTTCCTTTGGACCCTCACCCCACTCCCCGTCCATGCAAGGCTCTAAGCAACCCCACCAAATCCCTCAGTTTGCTTTCCCTGAGTTGGGTGCTGGGAACTTACCGTGCATTGAGAGATGGAAGCAATGTAAGTTATTTCTTTATTGCTGGCAATGGGAAAGCCTAACTACAGAATCCTATGGAAAAGGGTTTTTTAAAGTCAAAAGAGAGATGTGTGGAGAAGGAGCCCTGTACCTTGTGTGCAGCAGACTGGAAGGGTTCCATAAGATAGGGATGGCTGACATGGAAAGGAAGTACA
Organism: Gallinula chloropus; assembly: GCF_964237585.1. Classification (NCBI taxonomy): domain Eukaryota; kingdom Metazoa; phylum Chordata; class Aves; order Gruiformes; family Rallidae; genus Gallinula; species Gallinula chloropus. Next base: position 90,483,682 of record NC_140085.1, read on the forward strand.
GCTTGTTCTGTGGCTTCTAGACCATCTGCAAGTGACTTGCAAGAGATGAGAGGGTGCCAAACAAAAGCACAATTGTGATATAATGGAAGTATGAATCAGTTATTGGTCTACTCTTACTGGAAAAAACAGGCAAAGCCCGGGACTGTTCCTCGGGTGGCACTGTGATACTTCATTCTTTTCAAAGATGTGTGTTTCAGGCACTAATTCGGGACCAGAAGTCATATTAAAATGTCTGGAACAAGTTGGGGATTTTTTTCCAGTGTAGATTGTCAAATTTTGTCTCTTTATTTCTGCAGATATATAGAGGCATGTTATAGAAATATGTAATAACTAAGTCCCCAGGTCCAAGTCGAGTTGACTTTTGCTGGAAGCAAGTGAGTTTTATTCCCATTCCTGTCCTTTTTGCTTCATTCCCCTTCTCCCTTCTTTTGCCTCCTCTTGTCCTTCCCTGCTGTCCACCAGGAATTTTCTTCCTTTCTTCCTTAATAAAAAATTCTGCCTGAAGTGCTATTTTTTACTACATTGTAAATGATCACTTTAAGCATTAAGGTGATAAAACATACTTCATGCCTTCTCAGTTGCCCAAGAGATAACAAATAGATTTCGAAAAGCAGATGGTTGACTAGAGAGCCCAGAGGTATGGTAGAGCTAACAGGTGCAGCTCCCTGTTCAGATTCTGCAATGCAAAGAAACTACCAAAAGAAAAGAAGTCAAAGAGAAACAGCGAAAGAATGGACTTTGAGTCCAAATTATATTTTTTTCATTGTATTTGTGGTAGCTGGTGCAGGGACAGCATTTGTATGCTCCAAGTAGCCATCAGTTGCAAAGAACAAGGCAAGCTTCATGGCTAAAGGTGAGGGCGGGAAGGTAGAGACCTGCACTAAATTCTGTTCCGGCCATTGACTAGCTGAGTAATTTGCAAAACTTTTCCTATGTCTCTTTCTCCCAAAAGGAGGACAGTAGTGGAAGAATAACTAATGTATCCTACAGATCCGTGTGAATGCTGTATGGGAAAAGCTAAAGATGGAAAAGTTTTTTGCTGTTGAAATGCTAGATACTGAGGCACCTCAAAATGTGTTTCTGAAATTAGTGTATTGTTGAATACCTCAGGGGAAACAGCACATGTGGGTCATTAGCGAAGGAGGAAAAAATCATACCATTACTGTTACCTCTTCCTAGTTGCATCTGTCCTATGTTACAGGTTTAATACAGGGCCGTCAAAGGGCATAACCAGCCTTCCTGTGGTTAAGGAGCTATGTTTGCACTTTTTCAGTTCTTCACGATTTGATAGAGGTCGGCTTCTGTGAGCTATTGATGACTTCAGATGTGATTTATTCAGGGTTTTGTTTACACTACCATAAATCCCAATTCAGAATGAAAATGGTTGGAGAATATAAATGCTTCATTATTAATAAAGTCATTAAGCCCTAATTTTGTGATCTTAAGCTTGAGCCATCCAACTGAAATCCCTGGCATCTGCTTACTGAATCAGGGCAGCAGTGTGGGGCTGGGAGCTCTCTGTTATCGTAGGTGTTCATAAGTACATTTGATCTTGGGATATCAGAGGGCTATGAAGTGGTGTAGCCTTTGTCTAGAGATCAGAAGAGCTATCTTTGCAGAAGCAAGTAATTCATACAAGGGAACAAAACAATGCTGGGGGTAGAGAAAACGGAGACCCTAAAGGCTAGCTTTCTAATTTGAGTAGTGGTAAACAGGGTCTTCAGTTTCAGGGCAAAATTAAAGGTGAAGGAAACCAAGACGATGATGAGTCAGAATTGTAGCCAGTAGTGAGAAATTAGGAAAGAGCGGGTAATGAATGTGGCTCTTACTGCCCAAGTGTTAAATATTAAAGTTTTAAAATTCTGGATTGCAAGGAGAGCATTTCAGTGTGTTTAGTCCTGTTAGGAAACAAATTCATAATAACTAATCCTATTTTAAAATCAATGAGTACAGGAATAAGGTATTAGAGATCAATAATGCTACGCAAAAGTTTTTTTTAGGAGTTATGGAATCTGGTACATCACAGTCTCTCAATTTTTCCATAAAAACATTTTTCCATTAGTCATCAGGTTGGAAAAAAGTTTGTAAAAATTGGAAAAGTAAGTCATAAGAGCTATAAAACATTTTGAAAAGTTAAAATAAAAAAGATGAACAGAATGGAAAACTTCTTGAGTTGGGAGAAAAGAAAGTAATGGGGAGATTTTAAGCTGGAAGAATACTGTAGCCAACTGTGACTATATGATACCATTAGAGGAAAGATTGCCCTCCTGTTCTTATGTTGAGACAAGTTGACTTAGAGGTCCACAAAATCATCAGCTGACCTGAAGGACATCTCCTTATAGCTGTGAGCAGTAATGAGGCTTTAGCATTTCTTTGCACATTACTGCTGGAATGTGATCTCTCTTACTAGAAGGCTCACCTTTTCATTATAAAGCTGTTACTGCTTTTCTGCATACTTAAAGCATCACTTGGGTTGCTATACAACTGTAAAGTGGTAGAAAATTTAAATCAGCAGAAGTTCCAGGGAGCTTCTTAACCTTGGATGTGAAAGATGGTTAGTGGTGGAGGTTCCAGTGTACCAGGGCGGGGAGCTTTGAAGAGAAGCAAAATAATGGGTACGTTGAGGATTGTGCTCAGAATATTGTATAAATGATGCAAGAAATGCAGAGAAATGCCACAAGCACACCCTCACAGGGACACCTAGTTGCGGCCTGCCAATACTGAAAGGGGGCCTACAGGAGGGTGGGAGAAGAACTGTTCACCAGGGAGTGCATTTATAAGACAAGAAGAATGGCTTCAAGCTGAAAGAAGGCAGGTTTAGATTAGACATTAGGAAGAAATTCTTTACTGTGAGGGTTGTGAGGCCCTGCCACAGATTACCCAGAGAGGTTGTGGAAGCCCCATCCCTGGAAGTGTTCAAGGCTAGATTGGATGAGACTTTGGGCAGCCTGGTCTAGTGGAGGGTCTCCTTGTCCATGGCAGGGGGATTGGAACTAGATGATCTTTCAGGTCCCTTCCCACGCAAACCATTCAATGATTCTATGTCAGTGACAGGATGAGAGCTGACGTCCAAGACTCCTTGAGCTTCAGCAGCTTTCTGTGATGACATCTGAAATGTAAATAGACGTAGAGCAGTGACAGTGTCCTTTTATGAGGGCCTTTATTCTTTCTGTGAAGATTTTCCACTTCATGCCAGTTCATATACTTTCCTGTGACATGGAATTGATGTGACCTCATGAAATTCCAAGCAGAGTGAAAATCAGGCAAAAAGGTTGTTTCTACAGAAGCCAAATTACCTAGTCCTCTTACAAGTAAAGGACATGGTGTTGTGTGTGAGTCAGTCCTCAAAAACCGTGATGCTTGAAGTGGGATGGGTAAAAGGTACTTGGGAACAGAAGCTCTGAATGCTGTGAGGAGGTGGTACTGTGTGGCAGATATACCTGGGATATTTGTGCTACCAGGAGGACAGGTTTGAAGGAAGGAAGGCTTTTTATGATCAAGCAGTATAGCTCAAAGCTGCATTGGTTTTATGTGTGTGAATGATAGACAGTGGTGAAACAGAGTACAGCACAATCCTAAACCAAGTGTGATTGCGATTGAGCAAATTATAGGGGAGATTTATGTTCTCTGCGGCTATATCTCAGATGATTTGACTGTGCCTTTTCTTTTTCTCACTCTTTTCCCTATTTATTTTGTATTATGTATCACGCCTATAATTGTGTTCTCTGTTGTTTCTCTCCTGACATGTTTAATCCCACAACACAGTCTAGTCTTGATGTTTTCCTTCTCTTTCAAAGAGTCCCAAGAGAGAGAAGCAAGGAAGGTAGATGTATTTGACTTTGGAAAATGAGTTGATGCCAGTTGCAAAGGAAATAAAATCTATCACAGGGGTCTGCTGCCGGGCAGGGAGTGAAAAATATTGCTCGTTTGTGACAAAAGATTGCTTGAAGACTGCTTCAGCTTGATCAGTCTGAAACCCGTGTCTCACTGTTTCCATTACAAAGGCTTTTATGTTCCTGTTTCTTTTGGAAAAGGACTTCATCTATTTTGAAATAAATCCAAGGCTCCCCAAATGTACTGTTTGCTTTCAGGCCCAGCACATGAGAGCTGTGTGTTGGGGTCACATTGCAGAGGGGTTAGGAGAACACAGGCTATTTAGATCGTGAGCCAGGATAGCCAAGGAGTCCGCACGTGACCAGCCCCATGGCGGCAGAGGAGCCCGCAGTGTTAGGCTGATGCAGCATGTGTTTCTTTGGAGAGGACTTTGAACGTGGGGACGTTTGGGCAGTGCAGTCATAGTGCAGTAAAGGGCCATGGCTCCTCCTCAGCCCTGGGATTGGGTGCAAGGACAAGTTGTCAAGCTGTGCCTGGCACAAGGGATCACAGGATGGGGGAGATGCTAAAATGCCCACCCACAGCAGGGCTGGAGTTGGATGAGGGAATCTCAGCCTGAACAAGTGAAACCTGACAGGTATTTATTTTGCATGGAGCTCCTCTGGTTTGCATGTAAGAGGCAGGACTTTGGGGCCTGTTTTATGCACAGAGGCAGGAGAGTATTCATACGATGCCTTCTTGCTTTCAGGTCTGTAGCTCATTGCTAATCGTTCCTTCAGAGGATCTCAGACTGGGTGTGTCTGTGGGAGTTGATCATTACAGAGCCTTAGTACATGAGTTCAGGTTCTCAGCGAACAGTGGCTCAGTATTCTCCCCAAACTCGCCGTGGCTTCCTGTCCTGAAGAGGTGGCTTTCTGACATGCTTTCTCTTTACCTACTCCTGGGAGAACCCTAATCTCTTCCGAGCATCCATCCCTATTTTTCAGTTTGCAGCAGAGAACTTTGCCAATGCATACCTGTGGAGCTCATTCCTAACCTATCCTTTTTTGATATTAATAGTTTTGCCTGGTGTTAAAATACTGCAACAGCCCTGATAAATAGAAGGAAAGTAAACAAGTGCATCCTCTGGAAAGGGACAATATAGTCTTTAAATTAGTGGTGGCCATCCCTGGTGGTGTCCCCAGTGATATGTTTTGAAGTTCAAGGTCTTTTTTTTCTTTTTGTTTTTCTTTCTTTAGCATGCCTCTCTATTTGCATCAACTGCTGATGCTTTTACCTTAGATTGTTTTTTGTTTAGAAATCTTAAAGGGTTTTTTTTGAAACTTCTATTCTTCCAATTCAGCTTTCAAAATAAATTCTAAAAAATAAAAAAAGAAGAAAGTAACTCTCATGTGAGATTAGCTCAAGTGAGCTGCTGCCAGCTGGTAATTTCTTTGTGATGTAATTGGGCTTTGTATTTCACATGGGTTAACCAGTGTGGCCTGCACCACTCTGAATAACAATCCACAAATCAAGAGAACTAGGAGCAGAGGTGTCAGGTGTGTTCACTCTGTGAAGTTGCTGATACAGGAAGGTGCCTCCCTTCTAGGAGACCACTCTCACCCTCTCCCATTAGCATGGAGCCATCTCGTTTTAAGCTATCATGGCAGAAAGATGGAGGCTGCAAAGAAACCGAATTCCTCACAGGTTTTTTGAAAACCAGAAGTGAGGCAGGGGCAGAAATTACTCCTGCCCTATGAGGGAGCCATTCCAGAGACACGCACAAGGGTTGTCCTGCCAACTGGGCCAGTCAGCTCTCCCAGACTGGTCTGGTGCTCAGCACTTGGGCTTCTTGCTCCTGAGCATAACTGGATGCCCAGCCACTAGATGTGGAGGAGGGCACTAGAGGTGCTGGGAAGTTAGAGACAGGGAGAACCCCAAATCCAAGGGAAGCTGAGCCTCACCAATGCTGTTACTTGTGAAATGACTTCCATAATTCAGATGCTCCCTTGTCTGTCACCATATCCAGAGGTATTGTAACAAAGGCACATCACTTTGAGATGAAAAACTGGAACTGAAGGTAAAAAGACACAAGTTTTGGTCTTTAGATAATACATGTGAACTTGACAAACTGATTGTAACGTCTGACTTGAATTCTTTATCTCTGAGAGAAGAATAAAAATACATGTGTGCTTCAGAGGAGAGCTGAGATACTTCATCCATTTGGAAAGTATTTTTCTCCTTTAGGAGACAGATGCTTTTCCTTTTCCATGAAAAGTTGTAAATGTTTCAGAAACAATTAATGAAGCTTCCTGACATCCTCTTGGGTGAGGAAATATGATTGCTATGGGAAAACTGAGGCAAAAATCTGTCATGTGAATATTTTACTTTAATAGTTAATGAACAGGGAAAAAGAAGGTATTACTATAAAACACATGAGCAAGATTGTGGAAAATTTTGGCAAAGAAAGGTACCAAGATAAATTCTGTCTTGATTGGTACCTCTTGAAGGTCAAAATGTCTGCCTCGTGTGTAAGACAGGATTACGTTTTGCCCATGGTGTAAATATAATCAGAATAGTTGCCTCTTAGTATATTTGATGAACATACTGCATGAGGCAGGCAGGTAGAGGTGAAGTAAATACTTTGGAAAGTTTAAACAATAGCTAAGCCCCAGATAACATGCCTCTTCAGTCACTGGCAAAAGAACTCAATCAAAACACACCACACCATCTCAGGGTACAATTAGGATTTCCTATTTAAGGATTTGGAAATCAAGACATGGAGAAATGAGTAGGTCACACAGCAAATAAAGTGGCATTTGAGGAAGAAAACACAGATGCCCTGACCTTTTTCTCCCTGTTTCAATCAGAAGGTCCATAGTACTTGGAAGTACGCACATATCATTACAGTTCAAGATGATTTCTGGTCATGCAGGCTGTGTGCTACCTCAGATGATCCTATTGTTCAGACCCTCTCATCCCAAGACCCAAATTATCAAATCAGTAAACTCAGGTACTGTGTCACTTCTGCACTAGGGCAAGCCTCCCGTTTTTTTAATCTCTAGTAGATTTTAAGCTGAACATATACCAAGCAACATTTTGAACTGTATTCGCATCATGCTCCTGGTAGATGGGTTAACCAGTAATTACATGGGTATGTATGTTTCCCCCATCAGACTTCCATACCTTTTTATCAGTTCATATGTAACTATGCCAGTTAGTCAAGCGTGTTATAAAAGAAGGAAAAAAGAGAGGCTGCATCTGGTAGGAAATGAAAAATTTATGTTGAGAAAAGACAGGACCACCTGTAAGCATCGGATGCATACTGACACTAAATGATTATTTTAGATTTCTAGAGGATTTTTTAGGGGAAGCTTCTCAAAAGTCAATGAAGGTTCAGTTTTATTTCCACAGAAGTCAATGTGGGGTTTACCATACACTTGAGATGAAGTAGACCAGTACTGCATATTGTGAAAATCTTACCCCTAAATAGAACCAGGTTTATATAAAAAACCACAACAGAACAAAAAAAAACCCCAACCCAACAAAACCCAAGCCATCAACAATTGAGTAACTTGTACCCAACTGTACAGTTGAGAAACTTTTGTGTTCCTTAATCAGATAAAGGAATACAATGAACAGAAATGGACATTATTTCGCATCCAGGCAGAGCTGGTGCTTTCCAGCACACAAGCCTTATTTTCAGAATTGCTTGAGCCTTGCTGCCCAGCTCATCCATGCAGCCAGAGGGTTTTCCTGTGGCCTTTTTTAATCTGTAAAGTTACTGAATATACTAGAGAAGCACCTTTTTCTCTTTCTACTTGCTTTTGCCATTCTGAACTGGTAACAGGAATAGAAATAAAAAGGTAATTCTGTGAGGTTCTTCTGGGAGATAGAAAGTAGGTGAGTAGAGTGCTCTCTAGCCTTATGAGGTCAGAAAGCATAAACCAGTTCCCCATCAGCATTACAAGTTTTGGACTGCCCTGTTCCTCTCCCAGAGCAAAGGCAATGGTTTCCAATTCTGAAGTTGTCTAGGTGCTGTTCGTACCTGATCCCTGATGATGCAGTGGGGTTCAATACTGAAGAGCTATCCTGGTTTTTACTGTAGTTCTGTTCAAAGTAAGTTAAATGGCCAGAGTTTCCTCTGGCACTTAGAATCTGAATGGTCCCTTATTTTGTGGACAAGAGGAAATTCACTTCCTAGTGGTGTTCATGACAGAAATAGGTGAACTGTCCACTATCTGTTATGGCCATGTTGGAGCCTGGATCCTCTAACAACTGTATCAAAAGCAAGCTTAAGATGGAGGCGATCTGGCTACCAACTGGTCTTTACTCATAAGAAATAGACATCTGCATTCTTTGTATCCCTGGATTGTAACTCAGGAGGGACAATCCTCATTCTGAATGCCATGCTTACTCTCAGCATGAGGTGTGTAGCAAAGAAGGCACTGAAAGAAAGCATTAAGGCTAGGATAACATCAAAGAAAATGCTTCAGTTTTTATTCTCCCTTCCATGGTGGATTAATTAAAACAGAATGAAACACCAGCTCACTTGAAAATAAAAGCAAATGTGTGTATGTAGACTATGGCAGTTTATTCTAAAAATCAAAGTAAAATCTTCCTGTCCTCAAAACACAGTTCTACTGACGTAATGCTCTAGTGATGTAATCCTCTGCCTCACTTTCTTGGACGTACCTTCTCAAATTCCCTGGCCAGCACATGGGTGCTTTGAGATTTTTGATGTGCTGTGTCACTGTGTTGGCTTTTAGAGCTCTGACAGGTAACTCTGCTGGACCTAGTATCTGCTGATAATACATTGTGCTTGGCACAGGATGTGAAGGAATGTTACTTTATTGCACTAACCCTCTCCCCAAGCTTTGAAATAAAAAGTTCAGACAGGGTCCCCACTGAGCGCTCAGCACGCAGAGTGGTGGTGACTGTAGGAAGTAGGAGCTTTTCAGACAGAAGGAGTCTAAGTAGACAACCTCAGTCTATGCAGTCCTTTGAGTTAGCAGTTGCATGGCACAGTATCCTTGTTATCCGAAAAAAGTGTCTAATGATTTTTTTTTTCATAACTTTGTGCTTTATTTTATTTTACAATGGCTACACCCTGTATGACAACATCCTGTCTAGCATGTAAACACGGCTGCTGAATACAGACCTAAGCTCCACCAAACCATTCCCACAGCCCAGACAGAGCTGCCTCCTGCCTTGGGACACACCAAGACAGTTGCAACACTGAATATCATTCAGCTGGAACTATGAGACACTTTAATTATTTGAAAAACATAAATACAGTGAGTAACAAAATAAGTTCTTGAGTAGCAGTCAAGGTAAACTCTGTGTGTGTAAAAGGGTTGTAAGAGTGAAATCTCAGGGAAGTAATGTGGAAGCCAATTGTAATCAACAGCTTACTTTTCATGTGTTCAGTGAGGAAACACTTAATTGTTTTCCCAGCTTTATGAGGCAAGGTGCCTCATCATGCTTTTTTCCTGTGCATTATGAGGCAAGGTGGGCTGCCAGGTCAAACTGGTGGTGTGCTACTGACTTCCTCTCTAGTCTTGGGCAAGTTGGTGATTCAGTTTGGGTTTTGTTAGCTGGGAAGAATGCTGTGGATTTCTACTATCAACAGCTTGTGAAAATTGTTGATATATTGACCAGGCTCATTGATCTGAGTAATATGTTTATCTGAATAAGTGTGTGAGTCTTTGGTACGTTGTTATTAACACCTTTATGCACTCTACTCCTGTACTTTCTCAAAGACAAGGTGCTTACATCTAAATAAATGTACATTTTTGACTTTTATTTCAGTGCATGAACATGAGGGCAGAGAATAGACATCCAGTTGTGCAAATCTGCTGAACAGGTCCTTCATTATTTGTGGCAAAATTAGTTTTTTGGACATTACTGATTAGAACAAGACACAGTTATTACTGAGGATATCAGCTGTAGGAAAGAAACGCTCTCTCAGCTTTATACCACATATCCCATTCTTTTGTCAGCTTACATTATAAATAAATAACAAAGCAATTTGACACATGCCCATTGATTAAAAATAAAAGTTGTCAGAGTGAGAGGAGAAAGACAAAAATATGAATTATTAATAACAATATTAAGCAATGCAAAAAAGATGCTTAACATGCAGGAAAGTCCCTGAAAAGTCGCTTAGTGAAGGGGAAAGAAAGGACAACTATGTCCTCCACTGCTCCACTACTAATTTGGGGCCTTTTTTTCTCTTCCTGGGCCCTTGGAGGACGATCAGAGAAGGGCAATCCTGTTAATTTTTCCCTCATTTAACACCTCTGGTATTGTACCACCTGCAAACATGGAGACGTCATGTAGGGAATGAAGTCAGATTAAAGCAATCACATTACGTCATGACTGGGATCAGCCATTTTATATTTCTGAGCAATCTTCCTGGCAGTGGTGTTTGAATGATCAACTGACAACTCTGACAACATCAGTTCGAGGAATTAAGCTGATTTATACTCAGTTTCTGAGTTTCATATACCACACGTAGCTGTGATTTAGGATGCAGCTATAAAGGTGTGCAAAAATGCTAGTAGTAGTTTATGCTCTGTGTACTTTGTGATGCTCCAGTTGATAAAACCTAAGCAGTAGCCGAGTAGCTGGCATAATTATGCATCTCTTTTCCCACCTTCTGTTGCTTATTTTTGTTGCAACTATTTAAATGCTTTCATTTATCAGACCAGTTTGAATGGCTGTTGGGTGCGTTGACCATCCTAGCAATAGTTAATTTTCCGTCTGTGAGGATCAGGTTGTTGTTTTTCACTGGAGAGGACGAAAAAGAATACTTGCAAGGAGCATGAGAGACAACTGCACAGCTTCTACAAAAGCTGTAGAAACCCCATCAGTAACAATCCTTGTTTGCTGAGGACCGGTCTAGCTCCAAAGCAGGTACGGTCTGTGCTGTTGTGACAGAAGAGCTTTCCTGGTAGTGTAGCACCAAAGGTTAAAGTGACATCACCTGTAGTGGAGCACCCCATATTAGACTTCCCGTGGCCTGTCTGAGCATTCTATTACTTGGAGCTGGAAAGATGACATCATCTTGGGGGGAAAAAAAAGAAAGAAAAGACTGCAGGAGCAGTAAGGTTCCTACCCTGTGCTTATGATGTTAATGTTTTGAATTAACAAACTGTTAATGAATTCACAACATGATCTCCCAATTATTGTGCTTTAATTCTGGAAAGCTCCTTTTTATGCATCTTTGGTTCAAGTAAGGGGTAAGCACTTGTAGCTTTTGTGGATTTCATTAAGTGCCAGAAACGCTCAGGGCCTCTGAAAACCAGGGTCAAAAGATCTTCTTGCTGGCATTTAGTTGCATATGGTGCAGGTACTTCCATCCTCATTTGGACTCCCTTTGCAGTCAGTTAGAGAACATTAGGCTCTTAGAGGTGTGATTCAGCCTGTCACAGGGAAAGGCGTCTGAAACAGACCCTCGTATAAAGGCTCATGTCTGGTCATAGACTATAAAGGAAGTCTGGCTGTCTGAGGTTCTTCTATGCATGGTGCCTCAAGCTGAACAACTGAACTCAGGGAGTTGTCCTAGAAATATTAGTTTTTGCTTTCCTGTTTCTGTGGGTAAAGTGGAAGCACTGTGCTGCATTGCAGGTTATGAGAAGATGGACCTTTCTTACTTGGAGCATAATTACAGTAATGAGACTTCTTATTAGCTCCTAAATGCCTTGCATTTACATTTTACGAGCTCTTTTTAGTTTCACATGCACTATGAGTAAAGATTAGCTGTGTGGATATGTCTTGTTAGTCTCAGCATGGGTACCTTACGCTATTGCTGGATTTGGCTGTATATGAAATTATTGGTCTCTCTCTTAAATATTAATTGATGTAGCCTGACTCCCCTTAGTACTTCTAATCTGTTACATCTGATCCTTAGGGTTTTGGTGAACATTAATTTCTGCATTAAAAGACTGAATTTAAGATAATTTCATTGGTTTGAAGAAGTTACAGAAACCAATAGTTGCTTGACAGAGCCTGAGCACAAACCAAACTGAGTGAAGTGGAATGGCTTCTGGGGCAGGACTGAGACGATGGAGAGGGAAACAGCTGCCCTTTCTCACACATACCCAGAACTATCAGCTAAAGTCAGATAAAGATATGTTAAAAGATCCTAGCGTATTATGCCACTTTCTGTTGGGACTTGAAGGCAATCATCTAATAAATTGGTTTAGACTGCTGGCATCATATGTAACCTTATTCTAAAACCTTATACAAATGTCTGCAAGGGAATCTTTGAAGAGCTTTGTCCTCTGGAAAGGAGATTCTTGAGAAAGTGTGTAGGCTTTGAAATTCAGGGTTAAGACAACCTTTGATAAGGAATTTTTAAAATCTGGGAGAAAGCACTTTAATAATACCGTTATAGTACTTTTCATCAGTCTTACTGCACCCCTGTGCAGTATTTCAGCTCTGTAAACTGAAGCATATTTATGTTAAATGATTTGCCCAATATCTTATCATGGGTAAGTGGCAGGCTAGAAATGGAACCCAGGAGTCCTAATTTGATTTCTTGTTGAATTCAGAGACAGTATACTGCCTCTGAAAGAAAAACACTCAAGAATTCAACAGTAGCACTCAGCATGAGGAGTCTCCCTTTTCAATAAATGTGTGGTTATAATATGTCTGTGCTCCGCTGACCGAGGTCCCCAAGGTTGCTTTCAATCCAAACCCATGTCTCCTTTGTGGGTGCACATTGCGCTACCAAGTCTTCCAGTGCTCTAAACCAAAAGTCTCGTTCTTAATGGACATACTGGGGGAAATAGAGCCATCGGAAAGTACCACCACTGCCAGTGAAAAAAGCAAGTATGAGTGAAATAAAAAGAAACTGTAGAGTCATAAGAATGTAGGCTGCAGTTTGAGCGCTTCTACCAGCATTGGGCTTCTTTTTTTAGAAGAGGGAAGATGAGACAGCAGATGATACTGTTTATCTTAAAACCCCTGCCTAATTGTATTTATGATCTCTGTGACATCTTGAATAAATATGGAAAAGCCTCTGTGTTTTCAAATTTGTATTTTGAAACTTGACAACCTGCTGAGTGAGCTTTACAGGGAGGTATTTCTGGGTTTTGAGAGAAGTCTCTTCACGTCAGCTTGTCTTCCCAGTAGCTTTTGCAGTGCGTGAAGAAGGGAGGTGAGAACAAGAGCCAATAATACCACCCTGCAGCATCTGGGCAAACATTTGAAATCAGTAGGTTAAGTGTGTTGGCTGGTCTAAAAGACTAGCACAGGCTCTGGATCTAGTCAGGAAAATCCAATCTCATAATCTTGAAAGAAAAATTCAGTAGTCGGGGAAGTGTGCCCCAACGTGATTTGTTCAGTCAGGACCTTGTGAATTCCTGTCAGGATGGAGCTCGATGTATTTATAAAACGCAGAAGTGATGCTCTCTCTTAGAATTCCAAATTTCCCTCAGTCAGAGGAAATTTTGCTTGCTGCAGCCAGTTTAATTTGCAGAGATAGAGTATGAATTTCCTCAGCCAAGACATGGAGGACATAAAGTGCAGTTTTGTGAGCAGAGTTTTTCCATTAATAACTTCTTTTGTGTTTTCCAGAAACAAAAGGAATTTGACAATTTCACTTTGTTAAGTTTGTGCTGGAGATAAGAAGGTGTGAAAGCAATGAGTAGCCATAAAGGCACACATGCACTGTTTGCACAGTAGGGGCTCAAACATGGGTGTTTGTTAATGCGTGAGATGCTGTGAGATGCACCTCCTGGACTTCAGCTGCTTTTCTCAAAAGACTGCTATCTCAGAAGTCGTAGGGCATATCTACTAGCCATGTCCAGATGTGCTTAAGCCCTAGGTCTTTTCTGATGGCACTTGAAAGCTATGTTTAAGCAAATGTCTTGAGCCCTAAAACCCAAACTTTACATACTCGTAACCAGATCTAGTGCATGATTTATCATTGTTAATCCTACCACAGAGTACTTTAGGAGGAATCCTTTTATAGCAGTTATTAGAGTAATTTCTGACTTTGTTAAAGTAGCGTGCCATATAAAGAAAGGAGGTCAGATCTAGACCAGTTGATTGTGTTAATGCTCATTTGATTACACCAGTGATCTTCTGGCAAGTTAAATGAGCCCACAGGTCAAACTTTTTACTGATAAATGCTCATTCTAAGTGTATCATGCACTGGGGTGTGTGTGTGTGTGTGTGATGGGCAGCATATAGTTTAACTGCTCACATACCTGACACAGTATAAAAGCCCCCTCAGCACATTTGCTGAGTGGTGTAAATATGACTTGAGTTCCCAGGTTGCCGTGTATTCATGCCCACTAATCATAGAAAAATTTACTAAAAGTTGAATTGTTGTATTTCAGTTCTGTATGAATCGCAGTGCATATCAAACAAAAGTGAAAAAAACCTATTTATGTCCATGTTACTGAAATCTGTGCAGCATAAGAGAAGGAAGTATCTGCCATTTGTTAAATTCTGGACTATGAAGGAATAATGTCTATTATCTGAAGTTCTCAAGGTGTATCCCATATTTTTTAAATGGTTGGATTATATAGTGTCTAGCATGTTTTGATCTTGTCTTATTTTATAGGTATTGTTAATGGCACTATTTTGTTTAAGCTGGTAATATAAGGTTAGATATCATGTCAGGTTATCAGCTAATCGGACATGATCGGTCTGGTCCACTGAGTTCTTTTCTTGAAGACATAATCCTTATTAGAAGCAACACTGTGAAGTCTGAACCTTTTTCTTCCATTTCATGCACTGCAGTTCATGCAGTGATTTTCTAGCATAAAAAAAGAATAACATATTTTGCAAACACTTTTCTCAGCCCTTACTCCAGCAAAATTCCCATGGACTTCAGTAAGTATTTTACCTCAGTAGAAGACAACTAAAAAGTATTCCAGGATTTGGTGCTGTATTTAGAGGGACTCAAAAGGATAGATTTCTTTGGTGGTGAAATCTGAAGAGCTTTTTAATACTGCCAGTCCTGTTTAAACCTTTTCCAGAAAGCAGTTTATAGTTACTTTCCTCATGTATTTAGTTGACTGTCAGCAATGAAAGGTTTCATTTCATGAAACTTCACCTAGAACCAAATTTGGAGGATAGAAATTAGCAAGATCAGTTTCTTTGGTTTTATTCTCCAAGATGTTAATCTTCTACATCGGACTGCCTATAAGCATAGCATGGGAGAGAAACTGTAAACCCGCCAAATGATCATGCAGTGGAATAAGAAACTGTTACTCTGGCAGACTTGGTGTTAGTTCAGGATATTGTAAGTTGTGCTTTTTCTTTTTTGTGTATTTTATACCTTCGTTTTTCATATGCCCTACCTGGTAAAGGCAGGGTCCATGATATCTGCTTACTCTGACAAATTTATTTTGATTGTTCCCAGTCCTTGGAGAAAAGGGAAGCCACTGTCACTTTGGTGATTTGTCTTCTGGTTTAAGACTCGGCATAGGAGATAAGAAGAATGAGGATCCCATCTCTAGCTATCACCCAGGATCCTTGAGTGAACTCCAGCCAACTATTTCCAGTGGTGGTGATAGCATTGCTTAATTCACAAGCCAGAAGGCCCGGAGGTAGACCAGAACAAAACTCTCATAAATCAGGAGGAAATCATTAGAGACCTGCTAGGCCAATTAGACATTCACAGGTCTATGGGGTCTGACAGGTTCCACCTAAGGGTATTGAGGGACCTGGCTGACATGCTTGCCAAACCCCTTTCCATCATCTACCAGCAGTGCTGGCTGACTGGGGAAGTTCCTCTGGACTGGAGGCTGGCAGATATTGCACCCATTTAAAAGAAGGATCGAAGGAAGGGTCCAGGAAACTGCAGGCTGGTCAGTCTGACCTCAGTGCCAGGGAAGATCATGAAATGGGTCATCTTGAGTGCTATCACATGGCACATGCACAACAGCCAAGTGATCAGGCCCAGTCAACATGGGTTTACGAAAGGCAGGTCCTGCCAAACTAACCTGAGTTGGTATAGTGTACCTTGACTTCAGCAAAGCCTTTGACACCATTTCTCACAGTTCTCTGCTTGAGAAACTGGCTGCCACTGGCCTGGTGAGGCACACCCTCTGCTGGGTAAAAAACTGGCTAGATTGCCAGGCCCAAAGAGTTGTGGTAAATGGAGCTAGATCCAGCTGGAGGCTGGTCACAAGTGGTGTCCCCCGGGGCTCAGTTCTGGGTCCAGTTCTGTTCAATATCTTTATCAGTGACCTGGACGAAGGGATTGAATCTTCCCTCAGTAAGTTTGCAGATGACAGTAAACTAGAAGGAAGTGTTGATCTGCCTGAGAGTAGGGAGGCTCTTCAAAGGGATCTGGACAGGCTGGATTGATGGACTGAGACCAATGGGATGAGGTTCAACAAGACCAAGTGCAGAGTCTTGCACATGGGACATAACAACCCTGTGCAGTACTACAGGCTTGTGTGAGAGTGGCTGGAGAGCTGTCAGGCAGAGGACCTGGTGAATATGAGCCAGCAGTGTGCCCAGGTGGCCAAGAAGGCAAATGGCATCTTGGCTTGTATCAGAAATAATGTGGTCAACAGGTCCAGGGGAGTAATTGTACCCCTGTACTTAGCATTTGTGAGCCTGCACCTCAAATACTGTATTCAGTTTTGGGCCCCTCCGTACAAGAAAGACATTGAGGCCCTGGAGTGTGTCCAGAGAAGGGCAACCAGGCTGGTGAAGGGGCTGGAGAGCAAACCCTATGAGGAGTGGCTGAAGGAGTTGGGGTTGTTTAGCCTGGAGAAGAGGAGGCTGAGGGGAGACCTTATCTCTGCCTACAGTTACCTGAAAGGAGGTTGTAGAGAGGTGGGTGTTGGTCTCTTCACCCAAACAACAGGTGATAGGATGAGGAGGAATGAACTCAAGCTGCGTCAGGGCAAGATCAGGTTAGACATTAGGAAAAAATTTGTCACTGAAAGAGTTATTGAGCACTGGAACGGGCTGCCCAGGTAGGCGGTTGAGCAGGTGAGGTGCTATAGGGTATGTTTTGGACTTGATGATCTCAAGGGTCTTTTCCAACCTTGTGATTCTGATTCTGTAATTCATGATCACAAAGTGCTTTGGGCTCATGGGATAAAAAGCAGGATAGAAGTGCAAAGTATTATTAATGGCGTGAATGCTTGACATACTTAATCTACGATGTTACATATCATTTTGAGGATGGGCACATTACCGGAATGCGAGCGACTCAACTGAAAGTAATTATAGTTATGTCTTTAATTGAGAAAACCAGATTCTTAATCAGTACATCACAGTTTCAGCCCTCGTGATAACTTTCTGCTTACGTTTATGGATCAGTTTAGTTTATCTGACTGACATAGGGCCTAGGAACTGGATTCCCACAGCATCTTCTGAGTTTGCGAAACATGCAGTCACTTCTGGTATTGATGGCTGGGAATTTCTCTTCCTCTCCTAGCTGGACTCACCCAAGCTTTCAGCTGTGATTTAATTTCAAAAAGCGACATTATGATGTGAGACTTGGTTCTTCCCCTTTTCCAGGAACTGGGGGAAGAAATATGTGTTTCCTTAGGAACTCTGTAAAACACAGCATTCATTCCAGTTGCATTTACACTGGGACAAATCTCGCCCTGGTTTATCTTAATGTGAAATTTGCCACTGTGTCTCCAAAGCCAGGATTTGGAATTCTGGGGTCCATTCCTAGAGAGTAGGAAGCACTTTGTTGATTGGCCACTTTGTGAAGTCATGGATTTGCTATGATAACCAGCTTTTCTCATGAGCAACTCACGACTACGAGTCTCTTTTTGTGGAATTTCTGTGTTTATGCATGAAGTGAAAACCAGAGGGGTGTGCACACCTAGATTAATGTTTTACTTTGCTGGCAGTGGTTGCATTTTTACTGCAAGTGTCATAATATCTGATGTTTTTCTTAGAGATTCTACTCTTGAAGTAAACAGATAATGTCAAGATCTTTGTTTTTTGTTTGTAAAATAAGTTTCTGGTCCTTGTGATTGGAGGGAAAACACTGAATTTATGATCAAAGCATAATACAAAGACTCAGAAATGAGGAAAAATATAAATATAAAAGCTACTTATTAGATTGGTTAATAATATCTTAACAGCATGTTCAATTTTTCAGAGGAAAAATGGTGAAAATGGTGAAAAGCAGGAGTGGAAACAGCATGACATCAGGATCATCAGTAGCTCTTTTGCAGTTTATTTTCAGTTTGGTCTAAGGAATGTGGTTTGAATACTAGCTTTGAAATCCCTGTGTGAGTTGAATCATATCTACAGTATCAGCAGCAGGACTAGGACTACAATTCTCACCTTCACGGCTCTACAAAGAGCAAGTGTAGCAGTGAGATTTTATTACATATTTTGCTAGTCTTTTAAACAAAGATTGCTGAAACTGTTCTGTCTGGTATTACTTACCTGTGTCTTTATTAACTGACCAAGAAATGCACTACTCATCCTTCCTCTGTGTGATGTTTCTGTGCCTCAGCCTGCTTGCTTGCCTAGATTTCTTCTTCTCTCCCCACTTACAAGTGTTTGGGTGGTGCAAGTACTTAGTAAACCAAATTTCTACATTATTTTCTAATATTCTGCTGGTTTAACTCCTTAAATTAAGATCGTATGTTTAAGCAAAAGGTATGTGTCTGTTCAGACACTAGTCATTAGAACTGCTACAGGAATTACTCAGTGGAAATATAAGTCCTTTATGTTATGGGAATCAGACTGCGTGATGCTGAGGGTCTTCTGTGGCTCCAAGGGCTGTGAAATAGCTTTCAGAACTTAAAATGAATGGTTATGAATAATTTGGGGGTTTTCTCTGTAAATTCCATTACAAAAATAACAATAACAATAAAACTGCAAATAAAATAGTTTGTCTGCCTAGGGAATTGTGTAGTTTGTTATTTGTTGTGCTACCCAGTCCCAAACAGAATTAGGGACCGTTTCTAGTAAATGTTTGAGCAGAAATCAAGACATTGCCTCTGCTTTAGATTTTCATAATCTACATCAGCCTTTCATGCAAATGAGAGGAGACATTGCTATGGGCAAAATGTCAAAGGACATTTTTGAGATTATCGCGTTGTAGAGATGGGCCCAGCTATTGTAAATCCCATCTGAATGGTGCAGAACACAGTCAGAACAGGACTGTTCTGGGGATGAAACAAACCGGTGTGAATTCTGCCTTTCTTTTGGAGGCTAAAAAAATATGTAATTAAATAAACTCTGTTGAAAACTGACTTCCAGAGAGAATACTTCTGATTTTCAGCTGAGAGTTTTCCACCAAAATTCTTCATGTTTTCAGTAAAACATTTGTCTTGTGAAACCCCTGTTCACCTGCAAATACAGTTTTTGTTGATGTTTTCACAAATACATTTCTGGTTTTGTCAGCCTTTGTTGGGGAGAAGTTGGAACCTAGCAATAGTGGCCTGTGGCTCACTGGTCTTAGTGACTGTCGTGCTTTGAAAACTTGTTGAAGGGAACCTAAAAATGGATATGACTTCCTAAGGGCAAATGCCAAGCCATCTTCCATAGACTTTTGGAAGCTGTTGGGATTCTTACTGCAGTATTCTCCTGCTAGAGTGTAACCAGAAATAGAATTGTTTGCCAACAGATTTTAGGTAGAGAGTATCTCTAGAATTCGAAGTCAGGTCCTAGCTCTGTTTTGCTAATGGGAGAGAGAGGAGGCATCTTTCTTTCTCTTGCCTTTATTCTTATGTTTCCTAAACATCATGTCTACTTGCAAAAGAAAGTAGAGGGATATCCATTGCATTTCCCTGCCTTTCGCCCCATTATAGATATTCACAGAATCATAGAATATCCTGAGTTGGAATCATCAAGTCCAGCTCCTGGCTCCAAACAGGGCCAGCCAGAGCATGTGACTGAGCGCATCATTCAGACACTTCTTGAACTGAGCCAAGCTGGGTGCTGTGACCTCTTCCCTGGGGAGCCCGTTCCAGTGCCCGACCACCCTCTCAGTAAAGAACCTCTTCCTAATATTCAACCTAAAACATCCCCTGTTGCAGCTTCATGCTGTTCCCTCAGGTTCTACCACTGGTCACCAAAGAGAGGAGAGATCATCACCCGCCCCTTCGCTCCCCCTCATCAGGAAGCCATAGACCGCCATGAGGTCTCCCCTGAGTCTTTTCTTCAAGCTGTACAAACCAAGGGACTTCAGCCTCTCCTTGTAAGACTTCCCCTCCAGATCCTTCACCATCTTCGTTGCCCCACTATGGACATTCTGCAATATTTTTGTGTCCCTATTGTACTGTGGTGCCCAAAACTGCACCCAGTACTCAAGGGGAGTACAAATCTCCTATAGTGAGTAAATCAGAGCAGGTGACAAGACTGCTGCTACCCCAGACAGCAGCATAAGGAAACTGGCTGTACAGAGCAAGTTTTCCCAGCTCTGTGTTTATTAAAGTTTTGAGGAAAGGCAGGAGCACTGAAAGCTTTCTGGAAACTTTAAAAAAAAAAGAAAAGAAAAAAGCATCAGCTGGCATTTGGTGTTGGGGATTTTATACAAGGCTGACACAAAACCAAAATCTTAAGACTCTATTTTCATCCAGTAAATCTTAGGAGCTCCTTGAAAGCTTAAAACTTGATTTGCTAGACCACTTTAGAACAGCTGTAGGGCTGTTGTCTTTTAAATTTGTATCATTCTATTTCCCATGATCGGGTGGATGTTTTTATGGACCCCGAGGAATAAAGGTAAAGCTACAGAGAAAATGGTGAGTCTGTCCTATGGATACAGTTTAGGATGGGGGCGGAGTTCTGTGTTAACAGGTCTTAAACAGAATCTTTGTACTGCCACAGAAAGACAAAGGACACTGTAATATTTAAATCAATCTGAGTTTCCTCCTTCTAAAAATAAAATAAAGGAAATGGTGCAACTTGGCAAATACATTTTGACCTCATGCTATTTTTACAAGTCAGACAGATGTGCAGCCACCGATAAGCTGGTACCCAGGACGAGCTATCAAATCAGGAATCTGTGGACTCACTCTTCAAATCCCAGCACTAATCGCGATGATAAAGAGCTACCTTTCGATTAATCCTGCCCTGGACTTTAGACGAAAGATACTGCAGTTTAATTACTGAGTGAAATCCACTTTGTCTGATCTGCCAGTCTGCACTGTAATGTCATAATATAATCAGCTTCACCCCTGTCTGAAGCTCTAGGGCTGTGAAGTCCAAGGACTTGTTTGATTGGAAGAAATAAAACGATGTTCAAACAACCACCAGCCACAGTGCTGTAATTACCAAAATCTTGTTTGCATCTGTCTGTCATTTTCACCATTGTATTTTTCCTGACACGAAGAGGCAAGGAGAGATCATGGTGGATAAGAACAGCAACCTGAGAGGTGACAAATAAGACGTGGGAGGAAATAGAAAAATGTAGAAAATCATAATTGTAAAATATTCAGGCTAATTAAACTGGGTCTCCTTCTAACATATTTCCCATCGGCTTCAGTGACACATGCCGGTTCAAGCAAAGCCAGCCATCAGTACTGTCATCTCATAATTAAAACCTGTAACTGATCTGGGAGTGTCTCCACCAGAGGTTCCAGTGTGGGGATACAGAGTCGTGTGAGTGTGAGAAATCTTATTTCTACCCATGTGAGAGAGGCAGCGGGGCTGCCGCAGTGTCAGATGTCCCTCCCACCCCCCCTTAGGAGATGTTAGCCACGATGTGCAGGGCGTATTTCTTCAGACAAAGGAAGAGCCCACGGCTTACTGATAGGCATTGCTTAACGTGTCTCACACAGGTATATCACTCAGCTCCTACAGCTGTGTGGGAACTTACTGCAATGAGTCTCACTGAAAGCAAAGGGAGGATTTAGGACGCTCCTGATCTCTCAGTGTCGGGCCTTCTTTCTCCCTGACCTCCTTTATTAAGAGTGCAGCCAGGGAGCATCAGCAGCAATTTCTCTTTTGCTTACCATGGAGAGGGTATTTTTTCTGGAGAAATTCATTACCTTTTCCAGGCTTGTTTCACAGAGCTCACTGTGTACCAGTGGCTTCCCATCACCTCTGACCTCAACTGAACCAGGTCATTAAGAAGAGGTGAGAAGATCCAAAATTTCCAATACATGCTTTGTTTTGATATTTTTCTGACCGTACCAGGGAGGTTGTGGTACTGGTATGGAAAAAATAACGGGCAGAGCCCTGAAAAATGGTTTGCTCTCAAGTTACTGCTAGACATAGCTGCTAATGACCAGGAAAGGAAACACATTTTTTATCTACCTGCAGCCTTTAGGGAGGGCACTCTATTCTCTGCTGGCTAGGTGAAGTCTGGTTGAATTTGCTGACATCTTCTGAATGCTTAGGCTTTCTTCTCTCAATCACCCTGAAAATCCTGATTTATCTCATCGTACTTTCTCATCGTTCCGTGTTCAACACTCTTCCCTTTGCATCTTTTGTGTCTTTTGACTGTTGCCAGTCAGATCTTCCTTTTTCTTTTTCTCATGTGGTGTATTCTGTACAACCTTTATCATCTGGTTCTCACTTCTGACTCTGTTCCACCCTTCTAGCATGGAGATCTTGTGCCATCACTCTTCTCCCAGCTCCTCTCCCCTAAAAGCACCTGCAATCTCCATTTCTGTCCACCTGTTTTTATAGAATGAGCTGGTAGACCATCACAGTGAATCACAGCAACAGACTGATGATGATCCCTGTGCTGTTTCCTCCTCAAGGGATGGGCTTGTTCAGCACTTGTGAGCAAAGAGGACAAGCACAGGGTGAGACAAATAGTCTTTAGGTATCCTGGACTTAGAGCCTGCACGTAGATTGCCGTGAAAAGACCAGTAATCCTCTGTATTGCAAAATCAGAACAATGTCATGGGGCAGAGGCTGGGGATGAAGAAGAATACCAGACAGCAGTTGTTAGCAGTACGTGTCTGTGCCTTAAACTTGCAGTGCATTTACTTTCTTCTTCTTCCTTTTGTACCCCGTAGCTGACAGCGGTGCCTAGCATTGCCTGTCAGTAGGGATGGCATGCAGGGTGTTTTGCAATGGAAATCTGGCTTTAAACCTAACTGGGTTTGTCACTAGTGTTTTAACTTCTGAATGGTATTTAAACATTACAGTCTGCAGACTCAGTTCCAGCAGGGTCTATCCAGAGGAGGCTGTCTAGAGAATCTCCTCCGAACCAGCTTTGACCAGCAGCAATGGCCCTAATGCTTTATTTGTACAGTACTTTTGCCCTCAGTCTAATCCTTTGCTTTAGAAACAGAAATGTCAGGAGGAAGATGTGCGCAGCTTCTTTTAAATCCCAAGAGAGTCTTTTTCAGCCTGAAGGAGTCCGTCTAGTTACATGGCCTTGCTAATGCCAGTCCGCTGCACTGATAATCTTGCTTCCCAGGAGAAAAGCATCAGGGGAACCTGAACAATAGTTGTATGGTCAGTTACTGCAGAAATTATTCCTTTTGCAAATGCAAGGATAATGGAGGGCATAGGGGAGCGTATAATAGCACTTAAAAAGAAAGGAAGAAATTAGTGCATATTGATCAGAATAAATTGTGTTCCTTTGCAACAGGAAAAGTATACATGCAGGTAGAGTACAGGTTTAGTGGGGGAAAACCTTGTTATGATGCCCAGTGACACGAAGTTCCTACCCTTCTAAAGACCTCAATTCATATTCCAGTGTTGGGTATGCTTACAAACATAGAGACTGGGTGTTCTTACTGTAATGTCTGTCATGTACTGTGATGTGTGAAATGTTGGGTCCATGATGTTGGGCTGCAGCCCAGGTACAACTTTGGGGCTTTCTGCATAGACGTGGCACAGGTTCTGGGGTAGCTTAAGACTACCATTGTGTTATTGGGTCTGCCATGTGAACTTGTCAGAAGGCCTGATTCGGGGTGTTCGTGGCTGTAGGCATTGTTTAAGCCTCTTACACCTGCTCTGGAGAAATTAATTTCTCATGTCTCTCTCACTGAGTGATGCTTGTAGGTCCCACTTGTCTTAGAATAGATGCCAATAGGAACCATGCTGCTGCTAGCTCCAGTGCTGTCTGAGCTAATGATTTTTTTGCTGTGTAAAATGAAAGCAGATGATCTGTAGTTAGAGGAAGTAGCACAGATAGGAGGAGACTATAGAAGCAAGAGTATAGGCAAGCAGAAGAATGATCTGAGGACAGGAGAAGAAAAGTGGTAGGCTCAAATCCCATCCTTCATTGCCCATGAGGTTGTCTAGGCTGGTCTTTCAGTATTTATTCCTTAGCCCCCATGCTACTTGCTCACTCTTGTATCCATGCTCAGATAAGCTCTGCAGTTTAGACTGAACTCCACATGCACATGGCTCACGAGGTCATGTTTACAAATACACCAGTTTCAGCTTCCCAAATTAATTTCTAGTTACTGAGATGTCTTTTACTAATTCAGGGGTAGGTTTTTCCTGGATTAATGAAAGCAGAATTTAATTTAAGATGATGACAAAATCAGAGCGTGAAAAAAAGCAGCAATGAAATTAAATAATACAAAGTGTTAGCATCATATTCCTAGGTCCCATGTGGCATAAACCAAATCTATCAGAAGTAGAGTGATACTTGTGTATATCGGGAACAGTTCCTCTCAGATGCACAAATCAAATCCAACTCATGGAGAATCAGGAGCAAAAGCTGAATCTCAAGCCTGCTCCTTGATGTGCAAGGTACTGGGAAGTTACACACTTTCTAATTGAAAAGCCTTTGATGAAGAGAACTTTCTGGTCACTTCTGCTGACAGATATTGAAAACTCGAGGGTTTTAGGTCTGAGGGCAGTTGGCCAGTGTATTGTTTTTTGAACATTCAAAAGCTGTTATATCTGTCCCAATGAAGAAAACAAAACCCTCCACCACTAGCCTGCTCTAATTAATATTACCCCCAACCTAGCAACAAACCTGATGGCGGTTCGCTCTCCTTTTTGTCTAAGCATGTCACTTTGTGCACCAGGGAGAGGGGCTGTGCTAAGAACACCAAGGAAGGAGAAGAGGAGCCAAGTCCTCTGCTCAGCATAGAGGAGGTAGAGCATACCCTGCAATTGCCTGGGCTGACTCATCCATTCGCTAATGAGTGCCCTGCTGATATGCCATGGCCACTGGTCAGATCACCTTGGCATTCACCAGAAGGCAGGGCTATGTTTGTATTGCTTATGGCCATGCATACCCCACTTTTTAAACAGAGGTTTAATGAAGCCCCCAAGATTCTAAGAGAGCCAAGTGCCAGAGGAGAGTTAATGTTTTTGGTCTCCGTTTCTCCCGATGATGTTAACAGTGTTCTAAGGGCAGAAGGCAACTGCTAATTGTGATGCAACTTGAATGATTTCATCGCCTTACTCCTCTCACCCGATTGGGACATTCATCAACTCTTTCTGGTCACTGTTGACCTGGGATGCCAGCAATCTGGCAATCTTGAGTAGCAATTTAGCCAACCTGGAGTTGATTTATCCACTCCAGTCTGTTTCTGTAGGTGTTTTTCTTACACAGCTATATGTGGAATATTCTCATGCTTGGAACTGTGTGGAGACTTCTGATTTTGTTGTGGTTTGTAATTGTTTTTTTCACACAGTTAAAGTATATCATGCCAAGGGTGAGGAGAAACCTCATTTTAACATCTTGCTGCCAATCCCCTAAACTACACATTTTTCCCTAAGCCTGCTGCTCTCATAAATCATAAAATGCCCTTTTTGGAAGTGTTATCAGTTGTAGAATCTTTCTCCCCTTTAACATAAAGAGTAGTTGAGAAACCAGTTGGGGAGGTGCAGCTTACTTGACTGTCAGAGCCTCTATTGAATTCATCCACAGGTCTGAAGAGATCAGAATTGTTTGAATTGACCCTTTCTGTTGCCAGTGTGAAGAGAAATCCCTCAAGCTTTTTGCTTTCTTGTCATGTACGGTCTCCCTTTGTCAGTTCAGGTCCAAGGTCCCTGTTTTCATTTTTCTTAGGGATAGCGGGAGCTCTAGCAATATCTGTCGTTATAAAGCCTGCAGTGAGAGAGCGAAAGGCTGAGCAGGAGGGTGTGGGGAGAAGGGTAAAATATACTAGGGGAGTATCTGACCCATGAGTACCTTACGCCATCTCCAAGAACCGCAACCTTATCAAGAATCACAGTTGTGGCTTCTGTGGCAAAGGATGACAACAAAAGCAACTTTGCCCGCCGCAATTATTATTCAGATTTGAGGCCTGGGCTTTAAAACAAATGCATTTGGAGCAGAGATGTGGAAAGGAGGAGAAACACAAGTGTTGCTTATTGGGGGCCCTGCAGACAGAAAATTATTGTGTTTCTAACGCTATTGATTTTTTGCAGCAGCTGATATTTCAATCTGGGTGCAGCATGTCTGAGAGTCTACGCACACTGTCAAGAAGAAATATGATAGTGTCTTAAAAGATTAATAATATCGCTGGTCCTCAGGAGGCCTGTCTTAATTCACTGGCCTGTTCCTTGGCATGTACTGTAATTTATCTAGTCTGATTTGAATAGCAAATGGCAATCGGCTGCCATTAGGGAAATAGGCATCAGTCTTATTGATCCAGGATGGGCTGGATTTTATTTAAGGAGAGCTGCAAAATGTTATTAACTTCCGGATGAGAGGCTGGAGGTGAAGAAATTTTTGCAGTGTTCCAAGGGGGGTGAATTGCACTGAATCTTGAAAGTCATGAAATAGATAGTAAGGGGGGGGAGGCCTGGGGAGAGGAGGGTTTAACTGCATTTTGTTTCCAAAGACACCAGTTATTTCCAGCACAACTGTTTTCTCTCCTGGTCTCTCTGTGTGACTCTGTCAGTGATGTACTCAGTTGCCTTTGGGTGCAGGTGAGGGTACTTTGCATTTGGGGAGAAGGAAATGTGGTGGCTGATCTTCCTGTTGATTCGGATAAAGCTGGTGTTGAATCTTCACTGTGATGCATGAATTTTTAGGTTTTCAGTCCCCCTCACCATATTTAACAGGAGCTGTTTATTTAATCCCCAGGCATCCTGGGCAATATGTGGTCCTCTGCTTGATGTGTTTTTGGAGCAGCCACCAGTGCTTCCTGAGGGGAGCGGCTGATGTGGATAGAAGGGAGGTGAAGCTGCATTGGTTGTAAAGGTCCTGCCCTGGTTCCCAGTTCATACCGGTTCTTGTCAGAAGTCACTGTGAAGAATAAAAAGAGCCTTTGGATAATCTTCAGGTGCTGCAAATGCAGCTTTTTTCAGTGGACGATCTTGGTAAATACCATGCTGAACTGTGGATGTAAGGAATCCTGGTGCAGTTCCCGCCTGTACTAGCAGAGAGAAGAAATCTTGTCGCAGTGTTGTGAGTCTGAAAGCCAGTGCCTGCTTAATAAAACTAAACATGAAGTAAAATTACACCAAATACCATGGGGAATTCCCTGTCTCATGACACACCACTGTGGAATAACCTCCCCAGGGAAGAGGTGGGCCACTTACTCGGCACTCTTTAAAGTTAGATGAGTTAGAACATCAGACGAAACTAGTGTAAGGAATGCCCCAGCTCAGGTGGGAGGATGGAGTAAATGATTAAATACCATAGGTCTTTCCAGCTCTAATCGCAGTAATTCTTTGATACATCAGACTCTCCCAGCAGGAATCACTAGAAAGTAAGATCCAGGAGCGCTGTCTATTAAAAAGCTTATAGAGACTTCCTTTCCAGCAGGAGACACGGTAAGGAATGGTGGAGGAGTTTTGTACATAGGGGAGTTCAAAGCTACCCTCCAGTGCCACACTGGCTGGGGATGCTGCTCTTCAGGGAGCTGTGCAGGGATGGCAGCTCCGGGGAGCTCACAGATCGTCCCACACCAGGCTCTCGGCAGGAGGCACTGGGAAGACTGGGCAGGATTTGCTCCTTCGGGAGGTGGGAAGCACACAGTTCAAAAAGGGGTGGGAAAGGGAGGATGCTCGCAGCTGGGCAGTGGTGGCTCTTTACCTTTGAGAAGCTTGTTTCGGCTTAGAAGAGGGTTTCTCCTCTCTCTTTTTCCAACCACATTCACAATAAGGAGGAGAAGGTGTGGGAACATTTCAGAGAAGTAGCTTCTCATTCCTTGCATTCCTTTCCTTTCGCACCAAAATCGTGAGGATAGAGAATAAAGCGCTACAGGAAATGGCCATGCACAAAAGCAATAAAATAAATTGAAACTGACTTTGGGGTTTTTTTGAGCAGCAGTAATTGCTATACATTGTGATGTTTGCATAAGAAATTAGTTAATGTGTAGGAGAATGACATGTGATACATTTTATTTGCCTGATGACTGTAGTCTCTGAGTGAATGACTTATTAAGGTTAATAAAAAAAAATTTGCTTGTGACTTGTAATAATCCAATTGCTAGAATTTAACGTCCCCTTATGCATAGTTGCCTAAAGGGGGGAAACTAAATTACACATACGTTCTAATGACCGACTGGCTATGCTTTTATTTATTTCTTAATAGCGGTTTGAGAACAAACAATGTGTTCTAAATTGTTGGTCTGTCTGTCTTTCTGCCTGCCTGGGCAGGAACGTTATGGCTTTCTTAATTCTCCTGTGTGATTTATCATCCCCAATTCATTGTTTTGCATAACTCTGCTCAAAATGAAGAAATGTCATTATTTTGCAGTGAAAAAGTTGTCATTTGCATAATGCCTGCCATTAATTATTGTGAGACTAATGCAGTTGTTGATATTTTTAGGGCACAGTGGTACATCCTGCACCTTGTATAATGTCATTCTGAAAACATGGGTAGTTAATAGGTGCCACAACACTGCACAAATGCAAGAAAGGAGGAGAAGAAGAAGAGGAAGGGCACATAATGGAACAAGCTGTGATCTTTATTTAGATTTTTCTTTTCCTGAAATACATGGTGAGAGACAACTATAAACAGAAGCAAAAGATAGGAAGCTATGACACCCAAGAGAATGGGGGAATGAAGAAACAGAAATGTTCCCTTCTGCATATGCTAGTTAAGATGGACCTGACTAGAACTCTCTCATGCTGATGATCCCTGGAATTTGAGAAAGCCCATGGCAGTAGTTAGTGACTGTTATCCCATAGCCGGCACTTTTTCCCCTCGGAGAAGTAATTTGTTATTTCTTTTAGTGGCTTATTTATTTTTACAATGGAGTTATTTTACAATTCTTTCTCAAAAATATGAAGGGAAAATCCCTGCATATACATAAGAAATATTATTTTATGGCATCCTTTGTGTCTGTGAGAGGAGAACATAACAAACAGACCTGACCCCCATTAAGAATTTAATAAGCATAGTTACAAAAGAATAGTTCTTGATCTCATCTTTGCATCCTAAGTTCACTGTTGTTTGAAAGGGTCACTTGATTCAAGCCACAAGTGGTTGTGGAAAAATATTCTTGCCCGGCTAGGCTTGCATATTGCCAGAGAAAACATATTTTTTATTACATTTTTCATCCTAAAAGATGAAAACATCTCCATTTAAGATTTGTAAGTGGGAAGAGACAAGGGCAATCTAATTCTGTATGATCTATAAATGAAGAACATGGGACAGGACATTTTTGGCTGCCTTTTGCAAGGATTTCCATCGGTCCCTGAGTAATAAGAGCTCCCTATTCTCACAATAGCACATGCACATCTATAAACCAATATAGAAGAGTGAGACAAATATTAGGGTCTCAGGCCGGCAGATGCATTCCTTCCTATATGTTTTGTGCAACTAATATTGCCACTGCAGGATCGCCTTCATGCGACAGCCTTTCTTCTACCCTGTTTCTTCTTCAGGTCTTTGTGAGAGGATGGTGCTGAGCAGTTTCTGACCCTGTAGTCGTGATTGAATAGTAATAGGAAGTTCAGAAGGGCCATAAAACTTCAGCAGAGTCTAAGGCTTTCGTAATCTTCATCAGGAAATAAGCAGCTCTACATCCCTTTGCCATTCTGCAGAACTACTATATCCTTTCTCTGTTTGCTGATGTATTTTTAAATGCCAGAAAGAGAAAACATGGCCGTTTACTCTACAGATCCTGAGATTCGCTGCCTCCAGAGAGATGTTGCTGCTTCTCCTGTTTTCTGCCATTAGAATTAAAACAACAACAAAGAAAATTAAACCACAAAAGTTCAAATAATGCTAAGAGACTAACTGAAACCCACAAAGGACAGGAAATTCATCTCCAAATGAGCCAGTGTGTCCTCAGCTCACCCTATTGTCACAGAGAACTGAAAGTTGTTCCTACAGTGGGTGATCTTACAGACCACAAATGCTGCAATACGTAGGCACAATAGGAAACACAATAGAAGAGCAGAATTTCTTGGGTTTGGTAGGTTTGAGACAGACCCTTAAGATAGCAGTACATCAGGGTAATTTTTTGGTGTATTTTTACGCACTTAGAACACAAGTGCAGTGTATAGAGTGTTTCATAAAGTCGTAATTCATAGTTATGAACTACACCACAACTATAAATTGCAATCTTTAACATTACAGAAACAGTCCACGTGTCCAGTCATTGATTTCTTACATCCATACTGCTGCCCTTCCATGAGACTTTTTAGGAAAATATAACATAAAATAGCTCATGTTGTGAGGAATCCAAGAGAATGCAAATCAGGCAGACAAATTTCTGCAAAAGATGCTAACAACAAAACGTTGTAACTTTGCCCTTTGCCATACTGAGGATCTCAAAGGGCTTCGCCAGTCCTGCAATGATGAATCCCTAGAGACGCTTTTCCCAGTTGATGGGTTTAGATGTCGGGTGTGGTGGGAATGAGGTCCCTGTCCATGGTATCCTGCCCTGCTGCAGGAGTGTGCGCTGCAGATGAACCGTGGGTCTGCTGGAGGAGCATGAATCCACAGAGTGTTCCTGCTGTAGGATGAGTTCGAGAGATGCTCGGCACCCCCTAGGATGAACAGCTCTAAACTCCCTTGTCTGTGTGACCACAGAAAAGTCACATCATGTCTCTCATAATTTTCTTCAGCAAGGAATTAAAATTATTCCAGACATCTGAGGGTACGTTGTGAGGATTAATTCACGAAGATTGTTGAGATATTTAGATGCTATAGTGATGAGTACCACAGAAAAGCCAGAAACAAAAAACCATCTTATTTCGTGCAAGACTTGGATGCCACTCAGTAAACAAGGCTTGGGGCCACACACTGAACAGAGAGGATAAAAAAAGAGTATTTGAATTAGTCTCATTCCCTGGATGCTATCCATTACACAGAACACAAAATATACAATCATAACAAGGAAGATTGTATTGTAACACTACAGCTGTTGTGACAGACTTCATTTTGATATTTTCATACTTTAGTGTGCTTTGCTTTGTGACCTTAATGTTTTTACTTAGTTTTTAAAAGGCATTTTTGAGTGTAACATGCACAACAGACTACCGCAGTTCCCACAGAAATCTTTCCCTACTCTGAATGTTGAACACCTATTAGAACCAAAGGAGATATCATCGCTGTTGACTATGTAAGGTCTATGGTTTTCAACTCAGGAATGAGTATCACCTACTGGAATCTCACCCAGTTAAGAAAACCTGCTTTATCTATGTATCACGAGTCTCCTGAAAGAATAGTTTGTTCTCCAAACATTTCTCTGTTTCACTCTTAACTCTTTGTCCTTAACAGACAATTTAACTATGGTTGTACCTGAGGAAGGATATTAATCAACATCCAGTAGGTTGACAGTGCGATAGTAAATTATCAGTTGCAGCCATAAGCCATGTGCTCCATAAATTCATTTTAAAGCCCGAATCTCTGTGATCTATGTGTTAGCTATGTCGAAGCTTACCTGCTGTCTGATGCGCCTGTCAGATTGGTTCATTCTGCTCTTCAGAAATGTGCAGATGAGCCTTCCCATTTCTTACTGTGGGGTAACGTTTTCTGGGTTTGCATCATTGTGGTTAATAGTCCTGGTAGAAGGGGCTATTGCAACCCAAGCCTTTGTTTCTGGTTTTGTCCAGTGGCTTTTTGAAACCGTTTTTGCATTTGGCATCGAGAACATCCTGTGTGAGCGAACTCCGCAATTTAATTACATATTGTGTGAAAACGTACTTCCTTTTGTTTGCTTTAAACCTGGTGCTTGATAACTTCTTTGGATGCTCCCTAGAAATATGTAATGAGAAATAGGAAGCAATTATTAACAGTTCACCTTGTCCTTGTTTGTTATGATTTCATAAAAATCCTTTCTGTTTTTCTCAATCGTATATTTTCCAGGGCAAAGAACCCAAGTCTTTTTAATCTCTCCTTCCACAGAACTTATGTCATGCTTTGAAGATCTTTGTGCCCTTTTCTGCATCTTTTTAGGCTGCTTATATCATCTTTTGTACGGAGAGTTCAAACTTAGATATGGCATTCAGTATGTGAGCCTACTGTGGATTTATTAGAAGGATGTAATTATGTTTTTAGTTCTATTTTCTCATTATTTCTCATTAATTCCCAACTTTTTTACCTCTCCCATGTGATCAGTGCTGAATACTGAGCTGGTGCTTTCACTGGTATAGCCATAAGGATTCCACACTGTCTTTCCTGTGTAGTAATAGCTAAATAAATTCTATTGTGTTGTATGAATATTTAGTCTCTTTTGTCATGCTAAGTTTCTTTTAGAGTATCTGGTAAGAATCTTCTTTCTTTCTTTTTTTTTTTTTTTCCTAGCACCTAGTGCTACTTGAATCCCTCACACATCTGCCCATTGACTCCTTCAGAGAGTTCTGATAGATTTGTCAATCAAAATTTCCCACTGCAAAAAACTTAAGTTGAATCTTCCCTGTTTTATCTACCCAAATGTCTGTTGCTGTATTAATTCCCTACCATTTTCTATGGCATAGAATATAGGCCAGCTGATCTGTGTGGATCACCCTAAAGCCCTTTTTTTCCCTGTTATTAATTCACTCTCCTTTATTTTGTTGTCCACCTTGATTATGTGCAAGAGTTATTAGTTTAGCTCTTTCATGGCTGAGTTTCTTTGTTAGATGGGAACTATTCTTTCTGTTATTTTCTTAGATTTGACCTTCCAGACAAGGTGTTTCACTTGCAAACCTTTTTAAACTTTTCTATAGTGAACACAAGTATGGAGAATTAATTTGGGATTTTTGTTCTTTGAACACTCTTTTTCCACCTCATCTGTTGGCAGAAATAGATTCTGTGTAAGGTGTTTAGAAAGGATAATTATGGCTTTAAAAATTTGTTCCTCAACATTTGCATGGGCCTGCCTTATTCTACATTTACTTTCTTTTTTTAAAACAGTATACCTTTTTCTGCTTTCTGCATTTAAGTATGAGTTGCTCTTTTTGGATGGTGTCTTATTGCTTCTAGTAATTACCTTCACCTGGCTCACTTGTTTAAAATACCATTATTTTTTTTATTCCACATGTGGTTACACATTTGTTTGTGAGTTCTGCTGTAGGACAACTTTAAAGGTTCCTGCATCTAAAAGAACTGTATCACACTTCTCTCCTGGAGATTTTTGCCCTCTTGCAAAGGATTTTCATCTGAAGTGGCAACCGAATTACGACAGTTTACAACCTAGCATATTTAGGTAAATCAGAACTCTTTAGGGATTTCTTTAGTACCTCGGGCTGTAATTTGCTGTGTCTGCCAGACAAACTGCTGAGATGTTCCTCAAAATGATTGAGGCAGACAACTGGGGGTCAGGATTATTACAGCTGTTATAATGTAGGGTTTTCCTGTTACTTGTAAGATACGTGAGTCCCCAGTAACTTCTAACTGTAGCATCTTAAAGCATTTTACCCTTGGCTGCTTCTTTTTAATTTCCTTTGACTATGTTCCTTTTTTTTTTTTTTCTGAAATACATATTGCTGTAGTGGATTGTGTTGGGGTTTTTTTAGTCCTATGGACAGCTGAATTTATGTGCATTGTGTTCATTGTTACAAGGTGGTTCTTTAACACACACACATATTAAAGTAGGTTTAGTGACCTTAGCATAAATTTTCTGGCTAGCTTCTTCCCCTCAAGTCTTTCATTTTGCATTTTACAGTCATTGTCAGTATTTTGGTAGGATGTTGCACAGTATGAATCTAACACCATTCTGTCTCTTTTTAGGCCTGGAATTAAAACCCATGGCAATTTTACCGTACTTTAAATTTTTCATTTATTCATTTTGTTTATATATGCTTTCATTCACAGCAGCCACACGTCACCTATGCATTCTACTCTGTGATTATTATGAAATGCACCCTTGTATTACAACATACATCATCTTCTCCAGCTGCTGAACTTGTGTCTTATAGAAGTCTTTTCTTTGAAAAATAGCATTGCACTTATCTTAGTCCTTAGACTCTAGGCTTTGTATTTAAGTGCTCACACGTTTGCCTGCCTGTTTAGATACTCTGCTCAAGGTGACAACAAACTTTGCCTGTTGAAGCAACTCTTTACTGAATCCGGTACCTGAATTTGTCAACTTACATCCTTTTTTACAAAGGTACAGACTTGTCATGGTTCACCCACAGATGATGCAGATTTTGGCTTGTGTGCAGTTCTGCACCTCTAGCCTTACAGTCTCTCAAATAGTCTTTCCGAGTCTGGTCCATTTTGCTGCAGTTGGAACTATTTGTCCTTGGTAGGATGCCTTGCATCTAAAGGATTCTTCAGCTAGACTTCTCTTCCCCCTGAACAGACACCAGCCACAAAATAGGGCAAATGACTTGCTATCATTCTGTGCAGACAAACAGTCACTCATTCAAACTAATATACTGGTGGGATTAGAAATTGTCAGACTCTGCTCAAGAAGTAGTTTTGGTTTTGTTTTATGTATTGGCTGACAAGCTTTCCTGTCTTCTGGCTTGTCAAGAGTCCTGCCTCCCACAATCTTGGGGATGCCTCTACCCCAGAGGACCTACAAGACCTGGAAGCTCTCCCAGTAATACATTGTAAAAAATGCTTTAAATGGTTTTCAGAGTACATCAGAATCTCAATTATCTGAAGAACATGGGAAGAACACTGAATAGAGCTCGATAATCGCGTTTACCAGTAACCAAAATGCCCTGCATGCCCATGGATCTGTGGAAATAATTAGTAATAGAAGCAATTTACCATTTAATTAATAAATGACAAGGGGCAAAACCTTGTCTGGGTTCACTGAATTTGGATAATTGAGGCTCCACTGTATTTTAAAATCTGAAATATTAACCATTATTCTGTGTGCTTGAGATAATAATCATTTTTAAAATGTGCACATAACAGGATCTAAGCCTAGTTGTATTATTTCTACAAAACGAGGAGGAATTTCATAATGTCCTACATGCAAAGATTTGCTCTGCAAGAAAAGATCACTTTTTCTTTTTAAAGTTTCTGAAATCTGTGGCCTTAAATACATAGTTCTGTGTCAGCTTTGAATCTATACCTACCTTCAGAAGCCAGTGAAGAATTTCAGAGGGTGGTGAATGACCTCTCACCAAGAGGACTAAGAACCAGTGCAGCACTACATCTTCAGACTGGTCCTTACCTCAGCTGCCCACAAAGGATTTTGAGATCTTAAAAAGTAAGATGACTTACATTTTAAAGTAAGAAAGAGATCAGAATTGGTCCCCACCATAAATAGGCAGTCAGAATGCACTGTAGCAAGTGGACTGTGGAAGGATGGGATTGAACACACACATTCAGGGTTTACAGTATATTGCAATGCATTTGGCTGCCAAAAAATCACTGGTTTACTGCCTCTTCAATTATGAGTCATTGGAAGAAGAGTTCCGGACTTTCGCCTTCCTCTGTTCTGCATGTGCGCCACGCCATCTTACACGTGTAACAGCCCCTACCTCTGAGGCATGGAAACGCAGTATGACTGAAGAACAAGGACTGAGGCCCTAAAAGGCAGCACCCTTAGCATCACTCTTAAGCTGTGAAAAGCCAAGGTGATTCCTTTCTCTTCTCTCCCTCATGTTGCTTGTTGCGTTCTCTCTTTCTGTCACTCAAATCGCTGTCCTGGCATGCTCCTAAGGGATAGTGTGGAAGAAAATAGGTGTCGTCATAAATGAGACTCTGCATTTAAATCTGGAAGTAGGGAGAATGGGATGAGTCTAATCTCCTTCAGAAGGGCTATCTATGCTTGAAACCTGTTGCTGGAAACATCCTATTCCTGTACCCAAGAGACTTAGTGTAAATCCGTTTAGTTTGTTTTGTCCTTTTCAAATATACTATAATCATCAGAGGATAGGCAATCCTTGCAGAAGTTTCATTCCAACCCCACCCAGATGTTTCATTCATAAAGAATTGGAGGAATGAGCAATAAAACCGTGCTATGAAGTTCTCTGTGTCAAAGGGTCGTGTCTGTTGTACTCTGAGGTGAGTAAGAATAAAATCGGTCATTTCTCTCGAGTTATTACTGTGCTCACACCAAAAGTCTCACAGAATTTGGTGCCTACATTTTTTTCCACTCAAGGGATCCATTACCGGATAAGCAGGGAGGGTTGCGTCAGAAATGATGAGTTGGCACCATTCATGGTGGTAAGGGAAGCTTGGTTATGCAATGAGCCACATCCTGCCCTCCTAACTCTGTGAGTAGCTCTATTGAAGTCAATGGTAATTACATCTATTAAAATCAGTGGAACTACTTGCATCAATAAGATAAGTAGGATTTGGCCCAAAGGTTGGTTAATATCAATGTTTTTAATCTCTCATTTTCATAAATGCTATATTCATTCAGCAATATAAAGCGAGGTGAATAAAGAACATTCTGTGCTTTGAATAGTTTGGCATCACACACGGACAGGGCATGTGATTAATACCATATTGTTGGCTTTGTTCTTTGCTTTTCAGTTGTGGCTGGCAATGTCCTTTTCATAATTGCTGGTATCCCCCTGAGCCTATATAATCACTCTCCCCAGCTTTTCTACGATGC
Organism: Gallinula chloropus; assembly: GCF_964237585.1. Lineage (NCBI taxonomy): Eukaryota > Metazoa > Chordata > Aves > Gruiformes > Rallidae > Gallinula > Gallinula chloropus. The sequence continues at coordinate 90,520,236 of NC_140085.1, forward strand.
CTTTAGATTTTCTCTGTACTCAATGTAATATGTTCCTGTATTCGCTTACTCTCCCATCAGAACCATAATGCGTTTCTGATGTGCTGCTCTGACGTGATCAGAGCTGACATGGGGCAATGTATTCACCTGACAATGTTTCCCAAACTGGATATGTTACCTGTATTTTCTTGTGCATAACCATCACACTGCAGAATCACACTTTATAGTTGTGCTTCTGGGAAAACCTGTGGAAGTCCAGCCCACTGGTACAGTCAGTGTTGGTAGATAGGCAGGTGTGCTTGGATTTCAGGCAGTGTAGTTTACTTGGCTGCCTAAAACAATGACATAAGGAGCTAAATAATAAAAAAATGGACAATCCTGGTTTTGTCATAGATCTACAAACATAGACTTAGTGTTGGAGCATGATAATCTTGATACTTTCTACTGAAAACAGTCAATATATGATGCTGCTAGTGCAGAACTATGATTCGTGCAGAAATGTGAACCTGGAATGGAGTCACTGAAGTTGCACTCTACCGTCAGTATTGGTGGAATTGCATAGTTATTCTTTATACTTCTCAATAGCTGATACCTAGTGCGTTTGTTTCCTTCCAGCAAATTTCCTGACAGTGTGGAACTTCTTGGATGGGCATTTGTTATCACCAGGAAGCTTCTTTTGACAAAAAAAAAAAGACGACAGTGAGGACTGGTAGTTGTCTGTGCTATTTAATGTCTGTCAAGGAAGTGAAAGCCTTACTGCAATCAGAAAAGATTCATTAATGTGCCATGAAATTCTGCAATGCCTTCTCACAAGAGATTTCCATTTTGTTACGTTCTCACTGATGTGACATTCAGGACCAGATTCTGCTTTCAATGAAATGTGAGGTCATTTGACTGACATTAAAGTATTTTTACTGATTTAACAGCAGAATGCATAATTTATGACTACACAAGGGTAAAGGGAGAAATACTGTTAATATTACAGTTGTTACACAGGCAAAACTTGCACATATCCATAGCAGTAATCCATTCATTGGTTAAGTTCTGTAAGGAGATTCACAGATTCCCCCTACATATATATACTCCCTGGTGTTCCTTAGGGATGGAATTTCCTACAAATTTTACAAAATGTGAAGCCATACGGCTCCCTACTGCTGCTGTGGGAGTTGATGGTCCATATGTCACTATGGGTGCGATTTGCTCAGTTTTCCTGGATGTTTGAGATATCTGCAAGTACCGTGCAGGAGGGGGAGATAAGATTTGGATCACCAGCTGAGGGATGAGAAGAATTAATCCTTGTGAAAACAGAAGACTATTACTCAAGTCTTTGCACAATGAAGTATTATGTGTGTTTACAGGTGCTGTAAATAGCCTCCTTGCAAGTTCGTTCCTACATTGTTTATCTAGCCACACTTATATTGATGACACACTTGATAAATAATTAATAAAAGTTTATATATGATTTATCAATGTTCTCAGAACATTTTTGAGATGGATAATATGTATTACACATTTTGTAAGCACATCACAGATCTGCCTATAGGTTATTATAAACATCACTTGGCTTGTTCTACTCAATACTTTATAACAGCTAATAAGCATTTACTGAACTCTTTATTAATTGTTTTATAAACTTTCAAAAGTAGCCCTCTTACAAGTATGAACTCCTGGCCATGTAAGGCATATAAAGGTTCTGAGCTGAGAGTAGAAGATGGACAATCCAAATGCAAATTCTTCTTAAAACAGAATTGGACAATAATGATGAAAACTCTTTTTAAATTACACTGCTGTCCAAGCATTTCTTCTAATCAGTTGCTGTAGAGCATATCACGTCTTTTACCAATCACATCTGAAAAGATTCTCACTTGTAGATACTTAGAGAAATCCCATGAAGGTAAATTAATTTTAATTCTGAGCAGCTGAAAATTCAGTTGCAGTGTGCTCTGCTAAAAGCTTGTGAAGATTAATATGCCTGAGAACACTATCTTTTAAAACTGGCATCTTTTAGATTGGTAGGAAAGCCAAAGGATTCTGAGTCTGTCATATTTACCATCTAGTACTTTCCCCTGTATTTCTGAGGAGATCAGAAGACCAGAGGTCATGAGTGAGAGAGGAAGCTGGCCTTTGCTGTGTTTTGTTTTATTGTTTTGGCATTTTTCACTGATTTTAATTCTTAATAATACAGGGACCTCTGTATGCACCTAGTTGGGGCTCTCCAGCTTTAGGTTTTCTACTTGGAGTGGTTAGTAGCTGCCTGTGTTTTTCTGGCTTTGAAACTTCAGTGTAATGTCTATTCCTTTGTGTCTTTCTGTGACCAATTGCTGTGACTCTTTCTAGGTCTTATTTGTACCAAATAACAAGAAAAAATGGGAATGCTTTCTGGAATTGTATCATTGTTTTACTTGACTTGTAAATAATCATACTTTTCTTAAATTTAATTTAGGGTAGGTAAGAGCTTGCAGATTAGTACTAATGATGTAAATCAGTTGGGTCGGATCCATTCATGTGTTGGAATTTCAGAACTGTCTGTTAGCCTAGAAAAATATATCTGGTTGAATGTATACAGAAGATCATGACTTTTTTTCTTGGACATACTTACATCAGCTGGATGTAAATACAGTCTTTAGGCTTTGTTGAGCTGGAGAACAAAGATTTGATTTCTGAAGTGAGGTGTCATGCAGAGATGGCGAGATCTGATAGTGTATAGATTATGGTGACCTTAGTCTCTATCAGTCTCCAGCAGCTATCATAAACAAAGTGCCTTTTGTCATTCCCAGAGGCATTATAAAAGCATACCAATACTTCTACTGTCTTTTCTGTTAATACAGTCTGGAGTCAAACTTTGTATTTCTGAGCCAGGACCAAGTCAAATAAAGCCATGCACAGGAAATTTTAATACTTTTTCTGGTGTAGCTCCTAAATTCGTATCTGAAAAGAAAATTTAATTGAATCATTGGGGTTGGAAGGGGGTCAATAAAGATTATCTAATCCTCTAGTTCAAAGCAGCATCACCTCGAGCAGATTACTCAGTACTCCATTGAGTTAGGTTTTGAATATCTCCAAGGATGGAGACTCCACAATTTTTCTCACCAACGATTCCAGTGTTTAAGTGCCCTTACCATCAATGTTTTTCTCTCCTGTTTAAATGGAATTTCCTGTCTTTCCATTTGTGCTCATTCTAGGTGGTCCTTTCATGGGATAACACAGAGAAGAGCTGGCTTGGTCTTCTTTACTGCCCCACATCAGGTATTTATACACATTGCTTAGGTTCCCCCGAGCCTACAAGATAACTTCCTGAGATAATCTTCTACAAAAATCTTTCTCAGTATCTTTACAGTGCTTACCAGAGGAAGGAGGATACTTTTCTTTCATTGTGTAAGGGCAACAGTGATTTGCAACCGTTCTCCAGACAGCTGGGATGATCAATTTAAGTTAATAGTGATAGGGGTTAAGATAGTTCCTTAAGTTTTTGCCAGCATTTTATTTCTTGAGGTAATTCATTATTCTGGTCAAGAGGATCTACAGAGTTAAACTTTTATTTTGGGGTTTTTTTCCCTCTTTTTAAAAAAGAATGTCTTTCTGCGCTGTTTTCTGTGTTCAGAGAATCACAGAATATTTGTGGGTTATAAAGAACTAGGAGCTCCTGAAGAGATATATCAAACTCAGTGCTAAAGCCCTGGAGCATTGCTGTTTGGGAAGGTCCTTTATAATGTTTTAAAATTCATCTGTTGATATCTCAGTTTCAAGAGTGTATTTTGTTCTTAAGTCATCTTTACAAGTAGGGAGTGCTTTAAAAAAGGAAAAGAAAGGAAAACTATGCACCGAGCTAAAGCTAGGCATTCCTGCAGCATGAAAATTTTAGCAGAGCTCCATTGTTTCTGTTACTGACTCTTCTAAGTCACACTTTTAGTTTTCTGTTACTGTTATGGGTAAAATAGTTGACAAAGTGTTGGAATGGCATATTTCAGAAAGCATACAGCCTATCCTGTTTCCAAATTTTAAGTGTTGTTGGCCATATGAAAGCTCATACAGCTTAGAGAGATGAAGATGGTGCCAAGTTGTACTTGTGTATCTACAGCTTAAATTTGTGTTTGTTGGGAAGCTGCACTGATCAGTTGCTGCTGATGAGATTTCAGCAGAGCTAAAGAGCTGCTAAGCAGACTTGGTTGCTTTACAATGTCCATGGCATTCTTTGAATTTGTCCCACTACACCCAGCAAAAGAACTTTCTTTTACAGTTTCTCATTGCAGCTTGTTGATGATAAATTGGATAAATGTTGCCTCTAATCTTTAAATGCTCACTGTTGGTCTCTGAAATTCTGATTCTACATGTTAATGCGTGGCCTGTGTGGTTTACTTGTTTTAAGTCTGGTACATTTGGAGCAGTTTCAGTTGTTTTGAGATTAATTGTGACCATTGGACTGGACAGCTAGTCTTTACCATTCTGTCATAGGAGGTCTCAGACATCTACTAAGGCCTAGTATGTGCACAAATTGTATAACAACATAATTGTTCTATTTGAAAGGATTGATGTTTTTACTGAAGTAATTATACTAGATCAACTTCATGCATGTGTATAGTTATACTGATATAAGATTGAGTTATGAACCCATACAGTTGCATCAGCATGAAATGACATGGCTCTTTTGTTGAGGCAAGGATAGGACTTAAGATTTTATATTTTAATTTATTTGGAAGTAGAGGGTTACTTTATCTAATTTGAATTTTAACATACCATTAAATCTTCTCCCAAGAAATAATATAGTATGTTTAAGATCATAGATATCAGTTAGCAAATCTAATAGAAGGATTCCTAAGGAGGGATAGATGTATGTCAGATATTAAGATATATTGGCAGACAAAGTGCCAAGAATTGAGAGGTATTTATGAATTAACATAGCTGTTCTCCTTCAAGCAATATAAGATGTATGAGACATTTGTCCCAGCCTATATTTTTTCAGCGCATTGTATACAGAGAAAAGGATTCATTTCTTGAACTCCAGTAATATTCACTCTCTTTGTCATAAGAAAGGAGAGAGTTTGCATGAAACAGATTCCTTTTATGTTCTACCTACAGAATTTCAAAGAATGCCGAACAAACGAGGTAGGAGTTTGTACATTTGTGCATCAAAGAACTGCTTAAATAGTGTCTTATATGTGTAAAGGTACATTGTAGGGCACCCTCAAAGAGAAACCATACTCTGTAATCAATCTGTTGCCACCTGAATAATTAAATAGTATTTTTCAATTTAGGAATTACCTTAAACACACTAAAACTATAAAATACCCTTGCCGAGAAAAAGATGAATTGACTGGTTGACATATGGTCAGCGCTGAAGAAAACATAAATGTAGAGTCATTACGGTTATCACAAAACTGTCATTTTTAGCACTTTGGTAGTATTTTCATAATAGACCCAAAGAGATTGATGGTGCTCAGATAATGCAGAAGTAAACCAAAATTCCTTTCTCTTCCCTCTTTCAAATTGGTATTTTATTTTTAGACGGTAAATTTTTCCAAGTAGTATGGATCCTATGTTACTATGTAAGTTGTGCTGAGCAGCTAACAAAACATCTATTAAGTTAATAGGATGGAATGACATTTTTAATTTTCTTAGATGGTTGTGTCAGCCATTAGGAGGCAAGTGGTAACTTTAACACTGAGGAAAATATGAATAGAGTTTTGTTCGATAGCTTCAGTTCAGTACAATGATCAAGAAATGGGAATATTAAGACAAAAAAGAAATTAAATTATGTAGAAAATCCATCTGTTTTGAAAGTATATGCATAGTTTTTATATAAACATATATATGTATGCCATCTTGTATATAGATTTTATGAAAAACCTTTGAAATGGACCAGATAAGCATAGAATTATTAGAACAGTTGTTCCTTACAGTCAAGTGAATGAAAGAATTATCCGGGAGTCTCTGATTCAGGAAGTAGTGTTTCTGGTTTAGTTATCCAGCACAATCTTGACACAAAAAGTGTCAAGCCAAACTGTAGCTTCTGTGCTGAAGATCACAGCAAGAAATCCCCAGTGATTTTAATTTCATAGATTTGATCTTAGTTTGTGGAACCTCCTCTTGCAGTGCCTCTTTGAAATGGTAGGGTGTAGACAAATCAAGTACTGAATTAAGGTCATCCAGTGGAGATGTGCTATAATCTGTTTATATAGCTGGCCTATTGCAGGCTTTACCATGTTACGGCACTGTAGAGACCTCAGTGTCACAGGCTTGGGTTCAATCTTCTCCTCTGGCAGTTCTGATAGCCTCATCAGAAGCCTAGCTAACAAGAAGAAAAGGTTGAGGCTGACTTAGGTCTGATCTCAGTGATGGGGCAGAATACCTGCAACTCTGGTGATGCGGAGAAGTATGTCACGCTGGCTTCTGCTCACATGACCCCCACGTTTATCCTCTGGTAATCTGGGAAAATGCTGTTTATTCTTAAAGCCTAGGGAATGTTTGGTCTTAAAATTACCAGATTGACCTGGAAGTGGAGTCACACCTTGTTCTTCCCCTCTAGGGGATGGTCTCCCGAGCTGGCACGGGGTGGCTTTTTTAATGACTAGCCTGAGAGGAACTGCTAGTGGTACCAACAGGCAGGATGGCAGTGATTTCACAACTGTGCCAAGTAAGCTTATGCAGAAAAAACTCCAGGCAAAACAACAGCAAAAATTGCTACTGCTTGCAAAGCTACTGCAGCAGAGTAATGTAAAGGAAACTAAATGTATACAATCCTCTTGACTAGGCAGCCTGCTGAATAATAAAGACAGCAAGGCATTTTCATGTAATTGTTTATGATTTTCTTTGTGCATGTGTCTTCATTTATACTGTGTATACCGCATATGTTTATATTTATGCAAACCTTACTGTTGAACAGAAGCCTACTGTATGTATGCATATTCTTGGGTATGCCCTTATGTGTGTTTATATATGTCTGTGTATTTGTGTGCACGCACGCGTGTGTACGTATATATGTCTGTGTGTATGAGAAACAGATGCATTGTAGGCAGATAAAGCAGATAAATATAGATTCAAATAGAAGCATAAGCCTATAAATACAGACACTATATAGAGTGAAAGCAAGCAGATCAGCACAGTTTCATTATTACTTGCATTCTGTATAATAAAAGAGTATCTGACATTGAAATGACTGAGGGGATGACACTGTTGGCTCTCAGCAAACGTAGTAAAAGGTAAGAAAACTTGTTTCCAGTATGAGCAGCAATTATGACAGAAGATTTACTGTATCTAATTACTTGCTTAATACAAGTCACTGTGTAGTTTCTTCTGGGGTTGAAGTCAGAGGATAGAATCAAGGCGTAACAGTGGTAATTTTACCTTAAAATAAGTAAAAAAAAAAATAATTCCAACTCATGGTCTGTGAATGTGCAACCTCTGGTTTCTATTTTTCAGTAAGCCTTATGCACTGTTTGTCAACTTTCTACTCCTGCTGTACAACAGATCTTCTTTGCTTCAGGTCCTGCAGTCTCTCCACATCAATTTGGATGGCAGAGTATTGGGAAAAACATTCCAGTTCATGACAAAATTAAGTTTCAGAAATAATGTTGTGAGGGTGTGTGTATATGTGTATCTTAGCCTTCTGTTTGCAAATCTCTGGTGCCTGCTTTAACAGCCAGCTTTCTCTCTGTAATATAGTTTTGGCTAATCCATAGCTGTAATATAAAGTCAGAAAGGTCTTCATCTTGGTACATATAAAGAAAAAATTGCAGCTATTCAGGGGGGCCCAAAAAGTCAAAGTTTTCTTATTCTGTAACATTTTGATGAGGGCATTCAGATAAATTAAGATTGCTGGAAAATGCCAGAAAATTGTCAATACTGTGTTTTATCTTTCTTTGTAAAATACAGGTAGTATTGAGATGTTTACAGCAGAGGCTAGTGGCCAAGAGTTTGACATTCTCTTCCCAGCTTGACTGCTTGCTTAGGTTGAGATCTTGCCCAGATTCTTTAAAGTCTATGTACTTATTTCCCCATTTGCGAGTAGAATTGATAATAATTATGTGTCGGAGTTGGGTAATTGAATAGTACCTTGTTTTGTAAATAGGTTGCATGATTTCATTGGAACTACTCATGGAACAAGGTGTTCAATAAGAGTATATCTCTTTTTACGAAGTGCCTGAGGAAAAACAAAGAAATAACAGTAGAAAATTCTCTTGCTGATGTTCTGTGTTGTGTTACAAACAATTCACTTTTAATTTATTTGTTTTCAAAATATGCCATTATCTGCTGAGTATTGTCAGATTTCTATATTCTAAGGAATTCACAGCAAAGAAGAAAGGTAAATGCCATCATATATATATATATATATATTCCTACTCAAACCAACAGTACTCAGTATGACAAAATGTAACCAAAGAGAGAAAATTAAAATATCAAGAGGTGTAAGCCTTGCTGTGGTATTCAGCTCGTGTAAAGCTAGTTTTCTTAAAATATCGAGTCTACACTAATTTTTCTCTGCAGATACAAAAAGAAAGGTGGCTCAGAACACCTGGGGTCTGGGTTCTACTCCTGAATGTGTTACATGGGTTGGCACAAGCCATTTTTCACTCAGCTTTCTTATTTTGTTACCTGAAAATAAGCTCTTCCAGGTATGTGTTAACATGTTACTCAGGTTAGACCCCAATTTCAAATCAGCTAGTTGCTTTCCACAACTTTGGTCTTTGAGTCACATGAAGTTGCTTGATTTTTACTCTATCTCTTGAGGTACCTGAATGAAACACAAAGGAGACTCTGAAGTCATATATATATATATGAACAGTAAGAAGCTATAGGGAAATCTGACTGCTACAGGAGGCATTGGCACTTTCACTTATCCTTGAGCTAGTGGAAAAGTTTTACAGAACAGGGCCCTACAGACTTTCAGTGTTACAGAAGTGTAGAGGTTGGCAGAGAACTCTGGGCATCAGCTAGTCCAACCACCTGCAAAAGCAGGATCATCTAAAGCAGGCTGCACAAGTCAGAGTCCGCGTAGCTTTTGAATATCTCCAGAGAAGGAGACTCCACAGCCTCTCTGCGCAGCCTGTCCCAGTGCTCCATCACCCTCAGAGTAAAGAAGTTCCTCCTCATGTTTAGGTGGAACTTGCTGTGTTCCACTTTGTGCTGGTTGCCCCTTTTCCTGTCACTGGACAGTACTGAGAAGAGTTTGGTACCATCCTCTTGACACCCACCCTTTGGATATTCATAAGTATTGCTGAGATCCCCTCTTTTGTTCAGGTGCTTCTGCTCATGGCGGCTGTGACTGTGGCAGCCCCTCTCACCTCTGGGCTGGAGGATGCACTCAGCTCTGGGGCCAGCTCTCACATGCCTTGTGGCAGCACCTTGCCCTGCTGACTACCTGTTGTCTGAAAATGCCTCACCTACTCAGACTCCTGCAAGATGAACCCTGTGTAGTGTAAAAGTGATATATCTGAAGTAAAAGGTGTATGAATATGGTAAATTGCAGCAGTTCAAAAATTAACCAGTCTGTCCGGTAAATTCTTCTACATCTCTCTTAGTCTCTTTGGAGTCTGCTGTGTATTCTAACAGCCACGTCAGCTTCAAAATAAGATTTGTGCTTGTAGGGACTGAAACAAATATTAAGGTTTGTTGGACAGGGATCACACTGAACCCCCAAATACTATAGAAACACGGTCTTTTCAAAGCCTTGTAGGACTAGCTGGAAGGGATGTTATGCTATCCCAGAAAGCATTCACTATAATTTCTGAATTTTGTTTTCTGCTTTCCTGCTTCTTTCTTTCCCTAATTCTGCTAAATTAATAAAGGTTTACCAGATTAAATTATAATGTCAGATTGTATTTACTATAGGGAAAATACTTTTTTCTTTTTTTAAAAGATTTTCTCTTGGTCTAAAACCTTGCATGTGTTGATTTCAGTCTGGATCAGGTTGTTGCAGCTGAGTTACAGTCTTGAAAACTGAGGTTTATTATGGAAACACTGACATAACCTCAATTCTTTTCGTTCTGGCAGACATGGCAAAAATATCCAGGGACCTTTTTTTTCTGAGTCTGAGCTCTTTGCTAGTCTCCTTGGACTTTGCTTTCTGAGTCTTTTCCAATTTTGCTGCCATTCAGTTTAGCTAAAACTGTCTTGGAAATATGTCAATCTGTAAGAACCATTAGGAAATGACACCATTACACATGTTTAATAGGTTGGTTGAGGGGTGGGGAGAGTTTAGTAACTTCTGCTGAGTCATGGTCATTCCAAAATGATGAAGTCCAAAAGGTTCATGTGAAAGAGAAGTCGGTAAGAGAAAAATAAAGGTAAAGTGCCAAGAAAAGCGTATTTGTTATGAGTTAACTTTCACTGCAAGGAAAATCATGTTGCAGGAGGTCTGCAAAAGGTTTATTGATTCTTTAGCTAGCAAGTGGAGTTGGCAAGCATCTCTAATGTATTTATTTTTTTTTCTCTATCATTTTAATAATTTTTTATTATTCATTTTGCCATTAAAAGCCCATGGCAACTTAGCACTGTGCTTATCTCCTCCTACAGTCATTAAAAAGACAGAAGCTGTATTGAGAAACATTAAGCTTACATGCAAAATCATGAAATCTTAGAGTAATAACTTGTTTATAACCTTAGTCTCTCCCTTATGATACAGTCTTTACTGACAAGTCACATTGTTTTTCTGCAACTGCAGGGCTATGGAATGTTTGATACGTGCAAATGGCATCTACTATTAATGTGTTTCACTAATCACAAACCCAAAAACCCAACAGAAACCAGATGAATAGCATAGTGGAAAATAATACTGTTTTACAGGTATGTTGTCTTGTAGGGAGAACATACATTGGAGGGGTTAAAGACTGCACCGTACAGTTACATACAGGAAGTGTATGTAACTTTACAAGATGCTCCCTGTAAACTAATTGGTAGCTGTGAGGACTTTTAAAGATATATTTTCATCATAGTAGAAAACTTTTTCTTGAAACATGAATCTGGCCAGTGCTTCCTTCAGAAGCTGAGTCATTCATCTTTTCAGTTGTTAATGCCTTTTATTATTGATAGTTTAATCTCTCTTCCCCCCATCCCTAAATCTCTGCATGTTCTTTTTTCACATTCCTTATGTGCAAAACAGATGAACTTTTGTTTGTTCTTTTCATGAAATTTCAGACAGTTAAACAATAAGTATAGAAAACGTGCATAGCGAAGTTTCCAGAGTTTTTGAGTGATGGAAGGCATGTTGATTATTATGGAAATTTTTGTCAGATTTACCTGATAGCATCCTCCCTCCCCAATACAAAATGGATCCCTCATCTGTCTGCCCATATTTTTAGTGTAATCAGATCTCTGAACGTGATACATACAATCCACAGCCAGTTCCTTACAATCTAACATGCAAACAAGTGCTTAAACATGTGTGTATTCTGGATGATGATAAAGCAAGCATAGCAGCATTGGAGCTGCTCTTACAGACAGCTGAGCTCAGTTTCCCTTAGCCGGTAGTTCTCCAGTTTCTTTCTGTATCTCCGTCGTATAACATCCTATAAGGCTAAGGCATTTTAAGCTTCTGAACTGCATCCCATAAGATGAAGACATACTAAACAGCCAGACTGTGTAAATGGTGCTGAAAAATATGTTTCCTCTTCACATGTAGTCTGTTCAGAAGAGTGCAGATTTTCATTGTTGGATAAGCTGGTCTTATGGTCCAGTCTTCCTGAGACATTCCCCTTGGATAACGTCACTCAAAGTTTGATCATGAGGCATCATTTCTAGTGACAGCATGACAGTGATTTAGTTTGTGCCTTCTGTGTCTCGTTTCTTTCCACCAGTGTCCTCCTGGTCAACAGAGAAAACATGCTTGAGCAAGTTTTGAGTTGGCCCAGTCTGTATGGCTGAAAGAACTGGGGCTGTTCAGCCTTGAGAAAAGAAGACTAAGAGGGGATCTTATTAATGTTTATAAATATCTTAAGTGTGGGGGATAAGGGGAAATAGACAATTTTTCAGTGGTCTGTGGAGGCAGGACAAGAAGCAATGGCTTCAAGTTGGAACACAGGAAGTTCCGCACTAATATGAGGAAGAACTTTTTCAGGGTAAGGGTGACAGAGCCCTGGCACAGGTTGCCCAGGGGGATCGTGGACTCTCCTTCTCCGGAGATATTCAAGACCCGTCTGGACGCCTTCCTGTGTGACCTGTCCTAGGGAACCTGCTTTGGTATGGGGGTTGGACTCAGTGATCTCTGGAGGTCCCTTCCAACCCCTATGATTCTGTGATTCTGTATTAACGAGTGCTTAATCCGGGTTGCACACCTAGGTCCCTCTCTACAAGCACCTTCATATTTTCCTTTAATGATCAGTTTTGAGTTTAGACAAACCAGACTAGTTTGCTACTTTTTGTAGCAAAAACTTTCCTGGTGTAATTTCAACGTATCTGACTTTTGTCCAAAGTGAATCAGCACGTGCAGGACAAAGAATTACTGTTTTCCTCTTGTAACTTCCTGACAGAGATCCTGACTGCATGTTGGCTGGTAGTATAGTTAATGTTATTAGATATGGGGAAAACAAAAGTTATCAGTAAAATAGTCAGAAATATTACATATCTGTGGAATTACCTTAAAATAGCAGTTAGCTTTCTTGTAACCTGGAGATTTTGTGTTGATTGCTTTGCTAATTTAGGACATGCAAAAATGCCTGATGCCAGACCTATAAAGAAAAAGCATTTTGCCTGTTACACAGAACTTGAAGGAAACAGCACAGGGAAAGCATTATTTTTGCAAATAATGCAAAAGAAGCTTTAAGAGCATTGATCCTTAACTATTTTTGTTACCAGCATACGTAGTTTCATTTCTGACCTAGTGTCAAGTGGGAGCAGGCGGAATTTGGAAACCCAAATTTCACCTTCCTGAGTCATTGTTTCCCGTCAGAGAGCTAGGGGTCTGCCTGTGTCCAAACTGAGGACTCCAGGTGGTGCGCTGGTGTACAAGAGGGAAGAGTGAGGGTGTTTTGGCAGGCCTCATGAGTGAGCAAAGTAAGTCAAGTGTTCTTTGTTCCCAGTCTCTACTTCCCATATTTCCATCTCAAAAAACTTGGGGCTTTGTATTAGATACTGTGAGTAACGCCTGTGATTTTAGCACTCCTACAAGCCTGCAGGTCCTGAGGGTGTAAGTCAGAAGTTGGTGTATAGTACTACTAAAGAAAGATTTCTCTTAGTAACCTTAATGACCCTCATGGATGAGTCTGATCTTCCTATGCATCTTTATACCTAGCACTAGAAGTGCCACGGGATCATAAGGATGTATTTTTCTGTAGTTTCTAGTATGATTTGGGCAGTGGATGTGGGAGGGAAACCTTGCTTTTGGATGGAGAGGTTCGTGGGTTTTGTTAAACGTCCACTCCTCTATTAAAGGGCACCAAAATGAAAAGGTTGGGAGACAGCATATTTGGTTCAGAGAGCCATCATTCAGTTTCTAAACGCTTTGTTCCCCTCTTGCCATGGCACCCTCTTCACACATACCTTAAATCCGCATCTCGCCCCTCTGTATTTCTTCGCCTGTGTCTCTCTCTTAGAGCTCTGAATTCATTATATGGAGTAGTGTAAATCAATAGTAAATGCTAACCGCCCACTCTGTACTCAGTTACGCAATATCACATACCGTGTACACAGAGACAAAAAGGGAAAAAGCACACACAGGCTTTACATTCAAAAGCTCTTGCATAATTTTGCTTTTCTACAGCCAAAAGAAAAAAAAAAAAAAAGGAAATAACAGATGGGGAGACTTGCAGTTTTTTTCCCTTTTCTCAGACTGTACAGAGGGGAGTTAGTTTAACATCCATGGTCATTTCTAATTGCCCTGTGCTGCAGATAAGCAAGCCAGGCTTGCTTGTGCTTTAAAAATAAGACTTTCTTCCAGCTTCCATGATGTGGTGCGCTTTTCAGGTAATATGAGAAAACTATTATGAAGTGTTTAAGGCTGAATTGGTTATTTGTTTAGTCTTAATGGAAAAAGGAAAAGAAAAACCTCACTTTAACTACTCAATACATGTTACAAAGCGAAAGAGGGACAAGAAGTAAGGGAGGTTGGATTGAATTCTCTGGCGTGGTTTTGTGCTTATTTTTTTTTTAATCTTTTTTTCCTTTCTGAAAAGCAAAATATCTCTCAATGTAATATTTATGTAAAAAGCCAGTTATGTAACTCTCGCCTTCCTTTCGCTTTTGTTACCTCTCTGGACTGTGCAGCCCTACTGTTTTTCCTCACGACAGATTGTATTAAAACCTGCAAATCCTGATGAAAGGAAAGAACAACCGGGTGCCCACAGCACAGACTTTAATTTCAAGCCTTTTTAAGGGCTTCGGGCTGGAAGACAATGGATCTATTTAAGATCTGGTTTTTTGGCTGGAGGAATTCTTATTGAGTATTTTCCTGTCACAGTGCGCTCTGGAACATCCCTGGCTTCTGCACAGTGTTTCTGTCTCTCTCCTCCTCTCTCTTCCCGCCTCCTCCCCTCTCACCCCCCCCCCCCCATCTTTGGATGTATACAATGAAAGCTTTTTCCCTTTCCTCTTCTGACCTTAATGCGAGTGTCAGGTCAGTCTCCGTGTAGCAGCAGCAAGTGCAGAAGCACGGTGAAATTTTAGGTTGCACTGAACTACATTTATTCCTTTCTGTTTCATATAAGTGATTGATGTCCGTAGAGATCCAGAGATCCTTTTGATTAGGTCTGGTTGCGATATTTTAACTGAATGCTGTCAAATGCAAGTGCTAAATGTGTAACCCTGCTAAAAAAAATAGAAAATGAAGGATTTTGAGGGGTTCAGAAAAGGTAAGAAAAGGGTCAGTACTAAGAAAACGTCGCACTTTTTGATCGCAGGAAGAAAATATTCCTGTAGTTACTGCAACCAGTTTATTCCCAGTTGTATCCTCTGAGGACCTGACCTGTTTGTGGTTACAAGCATTGTGTCAGGGTTTGTTTTCTTTTGCCCTTTACAAACAGTTCTCGTCTGCCTGCACATTTTTGGACAGATTCTTCCCTAGTGTAATGCTGCTAATTCCGTTGATATTATGTCAGGAGTCTATTAGGTCAATGATAAAGTTATAGGGCTCGATTCTTAGTTATTTTAAAGTGTTTTTCTGGCATTGGAAAGGAGTCATAAAATGAGCCTGAGTGTGAGTTATGCCCACTTCAGGCATAACGGGAAAAAAGTAGTTAAAGCTGACATCTTTCAACAGTGATCCCTGTGACAGGCTTGAAATGAAAACGGGTTTTGTGAAAACAGGAAGTGGAATATTTTAAGATCTGTCTTATAAGCTCTATAAGTACTTTTCTCCAAATAGCTGGGGAGTACATATATATTCGAAGGCATATTGGAACACCTGGCTTCCCAGTCTGATTCTGAAACCAGCCCTTGCTTTGGCTCTGGGCAACACAAACTTCTGCCTCCATTTCTGTCTCAGTACAGGATCTCTTAGGGATTACAGTAGTAGATACTTGGTTTATTGTGCCCTACAGAAATATTCTAAAGCTATTTATTAATGTTTTTAAAGTGAATTTATATGCACAGGGAGAAGGTGTTGAAATAATTTGGGGAGGTTAAAAAACCCACAAATTGAAACTTCAGGCCCATGTTGCCACAAAGACCAAATTGTGGGCAGCAGCCATATATAAATGTCAGCTGAAAATCATCTGATGACCCTAGCCATCAGATGATTAAATTCTGGAAAACTATCCTGTGGGAATTACAGGTCCAGGAAACCTATGTAGCTGTAAGAATCTACGTATCAGTAGCAGTTTATGACATGGTTGTGTGCAATGGAGGAGAGTAATCTCCTTAAAATCCCTTATCCTGGTGTCCCTAATAGCTGTCAGCACTTCATGAAATGCTTGGAAGATGCAGACTATGTAGCTTCACAGAGACCATGATAAATAACAATTCCAGTGGTTAACTTAATCAAAAGAGTGGTCATATGTCTTTGAATGAAAATTACTTTCTGCCCGTCTACTCAGAGTTTTAGTCTATAAGTTTTTTGTCTGCACTAATTACAGTGAAAGACTTCTTTGGAATAGGTGTACGAAACCTGGTAACTTGGAGCAGTGGGTAAGGAGATTTCCCTCTTAAATGCATTCACGTGCTTTTCAGTTACAGAAAAGGTTCTTTGCATTTCCATTGGTTACCTCTAACCTCCCAGGTCTTTGGTCCCCAACCTTGCTCCATACGCTTACCTGGAGTTGTGATAAAGCACTAACTTTCCTTAATGGTCAAACACACATTTAATTATTTTCTGAGTATTTACAAATGAATCAAGAATAGCAGCCTTGGAAACGCCTGCTGCTCAAAGCTGCTGGTTATATATATGCAGCTGAACAGCCACCAGAATGATGGAATTTTGTGTTTTCTGCAGAACAGAAACCTAATTTTAATTTATGGAGGAGAGGGTGATTTGACTTGACCAGATGCTAGACGTGCAACCTGTGAAACTTCTGTCTTCCTAAATTCAGAAGCAAAACAGGCAAAAGTGGTGGCTTGAACAGTTTTTGAAATGAGATGTTAATATTCTGTTTTAATGAATAAGACTTCATTTCACAATGTAAGAAAGACTCTGGTGTCTTATTTTTAACCATAAGCTGTTTGAGTTCTGCCACTGTGAAGATCTGTGCCTTAGTTTTCAGAATTTCAAGTTTGTTATTTTAGAGAAAAGGTTAAATATGAACCCTAAAGGTTTGAAAAAAACAGCAAAAAATGAAAAGACCTCTACATTAATTTTTATTTTTAAATTTCGTTATTTTTCTTCCCTTACACGTGGTTGGGGTTGGGTATATTGGAAAAATAGCTAGCTAATATGATTTTGCTGTATCCAGCAATGTGCTGAATTAGCTACAGTAGTCTTTTTTTATCTAGCGATTATTCTGCAAGATTTCCTCCCTCCCTTCCTCAGAACAGTGTTTTTTGCAACTCTGATGCTTTGGTTAAGTTTGTGACACTTTTGTGACCTTCATTATCCGTAATTCATTGCTAGTGCCTTCAGTAGTGTCACGGGTCTTTTTGACTTACAGGAGTCTGTAAGAAATGAAGCAAGAAGTGATGTATTTTGAGTAGTTGTAGCAGAAGTATCCTGCCTGGCCACACAGAATGTCCCTGCGCTCCTCCTGTTCTTACACACTGACAGCCAGAGAAGCAGAGTGTTCATTTCTCCCAGTATATTCCAGTCTTTGCCGTTAAATCCGACGCATGCAGGTGGGCTGTGACACCCGCAGGGAGGGATCGCTGAAGTCCGGCGGTGTAGAGGAGCTGTGAGAACGGGCAAAGCGCTGTGAGCGGTGTCAACACCTGCTCTTCCTTACGCACAGTTGTCAGCGTTTCCTTCTTGTCTCCCTGTTTGGATGGGTCACCTCCACCAGCGCTAAGCCACGGGAGAGGATGCACCATGCAGTGCATTGCACCCAGTTTGGGGAAGGAGCACATCCTCATTTTTGCTCGTGGGTTTATTTCCTGGACGTCCGGTCTTGTTGCTGCCGACTACTGAGCGCTGGTGGCTAGGGTGGGAGGGATGGGTAAGCTCTCTTCACCTTGCTGATGCAGAGGCTTAAAAACAACTCCATAGGATGCAACCTTTATACCCATAGTAACAGAGAGCAGGGAACTAGGCTTGATAATCCGGAAAGTGTGCTTCAGGGTAAAACCTTGTAAGAAAAGTAACTGTAAACAGTTCAGTTTCAGTGGGGACTCGGGTTGGGCTATTATTTCATAATTTCAACTGAAGAAACTTCTGACTTACTTGGCTTTTAGGACACATGATGAAACTCATCCCTTTAGGGAAGCTTTTGCAGAGAGAGACAAGATACAAGGAGAGCTTGCCGGTGTAAGCAGCAAAGAGGATTGTTCGCTTCCGAGTTTTTGCTGATTTATTTGTGGCTGGTTGCAGCAGAATAGATGGACTGTGCTGTGAACAAGAGAAAACTGGGCTCAGTTGATAACATTTTAAATCACAACAAATAATAATGCTCTTCATTAAAAGACTGTGGGAAGATATTAACAGAGGACAGTGCAGAAAACATCAGAAACCATCTTTTCCCATAGTTTTCATAACATACACTTCTTACACTATTTTTCTGCTTACAGTTTTTGTGAAATACCCTGGTTGCCTTAGGCCCCTTACATGACTAAAAAGAAAAAGAGTTTCAGTCTCGTCTTCTGGGATCCACCTAAATACACATTTCTGATTAAAAAGCATCGGTCGCCGCTGAAGCTGGAAATGGCGCGTTGCGCTGCGAGGAAGGGAGGTGCAGATCCATAATGGTCGTTCAGGCTGTCGTGTTTCTGAGAATCGGCTGTTTTTCCTTTATACTGCAAAGATTAAACAAAGAATGTTAAACATTTCCCAATTTAGCATTTATAATGGAAAGCGGCTGTAGGGCCACAGCTCGCTGCTGCAAGGGCAGGCGTTCATATTAGGAGTCGCTTAAAAAGGCTTTTATTTTCTTTGAAGGCCTATCCGTTCCTCTCCCAGCCTGCTGCTGTGCTTTGCAGTCAGGTGGAGGCAGCTTTAAATTTTTACTTTCATTTAAGCAGGAGCTAATTTACTTTTGGAAATGAAAGTTAAAGCAGCTCAGCCATCTGCAAAGTGGAGGAGGAGGAGGAGGCAGTGGGTTTCTTTAACTTTTCTAATCTGTACGAATCTATTTCTCACCAACCAGCAAGCAAAAATTACCTTCCTGAGCTCCTATTAGTAATAATATGTGGTATTAATGATCTAATGTCTTAGCTTCAACTCTTCATCTCGGTTTCTAAAAGATACCTGTTGGCTGTGCTCGGTCTTCTTTATACTTGCATCCAGCTCAGGAGCTTTGAAGTAAAAAGTTGTAGGCTTGAGTGCAGCAGAACCAGATTTTTTTGTCCTACTGACAGCACAGCTTTTTCCGTAGCATTTCGCTAGTGGTTTCATGGAGCTCTGTGACTTTCTGTCCCTCATAGTGAAGGTAAAGTACGCTCAGGGGTGACTGGTAAATGAAAAAAAAGAAAAAAAAGAAGAAAAAAAAAAAGTAGCATTTTGACATCCTGCTGTTATAGGTGCTTTTCTTGTGGTTGTTCATCAACCACCTTTTTTTTGTGCTTTTAATTGAGGACCCCACAGTGGAAGCAAATACATTTTTCAAGCTTTCTTAGATGAAGCTGAGGAGACTCTCAGTTTTATACAAATATATATTTTATGCCCTGACAGAGTGAAATAAGTGTTAATACAGTTACATTTTTAACAAAGCAGCTAAAAATTTCCCTCGCCTGCCTCTCCATTGGCTAGTTTTCAGAAACTCAGTAGTTTTCTGTCATCATATGAGGACAAGATCTAAACATCTTATATAATTAAAACATTTTCAGAAGGGAAAAAAAAATCTGGCTTCTTGTATAAATTGTAAGCACTATAACAATATCAGATATCCATTTTCTGCCTTCTCCAGCCTGCCTGCGAGTAGGTTTTGTCTAAACAAAATAGCCTTGCAGTCAGAATTCACAAACATTTGTGTATTAGTCAGGTATCTGCATGAGTAATTTTATTTGCCTCTTATGGCAGCTTAAATATGTTTATAAATGTTTGCCCATCTTTTTTTGTTTCTTAAAGGAAGTTTTTTACCGTTTCTTTTTTTTCAGAAATCACATTTTAAGTTTGAAAACATTTCAATCTTCTTGTGATTGCATTTCTTACGGAATGTTGGGATTTTTGGACTGTGCATCTGTTTAGGCACATGGAGAAAGACAAAGCTGAGATCATGTAAGTCATGAAACTGAGGGTGAATAATCCATACTTTCTTCTCTTACCATTTTTACAATTTATACCCAGATGCAAGTAATAAACCAAAAAGGAAAAAAAAATCTGGTTAGCTTTTATTTTTAAAGTGATTAATGAAAAGCAAAGTTCAAATGAGGCCACAAATCCTGGTGGTGCACAATGGGTTGATTTATTTTGTAAATAGACCATGGATAATTAACCATAAAACAAAACTTTTTTTTTTTTTTACTTTTTTTTTTTTTTTTTGGAAACTTGCATAATGACGCTGGTTTCTTTTAGCTGCTCTGAGTTGCACAGAGGGATAACGACTTATTCACAACTGGTTGCAACTGGTTACAGCCAAGAAAGGAAAAATCCCAGAGCGGCTAGAGGAAAAAGACTGTTAAAGTCCTGCTACACTTGCAGTCCTGTAGCAAGGCGTTTACTAATGGCTACGGAATGGGCAAAGCTACCCTTGTGTGATTACAGCAAAAGGGTGGACATGCACGTGCTCTGGGGATGTTTTCCATGTTATCCCCTGCTTTGGCTGAAAACCTGTAAGCAAAGGACAGCCCCTGCAGCTGGCCTTGTAGTCTGCGAGTTTGTATTGACTTCTAAACAGCGTTAGTTTATGCTTCCTTACAAGCTTCCATGGTGCCTGTATCTTACTACTCTGGCGCTGGGGGAAGAGTCCTCTGGATAGTCAAAATAGTCTGACTGGCTGCCAAGTCCTCTTGCGAGCCAGAGAGTGATGGTAGATTTTCAGATACGTGATATGAGAAAACTGCCTGCCCGATGTCCCCCAAATTTGTCTCTTCATATTCCGCAGTCATCTGTGGAAGGGATCTCTGATGCCCAAGAAGGAGAAGGTCCAATTTGTTGTGAAAGTACATTTACTGCTAATTACAACTACCAGCTGGGATTACAGCCCTGAAGACTGTAAATAAACTAGAGCATGAGATGTTCATATGACAATATGGCCACTTTTGTGGTGGTTTCTATCAGTTGCATGTACTCAGATTTGCTCATCTCATGCCAGCTTAGAAATAAAGGGTTTAGGTAGGTAGCAGTCAAGATGCAAGAGGTTGGATTTGCCACACAGACACTATGTTGGACACCCTAGCTTGCTCTCACATGCCACAGTGTGCCTTAAAATACTTTGTCCGGATACACAAGGTCTGCAGCCCACCAGAGCTAAAATCTGACCAATGTTCTTGTTCACAGACAGTAACTCTAAGGTACTCGCAAAAAAAGCCTCACTTCTTCCCAGTGGTGCCCTGGGTATGCAGTAGTGGGTAAAAATGCTTAAAACCAGCACAGTTTTACCTTCATTCAGTTTTATCGGAACAGTGTTACAGTTGGCAAGTGTTCTCCGTCCTGAGCTGATTTGTACTTGTGCAGTTTCTTCTACAAATCTGAAGTATTTATTTGCAGTGTGGTGCAGAGACTGAGGAGAGGAGAAGTAGATTGTTTACGTCAGACTGTCACCTGCTATTGGTGTGAGCTTGATGTGCATAACAGCATGTAAGGACTGTGTGTTTTTAGTCTAGATCCCAGTTGCGAGACAGGGCCTTAGATCAACGCTTTAAACCCATAACCAGAAAACTGCCGAGTTCCCACTGTGTTGCTGACACTAGTAACTACAACACATGGGCTGACACTTACAATCTTTTTTTAGGCCAAAGAGTCAAGTTAAAATAGCACTCAGTTTGAGCAAGAGGCTTCTGTTGTGGGTGGGAGTCATGCTGGGGGCAACATTAGCATTGTACTTCCAAACGACATGGCAGTGAAGACAAGACCCCGAAAGTTAACTCTCCAAGAGCTCAGTACAGTCTTTGGCTTCTCGTCAGGTCTTGTTGGAAGGGGAAGCCAGCCAGGGTCCACTGTGGTAGTGCTAACTGGATGTGTCCGTCCCATGGGGCCTCCCTTGAAACTGCTCTCTGTCAGGCTGTTGCTTCTGGGAAGTGTGGCAATGTATGGAATCTGCTGCCTACTGTTTAGAAGTTGGAGCTTGCTTGTGTTGACTAACAGAATCCTTGTATCTTGTGACAATCTTTTCCTGTGCTCTGCATCATGCCAAATAGACAGGGGAGTGGTGTTGGCATATCTTTGTATGAATAGGTCTGTCATTAAATATTTGAAATAGAAACATCTGAAATAGATCTTGCCTGAGAAGAACAATGGGGCAACTAGAGAAAGCCAGTTTTCTCCAAATTTGCTTTTGGAGGCTGGAGTTGTAAGCAAACAGAAAAAAGAACAAAGAAACCAGGTATTTGTGCAGGGGCTTAAAAACAACAAGCCCTGGGTGGCATGAAGGGAGACAGGAGAGAAGTTGAGAGAGGAGAGGGGATGGATACTTAGCAGAGGGAAAAATATTTGTTTGTTTGATTGTTTAGTAACTAAAATCAGCTAAGAGAGAGGGAAGCCGGTAGCAGAGGATGGAGAGTCCCTCATTTGGAAGAGGCACCGTGTTTAGGAAAGGGAAATCTTTCTCCTTATGTAGACCTGAGAATCATTCAGTGCTAGTGCTGAGGCTGCTGAGGTGTGGAGGTGCATTTGGGCATCTTCTGTTTTCTCTGATCGCTGATTTTTAGTTTGTGAAGGGTGAGAGAGTCACTCACCTTCCTCAGGCAGTTAGGCTCTGAAATCTTACTGCTTGGAAGGGGTTGCAGACAGCTTTAGCAGAAGGCACGTGCAAGACAAAGGAGAGGGTGTTCTACTCCTTTCAGGCTGCAGAAGGTGTCAGCACGTGGGCCCAGTATGCAGAGCACAAATTGAACAGTCTGCTTGGTGTGCAGCAGGAACAGCTGTGTTACAGGTAATTGTACTTCAGGCTGCTGAACAAGCCTTTGTATTTCTCTCACATAGTAATAACCTATTTTAAAGATAAGCAGTCCAAACTCCTTTTATTTTAGCCACCCTATCTCCTCCCAAATACCTCTCCCCAAAACTGTTGCTTTGAAAAACCTTCTGCTTTGTGAAGCATGGTGTCCAGCGTTGCAGTAGGTTGGTCTAAGTTTGAGTTAGAAAGTTGTTTTGTGGGGGGCTAAGCAGTACAGTTGTTTGAATCCTTGGATTTCTGCTCCAAGCACTGCGTTCAGAAATTCACTTTGTAAGAAACAAAGATTTCTTGGTTCTCACTGAGATTGTGCGCATGTTACAAAAAACCTTTCACCAAGCAGCTTGGGAAAGCACCACTTCTCCTAAGCACCTGAGGGCTGAAATAGCCAGGGGATGCCGGTCTCTGGGAATGATGTGGTTAAAGACCTAGCTCTACTTCCACTCTCCTGTTGGTCCTCCTAAGTGTGAATACTTTCATACATTGTGTTGCTGCTACCTGACCTAGGTGAAATCCCTGAATTCTTCCCATTTTAGACCGGGATTTGTCTCTCAGCTTCAGCCAAGCTTCACATGGCTTCGTGGTATTCTGCATTTTATTAATTTGGGAATGTAGGAGCAGTGATCAAGAGCCTTCTTAGCAGCTGGGGCAAATCGTTAAGGAAAAAGGAATTCTTAGGTGTTAAACATTTTACTAATCTCAACTACTGTTACATTTTTCTACCAATCAAGTTTAAGGCTACTGGACAGAGCAGAAACAGCTAGCACTCCCCTCACTTCTCCTTACTCTGAATTCTTCTGTAGGACTCTCTGTGACTTTCAGTCTGCTGCTTCATCCTGCCCAGAACTGGTTTTGATACTTCCCTAAACAGCAATCATAATTAAGGTTGCTTGACCCAACAACACGTCTGTTAGCTGTTACATAAATGACTGACTGATAAACCCTCTTACCCTTCATATGTAGGTAAGCTCCACTGCTTCTTGGACAAGAACAACATACCAGCTGGATTATTAATAATAATCAGATTGTCAGTGATATATCAATAGCGTTGCAGAGGCATTACAAGCTACCGAGGCTCACTAAAATGTACTGAAGGTTAGGACTAGAGGCACTAAAAAAACCCTTACTGGTATTCTCTTCTTGTGGAAATACTAGTTCATTTGGAAAAAAAAAAAAACTTCCAGGACTCTTATTTATTTTCATTATTCATATTTCCAGATAAAGCTTTGTGGCATTTGTGGAACAGAAATGCTTTTGTTTCAAACTTTTCTTTCAAAAATGTATTCTATGTTCTAATATAAAATTTAAATCAAAACTGAAAGTAACAATCAAAACAAAATTATTTTGTCAAAACAAAACATTCAATTGATTGAAATGATTTTTTATTTTTGTTTCATGGGCAACTTTGCAATGCAGTGTTTAATTCAACTGTGAAACAAAAGCAAATTTCAAAGCCTGTAGCTATCCTGTAAAGCAGGAAAGTTGGGTTGAGTTTGGTATGCTGAGGTCTCCTTGTATTGATGTTATAATGGGACTTGTCTATCTCTGCAACAGTTAAATGTAATCTGTCTCCGCAACTATATGTAGATCTCCCCTGGATGTATATTCTATGTTTCTCCTCAGCAAATTGGGAAGCCTTTGATACCATTTCAGCTGCCCTGGCTTCTCTCTCTGTGGGCTGGTCCTGGACCAAACCTTTCAAATTCTGGTGCAATTGCTTGCAAAGTCAGCAAACAGCTGAACATAATGACAGTGTGAGTGTAAAGCCTGTACAGTTAATATTAATGTTTTCACTTCCATTTGTTGTTTTGTAGATTTGATTTAAAAAGGACCTTTCCTTAGGAGGGCTCTTTCTGGGTATTGTTCCTTGACCTGTACAGCACCCGAAATGTTCTCTTTTTCCTCCTAATATATTGAATGCTTTTTCTTCTTCATTCTTATGTAGGATCCATGTACTTAAATAGTAAAGTTCTTCTGGCAGCAGTCTTGTCCAGGGCCATGCTATGGTATATGTCTTGGAGACATATTACTTCAGACTATGGTTTTGACTAAGTTTAACCTCTTCAGGATGGGCCTGAATCTGTCACAGTGGGAGCACCCTACAAAAGAAAGACATGAATTTAAGGGGGGTATTTTGAACAAGTAGGGTGAGGGTGAAGATTAGAAGCAAAGAGCACAGTTAAGGATTGCTCTGTTGCTGGACAATGTAAAGCACTGGACCTTGTCTCAACACTGTGATGAACCGTAGGTTTTTGAACAAGGACTGAGATACTGACCTGCTCATCTGATACTTAGGTTATTCTGATCTGGCTTCCTTAAGTTTGTCTACATACAAACCCATTGTATTCATTAAGAATATCAGCGCTGCAGGTTTACTAAGTTAGGGATAGAGCAGTTAACATCTGATCACCCATTCAGGGGAAATTCTGGCTCTGCAAACTTTGAAGTTCTTACTATAGTTGCAGGTAAACATAAGATGAGTAATGCAAATTGAAAAGCTTTTTCCATTCATTAGACCACCTAAACTTTTGTTTCTTTTTCTCAAACCTGGAAAGGGGAATTTTGTGATAGAGAAAAGCTGCTTTTAAATAAATATGTATATGGACAATAGTGTAGTTTGTGCGGTATTTCTCAGTTGCAGGCCCGTGACAAGACAGGCAGGAGGATATGCTTTGTCTAACAGCTGTCTCCTGTATTCATCAGGATTTTTTTTACGTGACTAAGCATGTAACCTGCCATTTTAGTATAAATTGAATTTAGTCTTAAGAAGGCTGATTTAATCTGAAGAATATATTTTGCACTGGTCTTGAACAAGAAGAGCAGGAATATCGATGTGTTTAGGCCTTAAATAATATAAAAATAAAAGCTCCCCCACTTCAGAGTTCTACAAATAAATATATAACATAGTTTATGTTGTGGACACGCTCACAGTATTTCCTGCACGCTAGTGGAGCAGCACAGATCAAAAAGATAATAATATAAGCAGTAAAATATCCCAAGCAAACAAAAAGCATCTGTAGATCTTGCCTAGCTGGCTAATATTATTTGGGATGGTTGTTTTTAACTTACCATGCCATTAATGCTTTGCAAATGTGTATGTGCATGCTGAGGGTTGGCCAGGAGTTGAACTGTCTTTGTAATGGTTATATTGAATTGCTGCATTGTGCCTGAATGCCTGCAGACATGGAAGAGGACAGGAAAGGTACTCGAGAAACTATTAGACCATGCAGGATCTGGTCTACCAGCTCTAGTCACAGGAGAATGTGACGAGCTATTAACAGGATGTAAAGAAACATTTATAAAGGTGCTTGGAGAAACTCTGGGATGTAATTGAAGTGTTTGTTAGCTGGTGTCCCAGGATTGATAGCCTGTGTCCCTTTTGTTGTGCTGCTGCTTTTAATAAGTTACACACCAGGCACAGAGATGGGAGTTACCCAGAAAGGTCTGTATGGCTAAAAACTTGTAGCAAAGGTGAAGGGAAAGCTCCACAGCTGCCTTTCTCGTGTAGTACCCATTATTTCCCTCACTGTGGGTAATACTCAAATGGTGACACATCTCGCTAAGCCTTCATTTCTACCTGAGGTTTAGTTGTCACTGTGTCTTCAGGAAGTCAAGGCCGTTGCTGTAGGGGGTAGGGGTAAGGATTCGGGGGTATACACAGGAGGTACAACTGCGTGGCTTTCAGATGAACTGCTGTTTCACTCCATGTAGCATTTCTTGTAGATAAAAGATGAAGTTTCCTTGGAATGCCTATCAAGCCTGATCTAAATATTCTCCTCGGCTTTAGCTGGCTGGGGATCGAGTCCATATTGGAAATTCTCCACTCAAACTGCTGGATGCAGTCAGAACCCATGACTGCTGTTCAAGCTATTGCAGCCTGTGCTGCCCTCAGCCCAGAATCAACATCGACAGTACGGCTGCTCCAACTGCAAGTACAGAAACCAGAAAACTTATGATATTACCTTAAGCATTAATTGAAGAAAACCCCTCTTGGAATATGAGTATCATGAACCCTGAGATTTCCTGATCTGCTTTTTTTTATCTTTCCTTGCCATCTCTAGAGGTACATGGGACATTTTGCTGGAAAATTGAGATTGTAAACTTTAATCTGAAGGGGTTCCTTATAGGAACATATTTGCAGTACAGGTAATAGAGACCTACCTAAGAAGGCAGCCCCCTTTCAAGAGTCAGAGGTCTTCAGGTCAAAGAGACTTTAGCAAAAATTAATTTTGCATCAGTGTGTTGTGGATTGGGACTCTATGATCCTTGGCATCCCTTCCAACCCAGACCATTCTATGATTCTATGATATTGTGATTCTACTGCACATAGAATTGTGGTAGTTCCTGGGTGAGAGGGGATATGTTTATCCCACCACAGCTCCCACAAACCCATTATCAGTACACCAGACATTAGTACTGTCTCATCCTGACTCTGCTGTGCATTCAGGTTAATTTTTAATAGCACTGCAGCGTGAGCTTCATAAATTGCCAATTTCCATCTCAGGGATGATAAATTTCACAGCATCTCCTTTAATTCCTACGTCTGTAGAAGTTTTGTAAAGCATCTTGACTTACAGTTTGCTAATATTCAGTGAGAAAAAAATTTGGGAACAGGGTCCTTCAGTAAAGGAGCCTGTTGCATAAGTCCTTTGATCATGACACTGTACAAGAATTTAGGATTTTTATGATTGAAGTTCTGATATAAATAGGAGATTTCTGTATTTATGGGAAGGTCTTGATATGATCTTGCTGTTACTTGGAGCATTTAAGAGATCCTGAAATATCTTCAAAGATGAAACAATGGGAAGCTGCTTACCTCATGACATAATAAGGCAAATAAGGTCATGTAATGGAACTCCAGTAGCAGAGCTGGATGAACTGTTTTCAACTGTAGCTTTTCTTGTCCTATCAAATATCCACAGATTGATCAGTCTTTTTGACTCAGGAATCACTGGAATTTATTTGATGACCACCTTTAAGACTTACATTCCATGTACTCTCTGGAAATGGAGGTATGGCTGGGGTTTTAAGACTATTTGAAAAAGCCTATTCTGTAATTTTCCTCTCTGGCATCCAGCTTGTAAACATTACATGATGCCAGGCCTTTAGGAGTCCATAGTTTTGATGAAAGAGGGTAACAAGCTTAGTGTTCATACAACAAGAGTTAATGTTCATACAACAAGAGTTAATGTTTAGCAGAGAAGTGGCTTCACACAGGTTCATGAATCCCCACACATCCCTCACACTGAGTTTATTTTGTTAACCCTATGGCTGAAACAGTAAAACATGAGGAACAGAAAAGGATAAAGGAGCTCTTGATGCTGCATGGTTGAGATGGGGAATGGGGCGTGATTATTTAACGAGTGCACTGATCCAGAAGAAGATCAGTGTGAAGGTAGATGCTTCTGTCTACCTCACTCAAGGGCAGAAGCATGTCAGAAGTTGTTGCTGGCTGTGCTGCATTCATACAGGGTGTGTGGCATTCACTTTCCAGCCACCAGAGTGTGGAGGAAAGACCAAGAGCTGCAGACATCTGTTACTGTGTATGCTTACCTACCCCTGTTCCTGGAGGTTTTGAAGTGGGATTTGAGAAGTGCCTATGACAGTCATTGTGTTTGACCATACTTTCCAATGTCCTACCGACTTTAAAGAGCCAAAACTTGGACCTCTGTAATTTAACCAATGATATACACTGGTCACTCTCAGTGAAAGGACTGGGAACAAAACTGAGTTCCTGGTTTCCTGTCTATTATTTAGCACATATCTGATTTGAAATCTGTTTTCTGCATACCCTTGCATGCGTATTCCTTGGCACATGTGCTTGTTGCCATTATGGGGCAGATCCCATAGATTTTCTGCGTCATTAGTAGAGAGAGCCAGTCATTAAAAAAAAAGCTTATTTGCTTGAGCCATTAAGATTTTTTTCTCACAGTTCTGCCTGTGGCGCCTGTCACTAGCAGTCAAATAAGGACAATTTTACCATTCTCTCCTGCTGCTCTAATTTTTTTTTTCAGTGCCAGTACATGTATTTGTTATTCTTTATAACTCCCTTTGAAGTTGGGAATCCAAGGGGAATCTAAAACCGACCAGATGTTTCTGCTGCTGGAGACACAGAAGACAGCAAGGATTAAGTTTAACTGAAACTTAGTTCTCTACAAAACCCATTACAGTGAGAATTCTTCCTCGGATAGTTTTATTTATTATTTATATTTGCACTTGCCATCCTGGGTAGGTGATACCTCAAGTTGTCTTGCCCAGGAGGAAAATGGATGATTTATCCAAGTAAATAGTGTATCAGCAGCTGCCTGCGTTAATTTCCCTTATGGGGTTTCAGTTCCATTACACTGCATATTTCCCACCCACACTCTTTATACAGCATTTCATGTTGAGGAAAATCATTCCCATCTCTGTAACTTCAGAGGACAGATAATGTGGAACCATCCAGAGGGAGGGCAGTGCAACTCGTGCATGCGTGGGGAGCGGTGACGTACTTGAGAAGGTACTGGCCGGAAAGCAGTACGATGCTTTAACTCCTTCTCCGTCACAGGTGGAAGATGAGAGAGGGGATTAGGAGCCAGCATGGGAGAGTGGCTGTGGGAGGGAAGGGATGTGCTGCCCTTCTAGAGGTGAGAGTAGAAGTCCCTCAGGTGGGAAAGGACAGGAACAAATGCTATTATTAACTTCTGAGTTAAAGTTAGAGGCTTTTGAAGATTCAGAAAGAAACACCTCCCTGCGCATCACCACCCCCCCCCCCCCCAAAAAAAAAAGAAACCCAAAAAACAACAAACAAGACAACAAAAATTACTCTTTTAGGCTGAGATATGAAATGCATTAGGCAAGCCCCATGGGATGTCCTTGTCCAAATTGTTCCATAGCAGATCAGGCTGTCCTGCAGCTGCAGTCATGGCCACAAGATGAAAGAGCACACGGTCAGACCTTGCGGAGGTCCAAATAGGAAGGCAGCAAACAGAACAAGGCCTTGGTCTCTGACTGCTTTAGTCATGGCTTAAGCTAAAGTTTGGATCCACTTCTAGATTATAAACACCCCAGATTTCTGGAGTACTTCTGCCAAGTTATGTCATCTGAGTTTATGGGACTGTCTGTCACACCCATACGTAGCTGTTGAGTGTGCCGATAGCTTTCAGCCAAGTCAGAAAGAACTGAAAAGATAATTCATTTTTTACAAAACGGGTATCTAAAGCAAGGAGAAAAACTCAAATTAGTGCCCCTGCTGAGGGAAAGACAAGCAGAACTTATCAGCTGAGCATGTTGAGTGGAGGACAGCTGGCTGGCCAGCACAGGCTTTGCTCCAGAAGAGCCAGAGCACATGCTGTCTTTTGCTCACTGAGAATTTTATCTTTGTTGTGGGAGAGGAGAGCTACAATACTTCTACTCGTATTGTGTAGTGCTCGCAGGCTGTGATGGCAAATCTGTAGGAAGACTGACGTCACCGGTATTTATTTCATGTCTGAGCTGTTTAGTTTTCTTTAAAGTCTCCCCCCCACACTTTCTGGATGGTAAGTCAAGGTTCATCTTTGTCTGGTGGTATTTTCCCCTTCCTCTCTGTCGCAGCTTTTCCCTGATTTTTCTCTGTGTGGATTCGCTTTATCGTTTCACACCAAATCTCGCTGCATCTCAACTCTCGATGTCACAGCCACCATAATTGAGAAATAGTATCGGGCTCATCCGAAGTTACTCTTTAATTGGCCAGATGGATCGCTAACACCTTCACTGAGCCACTGTCCTCCATCATTAGCTGTTGGAGTTGCCTCCTAATATTGCAAGGCCCTGCACACCACCCTAATTTGTTTTTAAACAGGAAAATCAAAACCTTGGTAATTATACAGAGCCTTCTAATAAACACTAGGTAAAAATGCATGCACTGTAACGAGCTCTTTTCAGAACAGCAAAAGGGAGCAGAAAAAATAATTTGCCAGGGCCTTACTTAAAGCTGCTTTTCTGATTTTAAAATATAGAAAGAATCCAGGTCCTGGGAACACTAGGCAATTTTGGATGTTCTGTGGGGTTTTGAGGAAAGATTTAAAAAAAAAAAAGAAATCATGTTTCTCTTTTTTTTTGGGGGGTGGGGGGGGAGACTGAAATACACAGCTTTATGCTGGAGGGAAACAGGTTAAAATCAAGGGGTTTAGACCTACATATTTTCCCCTCTTCCTTTATTTTTTTGTCACGGCGCTGAGGCAGATGGTATGAAAAGCATTTATATTGGTCTCTCTGCTGACGGAGCTTAACTTAATAATCCAGGACTTGGAACTGGGTGCTTCGATAAAAACACTTACTGAGAGATTTTTCCATTCAAAACACCAGGAGAAGTTTTTTAATTGACAACATCAGAAATTAGTATCCTGCCAGGACTGCGTTTCTTTGCACCTTATTACTCAGAACAAAAGATTAATATATATTCATTCTGAGCATGAGAGTTTTCAATAATTCTTTCCTAAATTAAGCCAAAGTGAAATGGTTTACCACAGGATTTTGAGAGTGAAAACAGGGGGAAAGTCCCAGTTCCATGTCAGTTATTACTTTGTCCTAGTTTAAGCACTTGACTCTCTCTTCTGGTGATTGCTCCATTTTCTTGTTTTTTATAGTGTGTTAGATACTTTGAAATTTGCAGACTTAGCTCAGTCTTTGAAATGAAGAAATCTCAGCTCCGAAAATGCCAAATTAAACTGTGACTCTGAGTTCCCCTTAATTGTGAGCAACTTCACATACAGAAAAAGCAGCACTCCAGTGTGGTTCCTCTTCTTTCAGCTTCAGTCTGAACTTCATCTCCTATCTCCTTCCCGCTGCAGCAGGGCAAACTGAAAGACCAGAGCCATCATATAGGAAGATAACACAGTTGAAATCTAAAATTTGGAGCTCAGTTCTATGTGGACGCCACCTGCATTCCTACATTTTTGTATGTGTGTGTTCTTGCGACATTACATTTGAAATATATACAGGAAACTAAGCCTAGCTGAGAAGATTATAACTTATAAACATTTTTCTGTGTATGTTTTGATAGAATGGCATGGGGGCGGGGGGGAGGGCTGTGGATTTAAAAAATATTTTAATGCTTTCGTAACACAATCCATAGTCCATTTCAGACTTAGTTCTGATTAAACAAGGATATTAAAATGCTCAATAGACGTTAGCAAATAATGAAACAGGTTCCTTAGCATTGTGACACTTAGCACTCTTAAAGCAGCCTGAGCAAATGGGACGGGATACACAATGCTTGCTTGGGTCAGATTGTGATTGTTTTTTCCCAGCTGCGATACAGTGGCTGGCATCTTTTATAGTTGTCATCTTCCATATAGGAGCACCACAGGGCAGAGTGTGCAGTGGAAGGGGCCAGTTTTCTGCAGACAGCAGGTGCAGGGATGTGGCTTACCCATTGTCTCTAACATACTGTCTTATACAGTCGAACAGGAAGCTCTCTTTTATCTCTTGCAGTCTTGGGTATTAGAGTATAGGCAATGAGTCCAAACCAACGGGGAGCCAGAGGGTAGATTGCACATCTGACTGTGAGAGTCATCATCAGGCCAAGTGCTCCATCAGGCCAGTTGGAAAAGCATCTTGTTACTCAGAGGTAGGGCTGGATTTATGTTCTGCCCAGCGTGCTCATTTAGAGAGGGAGGATTAGATAGCCCATAATGTAGCTGTTGATACTCTGGAGCACTGAGGGGTTACTCGTCTTTTCTGCTATGCTCAGGGCAGCGAGTGTGTGAATAGGGTAAGGACTTGATGCAGCCACTGTACCCCCAAACTGGCTGAGTTATTCCTACTAAGTAGCATAGACCACCGTGGGGCATGTTCTCTACCAATTCGGATGCATTTATGTTCTGTTGGTCTTGGAAAACATTATGCCTCCTGTGATCGCTTTCTCAAACTTCCCTCGTGATTTAACAGCTGCCTTGCAGTTGCAGTTCTCAGATCTACCTTTCTTAGATCTCCAGTTTGCCCCATGGCCTCTTTCATCTTCCTTTCCCAGGGCCCGGGACAGATTCTGAGCTTCCCACCAGCTTGCAGTTGCTTTGTGTCTGCCCTCAGATTGCGGGTGCTGGTGTTCTGACAGTCTACCCAAATCCTTCGCTGCTCAGAGGAAATAATAACTCTCATTCAGCTGCTTTCTTAGCATTTATTGTGACATCCAAAGACAAATGCAAACTCATCTCTAGAATCATTATTCTCTTTGAAGAACAACGGATTGTCAGGGGAGACATTTTTTTGTGTGGATTCACTTAGAAGTTCTGTCCCCCAGTGTGGTTCTCCAGCTGCCCCTGTCATATCCTCCGTTGTTGTTTATCCAACTTTTAATAATTTCCTTTTCATGCTAGAAAGGGCCACATAATTTTCTCTCTGTGTGTGCATGTATTTGTATCTCCTTCATGTTTTTTCATTTCTTTCAATTCATATCATATGAAATATATAGGAAAGGCATCTATTGCACTGAATGCATGCATTATTTATACATGTTTTATATATGTTTTGGCCTAAATTTTGTAAAATGCCTAGAGATTTTGTGCTCCTCCATATTAAGTGCCCTATTACACTCATTAAGGTACCTCTTAATCACCTCGCATCACGACTAAATTTTGGAGGAGACATACCACTATGTGAATAGCTAGGCTACACCTACTTCTGTGTAGAAACAAGTGAAGGGGAGACTTTTTGTGACTACTTAAAGAGAGGGAGACTGGATATTGTTCTACTTAATCAAAAGAAAGAAAGAATATCACTTGATATATTACTAACACCATTGCTCCCACACCTGGGCATCAGCTACTTACCTACCATTCCTGGCTTACCGAAGTTATTCTGAGGTACAAGTGTAAACCTTGAGTCACTTTAGTTAAATGGTTACAGTTCTGACTGATCCCCATTTCAGATGGGAGATCAGGTCTGCCTGGAACCAGCCAAGGTCATGTGAAATTCTGTATCTTAATTTGCTACATTAATACAGGCTTTCACCTAAAAGTGTTAGGGTGGGATGAGCACAAGGCTTGCAATCACAGCAAATGCACAAATATGAGGGTGGAAAATTGCTCAGAGAAACTGTCACTGAAGTTCTTTGGATAAAGTAGGAATGTTGTTTATTCTCCTCAGGATAGTAATGGAACCTTTACCTGTAGTAAAAGGAGTGGAAAGAAGCAATGGAGAGAATGTCCTTCTAGTCATGACTTTGTGCTCGATGATCTCCGGTGAAATGGATGTTTAATTGTTGTCTAGCATTCTGAAAAAAAGAAAAAAGGTGATGACTTTCAAGTAATCAGATACAAACATTACTGGGGTGGGGGATAGAACATTGGGGTGGGGGACAGGGAGAAGGGGAGGAAAATCATTGGATAATGTTTGAAACTGCCGGTAGTCATCCTGCTGGAGTGAGCGGGATTTTCGTTGGCATCTTTTTTTCAGTTCTGTGTACCTAAAAAGTCACCTTACAGCAGCATGCATTTGAGAGAATAACTGGATGGTGAAGTTGTCACCTGAAGCACAGATGGGCTGTTTCCCGTGCTGTCCCGGAGGACCCTGGGGAAGCAGCGTGCTCTGCTTCCCCAGGAACCTGGCGTGTGGAGGCACTGGAGGTCAAGAGTTGCTCCAGCATGCCAGGAACAAAACCCTTCCTAAGAGGTTATGGGCAAGCTTCCACCTGATGAGCAGTGTTAATTGAGCTGAAGGTGGAAAGCATGGATCTGTGGTGAAAATGTTTCTTCGTGCTGGGGCCATTTGCATGTGCACCAGGTATGTGCCTGGCCATGTCCGGCTGCACAGCTTTTCTTTCTGTGTTTCCTTTTAAAATTACATTTGCAATGTAATAGTGATTTTTCTTTTGTATGTTAAAACAAGCATGGTCTATATATTGTATTTTTAAAGTAAGGATTTTGCAGGCATGAAGGACGTCCACCAGTGTTATATAAATGTAGATACCTTTTTGGTTTCCTTTCCCTTCCCATGTTTATGCTGCACAAAGAACTTGCAAAATCAGGTACAGTTACGAAGATTTTAGCTTTAGTCTGCACAGGATTTTTAAACCTTTTCTCAGGTCCTAACATACTTAGCTGCTGCTTTAAAGGCAGAGAGGAATTCTATGGCTGGGAGCGGAGGAATACAAAAGCTATGAAAGGTAGCCTTCCTGCGAGAGGAACAGGACAATAATCGCTGACAGAGGAACTATGATGAACAGTTATCCCAAGCAGTGTCTTTCAGACAACACTGTCAGATTTTCCACTTCCATGAGCACAGCTGGGCATGTGGTACCAGGGTGAGAAATTCCACAGTGGCGAGAGGCTGAGTGCGTTGGGTGCCGGCCTGGCCGGCGGTGCTGGAAGTCGGGAGCTGAAACTGGAAAGAAAAGAAAGATGACATTCTACAGCTTTGAGACTGTAAGGAAAAACAGTTTTGGAATGTAAGGAAAGAAGCTTTGAGAGATGCCCTTTCTCAGACTGCTGCTTCTCAGAGACTGGGTTTGATCTTGGGGTTCAGGTTCTTAACATGCCCGTGCTGCCATTACAAGACAGTTGCTCCTCTACCTTCAGCTAAGGATTTGGTCCTGTGCAAATTTGCAGCTTGCTTATATATTTGGTGAAAGCTTGGGGGATGGTTGGTTTGTTTATTTATTTACTGAAATTGCTGTAGCACTGGTACTTTACCTAGTTGCATTTTTTTTGTTTTGTTTTCAGCTTGGTTGGTTTGGGATTTTTTTGGGGGAGGAAGGAGATGGGGGATTTTTTGGTTATCAAAATACTTGACCCATATTAGATTAGCTAGCCCTATGTAGATTAGCTTGCTCGATGTAGATTTGCTTGCTTGGTGTAGATTAGCTAACAATCTGGGAGCTCTGAAGGATAAGGAGGTGATGCAGGTCATCCTCTGGTGGGCACTGAAGTCTGAGGTCTGTTCAGGTGCAGGGTTGCAGTCCCACCTGGTTTTGCGGGGGTCAGCCAATGACATGACTCTCTGGATTACATGTGTAACAGGCTTTGAAGTAGCCAGGCTTCAGGCAGATAAAGTTGGTTGCATCCAGAGAGGTGAAGAGGTGAAAAGGTTCTGAATAAGCAGGAGACAGTGAATTCCTCACTTGCTAGTGCTTCATGTACTAGAGACTGCTTCTCTTGTATACATCAAGTTTTATGTGTTGTTTGAAATATGAAATGGTATAGCCATATGTTACACCTTCTGGTTTGAGTACTATGTGCTGTTCTATGTAACTTTTTGGCTTTCTCACTTGAGAATGGTTTACTGAACGCGTGAGTTTGGTAATCTTTGGGACTCTGTCTAAAGATTGCCTTCTTAAATTGCCACATAGCTTGCTTGTTACATCAGGTTACTTCGACTTTTACCTACTGCTTTGTCTTTGTACTTGGAAGGAATGGTCTTTTTTTGGTGCATTCAATGTAGAAGTTGTTTCATAGAGCTGTTCCCAGGCCTACCTTTTCAATGTTTTCTTATTTCGCCGTTGAAAACTTGGGAATTCTGGGTGAGTCCCTAGTCAGTCAGACAGCTCAAATAATGGACCCCAAAATGTAGGCTGTTAATTATTTTTCAGTGCAATGGCAATGTAATGTGTGACAACGGAGCTTTTTGGTAACGAGAGAAATCATTTTGGACATGCTGAAGATTAGAGTGATCAGCACTTAAGTAACACCACACATCTGAAGATATTGGAATGTTTCATGGCATTTAATGAAGGAGGCCTTCCTTCCACACCTGAAGGGTGTACTGAAGTGCTGTTAGCTCTCTTTGTAGGGAAGAAAGGAAACTGGTTCCGGGAGAGGTGAGGGACGAGGCAAAATTAGTGGCTGTGTTGTCTGATGACAGTGTCAGTCAAACACAGAGCACAAGGCTCTGTAGTTTAGTCTTTTGCATGAACCTAAGAGGGGGGCCCATGGTCAGCAGGGAAATCCTGCAGCAGCTTTTGCCTTGCTGGGGCTCTCCATGCCCTGACAGGAGGGTGGCTCCAGCGGGGATGGAGCCCGCTGGGGGCTTACGTGATGGCTAGAGAAAGAAGGGGTAACATGAACACCTTCACAATTCATGTGTGAGCCCAAAAAATGATGGGGAAAGGAGAGCTCGATGTGGCATACAATTTTCCTTCAGCTACTGTAACACAGAAACTCATTTTGTTTCCTGTGTAATCAGCACATGAAACTGAGCATTTTGTTGTTAATGCTGAGCTCTGAAAAGGCAAGTTCTCTGCCTGTGTTTTGCAGCACCTTTGAACTGGGCACACATAATAAATATCACTGCGTGGTGGCCTAACAAGATTATTTTAGGTAACAGTCGACTTGATTCTTTTAGCTTTTATGTGGAAAGGGGTGAGGCCATTGGCTCCTGTTTGCTCTGACTAATGTTTTTAGCACTATATGAGAGTATTATTCTGTGAGCATCTTCCTTGTGTGCTCAGCTTGTCCATGAGATAAGGATATCAGACCCCAGAGTCTGTGTTAAATTCCTTTGTAAATAGGTGCAGCTCGTTTGCTCTTATTTTTTCCTTGGTAATTACAGTAAAAATGTACTCATAAGTTATATCAAGTCTTAATGTGTGGCAGTGGTGGTTTTGGTTGGTTGTTTTTTTATTAATTTGGCTTCAGCAGTATTTTTAAATCCATGAACTATGGTTTTTTTAATTTTGTTTTAGAGATAATCACATAGACATAGAAATACAGGACTAAATTTGCATTAGCATAGACTTAAAGTGGGCAAAGTGGGGATGGAGAGCATAGCTCTGCACAACTCTCAGGACTGATCTTGCTGTACTAGACAAGCTACCCTTTAAATTCAGTATTCTGGTTTTAGGAATGGCCAATGAAGAAGGCAGGTATCTTCAGATACACATGACACATAAAAATTGTATTACTTGAAAAATACCGTCACTGTTATAAATTATTCACTGCTGAAGCATATGTGCAGTTGAATAAAGTTCTCCACAGTTGTGTCCTGGATCCTGAAGAGGTGCAACTTGAAAATTCTGTGCCTGAAACATTTTTTCCTGTCTTAGGGATCTGTGCTTTGTAGCAGCCTGGATACACTTTCCTCTTCTTTCACTGAACTATGCAGGTGTATTTGACACTGAGACAAAATGATGTTAAAGTAAAACTATGAAAGTTTTATCAGAGAATCAGAGGTTATCAGGTTACCGGAGGTTAACAGAGGTTTGGCCATGAACAGACAAATACACATTTGAGTCCCACTGCTGCAGTCAGCCAGCAAAAGGGTACCTCTGAAAGCTCACACATACATTAGGTAAAACACATTTTCAGGCCCAACAACAATGTGTTTCTTGAATTCTTCCTGTAGTGGTAGGTGGTCTTTGGTGTAGTTTCATGTCATCTCTGTGCTACAAAACTGATGAACCATTCTTCAGAGTTGGCTTTAGCACACTTCTATGGCTTCTCATGGGCTCCTGAGAGGCCTCTTGGCTGTACCTGTTGTTATTTGCATTTATTATTTCAGTCTTAGTGTGGTTTTCTTACTAAACAGTGGGTAGAGCTGACTCGCTGCTGTTGACTCCGTGACCTGTTTCCTATTTTAACCCCCACCTGCTTAAAAAAGTTTAGTAGTTGACAGTATGTCTCCCAGGACCAACGTCTGAGCGATGGACCATTAGAAAGCAAAATGAAAGGTAAAGCTCCTTTTGGCCTGTGTGGCAGGACCTCTGGATCCACAAACACGCATCCACTTCGACAGTCATTGAATCTAGGGAATGGAGGAAAGAGAAGGAATCTCCTTCTGAGCAGAACGGCCTACTGGAAGTTAAACCCCCCATTTTCCTTGCTGTATTTGCTACTACAAGGGAAAAATAGCTTTCTCTTCTTTTGTTCTTCATCTAAAATACATTGAAACGTCAGGAAGGAACTGAGAGTTTAGCGAGGAGTGAGTGAAGCAGGCTATGGATTTTATTTTGGTTTTATCATCAGCTTGCTGTGTGACTTTGATCATGTGTCTTGGATTTCCCCCTATATTAAGTGAAGGTTGGAAAAATCTGTACCGTGGGTTTTGATGTTATGCTTTATTTATATAGATTCCAAGAGACCCCGCGGTGTGTTAGCTACTGTCCGCCCATTACGGGAGTGCCGTGCAGACTTCAACAACTTTCAGCTTACCCGAACTCTGACAGGTAGAAACTTCATTATGCTAACTTTCCCCAGAGCTAACTTCTCCCATCAAAAGCAAACCTCTGCTTTAAGCCTCAGTGAAGTTAACAGCACATCTCTGGATATCTGAGAAGGCTCAAATGCAGCTGAATGAATTTATTAATGAGGTACTCCCCCACAGCAAACAGATTTATGCTCTCCCGTAATTAAGCAATGCAGAAGTAGTACTTGTCACCTTCCCTTTAGAGAAAGTCAGAATAACCGCCGTACAGTGTTAGACAGTTTTCTCCAAGACTGAAGTTTTATTGTTGCTGAATCCCTGCAAGTCTTATATTAACAAAAACATATGTTTTATTTTCTTACATGTTAATATAGTTTTTTGTTTGCATTTAAATGTTCTTGTGGAGTGTTTATACCACTCTGAAGGAAGAGCATTGTTCACACATGAAAATCTGTAAATGAAACCAACTTGCAACGAAAGTAAAGCTAGCACATCTGTTTTAATATCTCAGAAAGTAAACCAGCTGTGTGTATGTATAATATATACACGCTAGTCGTAGATGTTAAATTAGATTTTAAGAATTTGTTTCAGCATAATAGCCTAAAATGTTATTAGTAACATAGATAAGGAAATTACTTAATAAAAAATATATGATTTTTAACCTGACAATGTCCTTCTTAATTAAGTTATGAGATCCTTAGATGAATGATGTTATAAAAGTGCAGTGTGTAGCTTCTATTATTTATAAGAGAATGCCAAAGAGCTAGCTCAAACCGATTAAAGGAAGGAAAATCTCATTGAAACTTGCCATTCTGAGTAAGTGAATGGTGAATATTTCTAGAGAATTCATACAGCCTCAGCATTTCAAACATAGAACCCAGCTTGCTCCTTTTGATACAGGAATTGCATATATTGGGAAAATAATGATGATAGTATTAAATTAATCAAAAGAATGATCTTGGCAGGTTCTGGAAGGTGAATAAAAATACAAGTATTTCAGTTGTGGTAACTCTGAAATACAAATTTGTAGCCTGAGTATCCTCACCTTCCTTACAAAGTAAGCCTTGCACTGAATTTTTTTGCTTTGTTTTGTTTTTGTAAAAATCTTCAGATGGCCCTTTTAGGCAGGTAATTGAGCTCCCCTACCAAAGACCCCTGCAGGGCCTATTTCTGCTTGCCCTGAACTGGCCTGGGTATATCTGCCCTTCAGTACAGCAAGCAGTACAGCCGCACAGACCGTCAATCTACAGGTCTCCTACTAGCGATAGTAGCAAGGACTTGGCTTTTTAGCTGCACTCAGGCATGCGAGCGCTTTGAGTTCACCCCGTTTGCAGGGCTGAGGAGGGATGATGTACGAGGCACAGCGGGGCTGCGCTGGCACAGGGCACTGCTGAATCATTTCCGTCCCTCGCTGGGGGGACCAGGGAGGCCAACATTAGCAACTAACTCACCCAGCATCCCCAGCTGCAAGCTCAGCTCAGCTCAGTTGTGCAGTAAAACAGCAGGACTCTTGAGAGAGTTTGTGATCTCCAGCCTGTGAACTGCTTTTGGAGGTCCCGCTCCTCGTATCTTTCTTTGCGGAATGTGTCTTGTGGCTTTCAGCTGTAGGGAGATTGGGTATGGGGCACGGCTTTAAAGGCAGGAAGGCTAGTTCTCTTGATGTAAGAAAATTAAAAGGGTAAATATTGGGTTTGGTGGTGGTTAGCTTATCGTTAATGAGCTTTTACCTCTGCCCAGTTATTTTATCAATTAGGTACTTTAGTAATTAAATTATCTATAAGTTAAGCAAATAGGAAAGCTGAAATCCAGCTATATTGAAACAAGTGGTAAAATGTTTTCTTTCTGGGTCCATGATTTCATCGTAAATATCCAAATCGTTGGGTTAGGGTTGATTAGTATTTCTTAGTTTCTCTTTGCAGTGATTACCACTCTCTTGAGGGCTGTAAAAATCAAAAGTTATCTGGACTTTCAATCAAAATGTATACAACACAAGCCAGTTATAGAGGAGAACTTGTAAAATATTTGAAACTTCTTTCCTATTCTGCCTTCAGAAAACTCCTCAGCAACACAAATAATGAAGTAGTTAATTTTAAAGGCTTGATTCTGGGAATATTGTTGAAGCGCTTAAAAGACAGAATTGCTAAGCACATCTTTAAGAAAATAAATGCAATATCTTAACATGATTATAATTTTAAGCTCGTTTTCTATAGTAGTTCAAGCTATAACTCCCTAGAACTGATAGAATATAATCATGTCTTATGATGATCATGCTTGGCACGGAAAATGAACGTATGCAAGGCTTCGGCTTAGATTAACCATGCGCCACAGATGTGTTCAATGAGCCCGTTTCCTGTTTTGCTTTATAAGCTCCCCCCAATCAAATCCTTTAGAGACAATTTTATCTGCTAATAAGCATAATTACAGTCATTCCTGCTGTCATTTATAAAATTATAAGACATTTATTTAGTCAGTTGTGGTGTTTAAGGCTGCTAAGTTTCCCTGACCAGAATCGAAGCTCTACGGGCGAATCTTTCTTCAAGAATTCAGCAGCACACCTGGTTTTGCTGTTCTTTCTCTGATACATCATTAGCCTGTGATGAACCATTTACAGCATAGAGGTGTTCACCAGGTATACAAAAAGTTCTGATTCTCACCTCCATCCACTTCATACCGTTTACGACTGCATAGAGAGGACTCGATTTTTGCTGAGCTGGCGGGTGTGAATCTAGACCCGGAAGGCTGAAGGGTTTCAGCACCATGCGTCTCTGTGAGAGGAAATGCAGGTCCAAAGGATTTAAGGCAGAAAAACAGGGTGTGAGATGCCTTGCAAATTGGGCAAAACCCTTCCAGAGGAGTGGAAGTGCACTGAGGAAGTTCTGTTGTAAGCAGCACATCTGGAATGACCTCGAGGCAAAGGAGGCCGTCTTGCAGGCATTCTGCTGTTCAGGGTAGCTAATCAGGTTACATCTAACTTCAGCCATCATTTCTCCTGTAAGCCATTTGAAAACTCCTTTTTTTTTTTTTGCCTCCCCCAATGTTTTTAAGCTGCAAATAATCAGCGCGATTTGATGAATACATCCGGAGACTGGAATTTCATTGTGTATTCTGATGTTATGTATAAAGTGTCTGACACTCAGGCCCAGTTCCCTGTTTCAAGAGCTGAGCAGATCTTTTAAAATCAATCTGAGTTTTGCCGTTGACTTGAATTTAAATTGCTGGAAGGGCTCTTGTTTTGAGGGAAGATACCTAAAAGTTCCAGAATGAGGACATCTGTTAGCCAGACGTCGCTTCAGAATCCTGACTTCAGTAGAAAGTTTTAAAGTCTTTGTGGGAGATAATGGACTGCTCTAGGGAACTACAGAGTATTCAGACTAATCATCTAGATAGAAGTTTCTGAGTCTGGGGACTGTTCAGTATAGAAATGCTGGAATCACAAGCAAAAATATCACGGTAGGTCACTTGGTTCTCCTAAAAAAGAAAATCATCCTTTTAAGTTGCGAAATCCTACTGTCTAAAGGTGTGCCGGAGTAGAATAGTTCAGGCATTAAAACTGTGACTGTTACTAAATTCACCTTCACCGGTATTTGTTCCATCCAACTGCTGTTTCCTCTTCCTAATTCACATTATAGCGGAGGTTGTTTTGTTTATCCACATGAATAGATAAGCTCATGAAATGGTCTCAAGCAGCAAATGGCTTTGGAAGGCAGACAAAGTGAACTAATCTCCAGTTTATAAACGTATGGTGATGCTGAAAGAACAAATGCTTCAGCAAGCAACTTTAAAGATGAATTGGGGTGTGGAGTTTCTGAAGGAAAGGAGTTGGAGGTGACAGAGCACAATGCTGCCCGAGCACAATGACACACTGAGTAGAGAAATTTGATTATATAAAGAGGGATAATAGATGAATCAACTAGAAAAACAGACACCAGAGAGAGCAGGGAGAAAAGAAAAAGAAAAGAACCATTTGACCGTAGGAAAATAAAATGAAGAGAACTTAGCAGTTTCCTACTAGCCAGCCTTTGAAATTGAAAAGAGTATATGAAGTTTTTTAAAACTCATTTGTTTCTTAGACTGCCGGGGAAAGGAGACTGCAAGGGAAGAAGTGACTCTGCTGTCATATGGCTCAAACTGCTTCAAAGATCTGCCCAGTGTGATAAATAGTGCAAAGCCCTCTGTGATCTCTGGATGAAAGTTACGATACTAAGTCCAAAAAAATCGTTCAGAGGCCAAGTCCAGCAATCCTCAGTCCTGATTCGGGCAAAATCGCCATTGTTTCACACATGGGTGTCTGAAAAACAGAGGATACAAGGGCATCGAGCCAACTGCTTTTTCTTTTCCTTCTTTTTTTTTAAATTTATTGTAGAAAAAAAATAAAAGCTGAATGGCTTTTCAGGGTGGAGGAAATTGTGAGAAAGGGAGGGGGCCACCCACTTGTAATTCAAGGCTGAGTAGATCCTCCACTACTCTCTTTCCACCTGCCCCCAATTTGCCTTATTCTTTGCATCATTCATTTGAGACCAGTCTTTCAGCCCAAAAGGAGAACTTTGCCCAAAGTTATGGGCAAGACATCTGAATGGAAACTGTTCTGCAAATTCAGTGACAGCACTTGCAGTGAAATGCAAACTACTCACAAAGCAGTAGGATTAGCTGGGTGTTCAAGCAGAGGGAGGCCAGGTACAAATGCTTTGATAGCAAGATGGATCCAAATTCGAATTAACCACTTTTTTAGCATCTTAAAAGCAACAGTCTCACGCCTGGATCGGGATGTATCCTTCTTTCCACCACCCACTCCCCACTTCTCTTCCTCCCCACCCCCCCTTACATCTGTGTACAGTGAAATCATAGTCAAAGCAAAGCAAGCAACTATGTTTGGTTTTCCTTAGGGCTATATTGAAATCAATGAAGCATCTTCGTGATCTATTGTTCTTAAAAATGTACACGCTGAGTCACTCCCTCAGCATCTTCTCGCAGTTCAGGGTAGAATTTCACCTCGGGTTTCAGTGATTGTTTGGTAGGCTGGGGGAGGATTGTGGCTGCTTTCCTTTTCCTTGGGAGTAAGCTTTCCTAGTGCTGGTAACCTTTGCAATTACTGAGTAATAAGAAAGGCAGTTATTTGGGTGCCATTCTTTTCAAGTGTTGAAGCCACTGTGAGTTTGGAAGAGCTCAGCAGAATGCCTAACACATTGCAGGCGCAGGCATCACGCTGTGCTTCACAGGCAGTCTTAACTCAGGCAAACTCACACCAAAGTCAGCTGAGGTTCTCCCCGAGTGAGAAATGAGTTAAAAACTGAGGCAAGATCCTGATCTTTTACCCAGGCACAACTCCAACAACTTTAGAAGAGTTGCTTTTGACTTACAGCATTGTAACAGAGATCAGAATCTGGGCTTCAGTAAGGACTTTGGCATTTAGCCCCACTTCTGTGTAGGCCTTTATTAATTTATTTTTTTTAAAAAATGGACAATTGCATTGACTTTAATAACCCTTACCTCAAAGTTCACTTGAAAGAAAATAAGGCTTTTTATTTAAAGGGAGGGGGGGAAAAAAACCCCTAAAAATAAAAGTTTAGCTATGGTCAGCCAGGGTGGGAAATTCCATTGTGGCTGCAAGCCCATGGCAGGTAGAGTGGAATTTAATGAAGGAAACTGCTGTGTTTTTGTGTCTTTCTGTATGTTT
Source organism: Gallinula chloropus (assembly GCF_964237585.1). Classification (NCBI taxonomy): domain Eukaryota; kingdom Metazoa; phylum Chordata; class Aves; order Gruiformes; family Rallidae; genus Gallinula; species Gallinula chloropus. The sequence continues at coordinate 90,564,537 of NC_140085.1, forward strand.
TTCCTTTAAAACCAAGAGCTGGGCAGGCTTCCCATTTGACCTGATGTGACCCAAGCAAATTGCTTCTTATATAAAAACAACTGCAGACTTGGAGAATGTGAAAATGCACTGTATCCTTTTTCCAACTCAGGGAAAATGAAAGCCTGAGAAACAGGACGGCCCTGTCAATACTCGTTGAGCGAAACTATCACTCAAGCCCGATAAAGAGAGATTAGAACAGGCTTCCTTATGCCAGAGGGATTCATTATAAGTTAGATCTCTTTATGTCGGTTTGTTTTTTGGTTAGTTTTTTTTTTAAACAGACACACTTACCGTCAGTATGAGAAAAATCCATTTTTCAGATTGTGTTTTTTTGTGAAGGGAGGAGAAAAGAAGTGCTTGTAAAAGAGGAGAGAGAAAGAGAGAGGGGAAAGAAAAGGTTTTAACTAATGCACCGAAATGAAAAGAAATAAATTGATAATTGTTGAAATGTAGGCAAAAAGCCCAGTTTTTAGCTTTTGCTGTAACTTGGGAGAGCACAGGCGCAGGGATTCAGGGTGTGTCTGGTGATATTGTATTCAGATGTGTTGCCTTGGCATGTGTACTGACGGATTTATTTAAAAAACAAAGAAAAAAAAAAAGCATTGTGTGCTCGTGAAATGACTTCATAAAATCCTTCCCTTTATGAATTATTTTGATCACAGGGCTTGTTGTTTAAATTTCTAAAGTACTGTGCTTTTTTTTTTTAATTGCCTGCTTTTCAGAACTGTCTGTTCTCAAGTTGGCACCTTCCGCATAGCAGCATGCAGAGATTAAAGGAGAAGGGGAGGGGAGGGGAGGTGCGGAGGCTTGCATCAGACCTGAGGGGTGATGCGGTGCATAAGCAGGCTCACATCTTCGGCAGGTCACCCCTGGAACAAGTCTTACGCTCTTAGCCACTCTTCTCCCCCATAGGCCTGGCTAATCATCAGCACCTACGTCGAGGAGAGACAAGCAAACACTCAAAGAACCACACCGCATGCTGCCACGTCTTAGGAGGCAGGGTAGACTTTTGTTTGCTGTGCCTTGATAAAATGGAGGTAAAGGGCTCCCTGTTCAGGAAAGCAAGGTGCTGTAATGCTTCCCAGGTCTGATGAGGCCTGCCTTCCCAAAGCACGGGTTCTGCTTGTGCTCGGTGGGCTGGTGACGATCGGTTGAGTTTTCTCCCTGCCGTGGCTCACAGCTGATAAGACACCGTGAGCACTCCTGGAGTGGCACGCTGGAGGGGCAGATGTACAGAAGCAGGCTCTCCTGATAGTTTCGCCCCAAACGTTGTGTTCAGGACCTGCAAAGTCAGTGGTACCATCACTGCCCCAAGACCAGCGTCCATCACCATCATCATACAGATACTGCATTCATCCAGAAGTTACGAAGGTACTAGAATGTTTTACTGGATGATAATACAGTACTGGTAATCAGGAGAGCTGGGCTTAAATTGCTGCTGCTTCTTTTCATTTGCTGGGAACCATTTACAAGGTCCTTATTTTATTTTTTTGTTACTTGATAGGGTCTGAAGTAAGGTGGTACTTGTGACAGCCCTCCAGGAGTATTTTTGCTCTTGTAGAGGAGGAGGTCAGAAAAGTAGCGGCCTGAAAAGGATTGTGAGCTTTTTATTGCAACGTTGTATTTGAAACCTTAGGATTTCCAAAGGAAGGTGGTATTTCTGTCAGGAATGCTTGCATTTTAAGAAGGTGGTACACAGATTCAAGAGCCTAGCCTAGCACTGACTTGAGGAGAGGAATAATAGTTTTATGTTATGTGTATTAATTTATTTGGGTCTCTTCTCATTACCCTGTCTGCTAAGCAAACAGCTGGCAGCTGCACTTATAAATGTGCATAAGGTGACTGCAAACACTGATTCAGGGTTCTAGATTATGGTGAAGATGCTGATTTTCATGAAAGCAAAGAATCCTTGTTTGACTGACTGGATGTGGTGTTAGAGCTTTGCCTCAGTCTTTAATGGTAAGACCAGTTGTTATCAGCTCAGGAGTACCGAGCCCCCTGAGCTGAAAGACTGAGCAGAATGAAGCCCCCTATAATCCAGGGGGAAATGGTTACTGTCCTGCTGGACCACTTAGACACAAACAAGTCTGTGAGGCTACACAGGATCCACCCAAGGGTACTGAGGGAGCTGTTGGAAGTGCTCACCAAGCCACCTTCCATCAGTCAGCAGTGTGCCCAGGTGGTCAAGAAGGCAAACAGCACCCTGGCTTGTATCAGAAATAGTGTGTCCAGCAGGACTCGGGAAGTGCTTGTCCCCCTCTACTTGGCACTGGTGAGTCTCCACCTTGACTACTGTGTTCAGTTTTGGGCCCCTCACTACCAGAAAGACCTTGAGGTGCTGGAGCATGTCCAAAGAAGTGCAGTGAAACTGGTGAAGGGTCTAGAGCACAAGTCCTATGAGGAGCAGCTGGGGGAACTGGGATTGTTTAGCCTGGAGCAAAGGAGGCTGCAGGGAGACCTTATCGCTCTCTACAACACCCTGAAAGGAGGTTGTAGCTAGGTGGGCGTGAGTCTCTTGTCCCAAATAATAAGTGATCGAACAAGAGAAAATGGCCTCAAGTAGTGCCAGGGGAGGTTTAGATTGGATGTTAGGAAAAATTTCTTCATCACAATGGTTATCAAGCTCTGTAACAGGCTTCCCAGGTGAATGGTTGAGTCACCATCCCTGAAATTATTTAAAAGATGAGTAGATGTAGTGCTTAAGAGACATGGTTTAGTGGTGGACTTGGTATTGTTAGGTTAATGGTTGGACTCAGTGATCTTAAGGATCCTTTCCAACCTATGAATTTCAGCTGCATGCAGTTTTTCTGCAAGTAGCTGTCGTGGTTTCACCCGGCTGAGGGCCAAGATCCACGCAGCTGCCTGCTCCTTTAAGGAAAAGAGCAGGTTAAAGGGAAGGGGGGGGGGGGGGGATGAGAAGTAAGGGAAGGGAAAAGGAAGAGAAAGGGGCAAATAACCCCAAGATCAAGGAATTAAGAGGCCCGTGGGTTGGGATAAGGATAGTTTACTAAGATAACAGAAAGATACAATGTAACAATACTAACAGGACTTCAAAGCAAAATATATGAAGCTGCTGATACACAATGCAGTTTCTCACCAAACCACACAACTCAGGCCGTGCCACCCAGAGCCATCCCAGAACCCGACCGTCCCCCAAGAACCGCGCGTCCCGGAGCCGCCCCAGGCCTTCCTCCCATCAGCCCCCGATATCCCGGGCAGGACGTAACTGGCGTGGAATACTCTCTTTGGTCAGTTGGGTCACCTGTCCTGGCTTCGCCCCTCCTTTCTCATGAAGAGCTGAGAAAGTCCTTGACTGTCTGACAGCAACTAGAAACATCAGGGTGTTATCAGCACTACTCCCATCTTACTCTCAAACACAGCATTCATCTGCTGTTACAAATGAAATTAACTCCGTCCTGACCAAAACCAGGACAGTAGCATAGCTTCCAGGTACTGGTGAGCTGGGTTTTAGTCCTGTATAGGAAAGCTCCAGACAGACAAATGATGGAAACCCTGTTATCTTATTCTACAGAATTTGCTTCATAGTTTAGAGACACTTTGTTCCCAGAAAGTCTTTTCCATAGCCTAATATATCTTAATTCTGATAGAGAAGTAAGAATATATGTAGAAATTTCCTGTTTACTTTAGGTCCTTTTCCTTTGCAGATTAGACATCACTCTAATCTTCAGAACTAAACTTTGGGTGACCGCAGATGAGTGCCATTCAACATTTCCTTGATCTTTGATGCCAACTCTTCTTGTCCTGTAGCGAGGAGGCTGCATTATATTTTACATTATCAGGCTTACACAGAACTATACTGCCCTGAATGTGCCTTTTTATTTCCTGCATGTAAACACTAGGACCACTTCATGCATGACTCCATCAGGGTCTGGAGACTAAGCCAGTATAAACTAAACTTATCAGTATATATGTTAATCCATTCGTCCAGTATCAGCTGACTGTACCTGGCACGAATTATTTGTCATCAACATGACATTCTGATATCCGTTCAGTTGGCTTTACTGGGCTGTTAACAGGTTTAAACTACCCACACAAATGTTTTTTCCAGCCTGGGCTGTTTCTGTGGCATCCAATGAAAAGCACAATCTCCACATCAAGAAAATGTGGCATTCTCATTGCGCAAACTTTGGGGGAATTCCTACTTCAGGAGCTTGTCGGGACATGCAAACATTTCTGTGAAATATAACTTTTCTTAAAGAAAATGAAGTCATGTGCTCCATGTTTAGGTTGGTCTCACTGTTTCTTAGGGATGTTTGGAAACACATGGTTTCAGCAGTAGGTCCAGTGCCTGGACTGACAGATTGGCCCTTTTTAATCATTTTACAGGACAAAACAGTGGGAGACAGTTTAGGGACATGGGTATCTTCCTGAGGTTTGAAAGCAAAGCACTGTAAGATGTCTACATTTTTGGCAATGGACTTTAGAACTGTTTTGAATTCCAGCAAAAGGCATAAGGAAATCCCTAAAAAGAGGTCAGAGGGCATTTGGCAGATCATGGAAAAAACCCGATGGCATGTCAGTTCTCCCAGTTTGGGCAGAGTGTCACAGGACCATGTCATCATGTGTCATCTGTTACTTGAGTTAGATAAATTCTCAGCTGCTTTTTTTAGCCCGTACTCTTTTATTGATCTCTGAGGGAATGTTGCCCAAGAAAGAAGTGAATAATGCTTGAGGATTCAACACTGAATTTTTATGTTCCTGGTCTTGACTGTGGATGTGACCATATTTCTGAGTGAAAGGCAGGACAAAATGAAAATGTTGTTATGTGAAAAGCAGAGGAAGGAATTTCTGGTTTAGACATCCAAATTAAGGTATCAGCAGGAGATTTGCATTCTGTTTAGAATATTTCTAATTTGTACAAGCCCATGTGGACCTATTTCTTTCTCATTTAATGGCACACCCAGAACTTCCATTGGCTTCAGTGCAATTATTCTTACAGCTCCGGGAACTTTCCCAATAAGCCTGCACCGAAGACCATTTAGCTCTATGGGAATGCTTCCAGTAACATCTGTATGCCCTGGTCTGGGCCGTGTGTGCAGGTACTTCTGAGCTGAGTACTACTGAAGATAGTCTGTGCTCTTGTTTAAAGGGTGTAAACCAAATGAATTTCTCTGATCAATAGTACTTTTTCAATGTCAGAAGTAGAAAGAACAGAGAAAGCAACCTGTAAGAATTATAAAAAATATACATGATAGATACTGCAATCTGCAATATGTAGTGACTCAGAACAGAGATTTGTTTCTTCTGGAATTTGAGCATGTCACTGATTTTGGGACATTTCAGAGAACTCCATTTGCATATATTGCAATTCTCACATTACATATACATTTTATGTTATATATTTGTTACATTTTCAGAGCAGTGACAGTAATATAAACAGTGCTATTAGTATTTTGATTTTGGTAGGTTTCTTTATCTGAAAAAAAAGTCTGATGGAACTTATAAAACTCAGGTCTTTGTCTTGAGAATACTTATCACTACTTACTACAATGTGTGACTAGTCCTATAGGACTGAAAATTCAGGGGAATAGCTAACCAGATGTAGGCTGTGTATATGAGTGCATGTTTTCATAATCGGGGGTTAAAATTTTAAGAGAAATGGCACAGGAATCTTGTCATCTACTTCAGAAAACCAGGACTGCTTTTGGAATAGGCAACAAGAGCATTATTCACTAAGCTAAGGTAGAGAGGGAGAAAACTTAAGGCTGTTGAAACTGCAAAATGGACTGAAATGAGAAAATTGTATTTACCCAGTTTGGAATCTGGCAGGCGCACTTGAAATACCTTTTTTCTTTCTTTCTTATTCACGAAGAGTGGCAGGATTTGAGTTAGGTCTAAAGTCAAAATAAATACGATACCTCACTCAAGAAGAACTTACCTCATTTATTTAAGAATTCATATAAATCATTCAACGGGGTTGAGTGGTATTTTATTTGGTTAAATCAGGGTTTGAGGTTTGTAAAGTTTAAACTTGGTCCCCTTTTGAGAGTGATTTAAGACAGGAATGCTATAATCATCTAGTTATATGAGGCTGGAGCAGGTGCAGGGTATGGAAAAAAGTTCTTTTCTCCTCCATCTGTTCTCTGAAGAACTATTTAATTCTTCTTGCAGGAATCTGTTAAAAGCTTTTCCTAAGGTTTCCCTGTGGGCAGACAATTTGCTGGAGAACCCCACAGGCAGTGCCTCTGGATGCACTGGGAGTAAGTTGTGCACAGGCTCTTTCTGCTTCTCCAGGTGGAGTGAGAAAAGCAGGAAAGCGTGCTCAGGGGTTCTCTCAGGACCTTTCTTCTGAGTACAGCAGAGACTGGACTGGCTGAAGAATAGCGTCGTGATCCGTTTCTGCTCATGGGAAGAATATTACTTCCTGTTGTATTTAAAACAATGAATGGAATTAGGCTGGTTTCACTGCATCTGTCAGTTACTCCGGCTTTGGGTTTTGAATATCCAAACAATTGATAAGCGAAAGCGAAACCACCTTGAAATTTGTAGTAGCTTCTGCTTCTGAGTCAAGGTGACTTGAGTTTATTGGGCTAGATGTCATGTGCTAGAGTCCTTTCTTTGTCTTTGTGACGGGGTCCCCAGATGTCTGGGCTCTGGATTTTTTTAAACTCAGGGTCATATTCTCTTTTTAGTGCAGATTTCTTCACAACACTTCTGCTAATATTAATGGGATTCATGCGTAAATCCCTTTTGTAGATACAGAGGAAGGGATCCCAAATGTTTTATTCTTCCCATCTGTATATTGAGAATGCCATCAGATGAGAAGGAAGAGTACCAGTTTACAGCAGAGAACTATTAGAGGAATTCCCCCAACACCCCCCCCCCACACACACACACCCTCCCTCCCCACCCCACCCACAGAAGAACTGAAGCGTGTGCGTAGAGGAGATGTCTGTAAAGTTGTGTGTGAGCTTGGATTTAAACTTCCTCCAAGCTCTGAAAGTGCTGGAATCCAGCGTTTGGATGCGACCCGTCACTACTTTCTGAACTGACAAGGTCAAACTTGCAGTGAAGGGTAGAAGTCCCTCCTGCTTAACCTTGGAAATCTGAAAGACAGAATTTTTGATTTTTCTCTAAAATAACTAAAGAGAAGTGGGTCCTTGCAGAGCGTGTTTTATTCTCCTCCTTTGATAGACCTGTTATTACGGGACAAATTTCTCTTTACAGGTTCCTGACTCTATTCACCAGTTAGCAAGGGTACCTGGCTAAATGAAGAATTTACAGATAGCTGAAATAAGTGAGCTGAATTCTACCCAATGTCGCCACACTTTGATGTCTTCAGGAAAATGATAGCAGGTCATCTTCATTTCTAATTTGAGCTTTGCTGTTGCCTTTTCCATGAGCTGACATTGATCGACTGAAATGGACCTTTAACTGGGACAACGATGGGGCTCACAGACAGCAGAGTGTTGAGTGCAGGGAGATCCTCCCTATTTCCAGAGTGTTGTCACCATTTATTCCCAAAAGCCTTGGCATCTCAGAAAGTGTTTAAGCAAAAAATGCCATGCTGCAGTAATGCATGTTGCCACTGGATACTGTGCTTACCAATCCAGTCCTTCCCTATTGGGGAAGTTAGTCCAGAGATCAGAAAGCACTGCCTGCGCGCTTCAGCACTCAGGACCAGAGTTAACGGTGAACAAGCCACCCTGACGAAGCGGCACAGGTATGACAGCGCAGCGCTCTACCCAAGGGAATAAGCACTGCCTCTTCAAAGCGTTTTTTTGTTCAGGTGCACCATGTTCTGCTTCTCAGACCTGGGTTTGATCCTGTGTGCTGTGCTGGTTGGTTATACAACCCTTTCCTGATTGACATTGGGGCTAGCTGTGGCAATGAGAAACAGCATTGCTTCCAAGACACCGTTCAGTTAGGTATTCATAGTTCACAAGGCAGTTTTTCAATATGACATCACAATACCTTTGCAGTTGTTACCACTGTTTTGCTACTACTTCGGTAACACGGTAACGTTTGTGGTTTTCATTACTAGCTTTACTGGTTGAATTCGACCCCACCTCCAGGTTTAATGAGCCCATGGAAGCCCATCAACTAAAAAGCCTCTTTGGGTTTCTTTGACCAGTACGTAGCATGAGACTGCTATAGGGGACTGTTATGCCATTAATGTGAGAGGAGGGCCTGTCATTGCTAGTCTTCCTGCCCAGGAAGCAAGAGCGCTACTTTGGTGCTTTCTGGTTGTTCCCTGAAAGTCCGGTAGAGAAAGAGCTGAGCCTGCTCATGGAGCAAGTCCCAAGTACACAGTGCTGCTACCATGACAAATAATTGTGTGTTAGTCACTTTAGACTGTGTGTGCATGCTCAAATATATGTAGATGTACTGTATATGTAGTTTATGTATAAATATAGAAGAGTATGCAGGGGTACTTACATGCACCCAAGGGAGTGCTGCATTTAGGTGCTTCACTTCAAATGACCAGCGAGTTAAAGCTTGAAGGTAATTTGAATACCCATACCAGTCCTCCTTTCTTCTCCATAAAAGGACCATGCATGTTGCATATCCACCTCACAAATTTGTTCTTTCCAGACACTTCCGAAAAATGAGATCGGGACCGTATTTGTCTTAAAGAAGTGTGGGTGATGAGAGCAGTTATTTCTATGATAATGAAAGCATGTTTCTGATACATGAAAGAGTTCTGCTAATCCTGGTTCCTAATAGTGGTGTATCTGACAATGTTTTCCTTTCGTGGCCTCGAGTAGATCAGGTCACCTCTTTGCCACTGTCTTCCCATTGCAAAGAGCCATTGTGAGCCTTGACTAAGAAATACTTGAAAGGATTTTGCAAATGAAAGCTAGGTGTGAAAATGCATGGATAGAAAAGCAAACAGCATGATCCTGGACTGGTTTTTTCCCATAGGCATCCTGATGGACTTTACCCGAAACTTAGCTCTGTATCTGTGAGCTTTAAAAATCAAAGACAGAATCTGTAGCATTGCAGTTTCACTCATTATAGAGACATTTGAAATGCGTTACTCTCTTGAGACCAGGAAGCAGCGCCAAGTTAAGTGATGTATTACGGGCCCCTTCATGGGACAAAAGCATGACAAGAGAAAATACTCTCTTTTCCAGGTTATGGGGTGACTTGACATTTATGTATATATACATACACGTGTACTATTTGTATTATGTATATATCCATATAGGTATACTGTGTCCCTAGCCATGGCAGGGGGTCCGGAACTAGATGGTCTTTGAGGTCCCTTCCAACCCAAACTGTTCTGTGATTCTGTATTGCAAAAAGCAAACTGAGCACTGCAGCTTCACTGACTTGGGAACTGACAAGGATGGTTTTGTCCATTTTACTTGCTTTTTGTTATTTTCTGAGAAGTTAAATCATACTGCACTATGCAGCTCTTTCCAGATAGCACAGAAAGACTTGGTCATGGACTTTAGATGAGACTGCACTATAACTATTTGTTTACATCCAGCTTTTCAAAACAAGAACGTGTACCTGAGTTCAACCAAAATGGTCGTGTCTGCCTGATTGTATCATCTATAGAAGCCAAATAATCTAAAGTATGCATGGTTTGATAGACTAAGCATCCAACAAAAGCTTCCTTAAAATGAGTCATATCTTTGATTTAAGAGTCACATTAGTTGAAATGAATCAGTCTTCCTCTTGCTGGCACTGGAAAATTTAAGAAGAAAAGCAAAAGAATTGCTACCGGATAACAATGTTAGCCTTTGTAAGGCAGTGCCAGCCAGGGATACCAGGCAGCACCAGCCAGGCCAAATCAGCACTTATTTGTTAATTCCAGGAATGTCTCAAATATTTGAGGGCAGTTTCCTGACAGATCAGCGATAGTAGAAGGTTCTGGCGTTACAGTTTGTCGAGGCATGATGGATCTCGTGTTTGAAAGTGTTCGCATTAGGGTACTCATTTCATTACACTTGAAGTAATTGTCCTTCACACTGTTCCAGCAGGAGTGGCAAAAAACCTGAACAGACAAATAAAGCAAACAGCCCTTCTTTCAGAATCCTGTCTGGAGGCCAAGTTCATTTTTCCTTTCTCTCTTCTTGAAACTTAATTTTACATTGTGAAAGAGGTCAAAATTCAAGCACGATAGTTCAGATGTGCTCACCTAACAAGTATGTATTATAGTTACCATGTCCTTGGTCATTTTTAGGCATAAAGGGAATTAATCTTTATCTTTCCTTATTCCCTTGCTGTCCTAGTGCTGTCTTCTCTGTATTTGCATTACAGATTTATCAGGTCTTATGCAAGTACGTCCACTCTGTGTACAGACAAACTATTCCTTCCAGTGTTTTCTCTCCCTTCATGCTATCTCCTTGACTGATGGTTATTCTCCCACACCAGGTCAAGCTCTCACTTCCTTGATCTCTGACTTATCTAGGGGTTTTTTCTGTTTTCACAATTCAAAGACTTTTTCACCTTTTGGATTGAATGCAGAAATAAGCAAGTGAAATTCTATGACTTATATTACTTAGGAGAAAAAAGCATGCTACTTGGGCTGACTGTTTGAGCCATAAATCTATTAATTTATTATTTTTTGATTCTACGGACAAGTGTTTCCTTCTGATCTCTGCAGTTGCATCCAGACTTGTGTATGAGAAATATTTTAGATTTCTTTGTGTGAACAGACTGCATACACATCACTCAGTTCCAACCTTGGTAGCATAAATTCAAACGGGGAAAAAAAAATCAATCTAAAGAACAGTGAAATGAAAGGAAAAAACCCATGCCTGAAAAGAAAAATATTCCATTTTATTTTATAGATTATCATTCTGCAATCATAGTATTTGAGCGTGTCCCAAAAGTTCATTAAGCAATGCAGTTAAATCTGACATGAATTTACAGTCTTGTTTGGCTTTTGCTTTTCCTCATCCAGCAGTACAACATGGTACCTAACTTACACCTTCTGTTTGTCAAACTCCACATGGCTTTTCCAGTTCTGTGTTCCGTTTCTGGTCTATCCTGTTTTCTCACTTCTCTCAGCTTTTCCCTAATTTAGTGAATATAGGTCTAGTACGCTTCCTCGAGACATGGTTCTCAATTTCTTTTAAGCGACCTTTCTGCTCTGGTGTAACTAATATTCTCCTTGTCCACTTTTTGTTTACTCAGGCCAGGTGTTAGGCCAGACCCCTTGTTCTTCAGACATGAACAAGTGATGCTCATTGTAGCCCGTTCGATCACTGAAAAAATTGCCTCCTGCTTATTTTTTCTTTAAAGGCTGACGGAATTTGTGGAGTTCCTGATTTTGCCGCCCCCCCCCCCTCCTTCAAACGTTGGTCAAGGAGGACTGTTTCCCACATAATGTTAGCCTGGTCTTGTCTGCTATATGCTTCTCCCTTTCAGCCATCCAGTGCAAAAGAAGGTTGAGATGAACTCGTTACCCAATGGTTGTCTGCATCGCCACGCCAGGTACCCGAGATAAACGCAGTTTCCTTCAGCTTCACAAACTACTTTGAGGGTAGATTAATGTAAGGATTGTTGGGATCATGTCGGAGAGGGAAGGCAAATGCAGGGTGGCTGTAGAGCTGGCCAAAAACACTGATTACAGGCTGACACAGAAAATAGTCCCAGCAAAACCCGCTAAAACTGAGAGTAGCTATAGCTTAATATTTTGGGAGTGGTGGGGAAATAAGGGGTATTCTTCAGTGTTAGACTTTTGGCTCTGTAAAATGTAGGGGTTATTTCTGAATGTACGTGTAGGTCTCAGCACAGACCGGCTTTCTTGTTCCCAGTTTTGGAATGTGTTAACTGAGCCTGTAAGAAATAACAACCATGCAACGAGCAGCATTTGCCCCTGCAAACTTGCTGTGCACCAGCTGTGAGGGGGTATGTGTTCCTGGGGTATGCAGCATTTGTGCTCCTTTCTGACTGACACCACACAGTTACATCTTCAGTAAATAAACGTATGTGGTATTAATATATATGCACACATGCGCATATATATATCATTTAAGTAAATAGCTGTGGAAAGGAGGAGAAATAGTTATAAAAATAAGCATTCTGAACAACAAACAAGCTTAGTGTACAACTAAAGGAAACTTTGAAGAAAGAGGCCTTCATGAAGGAATAACATTGTTGAAACCATATGTTTTCCATGTACCAGGAGACTGTTTTAATAGTTTACAAATGTATTTAACCACAGAAAGTCTAAAATTAGTCAGTGTTTTAAAGAGCTAAAGATTGACACAAGTCATTCCAGTCAGTGAAGGACTTCTTTTCATCCCGATCCAGTGAATAAACTTATATGACTGAGCAGGAGAAGGTGCTTGGGGGGACCAGCATGTCTGCAGCTGATGATGAGAGTCATACAAATCTTTGCTGCTAATTTGCAGTATCCATTTTCTTCAGGCATTGTGTCTGGTGGGAAGTATGGTGGCTTAGACCACAAGTAACCTGAGCTTTGTCTCTGCTCTGCCACTGGTCTATGAAATGATCGTGAACAAGGCATTCCTCCTCGTTGTATTAGTTTTGCCCTAGGAATACAAGAAATGCCTTTATAAACTACTGCCGATGAAAGGTGCTGGCTAGGAGCTTTGCCAGTCTTTTCTCCCAAAGTTCAGCAGCCTAAAGCAAAACCCAGGTGAGTCTTTAGGGCCTCAGGGGTTTGTGCTGCAGTTGTACGAAACTTAGAATACAGCATGTTTTCACTTCAGCAGCTGCAGGGTTAGTCTGAGCGGGGCCCCCCATCGTTAACAGGGTTTATGAACCTCAGGAAATCCTTCATTGTCTGATCTGAATTATGAATTGGCAATGAAATTAAGGTCTTCTGTTGAGCAGCAAAGGTTTTACGAGCCAGTGCAACGCTGTCTCCACAAAAGCTTAGTTCTCTTTCGGCAGTGCTCAAACTCCAGCTCTGCTCCACTGCACACCCTGTTCATTCTCCGGTTCATCCTTAGATGAACTTCATCCCAGATGGCCTCATCCTTAATTGATTCTGGACTCTGTGTGACCACAACTGAGGCATGCATAATGATGTCACCCTTTTCTGTGATATCACAGGCCTCTGCTGAACATGATCGGGGTTGCTGCATCCATGATACCGTGTTCTCAAATACAACATAAGTTTGCCTTTTCAATCCAACTAGAAATATTCCTCATCATGACAGCTATTTTCATTGTAGTTTATGCTACTTCCAGAGAGAACTAAGTCACAGAGCTACCTGACAATGTCCCAGTCATTGAATAGTGTGTGAGCATTCTTTCCAGCCAGTTTTTTCCAGGTTTTCCTCCCAGTGGCTCTTGTACCAGGTTTGTAGTCTGCAAGGAACTTTTATTTTACACAGCCCTTGGTAGGAACAAGCTTAAGAAAAAAGATGTAACTAGAAGAAGGGAGAAAGGTGGTTTTTGTCCTTCAACAGGTTGGTCTGGTGCTTTACCAGAAGTCTGGAGGGGGGTAGGGATTTCCCCCCATGGTGAAAATGCACCAGTGCAAACAAACATGGAAGCAGAAAAATCTTCCTAGACTTTCTGCGTTACCAGAAATCCTATCTAGGTCTTTCATTTAAAACATGGCCAAAATGAACCTAAGGAAAGGAGCTATATAAGCTCATTTAATAAAGTATTCCTTTCAGTGTGTGTCAAAGATGGTCACATGGTAAACATTGAACAAAAATTTGAAATGTTAAAGGAATAAAACTCTCCGGGGAATAAATTATTTTTACAACTGGCCAATATAAAATAATACAGTGCAAGTCTCTTAAAGTAGTAATTGATAAAGGAATAAAACTGCTAAAAGAGTATATTTTTCATCCGCCAGAGCTAACTGTGTAATAGCACTCAGCTGTATTTAATCTCTGGGGGCCTACGGAACAGGCACAAAAATGAGCGTAACTTAAAATCGACATGAGCGATCTTTTGTGAGATCTCTGCTACCTGCTGCCTACTGTCAACAGCCACGTTAGTGCAGCAAGCCTACTCACGCAGCCGCACAGTACTTTGCCATTCTGAACCTCTTTTTAATCTGGATGTTAAGTAGGTAATTCCCAAGGCATCCCTGTTAGGCAGGAAGATTCACTCTTTTTCACTTGGCACCTGAGGAAGCTGAGATGCAGAGGGGATAAGGCCTTTGCCTGGCCTCAGGCTTGTTTGCTCCACCATGCAGCGTGGCTGTAGTAGGCCTTGGCCCTTCCACAGTGGATGTAGACAAACTAGAATACAAATTTTAAATTGCAGTTTCACTGGATACTGTGAAGCAGGATTACAGCTGTGCTGGACCCAGGTCCTTTGGCTTCACAGAATCACAGAATTGTAGGGGCTGGAAGGGACCTCAAGAGAACATTGAGTCCATCGCCCCTGCCGAAGCAGGTTCCCTAGGACAGATTGCACAGATAGGCATCCTGACAGGTCTTGAATATCTCCAGAGAAGGAGACTCCACAACCCCCCTGGGCAACCTGTGCCAGTGCCCTGTCACCCTCACCCTGAAAAAGTTCCTATGCATATTGGTGCGGAACTTCCTGTGCTTCCTACAGCACCCACCTGAATCCTGGCATGGAAACTATCAATTTTGTACCAGGGACTGGTAGATTAAAGAGCTCTTCCAGTATATTACAGAGCTGCGTGAGTCAGCTTCAAAGGCTGACCTCACAGGGGCAAAAAGAGAGCATCCGGAGAGGGAGAAAGCTCTCCCCCTGAGTGGCTGAAGTGCCTTAGAAACAGGTCTGTCCCAGAAACTTTTTAAACTTTCATTGAGGAAAAGAAGATAAATTTTTCATTTGGTAGATACATTCAGAGACATTCTCAGTTGAGGAGAATCGAGAGAAGGCAGAGGCATGGAGGAATGCATACAAATAACATTTCCTTTATCCTTCTTATGTCTTGGTGGGTCTTTGAGAGGCCCAGTGATTTCTAGCTCATGCAGGCTTCACCCAGTGATGTTCTCTCCCTGAGGTCTCTTCCTGTTTTTACATCCATTGTTCAGACCGCCTGTCCCTGCAGAACTAGTTTGTACTTGAGATCAGTCGCGCTGAAGCAATTGTACCGAATTAGGCTTTTTAACTGTGTCTGTCAACTAGTTTTGGGTTTGCTGGTGCTTCTTTCCCACCAACTGTGAGCTCATTCTCCATAAACTTGATCAGCAGTAAAACCAAGAGCTTAAATAGTCTTAAATTTAGGGTGTATTTTAAAACTGAATCCTTGTTTCTATTAAAGTTATGAAAAAAGTAGGAAATAACTGGCTTTTTATTTCCTCCCCTGTTTACTTTGTTCAGTTCTGAAGCAGAAGATGCAAGAAACTTTTATGAGTGGTGAAAAGTAAAGGTGCCTTTGTAAAGCTCTACCCCAGGGATAGTGCCCTTTCACCATGGAGTGTACTCCCTGTGTCACCTCATTGTAAACAGACTGCATTAATACTGGAGTAGTAGCATGCACTTATCAATAACACAGAGATAGTTTCCTTTTATAATACACAGTATCAGTTACAATTTTCTCTCTAATTATTTTAGGATTGAAACTGTTACAGTTTGAGACCTGGGGGGATGAAATTTAACACACACACACACACACACACACAAAAAAAAACTTCAGTCTTTTTTTTTAAATGGTGGTTTTAAGCATATAGAAAGACGACAGAAAAGAGAGAATAACTCGCAGTCTTCTTAACATACCAGATAATATATTTTGCTTCTGCCTCACTTCAAAATGACCCAAATGTATGTTGTTTAAACTTGGCTTACATCGTAGATACCCTTGAGAGCCCCGTAATAAATCAAATGCCAAACAAGTGAGTTCAGTAGTTTCAAAGTGGTGTGTCTACATAACATATGTAGACCGAATATCACTTGTGCCTGAGCCTCAGTATTTTTCTCGGTTGAGATCTGTCTCCATTCTCATGGAAACCAACCACTGACTGACAGTAATGCTGTGAACTTCCACTTATTAGCTAATGCATTTTCACTGACTTTTCATGAAAATAGGAGCCGAGTGGAGCATTATGGAATATTCATGGAACAAAATTCCAGAGAGAGAGGTCTCAGGGTCAGAAGGAGGGAGGGAATGGGAGACAGATGCCAGATTGCCTGTAGAGAGTCCAAGCATGTGTTTTTGTTTGCAGCAATGATGCACATGCCTTTTGCGGGTGCAATTATTGCTTCTGCCTTTGAAAGTTTCACCATAAATCTGCTTCTCAGTCTCCCTTCATTTTTGACCCAAATTAACCTCTTCTCCATACAGTTCTTTTGCTTAACCTCCGTTTCTTCTGGGAATCTCTCTGCAGCACCATGCTGTAGGTGTTCTCTTCTGAATTTGAGAGCTCACTCTGAATCCAAATCTGTTTCTGGACAGATTTAATTCATTAAGTATTTCTGTCTTTTCACGATCTTCTGATCCATGCTCTGGATTTTATATTTCACTGAGTCACTGCAGTGAGCAACACCACATGAGTGAAAAAAATAATTCATCCCTTATTTTTGGTCTCTGCCTACCATCCAGCTTTAAGCAAAGACACACAATCTGTAAGAAGCTGAAAACTGAGACCTGAAGTATTTGAATATCCATTTAACATATCGTGACACTTTCCTTTTAATCTATCAAGTGCTTAAAAATCTGATTTCCCTTGTTCTAGCGATAGCTTGTCTTATTTGAGTGACACCTCGGGTCTAATGAAGCTGACTGCAGGTGACTCACAGCTAACTGTGCAACAGATGTGGGGTGAAAGCTTTTAGCAGCCGTGCACCTCCAAGTGGGAATTCCCAGCCTGTAGTATCTGTGACATTGATACTGTGCTATTTTCCCATGTCAGACTCAGGCTTTATTGTGGACCTGACAGGTTCAAAGTCACATAAGCTATGTCTTGTCGTAGAGTGTTTCAGAGAAGAGGGATTTAAGCGTATTAGCATTTATTAGTTTTATTTAGGAAATGGACAAAAAAATTGCATCTCAGTATCCTTGTGCCCTTAGGGAGCTTTGAACCTTCTGTGAATTTTCTTTCTTGGGCCTAATCCTAGGCTGGGATGCTAGCAAACGTGCTTCAGCTTGCAAGGTAAAGAGTCTGCCATTAAATTCAGCTTCTAGTTGCATGGTACTCAACTGAATAGAATATCCACTGGTTTTAAATGTAACCCTAAGTTACCATGAAGTGCTACGCATCAGAATACGGAGTCGTATCATACTATGTACAAAGTTAGGAAATTTCTGTGCACTCTTCTTCTGGGAAGAGAAGCTCTTTGACAGCTTTGGAGCTTGTTCTGGGGGAGAAACAGCACCTTGGCTGCAGTTTTTCCTCACATGTTTGAGGTGTGTCTCCTGTGGTACATCCTGCAATGTGCAAGACTGATGCTTGTGAGAGTAAGAGCTGTTGAACGGCTGACAAACGTTGGCCGTGAGGTGCTGGCTAAATAAAGGAGGGTGCTGTGCTGCCCACAGAGGTTTGAAGTAACTGCAGCCACCATCAGTTGTGTCCCAGATGAACAGTTGGCTTCATCCCCACGTGGGATCCAACTGAATAAATGGGCCGGTCACTTGGTATAACCCTTGTGTATGGATGCCCCATTGTCCTGAAGGCACCGTGAGCGTAGCAAGTTCCGGGCAAGAGCTCTCTGCAGTGCCATTTATCAAGAAAACCATTCATCTGAGCTAGAGGTGCATACCTGGGCCCTCAAAATCGAAGTAATTTAAATGCATATATATGTATTTTTATTTATTTTACTTTCTGTGGGGCGAAGTTGCCTGAAGCCTGTTTATTAGTTAATAACCCCCTCCAGGTTACCGTCTCTAATCTTGTAATGAAATTGAGTTAATAAATCCAAGACATTATTAAATAAAGTAAGTATTTAATATTACTTGTCCTCTTTGAATCCAAGTTGCAATACAACAGAATTTCATTTTATAAATAACACCTTTCGTGCTAGCACCACAGGGCATGATTCAAAAGAATCTAAATAGAACATGAATGCTGTAATCAAATGCAGACCCCAGGAAGGCAGATTAAAAAGGCATGTTGCTGGTTAGCGCAGCAGACGGGGTAAGTATAGCGGGTCACAGCAGAAAAGCTAGTTACAAAAACAAGGGCACAATCAAATGAAAATTGTTTGCTTGCCCACTCCAAACCATGACTGACTGCTTCTGTGTCCGTGACCTATTTTTTTTTAATAGAGGAAGATTTTGAGAGGTTGTTACATTTTAATTGCTTTGTACTAAACAAGAAAACAACAAAAATCTCAACTCTCTCTTTGCATCTGGAGGACGCTAGGAGAATCCCTGTTTATACACACAGACACTACCTCTGGAGAAGACTTTTCCACTAGGTTCATCTCAGCTCTGCCTCTCTCTCTCTCTCTCTCTCTCATCTGTTTGCTCCCACTGCCAAAGGCTGCACATCTCCTCCTACACAGAGGAACATACAGCAGAGGGGACGGCTGCTGGGGAGTGCCGTGAAGCTTCCCTTGCAGAGATCCCCCGACTGTTCAGCACTGAGGGCAGCACTGGCAGGAGCAAAGAAAACTAGTCTCTGAATCCTGGGAAGCCCAGGGTCCAGAGGTGGCCCTAGCAGGGTATGACTCCCCTTGTAGTGCTGTCTGGCAGGCTGCCCGTGCCTGCGTCTCCTGCCTGTGCCTGCCTCTCCTGCCCACACCGTCTTGCTGTCTCTCCTCCTCGAGGGTGTCAGGAAGGTGGAGCAGAGGTTAATGGAGCAAAAAGCAGAATTAACCTCCGTGTGCTTCTCTGCAGCTGCTCCCGAGGCCTGGTCGCAGCGTGGCCTTTCTCTAAGCGCCGAGCCTTAGCTGTGCAGAGGGATGCATGGAGGGGAGGATTGAAAAGTCAGGGTGTGCAAACACTCTCCTGCCTCGGCTGGGGTTTTTTCCCGCCGTTTCTTTGCTGAGGTGGGACAGACCATCCGTCCTTTTGACGCATGTCCTCTCTGTACTGATACAAGGCAGGCAGAGGAACCCTTAGGACGTACTGGTGTTTTTAAAAGGATTCTGTTTAGCTCTGTGTTTTGTGAGCATGCATATGTAGAATTGCAGAAAAAGACGTTCATTCAGTCTTCTAGTTCAAGGGCTAAAAGCCAAGTCAGGAGACCTTATATTTGGAGACTTATATAGAGACTTATATAGATACCTACATAGAGAAAGCACACATTTTAATAAGGTACCATCTTCAAGACTCCCAGTTATCTGAATATAGGTCCCAAGAAGAAGGCATGTCAGTGCAGTTGCCTCACCAAGCTACGTAAACAATGAAAATATTTCTGTAAGCAGTCTGTAACTTTAACTCACAGGTAGGATTGAAGTAGCCTAATACAAATATTGAATCGCAAAAACTAGTCTGTAAACAGTATTGTGGAAAGAAAAGAAAGGAAATACACCACCACCAATAAAAAACCCCCTTCCAGAGTGGTCTGCTGTACTCAAGGTAAATGAAATATTTAGTGGTGGCAGCAGCAAAAAATGAAATATGAGATCTTGCATCCCATGTTATTAGTGACCTGTTAAAAGACAGGCTGGAAAGTGCCTTTATCAAATTAAAACTTTGAAAAAGGGCACAAATGGAAAATGTCAAAATAAAAAATCGGAGGAAAATTATTGTCCTCCTGACTCTTATTATTTTGCAGTTCTGAGGCTGCGGCCACTGTTAACGGTCATGAAATAAGAATGGCACAATTCAGAGTCTCCTGAAATCTGTAATGGAAATAGTCTGTGCTGACAGGCAGACAGTTGGAATTTGCTGAGATTTTGATCACAATCGCGTGATGCGTTCGCTGCATGTGTGTTTTTTTTGTTTAGTCTGATTTTCAGAAACTTCATAGGCTGTTTTTGTTTTTGTTATATATAGAAGATTTCATTTGATTCTCAGCTCCCTGTTTTTATAGTACAGCATCCCTAATGCTTAATGATAATAATAAGAATGCCAGAGTGCTTAATTTAATGCATGTTATTGATCTCTGGCCTGTTTAGCAAATGACTTATTAAACACAGCGGGCCATATACTGCCCTCCCTGCGGTCTTTGTAAACCCCCTGAAGGCAGCTAAGGTATTGGGAACCTGGGGGGTCAGTTGATCCTGATGCCTGCTTAGAAATGCTGAAGGTTTTCCTTGGCGTGGTCAGGAATGATTTTGTTTCAAATCCCGTTCCATTATCTTTTGCGCGCCACTCTGCGCTCTGAGCACTTGGCTCTTTGGACACCTCTTAGTAATAAGGTTTCACTTGAAAGAGCTCAAATTTGTCTCAATTTTCCTAAGTATTTCTGGCAATGCTAGTAAACATACAAGTAGCGCGAGGTGAATGATGAGCTGATCCCTAAATGAGCAAAGCAGTTCTTAGTGAGGTCAGACCAGCGGATGGCTTCTCTCTGTTGCACAAAGCCTTTTTCAGGCTCAGAACCTCTTTGGCATCTAGCATGAGCTAGATGGTCAGGGTTACAATTTGCAGATTAGTTTGGTAAAATCCGTGAGACTCCCCTTCTTCCCACAGCTCCTCTGGTGCTGTACGATGTCACTTCTACTGTTCTGTCCTAAGAAGGCTCTAGAAAATGCTTCCTTTTATTTTATTAAGATTGGCTTGGTATTGCAGATCTAAAAAAGCTTTTAACAACAGCTTCCCCAGAAGATCTGAGCCTGAAGGAGCTGTGATTCACTATAAATTTTGCATTAAAGACCCTCAGCTTTTATTTTCAACCATGCTTCAATCTCAGGCTTGCCTCCGCCTTACCCACCTGTATTCGCAGCCTGATTGTTGCTAACAAGAGTCTATGACAGCATTGCTTTGCCAGCAAGAACAGGCAGATGCAAAACTAATTAGTTTAAAAAACATGTTTTCATTTGTGTCTTGTGAATACGGTAGTCCTCGGGAATCCAACTGACTGGGCAAACTTTTAGAGATCGGGGAAGCTGAGTTTTGCGACGGGCACTGTACACGTTCAACATTGCAGCTGCGTCTCAGATGGAAGAGAAACAAAGTGCAGAGGGAGGCTGCCAAGACATTTTCAGTTATCTCACCATCTTTTCGTCTTTCACCACACTTGCCTGAAGTAGGTCCTCACCTGCTCTACTCCCCTTTCCAAGGCATGACCGAGGCCAGTGCATTGCCAAGCACCATGTCAGCAATATGTGATCGTCCATTGCTGAGGCAGGTTTAATAAGCTCCCTAATAATGACTTGTAGCATACTGGTTTCTCATAGACTCGGGCCATCCCCCATCTAGGTCTCCAAATGTGCTTGATAAATTATTTGAATTACTCTCTCAATTGCCATCTGTAGTTCCTCATAAAGAGACTGCTATTTGCCGTGCGCCGTGCCAAATCGTGCAGTGGGTTTTTGCGAAGCTAGGGGCTGTACTGAAATCGCCAAACTCACGTCACTTGTGAGCTGCAGCACCATAACGCGTTAGCTTTCAGTAGACTACAGTTTCAGCCTTGTGAGATGAGAACGGCGGCTTTGGAACTGTGGCCTGTAAATGTCAAAAATTACGGGGAGGTACGAGAGAAGTTCATGTACTTTGTGTATTTTAATACCTACCTAAAAATATTCTTATCAATATGCATCATAACATGCACAGGATGTTTCATGTTATGCATAAATATGCACATATATGCATATAGATCTATAGACACACATACATATCGATCTATCTATCTATCTACCCTGTGACCTTCTCCTCCTTCCCCTTGCCTTGAACTTCCTCCCTGAATGTGTCCTAATGGCGGGGAGATGATCAGATCTAAAGAAATTCAGCACTGTGTGAAACCTTGGAATAGTGACATCTGTTGAATTTGGACAGTTTTGTTTGTCTACTGGGAAACCGCGTGAACTTCCCAATCATTTTTTTCTCTTTTTTTTTTTTGGTGAGTTCGCGCTGCCCTCCTCCTCCTCCCTCCTCCCACCCCCCCCACCCCCCATAAGGGAGGGTAGCTTCAGGAGACATGGCTGCTCTCTTGCTTTTCTGGTGTGGTGTAAAGTTTTCCGTCGAGAGACAATAATGTACATTCCTCTGGCAGGACGGGATGGATTTTTTTGTTTCTCTTGCTGTTGTTTATTTATAAGACATTTCCTCTTGCTTAGTGGAAGTTTGATCGTAAGAGGCTCCAGTGATTTTCCTTCCCACCTCTCCCCTCCCTAATTTCTCTGCCTCGGCGCTCGCTCTGGAACAGAGCAAACTCAAAAAGCCCATCGGCGCAGGGCGCGCTTCGCAGCCAAGCCCTGCCACTCTCCAGAGACTGTGAGGTGATTCTCCTTCGTCACCGCTTGGACCAGGAACCACAGAGCCCTGGTGAGTGGTGAGCTCCCAGAATTTGATGTGTCAAGCCTTCTATTCTCGGGGCCGCTGCGGCGAAGCAGGAAATAAAGGTTGTTTTGGTTTTGGTTTTTGTTTTATTTTTTTTTTTGTTGTGTTTTGCCTTTTTTTTTTTTTCGCTTTTTTTTTTTTTTTGGCTTTTTCCCCCACCCCCCTTCCACCCCTCACCCCCCTCCCGTTATAAAAACAAAATCAGCAACAAGCGCAGAGGAATTATGGAGCTTGGAGCTTGCCGAGCCGAGGGCAGGGGAAGAAGCTCCGCGTCGGCCGGGCAGGGGAGGAGGGCGGGCGGGGAAGGGGGGTGGGAGTGGGCTGCGCCCGGCCTGGCGTCCCCGCCGCCGCCAGTGGGGGTCAGGCTCGGCAGCCGCGCCCGCGTTGCCGGCGGCGGGGGGAGCGGAGGGGTGGGGGGAGCACGGGGTGAGGGGGCGGGGGGGGGGGGGTATGGGAGAGGAGAGGAGGGGGGGAAAATGTTAATCCCTCGCTCGGAGTTTCTGTCTGGCAAGTTTTCATGCCTCTGTGTTCTGAGCATTTACATTATGCTCTGAATACCTGATTGCCCAGCCAAGCAGAAAAGGAACTCTACAGTGGATGCATAGTAAAAGAAAATGCTTCTGCGGAAGCCACCTCTGGGAATAGGAAGAACTAGTTGGTTTATAGGCTGCTGGTCCATTTGAGTGAGGGGGAAGGAAAGGTTGGATTTTAAATTTTATTTTATTTAACTCTCTCGCTTCCCTTCTGTTCTCTTTGTGTCTGGATGGGGAACTGGCAGTTGGGAGTGGGGGGGCGGGGGTGGAATATGTACTTTGGACAACTTCATATACAAAATCTTGGATGCTAAAGAATTGGGCGTCTCAGCCAACACGAAGGTACTTATGCAGAGCTACTTCCAGCTGTTGGATAGGGAAGCCGAGGCAGAGATAGCCGCAGTGATTTGCTCACAGCCACATGGGAAAGCCAGTGAAAGAAAAAGGAGAAGGATGTGGTTCCAGGCCCAGATTGCTCAGGGTCTCCTTTTGTCCTCTCCTGCCCTGCTGGATGTATCACTTCTGTTAATCTTTTACTGCTGTAGTGCTAAAGAAGGCCAGGGCAGCGCGTGGGCTGTTCCATTCATCATCCTTCATCATCTCCCATACTATCTGACTTGAAGAAATGAATCATTTCTTGACTAACATTTTTCTACTCTTAACAAAGTAAGCATATAAGAAACACAGGGTAGCAGTCAAAATATTTTTATTTTGAGGTATTATCCTGTTCTTTGAAATGTGTCCCTGGCAGAAGAACAAGATGTTTTAATGGCACCGATGTATCTCACATGGGATATTAACCAGGAAGCGTTCTTCTCACTGGTGTCTTGCTTTTGCTTTGGATTCGTTCAGCAGGTGTGTCAACAAGCATGTGTCTGTGACCCCCAGGGAGACAGCCCCTCTCCAAACGCTGCTAGTCACCTGTAACATACAGAGAAGTCCTGTCACACTTTCCCTGGTTTCATGCCCAGTGTAAAAGTCGTGAGGGCGGTGTGTAAAGGCTGGTGCTGAATGGCCTTTCGCTGGAGTTACCAGAGGCATTGACATTGACTTCTGAGCTGAGCTCAGTACCAAATCACATCCAACCCAAATTAAAGTACTTGCTATGTCTTGTAACCGATAAGTAAAGTCATGTAAGATTTGGTGGTTTTACTGCTTGGCAAGTTTTGCAAATATTTTCACTGGTTGCAATCCATGTGGGGTTTGCAGTCCCTCCTCTGCTGAAGTTTGACTAAGCCTGGAAACTTAAGTGGAAGATAGACAAAACCTCTGAGTTTCATCTGGTTTTGTGTTAGAGCCATGAAGAACCATGCACTCTTTTCATATACAAAACCGTAAGTTGACCGTGGACCTTTTCCAGCGCTGAGCAGCGAGGGTTAGCTCTTTCTCCTCGTTCCCTGGTGCTGTGGAACCTCTGTCTGAACTTAAACTAAATCACCAGCTCTTAACAAAACCCGCAATTAAGTTGGCTGATCCCCTCAGTAAAGAATCTTACATACACATGGAAATAACCTTTGCATACATCAAAGCCCCAATCCGAATGGTACCAGCTTTTGACTAAATTGGTGTTAAGATCCCGACTTGGCGGTCGCATCACCTTTCTGCAGTGTACTCAAAGCAGCTGACAGATCAGAACATCCCAAACTTTCAGGCAGTTCACATCACAGATAGAAACATAATGGATTTTTTTTCTTTTCTCTAAATGGGCTATACTGAACGCCCACACACACTTTTGGGTCTGATCTTTGAAGCTTATCTGTGATTTACTTTCTCCCTCCAGGCAGTGTAAGTCTGAAAGACATAAGTACTTCTGAAATGGAAAGTTCTCAAAGCACAGCGCTAAATGTCTGAAACTTCAAACTTCTGCCTGTATAACACTTGTTCTCTGGATATACTGAAGTCAAGGACTGTCACTCTGGCAACTTTCACCAAAAAGGCAAAACAATGTTTTTCATCTCCTTTTTTTAAGAGACTCTGTGTTGCTCTAAACCTCTCAATGTTTAAATTATTTAATTAATGTATTTATTCTGCAAGTCTCTGTGGTAGCACAGGAGCTTGTCTTCACTGCTTTTGATGTACAGCAATGTCTTTCTTAGTGTATGGTATAAGCTGCTTGTTGACTGTAGTCCTGGGTTATAATGGTTTGTCTGTGGACTAAAATCATTAGGTGACAATCTGCAATTTCAAATCATATTTTAAGTGCCTGTTTAAACGCTCTGGGATGATAAGATGATAAATTGTCTCATTAGTAGTAGCTTCTTTGTCTACTCTGTAATAGTTTACCATAGTTGCTTTAAAAAATGGAAACAAATATGTACGGTCATGCGTTTGTAGAGGCACTGTTCGCTTACAGCAGTAGCCATTTCAGTTACAGCATCCCTTCTAACTAGTAATCTCAAAGTGCTTTACGTGCCCTGCTGAATTAAACCCCCCATTCTACCCAGAGGTAAAGCAGGAAAGGTATCATCTCTTCCCTGACACAAGCGGAGAGAAAATGGTAGTCATTCGCTCGTGTTGAAACCACCAGTTTATACTTTTTGGGGAAGAGAACGTATATTTATGCAGTAGAATCAAAACCACTGTTTTCTGCACAACAATTTTGTTTGATGTGATACACTTGTTGTTCGGTGGCTCTTAACTGCATCAGACAAGAACAAAGTACAGAAAAGGATGTAATGATACAGGTATACAGATTCATAGGTACCGGAACACTTCAGAAGTACAAGAACTTAAGCTATATCCAGAGACAATTTTTGCAGTAGAAGAACATGAAAGCAACTGCCTCATTTTGAGGTATTCTAATTTCTTTTCCTATATTTGATGTTCTAAGCCTGTCTTTTCCAGAAGTTGAACAGCAACTTGTTTTCCAGGGTCACATAATTGAAACAGCACCAACTTCCTTTCCTGTAAATCAGAAAAGAAAGCGAAACTCGATTTTGAATTAAGACACATGACAGGGAAAGTTAGGAAAGTAAAAGGGATCTGCAAATTACTGAGGTAAAACAGCCACTAACCACAGGTCGGTAATGATCAGCTCCGGAGTTGTGTTGTGATGTGGAACGTTTGAACGATTCGGTCACGTCCCCAGCGAAAGGACTGTCTCTTTAAAACAGCAAGGTGCGTGAACGGTAAAAACGAAGGGTTTTCTTCCTGACCTGGGCTGGGAAGGGGCACGGATGAATGGCGTGGTGAGAATGAAGGGAAACAGAGTAGGGTTTAGGAGACCTGCATCCATATCCCAGATCCATCGCCGCGTGATCTTTACTTCTATCTACATCTCACCCACCCATAAAATGGAAATATTTTTTCTTGCCCTCGCAGGGCTGCAGGAGAGGAAAACTCAGCCAGGTTCAGGCATGCTTAAAAGAAAAAAGCCTGTAAATACAGCACATAGATCCCCCCGTTGATGCCATGTTTGTTTTTTCCTCTGTGCATGCTTCGAGTTCCTGGAACCGAGGCGAGTTCCAGAGCTAGCATGGGTCTGTGCTGCTGGCAAAACAAAGCAGGTGCAAATTACAGTGGAAATGAAATAGCTGGTGCTTTGAGGCGGTGGAGTGCCCAGTTCACCTCAGGGTATATGTCTGCGTTCACAAAACACGGCTATCACGCACACCCTGATTCATTAGATGTGTTATCCGGCAAACAAGAAGCCTAATCATATTTTAGCGGGAACATTCTTATGATAAACTCTGCTTTAGTGAAACTCCACGTATAGTGCAATTTCTCCCGGCCGCGTATATTACACGGTGAAGAAAAGCTACCCCGCTGCGTATCAGAAGGCTGTAATTTCATTTAGGGGTTCTATTGACATCGTAAACTGCAAGAGCAGAGCTCAAGTGGCTATTTAAGTCATAGGAACTTCAAACTGAAATTACTGCCTGGCAGTAACTGGCCCTCCCCCCACGGGCCCCCACGTACGTACTTCGTGTTTTCATCCCTTTGCCTATAAATAATAGATCTCTTCAGTGGCTTCGGAAGAGAGTGGTTCCAAAATACCACTGTCAGCCGCCACCCTGGCAGTCAGTAGCGCCTTCCAGACAGGCAGGGCAAGGAGCAGGAGGCCCCAGACAAGATAGGACCATGCCCAGGGTTAGCCGATGCTCCGCTCCGGCTCGGGAGGCATCCACCAGCTGCACGCAGTGAAAGGTGAATACAGCCGTGCTCGCTAGCGAGACAGATTGTTGCCATCATAGCTGACATACCTGACCTTTCCCACTCACAAGCTGCAGCTATCCACCCTGGAGCACGTGAAGATAAACGCACTGTGCCACCTGCGACACTCAAGGCTACGGCACGCCTCCCGTTTGACACCGCACCCTGCTGAAATCTGCCCTGCTGCTGGGAGAGAGAGAGAGAGGGGATGATGGGTGTGGGGAGAGAGCTGGCCGCTACCCCAGGGAGAGCGGAGCTGAACTTCCCCACAGTGGGATCTGAAGCACCTGAGCAGGGATAAAAAGTAAATTCCCCCTCCCCGCTCCAGCCCTGGCCCCGCTTCTTTATTTTAAGACTTAAGCAATGCACAAAGCAGCAGCCACCTCGACCGAGGTTCATATATTTCATTTGTGTGGGCTTGTTTCAAGAAAAGACCGAAGCCAGGGAGCGTTTGCTTTTTATCAGGAAAGCAAGGTTAACCATTCATTAGAGCTTGTCAGAAAACCTCAAATTTAAGCCAGGGACAGGAAGGGACTTTCCTTAGGACAATGGACAAGAATCATTAGTTTGTGTGCTGTAGATACCCAGCGCAGGCATTTTAATTTGACTATCTGAAAACCAAAGCATCTCAAGTTCACGTAAATGCTAATCTTTGTTTCCCTTATCCTCGGTTTTTTTCCAGATAGTGGGAAAAGAAGTATTTTTTTGTACTCTGTGTTTCTGAGACCTTGGGGTATGAGATAGGTGTTAAATTACCAGTGGGAACTGAATTAATATTTATTTATTTTCTCAGAACCAGTTTGTCCCTTCTTACATTTCACTTAACGGAATGACGGCTCACCGTGTTAAATTATAAAAAGAGCCCAGTTATATTATTAGTATTTCCATTCTTTATAAAGGAAACTTTATTTTTCTTTGGAGCTGGCTTTTTCCAGGAAAATCAATTAAATCATTGCCTCTCCCTCTTAAATGCCACCATCCTGTGATTGCTGAGACCATGGTATGGCTTAAATGAAACAGCAGCTTTGAAATTAAATAAACAAGGTTCATGTAGTTATTAGACATGGCAGTCTGCAATAGCAGGGCAGACTTTTCTGGTCTGAAGGTAAGCTGTTCACGCCTGCATTCCATCTGACTCGGAGCAACAAACTACACTCCTGAGCCTGGGTAGGCAGTCACCCTAGAGAACCTGTGTGCGGTTTTCACTGTGAATGTGTGAGAGCAGCTTGCACTCGCACACACGGCATAACGGGGGGACGTGAATGTTGAACTCCCGAGTTGCTGGCTGGGGGGGCTAGTCTTGCAGGTGCCGGTAGCATCTCTGCTCCTTCTGCTTCAGCTCTGAAAAGCTCAAGGCAGGTCCTTTTGTGCCATCCATTCCTTACCCTCTTCTCCCCCCTCTGCTTTTACGGACTCCCGAACTTGTTATGACTGAAGTGGCTGGCTGTGTGCATACTGCAAGTGAGAAAAGAAAAAAAAAGGAAGTCCACAAACTGTGGATAACAGCAGATCCCACAATACTAGTGAAATCAAAATAGGATGTTGTATGCCAAGACAGAGTTCTCATGGTCCTTATCTCTGTATGGAATAACTGGAAGTGGTTACAGTTTCCTTCATTCACTATGACTGACTGTATCGAGGGCCGAGTATCTTGAGTGAGATACTGACTGCCTCATGGCATGCGTCCTAATTTCAGGACGTGATGTCCTGGCATGAAGATAGGGCAGCCTTTTGTCCCACTCAATCTTGAGTGCCTGAAATCTAAAGCTATGTTACTGTATTGGTGTCTGTCCAACAAAGATGTGTGTTCTACTTGTACCATGTGGAAAAATGAATAAAATATCTAAAGTTAAAAAACAATTCATAAACACCATATGCACATACATACTGCATGCACAAGTTCTCTTTGAAAATATTACAATGGGACACCCTTCCAGATTCTGGTTGCAAAAGACTGTAACTTAATTTCTTCTACAGGTTTTTTAGTCAAAAAATACTGCAACAGAGTCTGTTTCCTTTCAAATCCTTAAAAGTATAGTAGAATAGAGAGTGTTCTTTAGAATGAAATATTGATCTGTCTGTCTAACATACGGTGCTTCTAAAGCTACCGACCTCTTAATGTGTAGGTACCAAAAACTAATTCACACCTGGGGATACTGAGGCAGAAATTGGTGAGGTGACTTGTCTAACACCATGCCCCGATGGAGTCTGTCTGAGTCCAGGTCCCCTGCCATGGCTGCTTGATGAGACCTGGTGCAGCCTGGATGTGGATGTGGGAATGGAAGGCACTGCTGGTCCCCCAGCCAAACTGTGGGGATGAAACATGCTGCTCAGGAGCCAGAGCCTCTCTTAGAGCAACGATACTTGGCCCTAGGTGAGAAAAGGGGCTGTTACCAGCTGTGGAGTACCAAACTTCTTGTGGCACATATCTCCTGGGGGAGGCATCGTCCGTTCTGCTGTATGTCTGGCTGCACCAAAAAGCACAAGGATGGGGCTCGAGTGCCCTTTCTTTCCTGCAGCAGTACTACCGTTAGTGTTGCTGGCATAGTGCTCCAGTTCTTTGTAAAACTGGAGAGAAGCTGTGGCACTGAGCTAGTGATGGGATGGATGACATTGCTGCAGCAGGGAAAAAACAGACAATATCTGACGCACTCTTTTCTTCCCAACCCTGAGATCTGCATCTGGGTTTAATATTAGATAGAATCACTGGGGATAATCGTGGTTGGCAGTTTTTACTTTTTAATGACTTAAAATGACCCTTGATGTATTAGGCTCAGCAGTGTCCTCCATAGCATGACTTCCTTGTGAGACTTCCTGCCTCCACTAGAAGGAGGGGTGCTGACGGTACCGCTTCTTCCATATCGCTGCTTTCAGAGCATGGTAGCCTGCCATGTAGGGAATGCTACAGCTGTTTGTACTTTAGAAATATTAGTAGTCTGACTGATACTATATCAATGGGACTTGCTGCTCCATAAAATTGACTGCTTTGTGGAGCAAAGATGCAAGTACAAGGGCAAACTGAGACATTGGCTTTATTTGGATGTATTTTCACATACTTTTGTAGGGAAAAGATGTATACTTGACAGGAGAAAGGCTAATTCTTCTCTGTCAGTCAGTGGAAGGCAGAAGGTTTAGTGAGATCAGATGGGCTTGAATGAATTTTGTAATTCTGAACGTATCTAGGAAATAGAGCTGAATGATGTATAGAGAACTCCTCTGTCAGTGTGGAAAATTAGAGATTTGAACAAGATGAGTTTAATACTGAAATGAAACGAGAAGAACTTTATGATTAATAGGGTCTGGCAGAGACAGCATACTTATATATAATTTTGGAGGCTTTGGAAATGATCCATGGGTAGATGTGGGTCTGAGGTTTTAGGCGAGAGAGGTGACCCCACGGGGAACTCCAGCTGGCTTCTCTCTTTTCAGCAAAGGACCAAAAAGTTTGAGGCAGCAGGAGTATAATGGAAGAGTTAAATCTTCCATTTCAGAAATTTAGAGCACCTTTTCAGATATTTTACAAGGTTGAAAAGATAAATTAGGAATAATGCATTTATCGAGCTGAAAGAGGCTTTTGGTTCATCTCGCGTTTAGTCCTGCTTCTGAAGCAACTCTGAGCAGTTGTTTCAGGGTAAAATGTTTTCCTTCTTAACACTGTGTCAACCCAGCTGAGCAATACTGGACACTGGACATGGAAGCCAGCTTTTCTGACCCCTGCGGTGATCAACCTGCACCCTGAAACACCAGTCTGGTACATTAACTCATAAATGGCAAAATGTGTAGATAGAGGCGATTTCCCTCGTCTTACATGGCTACAGATGCAGCTCATAATCATTAAAATTACTCATTGGCCTGTGAGAAAAAACATGGAATTATTTTGTAGAAACTAACAGAAAAAGGTAAGACTCACAGCTCACTTATTATCTTTATTCTGGGGAAATAGTTAGCTGCTTTATTATATTCTAAGGAACTTTAGAAACTTGGGTTGTTTTCTCCCTCAGGACACGGTGAGGTTCAAGGTATTTTACCTCACGCATTCCTATGTTGAAATTTTCCTTTAGAACGAGAGTTATTTCTCCTTTGAATTTTTTCCCTGTATAAAAGCCATGTTTCCCTGCCAGTGTTTTCTGATTTAGGATTATCTGTGTAAAGTCAGCAAGCATGGAATAATTACTTCTAATACAGAATTCGCAAGGAGCAAAGTTTATTAGAATTGGGGAAAGTGCCACTCTAGTCTTTGCCTGCCTCCCTCCAGAGTCCCATCCTAGTGCACTTTCCTTTAGGTGGCACTCCCACATTAACTTGTGTACGACCCGAGCAGCTGTTTGTGATCTGTCATCTCTGTCTTGAAATATGATGGAGAGACTCAGGAATTATATTAATTGTGGTGTCCACATCCTCTCTTCATTAAAAGTTGAAAATTGCTGTTCAAATATTTCATAATCAAAAATTAATCCCAGACTACCTGTTCCAAATCATATATTATGCCCTCTGGGAATGAATCCCAAATCCCTGTTACAATTTGGATGTTCTCTCCTCTGGGTATTGATTACAAATTCTGGTTATTGTTCACATACTTTGTCATAGGGGGAATTAATCTCAAGTTCCCGTCTACTGTTCTGGGACTGAAAGCTATCTATAATTAAGATTTTTTTCTATTAAATGGATATTGACAATGAGATTTTCTGTCTACATTTTTGGGGTTGTCTTCTGGCAAGAAAACTCCGTCTCAGCTCATGGAGAGGTTCCTCATGCTGAGTACTCTGACCGCCAGTTTTTAGGCCACTGTGAGCGCAGGCGTTTTGCAGGAGCCAGTGGCATAGCTGGGGTGTTCTCTAGTGTTGACATTGGGTAAGAAGATGCAAATGTTTTCACAAGGACTGTGCAAAGTGGAGCTGAATAAAACCAGAAGCGTTGCATCAGAAGTGCACAGGAAGATGCAGTGTCCCCTCCTTTTCAGGTAGTGGTTGGAATAAGAATGAAAATACTGTGGTGAGAGGTGCAGTATAAAAACACCAGAGAGGCCGTGTATTTTCAATGGGTAAATCTGCGTTCTGTCTGGCTAGTTTCAGCAACTTTGACTACAAAAACAACTGCTATTTTTTACATGTGGACACAGTCACTTTTCCATATATGATGATGCAAAGTGCAGAGAATAAAAGCTTTCAGTTCTATAGCTGTGTCTACCCCCGTTTCTTCATGGGAGGAAAATCGCATCAGAACATCCCTGAATTTGGATAAACTAGAATCTGGACCTAGGTTTTCGTGTTTCAGACCCACTGCTGCTGCTAATAGACATGGTGTTTCCAGTGGCAACAGTTGGCTCACGCATTCTTTCACACTTCAGAAGAGATCCCAGTTTCTTTTTTTTTTTTCCCCTCTTCTTTAGCAGTGGGCAGCCCTGCAACCTTTTGATCATACCGACTTTGTACGTTACATGACTGAACTCAGCTATGCCAAACATCCTTTTAGAAAGTTTGACATTTGTGCCATTTGAAAAAAGAGGGGAAGAGAGAAGGAGAGAAGGGGAAGAATGAATCCTGGCGGCTTCCTCCTGCCCTTTTGATTAAGAGTGCAGTAAGTCAGCAGAAGAGGTGGGACTTCTAACAAGCAGGGGGGTGTGCAAGCTGGTTGTGATCTGTGATGTATGCACATACATGCACACAGAGGAATGGAAAGAAAAAGGTGGAAGGTAGAGAAGAGTAATCAGAAATTACTATAAGAAATTAACTGATGGAAAGTTCTTAGGGACAATCAAAGAGACTAGATGAGACAAAGGAGGTAGCCTTTGATACTGTCCTAAGCCAGGAAAAGGAGGTTGAATTCAGGGACCTCTAAGGTTCTTTTCAGACCTAACAATTCTAATTCTGTAATGCCTTTGGTCCTATTCATTCCCTTGCAATTGCTACTTTGTCTATTCTATTCTATTCTATTCTATTCTATTCTATTCTATTCTATTCTATTCTATTCTATTCTATTCTATTCTATTCTATTCTAATTCTTACTACACCCAGTTCTTCCAAATTTTTATCCCAGTCTTAAAGATGGTGCAGAATTTTTGGAACTGAAATGACCATTGTAACATTGGCATGCAAAGAGAACAAGGACAAGACTTGGCTGTATTAGTATTTGTAATAGAAGATAGGCAGAGAAGGCTAGTGCGTAACTTTGGACAAGTCAAAGGACTTTGTTGTGTCATATAACTCATAGTCCATTTAGTTAAAAAGCCAAAGGCTCACTGGAAAAGAGAAGTGTCCTAGCCCTACAGCGAGTTAAAAAATTGCCCAGCTTGCTCCCTTCCCAACATGCTTGCTTAAAGTTTGGCTATGTTTTATAAATTTTAGCTTCCTCTTTCTGTGTCTCCAGGAAAGACACAGACCTGTCAAGAAGGTTTTGTTACTGGGTGCCCTGTCTCTTGAAGGAGATGATGTTTGCCTTGCCTGGGGAAAAGACCATGCTGCTGAGGAGAGATGGTGTCAGGTGCACTCGGCGACAAGCCTCCTATGCCTTAGTGTGTACTCGGGATATGAAGCGTTCCAAAGGGACATTGTCATGTTGGTATTGCAGAGAGTCCAGCTCATCAGCCCTTGTGAGGGACAACTTCATAGCTTGGGCACATGGGCTTCTCTGTGTGCTTCAGGGATCATCCCAACCAGTGGTCCACTTCAGTATTCAGGCTGAAGCCGATCTCTACTGAGGTGTAGCAGAAGGCTTTTGTGGGAGCCAGAGAGCAAGGAAGGCAATACAATCAGTGCTGGCTTTTGCTGAAGATCTGCTGCTGGACAGAATGAATCACTGGGTTAGTGTTTTGTAATAGCTCTTCTGTTACTTTCTTTTAAAAAGAGAGAAAGAGAGGAAGAAAGGAGAAAGGAAAAGGGGTGTGTGAGGAGAAATAGCAGTCCAGAAGGTGCAGTAACCTTAGACACTCTTTAAAATCCTAAGAAAAATTACTGAGTGTTTTAAAGTAAGTTTGCAATGATGTGTAAAATAGTTCCCTGTGTGAAAATCTGTATTGATTTTTTTTCTTTGTTTGTATAGAGATTGTTCTCAGAATAGAAAGGCTTTGACATTTTGCCTTCTCATGTACTTAATCAGTCATTTGTGTCATCCACTCTCAGACGCATGTTTGCTCTGTCTTCTTTCTGGCTGTTGGCAGAGGATGGCTACTTGCTACTTCATCCAGATCATTTGTAGAGTTACAGGTAACGGATAATGGTGTTGGAGACCCTGCTGCAACTCTGGTGGTTGTGGATGTGTGGTGGTAGGGAAGACATGCTTTGGGTGGTGACAAGAGTGGATAACACAAATGGCTGTTGTAGTCCAGGGTAGCGTTGATTGCCACATGCGCCAACCTACAGAAGTGTGTTGGCTTCCAAAAAACAAAGACTTCTATGTCATCAGGAGCTGGAGGTTACTGTCAGAGTCCTTGCACTTGTTTCCACTTGGTTTCACAGTCACAAAGGCAACTTTGTTTTTTGGAAAAAAAAATTGGCAAAGCTAGTCACAAATAACCTGACTGACAAGATGATGTGAAAACAAGCTCCTCCTGAACACTGCTCATGCTAGTCCCCATTCTTCCAGTGACATTTTATAGCTAGCGTGGTCAGCAAAGCTTCATGAGGCCAAAGACAGATAGGGGAACAGCTTTTAGTGAAGAACATTGACTTTTTTCAGTAAAAATGTAACTGGAGAGCCACAGGGTCTTGCTTGCCATTGACAAGGGTCTTGCTTCGTAGCGTTTCATACAGCACTCCCTTTGCTTGTCAGGACATTCTCATCTTCTCCCGATTTCCCTGCGACAGACCTGGCCATTGTGGTGGCAGATCCCTTTCTCCATCAGCATTGCCAAACATCTCTGCTTTTGAGGGGGAAGGAGACAGATGGACAGGAGCTGGGTTGTTGGTGCTGACCTTGCTCCATGCCATTGCGTTGAAGTGAAATCCTGTGGGAGAGCCCAGGAGCGGTGAGGGCGGTTGAGCCCTGTGGGAATCAGCGCCTGTGCCTCTGGAAACAAGGGAGTAAATGGCTCGTGGAGCCCCGCTTCCAAGTGGCTGTGTGCAGAGGGTCTCGCCAAAGACTTATTTTTAACACAGTTGGGTATAAATGGCCCATTTTTACCTCTGCATATATCATCTACATCATCCCTTCACTTCCTTCCTCTTTAAGTGATGTCTTATGCATAGATTTGTCATTTACGCTCCAACTGCATTTTGCATTATTACATTTTAATGATATTTGAAGTTCTTTCATACATATTTGAGTTCACTGATATAAATGAAAAAAGAGAAATAATCAGCATACTTGGTTTATCTGATGGCATAAAAATGTTATATCATAACTTTGGCAATTTCTTGGATAAGATCAAGCACAATATCAAATAGTAAGAGAGGGTCCGAGAACAGCTCTCTATCTGAACGGCTCTAAAGTTAGGGTCGTTCAAAGTCAACAGCTGAACTTTGCAGTTTGGCCCCATTTGTAGCTCAGATAAAAACCATTTAACGAGTTCTACCCCTTAGGCTTTGTAACTCCTGGGTTTGGTTAAAATGAAACTGAGACCCAAGTGGCCCTTGACCCTCATTGTTTTTGATGAAAATGAACATCTCACGTATTGGCTTTGTTTGAGGATGCTCTGCATGATCTGGAGGGGCTAACCTCCTCCGCCCCGTATTTCCTGCCGACTTGCGATCTGTTATAATCTATTAGGAATCTTGAGGCTTGAGGGCAGAATTTTGTGTAGGGATAAAAGATGCTTTCATGTTGGTGCTGTGGGATATTTTTTTTTTTAATTCTTTCTCTCATTCTCCGTTTCATGAAAATTCATTAATCTGTGACATTTAAAGACTCTGTCTGAGAGGTGTCTGGAGCAGCGGCCGGCTGCATACATCAATAGTTTCTCAGAGTCTGGCACTCTGTCAATATTTGGGGGCCTCAGTAACAGCACTTAAATGCACTGCCTGCCAGCCGTCACGCTCTTAGCATGTCTGTAAGAGTCTGAATGAGCGGATATTAGCACGTCAAGTCCTTTCACAACTGGCAACACTTTAGAGACAAACTGCTTGGTAGGTATCTCTCCTCTTCCCTCCCCTCCTGTTTTCTGGCATGTCTTCTTTGTTTATCTGATGTGATTTATGTATTTACACACAAATATGCATCCTGCGAGGAGGCATCATAAATCCTGAGGCTAGAGGTGGTATTATGGCATAATCTATATAACAATGGAAATGGGCTGAAGCTGGATTTGGACCCAGAACCAGATTAAGCTTGGGTTGACTCCTGGGCCAGTTGAGTCAGGAACAGAGTTTTGTTTGGATTTCATGGTGCCAAAATCTTTAGAGTTTAGTTCCAAATAATGAGAATCTTGGACAAAAATTTTACAGGAAGTGCTACTGTGGCAATATTTCAACCAGCTCCAAACCAGAAGTGGAAAACAAGCCATTTCAAGACTTGGGTTGTATTCAAATCAAAACTGTTAGAGCAGGTTCAGAATCCAGACCTTCTGTTCCGTTTTTAATCTTATCCCACTGCATAAATTGGATTCACAGCTAAATATTACTCCAGATTACCCGTGAAACCTCCCTTTTTAGTGGAAAAAAAAAATCAGGGAAGCAAAATACAACTTTTTCTTCTTTCCCCGGTGGAATAGAAAGCACAGGAAAAGAAATTTGGTTTCACAGACATTTATCACTGCTTTCTCCCCCCAACCCCTTTTATTTGGTTGAAATGTTATGGCCAGAGAGCAATCAGTGTATTTTATCATGCGGTCATGTTTATTTTCTTTTTACCAGTTGTGCTCACCTCTTGCTTATTATATTGCTGGATCTGTAGCTCTGAAACCAGGTTGTCAAGAGAATTGAATGGCCACAGTGTCAGGAAGTTTAGATTTTTAGAGCTGAATAGTGGGCATAAAGCAGGCCATGAATCTCTATCTGAATGTTTCCATTTCTAAGCCTCCCTAGAGTATTCTTTTTTTCATCCTCTTTCCTGCCATATATACCAAAAGATGAATAAGGGATGGGTGCAGAGTGAGCCTTCCATTAGGCACATTTTCCTGTCTGAATTTTAGGCACAAATTCTTAGAAGAATAGATCTGAATTCATCAGGTTTGTAACTGCTTCCTTATCAACCCTACTTTGCAAGTCTGGTAACACCAGCCAGCACCCCTCAGCTGTGACCTCCAGCGCATTCCTCAGTGCTAGTTTGAGTCAACAATTTCTTAATCCTTTCCCAATAACATCCAGAAACTTTTTTTTTTCTTTCAGTAAACTTCCAACCTTCCCCTGGTAACACCTGCAAAAATTTGGCATGATAACAAAATAGACAAAATTATTCTGCTAGAGCTACCTTGCAAGAGTAAGCCGGCAACAAAAATAGCTAACTACCCCTGCTCAATCATTTCTTTGCTCCTTTTAGCACTCTCTTATCTGCTGCCTTTATCTTGATTTTTCCTTTACTCACACTACAGCTGCATCTGATCTCCATTTTCCTGTTTGTGTCCCCAGAGCACCTGCAGTTATTCAGTATTTTGTCACCTGTGGGGGGAAAAAAAAAAAAAAAGGAACACCCTGTGAAAGTTTACAAATGTCTCCGCAGAGGCAGTGAGTAACAAGGGATGCATTTATCCCTGCTTCAGGCCAGCGAGCAAAGGGAAAACAAACAGGCTCAAGGCTTCTGTGAATATTGGAGGTGTGTCTGGCTAGATGGCAGCAATGGCCAATAAGTACAGACAATCGACTGGGAGGAGGATTTCTTTTTAATTGTAATAATTGCTCCTTTAGCATGGCGTGGGGGGCTCTCCTATGGGGAGAGGAATGGCTGACTGCAGATGATGCCCTTGGTGGTGGCGAGCACGGTCTGTATGCCTCTAGCAGGCCCCTCGCAGGAGCCTGGGGGTGAGGCACAGCCACAGGGGCTGTGATGAGGCAGTGGGGTCTCCTAGAGCTCAGCAGCAGCCCCGAGGATGGAGAAAAATAGCGTGGGTTTAAAGCTATGGCGGGATGCCAGCAGAGCAGAGCACCCAGGATCGGGCCCGTACAGTGGGAATAATCACCCCCTGTACTCTACTCTAGAGTTGCTCTTCCTCAGCCTGTTCTTTGTGCTACCTTTTATGGTCTCAGCAAAGTAACACACGAGCTTACCGTAACCCACGCACCTTTTGTACCCAGGGAGTACATCTCAAGGCATAATGGGGCACATTTGCAGCTCTGTCCCCAGTGTTTTAAAAACGTGACTGACTTTATTGTCAGTGACAGCCATGTGTGCTCTGAAGAACCTCCCCACCCCCAGCCCTGAGTGCCATGCATTGAAGTCTAGGAATTCACAACCTTGCATTCGTTTCTCTTTCTGTGTTGTTTGTTTTCTCAGGAGTCCTAAAGTCATCTTTCAATTAAGCAAGTTGGCCTTGTGAGATGCAAGGGGTCTCCAAAACAGCAGCAGTCAGACAGCTCTCCTTCAGCCTCACAGGCCACATCTGCCTCTGTGCCAACACTGGACTTGCATTTCCCACTCCTGTGACAGTTGCTCCTAAAGCCCTGCACTGAGAATGTGGAGGTTGCCCATGAGGCTTTCGAGTCAGCAGCTCTTCTGATCCAGCTACCTTTCCTTCCCTGGAAGGATGAGAGGATTTGTCCCCAAATAAGGGGAGTAACAAAAGTGCTGAGGGGATCTTGGGTTTCAGGCTTCGTTCAGTACATGTCCCTGTTGGTTCCTAGTAGCTGTAAATGAGATGGTTTCCTTGAGTGCTGAAATTGATGAAGCAGGAAAAATCTAGACTTGTCGTCCGTTCATATTTTACCCCTATTATTAAGTAATTAATTAAAAAAGAAGCTGATGTTCCCATGATGGGCCGCTAAATATATGCAAGCGAAACTATTGGCATTAAAAAGAGATTTGACTGCAGTCGAGCAGTTATTTATATTATAGTAAATCATATAGGCCCCAGTTGAAATGAGCAATCTATTGTGTTAGGCACTGTACAGACACGCTGTAGGAGGTGCATCTAACCCTGACGGTCTCAGAGATGGCAGAGACAAAGTGTGGTCAGAGAGACAACCATAAAAAAAGAAATAATAACTCACCTTGGACGCAAAGACAGGGGCTGAAACAAGAAGAGAACGCAGATCCCCTGCCTGGCTGCTCTTTCATTAAGGCGAGAGCTAACAGTTCAGCCCTTAGGTATAGAGCTGGGTAAAACTGTTGAATGTTTTATTTGCTGAAAAGTGCTTGCCTCACATATAGGTTATCCAAAGCTAAGGGGAAAAAAAAATAAACTGAGAAAAAAAATTGAGAGAAATGTTTTAGAAAGCCAATAGGTTTTGTTTTGATATTTCTGAACAAGGTTTCTGGTTTTGTTTTGTTTTGAAACAAGGTCTATTTTAATTGAAATATATCAAACACAAAT
Source organism: Gallinula chloropus (assembly GCF_964237585.1). NCBI lineage: Eukaryota > Metazoa > Chordata > Aves > Gruiformes > Rallidae > Gallinula > Gallinula chloropus. The sequence goes on from NC_140085.1 coordinate 90,603,856, forward strand.
AGAAAACTAGCCCATTTTGTTAAACACCTAGGCGGGTTTTGGGATGGTTATTTTTTTCCCTTTCTGTGTTCTCAGTTTGGTCAGCTAGCCAAATAAATCAGTTATTTGCACAACTGTAATTCTAATTAGAATGTAGGTCCCCTGGGACTTGGGCTATATATTTCAATACCGTACATATTTATAATACCAAGTACCCTGCCTGGGACTCCATATATAATAATAGCAAGCAGTCCAGTGCACTGGGGAAATGAGGGCACTGGGGAAGACCCAGTGCCTTTTAACTCTTAATATTTTTATTTTTGGTTGTAGTAGTATTTTGGAGGGTATTGCTTACAAGATAAGATTTGCATTTATTTGAGCAACTCGCAAATGGGATTCACTGCAAAGCTATCATTAAAGGGAAATAAAGCAGAAGAAGGAACAAAAGACACATTCCTTGCAAAGTCTGACATGTAGACACTTTCAGAGATCTTTGTTGCCACAGGAAATAATGCCATCTTCTCACTCCACCGCCACTCCCCCAAAATCCTGAAAACCAGGCAAATTAACACCGGGACTGTTCATAAAGTACTGAGACTCGAACACCATTCAACTCTGTTGTTGGCTGTTTCCAGTGTTTCTCACCTTACAGACACTTTAGTCATTTCTACATGATTGGTCCTATCTTGAAGCTGTTTCCTCTCATTCTGGTTCAAAACCACCACAGTGCCCACCAATCTGTGAACAGCTTCCAAGTGGGGAGCTGGGGAGGTTGGGGGGGGGGGGGGTAGGTTGGGGTGTACTCTGATGTCAGGGATTCCTGAACTGCTTGTTGCATGTATAGGTGTTGCCACTCTTTGTGGGTAGCTAGTAGGAACTGAAGGAGTCACTCAAGGTTTCTTTGTGTGTTACTCTTCTTGTTTTAACCGCTATTATTTAGTCTTTTCTCCACTGATGCACGCCCATGAGAAAGCAAACCGTTGTGGTTTTCAACCTTATAAACTTGGTAGAGAAGGATTTACAGGACATGGTGAGATTTTTTTGGCTCAGTGTGGTCAGTCTGACATTCATTCTGCTCCTCTCTTAGAGAAGCGACCATAGCCCGAGCTCTGATAACCAGAGCACTCTGCCACTTCCTCTGCAGTGCTGCAGCTCGCGGTGTGCCTGTCATGGTGCTCCCTCCAGGTGACGTTCTCCTCAGTGTGCAGGGCCGATGCTGTTTTCGGCTCTGCCCCACTTGAAAGGCTTGGGAGTACTTCCTGTATGATTTTGCTGTAATGAAATGGACTTCTTCCTATGAACCCAGCTGATTTGGAGAGTTAGTGGCGGAGAAAGATGCCTGTAAGATTGCTAGGCCTTGACTCTCAAGTCCTTCAAGATTAGATTAGGACCAGGCTTTCTAGTGGAGATCTCTTCAGTGTTCACTTCCCTGGACTGTAGAATCATAACCATAGCAAGCACTAATGCTGGTCTTGATCCTATCATCTAGCTGCAGAATGACAACCAAATAGGGAGCCACTACTAAAATGTGAGAAATGAGACTTGACCAAGCCCTCTCCAGCTCCCCACAGGTAGTCCTTGATGAGCTTAGCTTTGTGTATGTTTTTGGCATTTTCTTTCAATGTCTGTGAAGGTCTCATCACTTTGTCCTTACCTCCAGAAGTCTGTGCCAATTGCTGGACAAAGTGAGGGTCTGCTCCAAGCTCTCAGATTTTTTTCTCCCTTCCATCACCTTGCAGTTACCCCATTTTAAAACTATCTGATGTTCGGTGCCACGGGATTCAAGATAAGCGGAAACTTTGGTAGGAGAAAAGGGTAGATAAGATGGATGGGACTGGAGACTTGACAGGTTGTAGTGTGTAAAAGAATGAGTAAACATTTTTACTGAGTACACACGCACATAGGAAGCAGAGAGCTGCCTTCCTTAGTCTTCATTTGTTCCGAATTTCTTCTGTTACATTTCGGCAGTCCTCGTACTCAACCCCAATGCTGAGAATATTCCCATGAAATGACTTGGTGTCTCTGAGACCTTCAGCCCCGACAAGAGAGGTGCAGGAACGCTGGTCCTCCTGCTGTTGATGCTAGTGCCCTGGTGTAGAAAATTTTGGAGAAGTAAAATTTTTACTGCTGGTGGTTGCTGTTTTCTTTGTGCGCTGACTGCTACTCTACCAAGCAAAGGTTTGTCTAGACCAGAGCTCAGGGTTGCTTATTATCCTCATAATCCATTTCCTTTTGCCAACAGCAGTGGCTTATGTGGCTAAGTCAGAAGGGAACGCTTACATCACGGGTAGCCTCTTTTCTATGATCTTCATTAAGCTTTGGACCATTAGCACAAGATGCGTGATTATTTTGTTTGTTCGAACAGCAAGACAAGCAGAGCCTCCTCTGAGTGTTTCTTTCAAGCAAACCAGCATGACTGAAATCTGGGAGCTTGCCAGAAAATGTTACGTGAAGTAGTAGTGGCAGGTTCATCTTAGTGTGGGCGGAGAGAGAGCTGTACCCTCTATTTTACTACTTCAAACATGCAGTGTCCATATGCCATAGTTGAGCTGGCTTATGGATGGAGTATGAAGGCTACTACTTGATCTACTTTGTGCAAACACTCTGCGTGTGCTGTAGATATATAGTCTTAGGGATACGAGTGTGTGAGTATCAGCTGCTGTTGCAGCCCAAACACACAGCATCAATATTCAGTATGCTGTAGACAGTCCCGTTTTTCTCCTTTATATTTAGTGTTAGTACACAGAGCCAAATACTAAAGGGGGGTGGGGGTGTCACATGATTAAATTAATACCATTAATTATTTAGAAACAATCAAAGGAAATACAAGACATCTGGCTTTCAGCCCAAACAACTCATGGCACTGCTGTTGCCTTGTAACCTCATCAGCTCTTAGTCCAGTCATCTCTCTTCTTTCATTATGAACGCAGGAGATGCACACCCCCCCTCCTCTCCACTCCCCGCTTCTTTCCTGCCTTATTTCTGGCAACTTGGAACACAGATCACAAGACTGGACTATAGAGTTGTCTGATTTTATGTGTATAAACTCTGATTTGTTCTATGATGAAAAGGCATCCCCCCCCGACATCCCCATGGTATACAATAGTGTTTGATTAGCAGTGTGCTGCAGCCATAGGTTGTGTTTTCCTCTTCATCTCGGTATTGGGAACTAGCTGCCATAGGAGGGAGAAATGCTGTTGGTACTACAGTGCTGAACATCTACACACGCGTGTTACATACAGTAGGCCGCACGCAACATACAGAGAGATGCAGTCCCTGTCCTGAAGTCTTTGATGGTCTGCGCAGGCTGAAAGGCTGGAGGAGAAAGGGCATTGTGGAGAATGGAAGCAGTTTGCCTGTGATGGTGCAAGAGGGCTGTGGCAGACCCGGTCCACTGACCTTGGCATTCCCCTTCCCCTGGCTGAGGCCAGTGGTCCCATTCTTTGCAGCCATGACCAGGCGTTTTCCATTGGAGTTACTTTTCTGTGAAACTCTTTATTTCCTTTGGAATAACTGTTTTACCCAAGAAAAGCCAAAACAAGTATTTCCCAACTGGTGGTTGTGGAAGGTGTGGGGGGTTTCTTTTTGCCTTTTGTTAGCTAGTTGATGGGCGGCGATTCCCATTCTGATTTTCTCATTTTTGTGGAAGCACTTTCTCATGGAGAAGAAAAACACACTTGGCTGGGTTACTTTGATTCCAACTCAGGAATAGAACATTTTGGGGGCCCTTTACCCCCAAGTGATTGTATCTTCATGATAAGGTAGTTCCATCTTCAGTCCAGCTCAGTCTTTATTAGTGTAGATGATTTAATACAATCTAATCATGCAGTTCTTGTCTTCTGTAGGTAAATTAGTACATATGACTTCCTGCAACGATTTTGCAGTTATTGGGGCAAAACAAAGTTTCTTGATGATCATTAGAACTCCACTTTTCTGTGCACTGGTGAATGTGGACCCATTTTGATTACTAGCAGATGTATTGAAGTCATTCTCATTACGTCTGCGTCTGTGGAGAGGCACTGACTTTCATTTTCTTACTTTAATCTGAAAAGCGTAGTTTCGCTGGCTGTTCTCTTAATGGTCGCTGAGAGTTGCTTTGAAGAACTCTTATTTTATGAAAAGGCATTGAGAGTTCTGTCACAGTAAGGATCTCTAGACAGTCTTTACCTATTCTTAACTACTATTTTGAAGATGCACATTCCCAATTATCTGTGAAAAAGTATCGAAATAGGCTTCCTTGGTTCTGAAAAGCTTGCTTTAGACTACTGCTCTCTATTACTTGTAGTATTCCATAGTTTACACTTGTCCTCAGAGAATGATGGCATCAGTTGAACATATTGGGTGTGATTTTTCAAAGTATGCAGTTATCCACATTTGTTTCCCACTGCATTCGATGTGTGTTAACACTACCTTCAACAAAGGCAGAGTTAGGCCCGTGCAGAAGGCTTTAAAAACTGAAAAACGAAACCCACCTCTTGCACCCTGGGCTATTTGCAGGCAAGAACATATGTTGTAAGTGCTTCTGCTGCTTTTCAGGGTGTTTGTTTAAGGGGCTTAGGCTGCTCTCTGAATAATGGTGTAGTTCATTTTGATGCGATGATTAGTTTGTTTCTTGAATGTCGTCCCTTTATCGTATGTTTTCAAAGTATTCTACCCCTTGGAGCTAAATTTAAACCAAAATTCTCTGTATCTAATACAAACCCCTTAAATAAAGCTGTTCCAAGGTTTTGTTTATTTGCTTCCTTATACTGAAGCCAGTACTTTTTATTTTGTTGTCCTCAGATGTAGTCACTGTGTACAGTTCATTGTTTATGCAAAACTCACATTTTTCTTCTCCTCTTTCTTCTCTCCCTTTACGTTGCCTTTCCCTGCTACATTGCGCGTTGATGGCACGAGCAGCAGTGGTTGGCAGTTTTCCTCAACTTCGCAAGAGAGAGAGAGATTTGGTTGGAATGAAACCTTGCTCTTCGTACAGCCTGCTTGAGATGCAGCATTGAAAGGTATCGTCTCATTTTCTGTCTTGAAACCAAAGATGAAAACCACAAACAGGTAGAAATCTGTGTGCCAAACCACCTGTTGATCCACAGCCAAAAAGCCCTTGGCAACACATTTCTCGCTGTAGCCAGTTGGAATGGTTGGATGGCTGATACCCACAGTATCTGCCTGTACCTGCATGTTTGGTAAAGAGTCTAATTCATTTGAGAAGATTTGGATTGAAATTTAGGTAAAGAATTTTCTGGTCTTGGTCTCACTCTTTGCCTAGAGTGGCACGCGTCACTCGCATAACTTGGTTCAGCATTGAAAATACCCATCCTGAAGTCACATGCTGTGCACTGTAGAGCAAAGTGAGATTTGTTGCTGTGTGTGGAGGGTCTAGATCTGAAATTGCATCATATCCTGGAGGTCAGAATTGAGGTGGATGGATGAATCTGTGAAGATAGAAGTTGTGAAATACCCTGCTAGTAGCATAAATGCTTCATCTCTTGAGAGTATTACAACTCGGAAAATCACTTGAAGTCAGGTTAAAATGCAGTCCTTGGACTGCTACGCATGTGCTCCCTCTGACACAGGCTTTACAGAAACAGCCACTCTGTGCTAATATGGAGTTAAAATTTTGGCCTGCATCCACAAGAATTAGTACCCTTCTTGAAATGAGTGATGTAGGATGCCGACACATTGAAGTCCATATGTTCTTGGACATGTGTCTTCCAGTGCATGAGAGAAGTAGAAATCCCAGATACTCTTATCTTCCTTATTTCCTGCAAAGGAAATAATTTCTGTGCTGGGAAAGTAGGAGAATGCAAGTGGTGGCAGGCGGGCAGGCTTTGGCCCACAGATAGCTGTACAGCAGAGCCGTATTTTATATTTTCACATGCTCTTATCTGTTCTGTTCTCTTAGTGGTACCAGTTGACTTCCATGGATTTGCTTAAGCATAATTTAGAACAGATTTGGGCCACACTATTTATATTTGTGCAGATTGCTTCATGTTTGTGAAACAATTATTTCCTGTGGATCCGTAGCATTGTCCAGTGTTGTGCAATGCTTTCATATGTATATATGGCTGGTTAAAACACAAAATGTGTTTTGAGACAACATGACAAGAACAGTAAAAATTGCACAGTAACTGAGCTATACTTGGCTGTCCATATGATGGCCAATTAATGTGGTTACTGCGCTCTGAAGCCTTTCCAAGGCTGAATAAGACATGCTGTGGCCTGGTAAAAGACATGATTTTTTCCCAAATTTTTCTAAAGATTTGTGTTACTGATGCTACATTGACACAAGGACACTGTAATCTGTATCTTTAGTAGCAGTAACAATGAAGGGTGTGAAGTATATCCCCAAAATCTGAAGGTGTGAATTCTAACCCATCAGCGAGCTGTGTGTGAGAATTCTATACGGTAAAACCTAATTCTGTGCTGAAGAGGAACACTGTGAACTCCTAGCATAAAATAAAAGATGTTCTGTTCTCTACTGCACTATCTTGAGCCAAACTTGGGATCTGAAAGGCAAGCGAGGTTCTTTCATCACCAGTCATAAAGATGCTGTAAGTCAGATTGTCCCCTCAGGCTATATTTTGACAATGTAGTAAATCGAGCTTTGGGAACTTTCTACCAGATCGAGAACTCTGTCACCTCAAAATGCAGAGCACAGATCCATTATAAATTCATTCTTCTGATGCGGTTTTTAAAACATATTTTTATGTGTTGACTTTTACCAGCAAGCTCCGTGCCTTATTAGATATCTTTTGTTCCCTGCTGCTAACATTAACGCATATAAGGGCTGGCAGAAATGTGATCTCATGCCCTCACATGATCCAGAGGAAATTTGTACTGTGGAGTTACCCATTAGTGCAGTCTGTTAATGTCGTTAATGATCAAGCACCGTCGACTCCGTTACTCCCATGCATTTTGTTGTCTTCCTGTTCTGCCCTTGTTACTCAAGTCTACACTGGAAGGTGGCGCAGGCATCAGGAAGAGCACGATTTGACCTGTGTTCCGAGTGGGATCGGAAGATGTGTTGGATTTTGTATGTGTGTATTGACGCTTCCAATTCAGTGAGCTGTGCTGAGAAGGGTGAAAAAAGTGAAGTCTTGTTTCTCGCACAAAGTGAAGCCAGAGTGGTGCAGGAAAAGTACATGGGCAAATTCCTTTTTACCTAAACTCTGGAGAAACTAGTGAACAGGCAGAGCCTCAGAGTTTTGATTTCAGGATGAGTTTGGCCAGTATTAAAATTTGTCTAAAATTCTTATTGTTTTCTTCTGCCCTCCTCCCCTTTGCTTTTCTGTGTTATGTGATGAATGTATCATGCCCAGATTTTGCAATTGTAGCTTTGTGCTTAAAAGCCACATTGACACAATGAATGTCTTTACTAAATTATATTCCAGGATTCTTCCAGGGAGTTTGTAGTTTGCAAAAACAGGGCTGCTCACAAAATCGGCAATTTCAGAAATGTGGTGTACTTGAACCTATAAGATTTCCTTGACCTTGGTGGGCCAAGATGGTTCTCAATCTGATGATCTTGGTCTCCTGGAAAGAGGAATGGAGGAAGAGGAGGGAAGGACTTTGCAGTGGTGTTGTTGATACTGCTATGTTTAAAATCTATTGTTTGCCGGAGTTTTGAGAAGTTTTTGATTTGTTTTCCTTCTCTCTCTGACCTAATTCATTTTATGGGATATCCCCAGGGACATAATTTATATGACAAATGAATTACATTAAAAGTTGCTGTCATGGTATGAAACCCCTTGTTTATGGTAAATTTAATATGTTTCTGTATTCTTTCCCTCTATAATTTGTGATCTACCAGTGGTAGTTTGTTTTCTTTATTTTTCAGAAAATTTTTGGTGCATAGTGACTTATTGTCAGTATTACAAATACTAAAAAATAGAAATGAAAAAGGAAAAGCATTATTATAATTCGGCTGTGGAAAAAGCTTCCGAAGCAGCACTAGCTGAGAGGTAGACCTCTTTCCTTTGGCTGTTTCTTCTTTAAAAATACATTTACTTAGGAAAGAGTCAAGTAATAACTAGTATACAAGTCTGCTCTCCAGTTCTCAGCTTACTGTAAAATAAAAAACATTAGCCCTCAAGAAGGGACTTGTAGGAAGGAAAAAGCACACACGGTTTTCACTGCAGTGTTCAAGACTGCCCCAGCTGCAGAGTGTGTATCAGCGAAGCTGTTTAACCTTTGGGAGCCCTCAGTTATTCGTGCTGTATTTTCACGCGGCCTTTTTCTTTCTCCTTTTTTTTATATCCATGCAACCTACTGACTTCAGTGAGGTGATGCACACGTTGAAACATTTACCTTGGGCTTCCAAGGCTGCATGTGATTTTCTGAAGGATTACAAGAGACACCAGGAATAATTGCGACTCCTTGTAAAAGCAGTGGGTGCATTACTAACAACCAGAGCAGGAGCAAGCTTGCTGTAATTTCAGGCCAAAATACAAGTTTGGAATTTACTTGGATCCAAAAATGTTACGGTAGCATTGCAGCTTGGTGCTTATTCCTGAGGTCGGATAGTGACACTGAGTTTCCTTTTCCGTAGAGTATGAAATGCAGAAACGAGCTCAAGTGGGGATAAAACAAAGTACAGTGCGTCTTTAACAATTTTTGTTTTGATTAGATGGAATAATCCAAGGAAGGGAACTTCTTCTGTAAAAGTGTTCTAAACATAGCAAAACATCCCAGCGTTAGCTCAGCAGAAAGTCCGAGCCGGTCCTTGAAGTTCAGCTCCTGCTCCGGTGCTGCACTGACGTGGAGCCTCTGTGCCCTGGCATGGGGTTGTTGACCGGACGGTGGCCGGGTCCCAGCAGCTCACCCACACCCTGAACAGGATTTGAGGAGGATCTTTTATTAACTGCGAGGAACCGCCGAGCTGGTAAATTTGCCTAAGGGGATGATAGCAGGGAAAGGGTGTTGTGCAGGGAACTTATTTTGAAACACTGGATGCACTTTTTTTAGTTTTCTATTTCGATCCTGTGTTCCCTGCTTTTCTAAAGGACTCCTAAGTAATTTCAGAATTAAATGACTTCACTAGCAGTTTTGTGGCTCTCATAAATTTGATGAAGCCTGACTCTCTGTCTCACTTTTTCTTGTGGTGCTTAACAGTCTCATGGCATTTAAAAAATCTTCCTTCTACGTCAAGACAGCATATTTCTTTAGTTAAAGATAAGGTTCAGAGGCAAATATAAAATAGTTATTTATGTTAGGTCTGCACTAACTCTGACACTTTTTTTTTCTTTTTTTTTTTAAGATGATAAGTTATTTTCCTTCCTTTAGATGGATTATAGAGAATGTGGTGCTGTCCCACAGTCCCCAGCTTCAATTTTAAAATGGATCAAGTTCAGGTTCTGACATACTTGGCAGAGTACCATCGTTTTTCTACCCCTCCCTCAATCTGGGCCATAATTGTGGATATCCTGTGGACTGCAGCCCAGAGACTGCCAGTACTGGGAGCATACGGAAAGGAAGAGATGATGGCAATAGCTTTGTAGCTTGACCTGACATTTGCATTGTTTCTCAGCCGCTAAGTGTGATGAGGGGAGCAGAGGGCTTGGCATGAACTGTAAGGAACTGGTCATGGAGGAGCAGTCTCCCCTATCTGGCTCACACGTTGTTACTAGGTTCTGTTTGCACTTAAAAAAAAATACAAATAAGGGGTGTTTTTAATACAGAGAAAGCAAGCAAATTAGATAGAGGAAGTTGTATGCCAGGTAATTCCACTGCTTACGATGAAGTTGCACTGGGGATAGATATTAACCCCATAAAATCCCTGGGTCACAGGCAGCCTTATGACAGACCCTGATAGCTTTGTGGAGACAGATTATGTCAAGCCCTCGAATTTGGAAACATAGCAATTCCTCTGTAGTAAGATTGCAAATGAACACCCATTCGGAGACTGCCAACATTATCACAGTTTGTCAGGGTGATCTCACAGCCCACAAAGCGCCGTAAGAGATTGCTTTACAAGTTCTGAAAGATTAGAGTGTTGAAGTATGTGACACCGGAATGATGCTTTGATGCCTGGCTTTGTCAGTCAGCCAGACAAATAAATAATATCTAGTGTTCTTATTAGTGTAAAACATAACAGGTAATGGAAATGTATAGGGAAATGCTTTCTTCTCGCAGCTACACAGGAGCACAGGAATGTAGGCTAAACAAAAATGTGATGTGCTAACATCAAACCCTTGGAACAGGTGGTTGTATACCTGTGTGGGTCAGTAGCTGCAGCCCAGTGCTTATTGCTGCTTTAGCAGGTAGTAGTTTAAAGCATTAGCGTTACTGCATGGCTAAATGGAACAGCAAAAATAATTTGGCGGTTTTGGGTTTTGGTCGTCTAGTGAAGCATGAAAACAGACATTCCAGTAAATTAAGGATGGAGTTTTGGCTAGCGAGGAGCAAAGGGCCTGGACTGCAGAAACCATGGGTGGGTCTCTTGGCTTGGGAGAGAGAGCAACGCAGGTGTGCAGTTAGGAAGTGGCATGGAAATAAACAGTAGAAGAGTGTAATATCCAGCATTTCTTCCCTGGCAGGAATCATGGAAACGGTTTTGGGTAGTACGACATGCTCAGAGTTTTGTTACGAGTTTCAGGTACTTAAAAGATCAATGTGACAATAATCTGCAAGCATGAAATTGGCGGGTGGGACTTTCTGTAACGACTGAACTTTATAGGGTGCCTTTTTCCAGATTCCTTCGACATTCAGTCCACATTTCCAGAAAGCATGTGTGGTCTGAAAACCATTTGTGGAGCCTCAGATGAGAGCCATTCACATTGGTAAAGAGTTCCAAATGGGACAAATTCTCCAATCTTTGAGCTTTGATAGAATAGTGGGGTTTGGGTTTTTTGTATTTACCAGATTTCTGCTGAATATTAGCTGTGGATCTAAGGTCAACTTTTAGCCATTAAACTTTGTGTAGCAGAAGGTCTAGGATGCAAATTTGTTGCACTCCTTCATTCTTACAGGGAGGTTCAGTTGTAGAAATGTAGGTTCAGGTACAAACGTCTGAATCTCTGATATGCCTGTAGTTGGAAAACCACCATCTGCAGTTCTTACGTACCTTAACACCAAATCAGAATTTGTCCTTGACCTTGGAGAGCTTTTGCCCCTATTTATCCATCCTTATGAGCAGCAGAGGACAAACGGGTACCCAAAATATTAGTTAACGATTGCTTACGTAAACCTGGAGATGCTTGGATGAAAGACCCTGTGTAAGGGCATAGAATTAATATGACTATTATTAACTGAATGCCTAAACCTAGACAATGTATTTGCACATGTAAGTAATTATGATGCACTTCAAGGCATTCTGTTTGTAATGCTTTGTAATGCTTTGCTCTCCATTTCCTACAAATCAAATTACTGAGGGATAGATTTGATTTCCACATCATTTTGAAAATATTTTCTTTTTCTTTTTTTAATTTCCTTTGTATTAATTTTTTTCAAAGTTCAAAACACAACCAACTGTGACTAAATGCATAAAACCAAACAAAAAACCCCTAAAGTATAACAAAATTAAAGACAGCCTAAGATGATATGCAGCAAACAATGTAAATCATACCTAACAAACATGGTTGTAATAATATACCTTATCCATGTCTGATCCACTAATAACAAATACTTATTCAGAGAACAAATAACTCATTCTTCTTCTTAGAGAGAGAGAGAGAAGCGAGCCCCAAATTCAAATTATATCTTCCAGTCTAAACAAATATGAAAAACCTGCCAAATCTTCTTATAGAAATCCCAACAATCTTGTATTTTCATTGTATCTTTTGGGAATAATGAGATGGGGAGGCAGAGGGAAAAAGGCCAGTCTTTACCCAGAACGTGTGGCCTGATCCTGCAGCTTTTCCCAGAGAAGTCCTTGCTCCCTTCTGTTGACAGGTTCTGTTGTGGGTACTGGATTCAGACCTAACCCTGAAGGCACTGCCTGGGGTTGTTTTTAATAATAGGGATTTTCCCCCTCCCTCACAAGAAGTTTCTTCAGAAGTGTAGGGTTGACAAGATAGCTCTGGTCAGTTCATAGGGTCTGCTACAGGAATAAAGAACATTACTAGAAATTAATGAATGCTTTTCCCTCTGCATCATGTCAAAGTAGGTTTTTGCCATCTTCCAGTTTCCTTCCTGGTTACAGGAACGATTACTGTTTGCTTAACAGAATGGCATCATCCTCCCCCTCCTGCACTGCAGGCGTATCGCCATCTTCCCGAGGTCCCTGCACCCTTCAGCGCATGTCCCTGCAGCGCCCTGTAGCACGGGAACCGAGGTCCATGCTCAGGGTATGGTTCAGCACTTGAACTGCTGGTGGGCTGGCCCAGAGCTGAACCTGGGACACTTCCAGTTCCTCTTTCCAGATTAGGACAGTCTCTGCTGAGACCCTGGAGTCTTGTGTTTGCCTGTCTCTCAGCTTGGCCACAGTTATAGTTGTTTATACGGTCTTGGATTTTAACCTCCTTGGATCTGTAAGTTCCGTTCGTTTAGTCGGAGTGGAGATGGTGTCTCTGCTAGGGCCCTGCGTGGTTTCTCTGCTCTTTTGAATCCTCACGGGGGGGAGGTTGTGTGAATGAGATCCGTTTCAGGAGGCTGCATTCATTTCCAGTAGGTGTGTCTCCCCTTGCACTGTGGCAACACGGACCAGTTAAAGTTGGATTTCTTCTGCAAGGGCTTAATCCTGTTACTTGTGCTGGCGGAAGACTAGACAACAGCGGTATAGCCCGTGTGGATGTGTTGGAAGACTGGGGTGAGGCCTTAACATACAAGACCTCCTCTACAGCACAGCCCAAACAGCGCAGTGTCCCCAGAGGGTGGCAATAGCAGATGTTTGTGAATGGCAAGACCAAGCCTGCGTTGTGATCAGGAAAATAATTCTCAGCAGAAATTTCGCTTCATTGTGCTAAAGGGAAGTGAAGCACCATTTATTGATACGACTGAAGAGTTTTACACTCCGCTGTGTTACGGCTAGAGGAGTGAAACAGCTTCCACTTCACACGTTGTCAGTGGAGCCACCGATTACAGGGAATTTGCTCATGCACAATGCCTTCACGCCAGGGAAAGTAAACTTCTAGAATACCTAGCACGGTCATCAAACTCTCTGCATGCACATCTGATCTATGCAGCCGTTTCCTGGGTTATGGTTCTAGTATGAATACAGGGACACATCACTGCTTCCCATAATCTTGCTAGTGGACAGCAAGACATAGAAAATCTCAGGAAGGCGAGGAAACAAACACACAGATGTTCTCCATCCCTCTCTCTCTGTGCAGTCGCCATGTATCAAAAAATATGGATATGATGATGCATCGTATGTCAGGGGAAAAAAACAGACTACACCCCATGCAGCCATCACACCTTGAAAATAGACATAAAATGGTAAGTCAATATGAATACACAGCTCCTAACAGCCTAATAGAATAGATCACACCGCAGCCAGGTACATCTGTTCTCAGCACTAACCATTATCATTAGCTTAAAACACTTAAAATCGCTGAACTTCCTCAGGTCTGGGGACAGATTATACCAAGAAGAATCAGCTAAATAGATTTAGCAATGTAGCAAGCGGGGACCTTGACTACATTAAAGCAATACATTTTGTGTCTCAAAGGCTGTAGGCTGTTTTCAGAGGAACCGTCTGAATGAAGAATGACGCTAACACCGGGTAGCAATTTCTTTATCACTCTTTAAAGACGGAGCTTGAAACCCTTGGACAAACAGTTGTGCCAAACTGGAAAACAGTTTGTTTGTGAAAAATCAGGCTTGCCTCGCGTGGCAAGCCATCCGCGATCCTACAGCACATGCACTTGTCAGGCTTCTGCACGATATGCAGAGACCGAACAGTGGCTGGACTTCAGACTGTATGGGCAACAAAAAAGAATCACGTCTCTCTGATGTAGGAAAAAGGGCCAGGGAAACAGAAGAAACAGCAAATTTCCCTTTGCCTCTCTTATCTTCCCAGCCTGGTATCTAACTGCTGTGACGCACAGAGACCTTCCAAGTTGGTCAAGTCGTGAAAGCTTCAGAGAAGGTTTCAAAAGCAAACAAAACAGAAAAGCAGTTGGATATACACGCAGCAGTGACTGCTGAGGTGGCACACTGCTGCCTGTTTAAGACATCCTCTGAAGGAACTGATGAGGAAAGTGTGTGACTGATTCGATGGGAATAGAAGTGCCTGGCTCTTCAAGAGAAGTGGAAGTGGAGATAGGGTAAAATGACCATGATAGAAATAAATGTGTGCGATCCTATTTCTGATGAGGAAAAATGTCTGAAAGATGTAGAAGAAGCTGCATGGTTAGCTGAGAACAAGTCCAAGGAAATAGGTGAAGGTTTGGCTTATATTCTCATACTTACTGTCAGCATAATAAAGGAAATTATTTCGACTTTATGAATGACCATGAAGGACAACTTCAGTATGTGGTTCCATATATCTTCACCCAGGCTTGGGCTACTTCAAGAACACTCCAGCTCTTAAGAGAAAAAAGCAATAGTGGGTATGCATGGAAGGCCATCCCATTTTTTTAATTGAGCTCGCTCTTTTTTTGTATCTTCAACAGAGGGCTGAGATCCCATGTTTCCAAAGCATCACCTTTTCCATATCTCCCCTCACCCTGCCTTGTGTCCCAGATTTAAGAGGAGTTAAGCCTGATTCAGTCATGTGGAGCTCTGTATTACCCCACAGCTGAGCAGGCTGGCCACCTACCTTAGTGTTGTGATAGGGTGAAGCATCTTTGCTTTACCTTCGGTTGGGTAAGCTGTTTTTCCCCATGTCTGAATTGCCACATCGTAACCTTCCCTTGCAATGTCCTGGGAGTGATTCTTCATGAGGGAGCTTCTGCAGTGGAGGCTTTCAAGGAATTATCTTCTAACAGGAGGAGTATGAAGAGTCTTCAATTTTCATGGCAATGTGAGCACTTTTGTGGAAAGATCACTTACATAAATAAGCAAGATTGCAACTAAACTCATGTCTGTTCCCAGCAAGTTCAGCATTGTCCTTGTGCAGGACCCGCCTTAATGCTGTACAATGGCAGCACAACAGAGCTTCTGTATTCCTGGTTTTATCTTCTGTCAGTTCTCTGAAATTTTTTAATAGCATTTCTTCCACTTACAAATCCTGTAAGTCCGTAGTGAAATTAAAAAAGAAATTTCTGTCAAAGGCACACGATCTGTGATTTAGGCATCCTTGTGGAGCAAAAGATAGTTCTCACAAAGACTTTTAGAGCACCATACTCTAACCTCTCCTGTATTATCTATCTCATCCTAATGGACAGTGCCTTTACTTTTGAGATTCATCGCTTTTCTGCTGGAGTACAATATAGTGAAGCTAGGCTTGGAAACTTCAAGGACTTAGAATACTCTGCCTGGCAGAGAACACTGGATTGTGCATACTTGGGAGCACAGGTCACTGTGAAAATACTGGAAGTCCATACCACTTCCTCATATATGTTAAATCAAATCCTTGCCTTCAAAATACCCACATAACCTGCACAAAATATATGGGGGTCCCCCGAAAACTGCTGTTGACAACCATACTGCTCTGGCACAGTCAGTCTCTCTGTGCTAAAGGACAATCTGTAATTTTCTTGGGAGGCAGTGTGAGCCCGTGCAGTTAATTCCCAGAGGAACTGGTGGTTAGCGTATACCTCACCACTCTCTGCTTCCCATGGGAAGTGTATTTCTTTCATCATGTCTTCTTAAATATAAACACAGGGCATCAAACACATAAAAAAGCCCCTACCAAAACAGGAAACCATATTGCACCCGCTTCTGTCTCAGGAGAAAGGAAGGAATAATTTATGGTAGGTATGTCGGATGGCATACTCAAAGCAATATCCGGATGACGCTCCGGTAGCACGACAGTGGTCAGGGAACCAGAACCTGAGTGGGATGGGTGGATGCTGTGGACCCTGGCAGGAGGAAGGGGTAGCTGGTGGCAAGAAATAACCCACAGCGTAGGCCTGTTCATTCAGCCCCAGGATGGGGATAGGTGGGACATCATCTTTGTAAGAAAAAACAACTAATAAAGTTGCCAAGAACAGATATTTTATAATCTGTGCTAAATCTCTGCTGGAAAACATGAACAGCAATGAAACTGAGAAGACACTAAAAGAAATTCGGGGCAAAGTGCCAGACGCCCAGACGGAAGCAGAATGTGGACCAAAAAGCTTGCGACAATTGGGTAATTATGGTTTATGAATTTCAGCTTTAATCTGTAGTTCAGTGAGTCCTGATTAAATATCTGTTAAACACAATTAAAGTTTGTTTTTGTATTTCACCGTCTTGATCAGAATAATTAGAGACTGCGTGTTTCATGTCAAAAGTAGCAAGAGGAATTTTAGTGAATGAACATCGTTTTTAAAAGCCATTTGTAGCACCAGCTGTTGGCATTATTTTATATTTTAGTGTTATCAGCATAAAGACGGGTCCTCTCAATGCTGAATGCTTTCCAGCAGGGCTAAGATTCTGGGAAAGGCGTGATACAGTAGGAACGGCGCCTGGCCATGGGGCTACGCATGGGCCCCGGCTGGGCCTCTCAAGCTACAACATTAGACTGTGCACTTAAGCGGTAGAGGGCGAGAAGTGCTGTGAGCAGGTCATGTAGCACCCAGCCTCCGCTTCTCTGCCAAAGATGTTTTAGATAGCGAGTGCGATGAGTGATAGGAAGGATCATTGGAGAGGGCACGTATCTGATGAGCTGAATTTGGATTCTCTCGTCGCGGTGTTTTATCGGAAGCTCCGGGTGTCCCAAGGGTTAGGTGTTAGAGTGTTAGCCCAGAATGATAATTGTGGTAGCGTTGCGAGTGCTCTTGGGAAGGAACCCTTAAACTGTGCTGGCGATGCCTTAGCGAAAGGCAACAGGCTGCAGCGAGGGCCCCGTGCAGATACGGGAAAGGATGAGTGTGCACACGCCAGCTGCCGCAAGGACTGAACGCCTTCACCTCCATTAGCAGCAGTTTCGTTTAAGTGAAGAGAGGGGATAAGGTCTTCTAAGTCGTTCCTCCGCAGAATAGGAAATAAACAGTGTCGTGGGGGAAAAGCAGGATGGTTGGAAAGAAAGGAGCGGCACGCGGAGATGCGGCTTCCCCAGATGCAGCTTTATTGGGTTTTTTTCCGAGAACCTGAAATGTATTTGAATGTCACCTGAACGTAGTTAGGTTGTATAAATAAATCCTGTGGGGGGTGTGTGCGTGTATATGGCTGACCTGGTTTTAGCCTTCATCTGTCTCTTTATACCAGCGAAGATGAATCTTCAGTCGCACTTAGTGGTGCCTGAGGAGGGGGAATAAATCGCAAATATCATAAGCTAAAAATTGAAAATGCCTACTAAAGAGAGTTGAAAGACAGTGCCAGTTTCTCCTCTTGAGTAAGTGTTTTACTGCTCTGTGTTTACTTCAAACAAGATTGTTCCTTTGGCCTTTCCAGCTTCAGCCTCTTTGCTGAGTGTCGAAAGAAGGGGTAACTCCAGTGTCATCTGCGGGGGAGCCTTAGGCTTGAAGCACAGGACTGAGACCACAGTCCTACAGAGGAGCCATCCATTAGTAGCAGCTCTCAGTCACCACTGGCCATGTGGAAGGTCTGTGTGGCTCATTATCATCGTGCAGAACCACTTCATTTGCTGGCAGCTTAATGATTCAGTAAGAGAGCTGTGCAATAAGCACAACTCAAAACTCAAGAAAGGTATTAGCCTATGTATAGGGGGTTTTCTTCCATTTTTTGCAAACTCTGGTCAGTTTTTTTGTACTGATTCACCTACCTTTCCAGCTAAGAGGGGAAAAATAGTGCCAGAGAAAGCAGAATTTCTAAATTAGCTTTCCAAGAAAACTATAGATCTATTAATTCCTAAGTGAAATCAAGGTTAATGGTGAAAGAGTTGAACAGAACTTAAAAATCAAAGATACTTTGGAAGACAACATCAAAGGCATATCAAAATATGGTGGTCTTTTTATAAGCTGCAAGCCCTGAAGAGATGGTGCCCCTAATAGAGCTGAGGGAGAAAGGATCAAAGCAGTGATCACATGAGTCTTTAAAGTAGAAAGAATATCTGGAGCGAATCTATGAAGAGACAGGGTTTGGATGAAACTTTCATAACACTGGGATCATTTATCAAGTCTTGAAGCCCGGGTACAGTACAAATGATCAGATTTCACCTGGGCAGGAGGGAAAGGATGTCTGATTCAGAATAGGAAAACTAAGACAAAGTCTTCTCTGTGTGTGGAATAACAATATACATGTTTAAATGTGCGTATATTTGCATATGTATATATAAATGAACAAATACATTTTAAAATGCATGGTTTATGGATTTCAGACATGTCACTCTATCTTCTGGAGGACTATATTCCGGTGAAACAAAAGAGATTGGTGGTATTTAGTTGAGTGTAAGAGTGGGTTTTTTTCTTCATAAAGTTACGACTAGAGGAGAAATGGAGTTAGGACTTCTCTGTTAACTTCTGTTGCATTTCCAAATTACTCTGATTTTTCCTCAGAACCAGCTGCTTAAGTATATCTCACCAAATGGCTGAGCTTGTCCAAATCCACTACCCTTATTCCTGAGAGAAATAAAATCACGACAGTCTGTGGGTCTCTTAATGCAAGTTCCTTTATATAGGGGTAGGGATGGAAATGGAAATACTGACTTACAATTCAGTGTGTGTCAGCCTTTCACAACGTGTGTACAAGCCCAGTGAAAAAGAGGAGCTATTTCTTCTTTTGGCAGAGGTGTACGTAGTTCTTCCACAGAGTTTTATGCTATGCCTGAGGGTCATTTCTCTTTTAAAGAAGCACCAACAGCTGTGATGAATGGCATTACCTGGGAAGAGGGAATATCTAGATGTTTAAACAGATCAAGTTTCTTCTTATAGAAGAGTAAACATTAGGTCACAAATCAGACCCTTCTACTTTCATGGACAATCAGGATCAATTCTACGCTACTTAAATGTGAACTGGAAAGGCTTAAGTATAGCTGCATGCTGACATTAACAGAGGAGGGTAGTTTATAACCTGTGTACATTGTCACAGCTATCCCTTTACATGAAGTCATGGATGAGCGCCATGTGCCCATGTTGAGTTGCCTTCTTGTCAGCAGGCAAGATTGCCCGTCCATCACTATTATCTACAACGAGGCTCATTACCTGCCAGCCAGTAAACATCTCACTCTCACCATCTGCAGTGAATTACAAAGTGACTGGAAAAGTCAGGATCAGTTTGCCTTGCAGAGTGATTGTCAAGTTCATTTTCATCTTTGGAGGCCCTTTGGAAATGGAAAACATGGTGACTGGGATGGGAAAAAGGATGATGTCCATTACCCTCAGGCATACAAGCTGACTGACACTGTTCTTACATACCTTCCATTTTACCAAGTGCAGGTGCCTTGAAATTTTCACAGCATGTAGGTGAAATAATTTCTTTTATTCTTGACTGGCTGTATCATTTCTGATACGTAGTAGTGCCATTTTCACATGAGTGGACAATGTGTCATCTCATTCAGGAAGGATTTTTTTTAATGAAAATATTAATTGAACTTGGTACAAAGACATCTCCCATTGACAGAGTTGATGTCCAGCCCATCAGCGATCCATTTAGGAGGGAGAATAGGGTATTACAGTAATTTTTTGCAGTTAGCATCATGCCAGTCAGTGGGCTTTTTTTTTAAAGCTACCAGGTAGTTTCACAGTGATTGTAAACCTTAGCATCACCACGTGGGCATATAGCGAATCCTGAGCACCTTGCTTTAGGGAAGACAGAATCTCTTCTCTGTATCTTTTAAGGGAAAACAAAACAAGAGGGGCAAATCAGGAATGTGTCAATATATTCCTGGTAAAAGGGTCTGCCAGTAATGTACAGATAGATCAGATGTCCTGCTGTTAGTGGTAGGAAGGCAGGCAGGCAGAGGAAGAGCAGCATTGGCAAACAAAGGTCATCCTTACAGCTCTTCCCTTTGGCCTGGAGGATGCACCAGCATAGTAGAGAACCTGGCCCTGGGCTTGGGTGTCTGTCCTTTCCCTTTGGCCTCTCTCCCAGCAAAATGTGGAGTTTCAAAAATAAATAAATAACAAACAGAGTGATATGTGTTTGGTATGTCAGCCAATGGCCACATGTGCAGTGAGGAAATTTTCTCTGAGAGCTCCCAAAGCTCATAATCATTGTGCAAGACATAATTATACTCTTTAGAAATCCAGATTGGTCCACAGTAAAGGGAGGATGGGAGGGAATGTTACAGACGGATTTTAACAAGTGTATGTGTCTCCTTTCTGCAACAATTTGGTCTTAAGTGCACTTGGCTAAATTCTCATTCTCCCCCGGGTGGGTTACTGGAGGGATTTCCAGGCTTTTCTGCCTGCCTGCAGCAGGCTCATGGGGAGCGAACACGCTGACTACCATTCTTTGCACCTGCTTCAGAGAGGGGCAGCATACACTCCCAGATGCTTGCCTCGGGGTGCCAGCAGGAACGGGGGAATAGGAGGAGGCTGGCATTGCTCTTCAACAGACAGTCATCCCTCCCGGGAGTCATGAAATGCCAGTGGGCATGCTGTACCAGGACTTTGGAGCTGAGCAAGTGCTAATAACAGTGTTTTACCTGATCCCAGTTAGATAGATAAAGAGGTTCAGAGGAGAAAGCTCTCCTGAACCCTCACTCCACTCTCATAACGCTTCAGGAATAGCTGGTATTTAACTCCCTGTAAGAGAAGAGCTCTGTGCCGGTACTTTAGAGAGTGAAATCAAATTAAAGTGGAGAGCGACCCTAATTTCTAACTGGGTTTAACCATTTGCTTATCTGACCTGATGGTTGTTTTCAGGCTTTGTCTTTTATTTTTGAAGTAGAGAACCTATTTAGATCTTTTGAGCTGTAAACATTAGTTGCTAAAGGAGACGGTTTTCGGAACGGTGATTTTTCTACGGTAAAACAGGGCTTCAGCATGGCCTGCCATCCCGACCACTGGTAATACCCAGGCATCTGACTGACACGGCGCGTTCAGTAATTCTCAGGTTCACTGTACTTTGAAACTGGAACAAATGCTTTAATAAAGTAAATGAACAGTACCTGCTGAACCCTTGAAGTGAATGCAAACTTTGCCTGGGGCAAATAAAGTCTGGAGCTTCACAGTCGCCCTTCCTTCATGCAGAGACAGAAGATGGTGGTTATTTCTGTAGCATGCAGGGATAATCAGATGCCTAGAACCAGATAGTGGGGCATTGGAGACAGCGTAGCCTCTCAGGATCAGCCCTCAATATTCAGGATGAAGGGGCAATGTCAGCCTTATAGCACATTGTTATTTGTTGCATTTGGGTACACGTGCATGCTGTCGTCACTTTAACTGTTTACAGAGACTCTGCAATGGAGGCTTCCAATTGTGGGATGTCGGATTATCAAAAGCACTTAGGTGTTTAAAGATGTCACTGATTGCCTGAAGGTATTTTCGAGAGCAGTAGCAGGTTAGGGTCACTCCTTTGGCACTGGATGCCTTTTCAAATTCTGGTCGTTGCCTGCTGTTATGTTTGATTATAACAATTTCTTCTGAGATCTTTGTTGCCACCTCCAAGGCTTGCCAGCTCACCCACCCAGAGAAGCTGGGAGTACCCTCTGGGTATAAAGCACGTGAGGGAGTGATACGGCCCCAGTCTGCTTTTTTCAAAGTACTGAGAAGTACACAAGCATTGAGAAGAGGGTGTAAATACCAGGGAACTAGACCTGTCTCCTTGAAGGATGGAGAAAGCCTGTACAACAAGCGTTGCATTGAGAGCCACGCCGCCACAAATGTTGTCATTGTCTGCTGAGCAGGGAGGAGATGGGTTTGAAGGACAGCAGGCTTGGTGGGCTTCACATTCACACTGAAGTACTGAGCGGGCAAATCAGCTGCAATGTGAACTTCAGCCCTTCAAAGTAAGCATAGCTTGGGTTGATAAACTGCCCCTAGAAGATACCTACGTCACCATGCCGGGCATAGAGAAAAGCTCTCCTTTATGTAATGTTTTGACTATTGCATGCTTCCAAATGGTACATTTAGTGACACTGATAGAGAAAAGATGGCTCTAAGTATACAGCAAGAACGAAATGATAAAATACCAAGCTGTTGAAATAGCATATTGACTAGCCAAAAGAATGTCTGGCCACATTTTTAGATGCTGTAAACTTGGTATGATTATTTAGATCGTAGTTGAAACGTGCTAAGTTATACTTAAAAAATATGCAGCCCTTTGTTTGTGAGAATTCTTTTAAGTAGGAGCTTTATCCCCATGTGTCATTAAGCATTTCTATGGGGGTCTTGATATTGTAAAATTTCAAACCCAGATTTTTAAACCAAATTAAATGGAAACGTCACTCCTAGGTACAGGTCTCACTCCTTGGTGTTTTTGAAGTGTAAAACATCTGAAGAAAAACGCCTGAGACAAACTTGATTCTACAAATTGCAAAGCCACAGACACCCTTACTCTAGTGAACCAAGCAAAAAGTACGGAGATTTTCTAGAAAAGTAGCTGTGCCAAATACCAATAGAACTACTTGCAGTTACACAAGAAGGAATTCAACACACTTGACATTTTGTAAGAATTTGGGAATTTTTATAACTTGGAAAGTGTTTTGGAAGTGTTTTAGATAGCATGCTGTAAGAAATAACTAAAAGTTGAAATAACATCTAATGTTTTAATAAATATCTTTTCTATTTAATGATACTTACCTGAAGGGCCACATAAAAACCTATCAGAGTTGATAAAGAAACTCCTACCAAGTTCAGCAAGCCTGGAATCACATTATTGGCCATTCAACACCCTAGAAAGTAACAAGGAAAGGGTTTAGGGAGCCTTTTGATTGAAAAAGTGCAAAGACAACACAAGTATTGAATTACATTTCTTCCTAGACGTTGTTTGACAGTTAGTCCAGTTCTCTGGCTACTCTCAGTACAAGTTTTTTCAGGGAGAGATGACGGTGGCGTTCTGTGCAGTGTGTGGTGGAATGAATGAGGAGAAATGTGTGGGATTTCAACTAGTAAAATACCTGCAAAAGGCCACTTAGTTGTAGGGTTTGATGAGGACCTTGTCTGAACTGAAGCTTTATTGGTTTAATGTTTAAATAACTGTGACACTCTTTTAATTGCAACGCTCGTTAAGGCAATTGTGGATTATTTTGTTATTTGCTGTCTTCCCTTTTTTGCAATATACAAAGTTCAGCAGAACTTGTACAAAGAAATGATGGTCCCGTGTCCTTCATATTATCTGTGTTGTTGAGATTGAGATGATACAAGGACTCCGGTGATGGGATCTTCCCAGCTTTTCCTCATTCAAATCTTGCCTTGACTTCACTACCTGGGAAACATCAATACCAGCTGTGAAATGGAGTTCTGGTTACTTTTCACTTACAATATCGCAAGTGAAACAACTTGTAGTTTGTCACAACTGGGAATTTGTTTGATTTTTGTTAGTTTATTTTGGTGGAGAAGTTTATAAAATCCAGGCAGTTGAGGAATAAACAACATGCCTGTCAGCTGCCAAATCCTCCCCAAACGATGCCTTAAGACGTGGAGAATGACATTTTAATTGAAGTATCATGTTCCACAGCTGAACCAAAAAGGTCACGCTGAAGTATGGATGTGGCTGGATTTCAAGGTGGAATCAGTGGTCGTTTTGAAGCTTTTCTTGTCATATTCTGTCTACATATCTTGACCCAGAGTGATGTAAGATTATGGCTTTTTACTCCAAGACTTCTGCACTGTATTCTTCAAGGAATATTTTAGTGGTATCTAGGTGGCACTAGAGAACATGCACCTCCTGGTTATTTACAGTGGAAGTTTGAATGCAATTTAAAATAATTCTACCCTTTTGTAAAAGATTTTTGAGACTGCATCTGCACGCATATAACCAGGGACTTGTGACTGTGTCATGAGATGATAATGTTATTTGAAAGCTGTGCCTGTCTGAGTCTAGTGGAGATGGCTGGGCAGTCTTCATTATCCAGAAGTTTTTCTGAGCATCTTACAGCAAAAGTATACCCTCTGAAAACTGCGTTCTTTTGTAGCCAGGCCAAGTGATTGCCACCTTCCTTGTCCTTCTGTCTGTCGTGTTATCAAACGTACATTTTGTTGTCTGTGCAGTTCTAGAGCACAAAGACGTGATGTGTACAGATAATGATACTGCAGATATGTAAATATAGCCCAAGATGACGAAGACTGGAGTTAAGTTATTGGGCTGCCACACAAAGACTTGCCACTGGAAAGACAATATCTGTGTGCTTGAACGTGTAGATTGATACTGTTTGAGTACGGGAGGCTGTGGAAGAGAAAGGTAGGGGCCTCGCTAGCGTTTCAGTTAGAGATCACCAGTGCAGGTAATTGTGGTAATATATAATCTTTGATGCGTCGTTATTGCTCGCAGGCATTGGATAAAACCGCTCTTAATAAAGGAGAGCTTTTCCTGCGCTTCAGAAAGTAGCAATCCTGCTTTTGGGTCCGGAGGTCCTTCACTGAATCTTGCACTGAGATGAATTCTTCAGAAGACGGGCTAATCCTTCATTTGACATTTACTCACTCAATTACCTTCCTGCATTTTGTGCAGGCCACATCAGACTTTTCAAATTTTATTTGTTCTTGCCAGACCGCATTTATTCATTAGCAGTATTTATTGTAGTTATGGTTGAGACAGCACTTTTATTGCAAGCCCCCTATCTTTGGTGGTTTATAACTTTCTGAAACAATTACCTTTTTGGCTGAAATTTCTGAAGCTTGTTCTAAGCTCAGAGGTGAATAATGTTTCAGTAAGTTTGAAAAAAATCCATTAAGCCATTTATGAGGACTAGGCGTTCCAATAAACGTAGGCGCATTTATTTTTTGATGACCTACTTATTCCAATAAAGTACATTATTATTCTGTTTTCTCCTGTTTTAAATTATGTTGTCTTTTAAAAGAGAATGAGGACATTTTATACTGGATTTTTAGATGGGCTTGAAGCAAGGTTTGTTCACATGCAATTTTGTGCAGGCAAGCACACTTGCTTGCTACACTTGGCTCACAAAAAAGAAATGTTTATGGGTGCAAAAGCTTTTGGGGTTCAGAATGTCGTTGTCTACAGCAAAACAACAGCTTGGTCCCTCCTGGTTACGGTGGATAGTTGACAGAGTGCATATGCAAGTCTGACTCTGCAGTGCAAGGTTAGATAGACAAAATGAGGCCGTCTTTTTTAATATAGGTCCTCAGTTGTGGAACGATGCTAACTCAATGTGAAGATTCAGATATCACTTGTGAAAAAGTATAAGGAATGTACTTCTGCTGTCTTGCAGGCATGGGATACAGTTTCTCGTCTCACTGTCCCTAAGAATGTGAAATAATTTGACAAATTATATACAGTTTTGTGCAATTGAAAAGGCAGTACTTTTTGCTCCTTTTTTTCTGCTTTTTTCTTTTTTTTTAAATTGAGCTTATGCATGGGCTACGTAATTAAATTTAACTATGCTTTGTATGCTTTGTCTCGTCTGCAGTGTGCTCCTCAGTACACATGTAGTGTTTTGTACTGTACAGCTTGTGTATTGCTTACATTTTGAGGAAGTCCTAGTGTTTATGTGCAACAATGTAGCATGACACTGAAGTAATTCTACTTAACAAAATGAAGATGTTATAAGTTCATGCCAGCATGACTGAGAGCAGAATATGGCCCCATATGATTAAATGTACTGATGAACTTCAATGCTAAACCCTATGACCTTTGCACAATTAAAATCTCAACTTTAACATTGCATTAGCCTAGCTTTTCATTTAATTATACATATTTAGTTGAAAGCTCCAAATGTTAATATTTTAAGTCTCCTCTCCTGTTTGTAATTGAACTTTTTTGTGTGATTGTTTTGTGCAGTAATCAAGAGGACATTAGCATGGACAGGAAATGAATCTGGAACTCTAGAGATTAATATTAATCTGCTAATGTCCTGTCCTGACGTTCTCAGGAATCCTTTCTTCTCTAGCACATTATGGTACTTTAGTAATCAGCAATTAGGGTAAGGTTTTCTCATGCCTGAACTATGTCCTCGTGTGTCTTTCATTTCTGATTGCTATGGGAATGATGGTTCTTCCCCCCATGGACTCAGAGCAAAACTCAGAGTAATGTTTCCTCTTCAGGAGCCATACTGCTCAGACAAATGCAAGGCTGGAGGCTGAGCCTGTATTATCAGGAAAGAGATTTGAGGGTTAGTTAGGGGATTTTAGCCTCAGGTTATATTTCCATATGGTATCTGCCAGGCCTCCCTGTTTTGAAATACTTACCTCAGTCCTTGTGCTATCTCTGATAAACAGGCACGGGCTCAGTGGTGGCACTTTGTGAAACACACAGACCCATCAGTCTGCTGGTCTGCAGCAGCACTTCAGAGCCTGGGCCATGCTGAAAACAGGGTGAGGAGGGACATTCCCGGCCTTTGATTGTGTAGTCCAAGCAAGGCTTTTTTTTGCAGATCCAGTCTTGCAGTATCAGGGAAAAAGTCAGAGGGGGTAGCTAACCTCAGCCCTTTTATTCCCATCTGCAAGGAACCTTGTTGTCCCAGCCCTCAGATGTTCTGATGCCACAGCAGAAATTACTGTAGCTCTAGGACTCCAGTAGACACCACTGATACTGTTAAGTCTATATGTGTAGGATTTAGCCTGGAGATCCTGTATACACAGCTCACTAAGCCATACTATTTCTTTCCTGTTATTTTCTCTTCACACCACTCCCCAGATGGTCCTGAAGCATTGCATCTCGGTGGCATTTAGGAAATGCAGACCTATCTCCGTGTATTCCACTCTCATTTGCATAACAAAGCTGAACTGATTTCCTATAGGATGTGGGCAGAAATAAGAGAGAACTAGTTTTCAGAGAACTGTAGGATTCTGTGGGTTGGCTTGGGGAGGGGCAGTGTTGGTGTGTGTATTGTTTTCCTTTTCTGGCATAAGTGCTCCAGGTCTGCTCCAAAAAATTAATTGATAGTCCTTTAAAAACTTCTTATATTTGTTCTGACTTTTCCTTTCTATTGTGCAGTTTCATCTGAATAAAAAGCCCTTTAGAAGGTGCAATATTGAAATGCAATATTGACTTGATTGTAGCAGATCATTCCGTTTTTTTCCTAACCAAAATTTCATTGAAATTGTTGTATTTTCACGTTTCGCTTTTGATAAATCGGCATTGTCCAATGGCCATATGTTCAATTAGAAAAATCTCAAGTAGTCCTGTTTGTATTCACCTAGATGATACTCAGCTTCATGCTATGTTCCATCACAGGATATTTAGTACAAAAAGAGGAAGACAAGAAAGTGATAGTGGAAATGACACTGAGATCTGTGTGTGCGCTTCAGAATAAGCAAGCTTTGAGTTTGGCAATTTTTATTTTGGTGTAGGATGCAGAATAATTCCCATTTATCTCAGATTGGGTTGCATCCTTTATAGCCTATTTGTTCCAATGAAAAAATGCCTACATTTTCTGAACCTTTGACTGGCCAAATACTTAGTAGTGGTTTTTACGTGATATTCAGGTCATTGAGCTTCCACTGTTCTTAGCAGATGATGTGAATGATAAAGTTTGTTTGAACTACTAGGAAATGGGAATCAAAATACCGTTTTAGACCTCAGCCTTAGTGTTTCCATGCCACTGTTTCCCTCCTGTATGTACATGTCTCTCATTTATAAAGGTATAATTGTGGCAAAAATGGAGAAGTGGACTGTAAAAGGACCTAAAACAGTTAAAGAGAATCAGCCCAGTCTCTGGAGGTGATAGGACCAAAGCCCAGTTTTCTCTGGCTGTACAGTTTCTGCCATGGCTCAAAAGGGAGATGAATTCACTTTAGGTGAGCAAAAAAACCCAGAATTTTGACTTGAGTGCAGACGGCTTGCACTGGTGTGGTCAACAAAGTTACTTCTGCTCTATCCCAACTCTGTAAACATCTGAGCTTCTTCTGAAGCATCCCCTGAACCTTGAGAGTTTTCTTGCCAAACCTTTTTAAGCATACCATCACCACTTCTGGCTTTATGGTCTTGAACTGTGAGCCTTAGCATTTCAAAATCTGCTTCATGACCATTTCAGGTAGCATTGTAGTCATGGTGGATAGAGAGCTGGGATGTCAGCAACATTTGATATCCCAATGCCAAGGACTGATTCTAAGTCATACCAATTCCTTGTGCTCTAGCTTTGAGGTCGGGCACGTCCTCCGTCTGTGCTCCATCCGCTGAGCAGGAATGCTGATCTGGTGTTCTGTACCTAATGCAGTGTATCTACCTCACTATTAGGTTTTAAAAAGACAAAAGGCTCTGAGAAGATCCATAATGTGTAGGTATTTTTAAAGTCTTGGCTGGGAACATTTAGACTTCATGCTTCAATGGTCAACAGGGGAGTTTCAGCAAGCAAGATTTCTTTAAACTCCCTTCGGAGCCCTTCTTTTCTTTATTGATCCAGTTTTGCTTTTCCAAAGGATTCCTGGTTCTCAGAAATAATGAGCAGAAGATGCAAGAAAGCTCACTACAGGCACAGCATTTATGCTAAGGCTCTTGGTATCTTGCTGAGATATTGACGCTCTTAGGGCTGGTGGAATTTCAGAGTCTTCCCCCCTCTTTGAACTGTCTTGTAGGGATCCAGAGCTTTTTAAATCTCTCTTTCCTTCTTTCTTTCTTTCTTTCTTTCTTTCTTTCTTTCTTTCTTTCTTTCTTTCTTTCTTTCTTTCTTTCTTTCTTTCTTTCTTTCTTTCTTTCTTTCTTTCTTTCTTTCTTTCTTTCTTTCTTTCTTTCTTTCTTTCTTTCTTTCTTTCTTTCTTTCTTTCTTTCTTTCTTTCTTTCTTTCTTTCTTTCTCTTTCTCTCTTTCTCTCTTTCTCTCTCTCTTTCTCTCTCTCTTTCTCTCTCTTTCTCTCTCTCTTTCTCTCTCTTTCTCTCTCTCTCTCTCTCTCTCTTTCTCTCTCTCTTTCTCTCTCTTTCCCTTCCCTTCCCTCCCTTCTTCCCTGCCTTCCCTGACTTCCCTCCCTCTTTTTTGCAAATGGCGTATCATCACTTAAAACCAACAGTTTATTTTACATCTGAATTTATTCTCTGGTGGCAAGAGGAAACTGAGGCAGAAAATTACTAGATCATACAAGAGAGTGAGTATCAAAGCAGAGTATGAAATCCCAGATTTACTGCTGGCTTCTTGAAATCAAAGGCAGTGCTGACTTTGATGGGACCAGCTTTTCTGAAGATAGCTTCAGACTCTTTATCTGTTTTCTGTCCATTTAACTTTTTCTGAGTTTTTGCAGCACAAAGACTAGGAAGATCAGTTTAGATAAGTATCCAGAATGGTAGGAACTCCTTAGTATGTTTTTATTTTCAAAAGTGGATTATAAATTAGTTAAGGACTGCGTTGAACAGAGTATTTTGTCACTTGGTGTCATAGGCCCAGCAAAATGGATTGTATGTCTAAACAAAGGTTTTTTTCAAAAGTTCATTGTTATTATTTAGTAATAAAGAGCTCGGTAATTCCATCAGCATTTTTAAAGTTTGAAGAAGATTCAGGGTCCAAATATGCAACAACACTTCCCAGAACAAAAAATGCCTGGTGCCTTTGTTTTTCATTCCCAAACTGGCACGGTTAAAGGATTAGTTACTCAGCAGCATTCTGGGTAAAAGATCAGACTGGTTTGCATATTTCTTTTTGTAAGGCAGCTCACCCTTCCCTGTGGCAGAAAAGGACAGTTGTATTTATACTGACAAGAGCTGTAAATTAGACTTGGAATAAATGTTGGCACCAGCTCTTAATTATTTCAGGGAGTTGGGATCAGGTACGGCTTACATTTATACCGCAGCTCTAAAAGGCCACGGAGCACTTTCCAAACCCTGAACAATGCACACATCCCTTTTCTGTGGGTCTCAGCTACAGTAGGCTGCAGCCCACTGCGCAAACATCTGTTAAAGGAACGGGCGCGCTCTGTGGTGCGGCAATGCATTTTAATAGTCTCCTACTGTACTTCTTCGTGGGTTTTCAGCCCTGTGGAAAAGCGAGCAACCAACCGGTTGGAAGTGTTCACGTGAACTGATTTGCCTTGGGGTTCACTGCGAGTCCCCTTGAAAAAATTAGGTTGCTGCTCAGGTGTTCTTGTTTCTCAGCAGTTTGTTCTAAACAAGTCTTGCACAATCTCGGTTTTCTCTAGGGTGCAGGGATATGGAGAGGTCGGTGTTTGCTGGGTTGTTGATGGAGGGCTTAAAAGATTTTCACTCTTTTTTACTCCTGTTTGTCGCTGGACTCTCAGGCCAGTGGTACCAGCTAGCCATGGCAAGATAGCTCTCTGGAGTAACTGTTCACCTTGGGGCTGGTAGAATTTCGTGATAATTTTGCAAAGCCTCACTAGCCCCCAGACCATGCTTCCTTCTCTACATGTGTTTGAAGAGGTGGTTGTAAGTAAAGTGCTTGCGCACTCTATTGCAAACCGTCATGTTTTCACAAGCATTTACAGATTTGAGTCACAGCTTTCTTATATCTGGCAGCAAATACTGATTTGAGAATGGAAGAGATATCACTCCCTTCATGAGATTACAATTTTTTCTTTGTACATTGCTCCAGATGGGAATTACTCATTTTCCCAGCACAGCCCTCCTCTTCTACCCAGAAAGACACTTCCACACATGCATTAAAGGTGAACTGAAGCTGGGGGAGTTGAACTTTTGGTTTATTACTATTATATTTATTAGGCAAAAGTGTGGATGTCATTCAGTTTCTTCCTGGTGAGGAAAGTTTCTGAAATTTAAAATACAAAAGATGAGAATATGCATGGCTCTTTTCACATGATTACCATAAGGTGCTGAGCACTACAGATTCCTTGGAAGCTGGTAGAAACAAAAAACCTTAGGACCTCCTAGAATCAGCCATCTAAGATCTTTTAAACCAAATTCTGTCTCTAGCTACAAAACCTGTAAGATTTTAAACAATTGGAAATGTAAAGGAAGGCATATTTCAGTCTCTTGTCTTGCTGATACTATTGTTGCATAGTGTAGCTTAAATGTCTTAGTCCTTTTTTGGCAGTGAACAAATCCCATGGCTGCTTGCTCTGATGCACAGTGTTTATAGGTTATGGATGACTTAAGTAAATAACAATTTACCATAGCATGTGTTTCCTGTTGTGGGAAGATCCTGAGAAGAGGTTGATTTAGCATGAGCATTTTGTTTCATTGCTGCTTTCCCTAGGGATTCTCAATCTGTTTTAAAGATTTGGTCAGGGTCAGTGGCCAGGCTCAGGCACAAGTACCCTTTTTTTGTAGGCCTTGTACAGCTCCTCCATTTGGGGACAATGATTGCATATTGCATGGTAATTCTGAGATTAAAACTATGGGCAGAAAGCAATAGTTAAGCTCAGATAGGACCTTCTTCAGTTGATGGCCCCTTATAGTTGGTGCCTTCCAACAAACTCTTGATCCAAACTTTGGTTATGGGGAAATGAGACTGGAAACACTGACCCCTTCATGAGGCTGTTCAGCGCTGGTGGTTGGGAAGCCAGACCTCAGCTCCTCACATGCATGCTCCTAAACAAGTAGCATAAAGAATAACACTGATGTGCCTTTATGAAAGAGTCTGCAAATCTGATTGTAATGAGACATTCTTGAAATGATTTCTCAACTCCCTCATCCCAGATGGGCACATTCTCCCGAGGTTACACCCATGCTGCTTCACTGAAGGTGGTGGGGTAGAGCTTGGATCGCCGGCCGTGTGTTTCATAGGCCTCATGGTTGCAGAAGTGTGACTGGAAGAAACGTCTGCAGATGTCTGGGTTGTACAGGAGTTAACCGAGGGAGTGATTTAGGCCACCAAACGTGATAGTTTATTGTGGCCCTGTTGTAACTTTTCTTATATCATGAGAGATTTTATATCTTCTACTGACTGCATAGTCCTGGGACTTGCCTTCTGGCTGTGATTTATTTTTCCAGTTAAGTCATTGTTCATCATTATGAACTGAGATTATTTTTCTGTGTAAATTTGACAGAGAAGCATTCTTGAACTTGCACACATTTTTAATTTTAAAAAAGCAACAGAACCCTCTTTGCCCTTCTGTAATTATGAAACTAAGCAATTATAACTCTTTACCCTTTGGTCTTCACAGCATTCTTGTCAGATTAGTGCAGGGAGAGGCTTAAATCAGGATGCTGCCCCTGAACCACCCCACCAGCTGTGGGCTTTGAATGTCTCTTATAACCTGGATCCAGACACAACCTTGTCTGGACACCATGAAGTGAACACGGAAAGGTGCCAGGGAAGCAAGACCATGCAGCCACCAGATGCACAAGAAGTTTTGTTGTTATTGCTAACGCCAGGATCCTAAAGGAATGAAACTTCATTGGGGAACCTGTTGAAGGGGAAAGGGGCCTGCTAGTTGACTTTGGCAGATGTCAGATGAAGGAATGCAATTGACTCTTAGGAAGACTTGGAAAAGCTCTTGGGCAATTCAAAAGAGGGTGAGCAGGCCTTCCTGGCCACCCAAAATTTGGCATGAAGAGAGGAGCAGGTGCACCTCAGTAGGTCAAGGTGTTCCTCTTGACCTTTGCAGAATTTCAAAGGGACAGGTACGAGGCAGGTTGCACGTCCTCATCCTCACCGAGGGAAGTCATGGGGCTGTTGCTGCGTGGGGTTAGAGTATCAGCATGCTTCTCAGGGGCAAAGAAGACATGCAATGCTTTGAAAGGAGTTTTTGCCTAGACAGGCTGAGACCTCCAGCTTTGCCTTTCCAGTTGTGACACAGCTGGCAGAATAATCCTTTCCCTTACATTTTCTTACACTTGCTTAGAATGTGACGATAGATTCTCAGCTAAAGCCAAACCTGCCATTTCTTAGGTGGAAAAGAACTCTCCAGAAACTGTGTTAGCTACACAAGTATTTAATTGTCTTTCACAATTTTCTGTTCATGCTACTTAACAGCTTTGTCCTAGTTTACAGTGTACATTTTTCTGCCAACCCCAAAAGCTCCCTAACCTTTGTTGCTTTTTGTTTGAGAGTCTTTGTGGGCATATTTGTATCACTCATTCACTCACGTCCTTCCCTTTCCCTTTTCCCTTTTCCTTACATCCACATGTAAGTTCAGAATTGTTACTATGGGCAAAAAAGCCCAGTTGTATTTGTCTCAAATTTTGAGGTCTCCTGAAAGGGGGCAGGGAGGAGGGGAACTAGATTGGAATGAGTCATCTTTCTTGGCTCCTTGAAGGTTGGAACCAACTTCAAAGGGAGCCTCAACTTGGGGGCAGTTTCACAGATGAATCCCAAACCTTTGTACATCCTTCCCTTTCCTCCTCCTCTCTCCTCATGTAGTCCGAACAGATTTGGCAATTTCAGTTAAGCACGTCTGTGCAGTTTTTTTAAAATCCATTACATAAGTTTGTTAGTTTAAGGCTCTCTTTTTCGACATATGAGCCTAAAATGGCTTTGATTTAAAAATGGAACTTGGCAGGGAATTTGTTCATATGGTAAGATTTTTTTTTTTAGTTTAGTTTCATTTATAATATGTTTTAATCATTTTTGGTGTTTTCAAAACAAATGGTGAAATATGGTTTTTTTCCTTCTATTTTTGGCTACCCTCCTCTGAAAGGCCTTACTTCTTCCTTGTGTGTTTAATTTGGTGCTTTAAGAAGCCTGTTTAGATACAGGGGCCTTATGCTGCAAAATTTAGACTTAAACATCCCTGTGAAGAGGGAAAATTCAGACATTGATCCTGCTGGCCAGGACTTTGCATCTCAGGACTCTTCTCTGATAACAAGCAGAAGGATCATTAACTGGGGCTCAGAGTATGTACAAATGCAAAAAATAAATACAATAGTGGGATGAGAAAGGAGGGAAACAAGGGGTGACAGAGCTGTTTCTATATTCGTGAACAGTGCATCCCAATTATCTCAGCAATTATTATTTTAAGGAAATATTTTCACAGTCTGAGATGCAGCAAAGCAGACTGCTGCTAAGCAAAACTCTTTCTTCTAGTCCCTGAACAGAGGGACTCTGCATTCCCTCGTTGTCCCTGTTCCCCCAAATTTTCTTACAGAGGTTTTCCTTTGTGATCTCCTTAGCACATAGAATAGCTCACAGAAGAGATTTTTGCCCTTTAGCAAGACCATGCATCCTGTTAAAATCTGTACAGTGGAACTGGGTCTCAATCTTTAGAGCTATCTCCTCTTCATATACAAAGGTCCCAATTTTGTGCGGAGTGGAAAAGTGGGATAATGGGTTAACGCCTACACCCCTCGAGGCAGCTGTCTTCAGGCTGAGACCTCAGAGCAAATGCTTCTAAAGAACTGCAAGGCTCATCACCTGGGCTGCCAGGTGCACCCAGTTACGTAGGAGACCCCAGCTTGTGTTTATACCCAGACATGCAGAAACAAAATGCATGTTGCATGTAGAGCGTCATCAACCTGAAGAGCAACCCTGTTTTTTGAAAAGGGACAGACCCTGAAAAAACCCAAAACTTCTCTACTTGTCCTTTGTGGGAAAGTCGGTTGCTGTGACTGACTTCATTCAGGGTGAGATAGAGAGAGACTCTGCATGACTAAAGCAAAGGAAAAGATGACCCACCATAAGAAAGTATGGTGGAGGGGGAGAAATTGAAACTGCACTTCATCCCAATTAAGGCTGACATATGAGGTACAGGGAAAAAATCTTTTAGGCTCGGAGATGGGCTTTAGAAGATCAGCCAGAAACAAGCACACGCAAAAATAAGAAAGCAGAAGGCGTGGGTGGTTATGGGGATTAGTACTGACATATGGAGCCTATCAGCTTGAAGTTACACGTGTATATCTCTCCTAGGTCACTCGTGCCCCAAAGTCATTACTGTCGAACAGCTGTTGGGTGGCCTCTGTGAAATGACTTAGGGGTCTGAGCCCAGTTTCTAGTGGCAGGTGTCCACATAACACAAAATCCATCTGTATTAATTGGCCCCCTATATCTGGCGATCTCAGCAGAAGGACCACGTACTAACAGTTCACCACAGAAACCAAGTTTATCCTGTTTTATCTTGGGTGGCCCTTCAAGGAAGGGGCCAAAGAACTTTGGCAGAAGTATCACAGGAGAAGACAGCACAGTCCCTGGCCTGCCCACTCCATGGTTAAACTCAGGCCACCAGTTTTCACATCTCTTGAACCAGCAGAAGTCAGTAATACTGCCTTTACTCTTGAAGTCAGCAAAATGAAAGTATTTCATAACTGACTGCTTGCGCGATGTTGAATATACATCCATTTGGTTTCTACTTTCGGATCATAATAATATAAACAGGAAAACTACATTTTGAATTCATTAAGTTCTTCCTCCGCTGTTTATAAAAGATAAAAACTTCTCTCTCCTTTTTTTTTTATAAGGATTGATTGGTGTCATGTACATATTCGTTCACTTCTGTTTATGCAAGATAATAAGAGTATTAACATGGAGGTGGAATAATGGTGTTTATAATTCCGTCACCACTGTTTATATAAGATAAAAACAGTTTAAAAAAAACAGAAAAAAAGAAAAATAGTGGGAGAACATTTGCTGTTATGTACATATATTATTTTTTCCACTTCTGTTTGTAAAGAATGTGGAAGAAAAAAAAAAGTGTAGCAAGTTGAAGAGGAGTTGATTCTGTTTATAATATTTCTGTGCTGTTTACCTAAGATAAATTAATTTAGAGTTGATGTAATGAGTAGCTTGGGAGAGGAGAATTGGGGTGAAAGAGGGACTGGTGGGGTTGTGCCTGATACTCTTAGTACCTTGTAATCCTTTCCTTTATTAAGAAATGTGAAAGATGTATACAGAATCTTACCAGTGGGAATACGATAGCACCGGTGAGGCAGGGGACACACGGTGCTGTCAGCCCAGCTGATAGAACGGCTGCTGCCAGAGGGGTCAGAGGCTTCTCTGGGAAGAGGACTCTGAGAACAGAGAGGATGCTACAATAGTCTGAAAAGGTCTCACAAACGTTAAGCCCCTTGGTATCGTTGTCCATGGACTTAGTCCAATAATTGTGTGCCTGTATGACTCTGTTTTGTTCTGCAGCTTTGAAGTCTAATCCTAATTCCTTCAGGGAGAAAGGCTTGTAAAATGTCTGCATTTCAGAGAGGCAGAGGGATACTACATTTGATGCAAGCTTTATTGTCGGTCCCGCGCAGTCCTTCTGGTTTGCCCCTGCTCCTACCCTGTGCGCGGGCATGTTGACAAACGAGGGAGGTTTGCAGATGTGAATATTTCCTTGGTGTGAGCACCGAGGCGCAGTTCCTCAGTGTCAACCAGAAAGGCCGCTTATACCTAATAAAAGAACAACCCTGTGGACGTTAACGTGGGCACACACAAGAAGTCCGTGAGCATTCGCTTGCTCTTACAAATGAGTTTGCTCCGGCTGCAGTCACACCCTTGGTGTGTTTGCTTTGCGCAAACATGCGAGCGGGCAGGCTTCACCCTAGTGAAAGCAAACGGCCCACTTTAAAAATCACGTGCTTGGATGCTTTCAGGTAGTGAACTACCAGCTTGCCTCGAAGGGGTTAAGTGCAGCCAGAGGTGGCTTCGCGCACGTTCCTCACCTCCCTTGGGCAGTCAAAGGAATCAGCCCAGGAGTTGGCCCAACCTTCTGCACGTGGCGATGGACATACATACACAACGCTTACGTATACGCAGAAGCGGTGAGAGAAGATCCAACTGCAGCCCCAGCCAGGAAGCCATAGAGTATCGGCAAATCTCGTATTGCATCAAAAATGCTTTTTCTCTTCTAAAAGAAGTCACTGCCTTTTGTAATTCCATGGTAACTTTTCTCTCCTCTATAATCCTGAACAAATCCAAATCCCAATGATGTCTTCATCTCTTCTTCCCAATTCTTACTTCAGCTCAGTAAATTGTCTCTACAAAGCAAGGCATTTAAGCACATGCACAAGTCCATTTCTGTTAAATAGAACCTGAAGTAAAGGTTAAATTTTAATTACATGCTTGAGTCCCATTGCATTCACACATCTGAAGTTAAGAACAGGCTTGAGTACGTGGTTTGAGGGCTCAAGGGTTTAACATTAATCCAGTCAGGAGGTAAAAACAATGCTGTACGTCTGTTGTGTGACGTGGTCTATTGCATTGCTTGATCCCGCCTATGCACCCCTGCTCCGAATGTCAAGTACTTGAAGCAGATTGTATATGCCTAGTGAAAAGCATTGCCCAAGGTAGATTAAAAAAACAGGCTGCATTGAAAAAAAATTGCAGTCTGTTGGTGGACCTTCCAAAAGCAGACAGGGGCATGAATTAGCCAAGTAAATGATGCCTTGAAAGTTTCTCTCGACTAATTGCCAGCCCATACTTCCCTTAGTGCTGACATGGAAGTGGATGCAAAGAGCAGGGAGAGATCTGTCAGCAGGCTGGGAAGGAGTTTAAAGGAGCTTCAATCAGAAACTTTTGTTTTTGAGATGAGCGTAAATTGTCATGGGTACAAAATGTCATTTCCTGAAGCGAAGGCCACTCTCATCCCTATCTTGGAGCATTCCAACATACAATAATATGTGTCTTAATTATGGCATTTCAACACAAAAGGCACAGAAATTTCACTTTTCAGAGTTGTATAATCAAGTTGCTCCACCTTGCTATTAGGCATGAATGGCAGTCAGTGCTCCAGGGAAGCCTGAAATTGAAAGAGCAGCGGGTGGGGAGCAGTGGGTCAGGATGGGTATGCATTTAGGAGAGCTGTGTGGGGAGTCCAGAACTAGAATAGCGGGAAGTGCTGTAAATTGGATTGAACACATTGCTAGTGGACAGGGTGAAAGATTATACAGCATTTGTCTGTGTGACCGTAATGAGCTTTTTTCCCATAAAAGATTTGGGGAGAAAGTACTGCGTATGAATAGGGTCCCTTTAAGAAGCACTTTTAAAAGAGCTCATTTTCGATTCCAATCATGTATATGCCTCAGCAAGACTGTAGCCAGATGCTTGTAGATCTGAAGAAAACAGCCCAACCCTTTTCTTATCATCTACCAGAGATGACAGACTTTAAAAACTCAATGGCACTTTCGATAACTTCTAACAAGAACTGGGACTTCCCTGGCTCCATTTGTCTGGTCAAGGCTGTATTTCTGCAATTTATCCCATGGAGAGTTTTAGCAGAACCTTACACTTAGTGTCTAAATTAATGATATTCCTTCCTTTTTGCCATGACAAAAACCACTCTGCGCTATATACGTTATGCTAAAGTTTTTTGTCATGGATGTATTCTGTAAAAGCTTTTTCAGCTTCATCATTTTG
This sequence comes from Gallinula chloropus, assembly GCF_964237585.1. NCBI lineage: Eukaryota > Metazoa > Chordata > Aves > Gruiformes > Rallidae > Gallinula > Gallinula chloropus. The sequence continues at coordinate 90,642,000 of NC_140085.1, forward strand.
ACAAGCTGATTCCATTAAATCCTTCCCAGTGATCACTTCAGTATGGTGGGGATGGGGGAGGTTGTTGGCTTGTGTGGGTTTCCCTTCTTTGAAGCTAGAAAACAGTGATCATGGTGTATCTTACCACTGCCCTGTCCCCAGGAAAACATACTTTGAGGACACATGTGCGTTTTCTTCAGAGCTATCTTAGCAAATGGCTAATTAACCATAACTCTAACTTTTCCTCAAGCCTCTTTTAGGATAAGGACAGAAGCTTAGCTGTTCATTAGTCTGTTAATGTCCACGTGCATTAAAAAGCTCTGGATACAGGAAACATTTCTCTCCTGAGTGTTTTGCACTGTCTCACCTGCACTGAAATGGAAACTGTTGAGCGCTTTGAACAAGGAAACCCTCAAGCTGTTCTCAAGTACATGGTTGTGAACTCCAAGTCCTCTGGTGAAGGTTCAGTGCAGTATGGTGATAACTTTGCCAGGTACCTTGCACTGTCGGAGGTACCAGCTGGGTGAGTCTGGGCGAGCGCTGTTGGATCTGATCCTGCCATAAGGCCAAGGGCTAGGTGCTGGTGGTAAGAGCTAGAGCTGATAAATGATGGAGTTGATAATGAAAGAAAAGGATTCTTAATTTTTAAATACATCCCCTCACAACATACCTTCTGAGGAAGTGAGTTATTTTAATCTCAGTTTTATGGCATGAGGAAACGAACATTTTTGTGACTAGGGCAGATAGGAGTCTGAGGGGAGAGGGGAGGACCAGATCCCACAGAACCTGACTTTGACTTCAAGGAATGCTTTTCATCTGCTATTGCTCCAAATGAACATGTTGCAGAACTGTCTTTTTCTTCATTCTTAATGAAGCCAGTAGAGTTTTTCATGCTGACCTCAGTGATGGGCCTGGCCGCTGGTCTTTTTGGCATAACAGGCGACGCAGAATAGCATTGCATACAGCCTGCTTTTGCATAAAAAGAAAAACAAAATCCATCTCAATAAGCTACCAAGGGTATCGAAGCATCTCAGATTCCTTAATTTATTTATCCATGCCACAAATGAAAAGCAAATTTTAAAGCTTTTTTTTTTTTTGCCACCTGCTAATAACTTCACCATCCTTCCTTTTCCAGAGCATTTCCACAGATACTCATATTTCTCAAGCTGACAGCTTTCTGATTCCCAAGACTGAATAGCTGGTTATCTCAGCTTCCCATCTTATGTAGAGTTTATCGCCCTCATTTAAAATAGCAAAAGCTCTGTCTGCATGCACAGACCATTATCCTGGTTGGGTTGTTAAAGTTGCTGTAATGCTGACTTTATTTTCTGTAACAGTTCTGAACAAAATGTTTCCTTTGAAAGGTCTCAGACCTCTATCCTCCCAACTCCTAATCATAGTAATAACCAACCTCAAGGAGTCATTAGTGAAGACTCAAACAATATCCTGTAACAAGTCAGCTATGAAGAAATTGGCATAGTTTATCTCTTTGATTCATGTTCTTATGAAAATAATGGGTCGCAAAATAAAGCAAGCATTGCTTTCATGCTGTATGGTATCCCTTGGATCGGAGTCTTGTCTTCCCCCCCCCCCCCCCCCCCACTTGTCGCCCAAACTAACATTGGATGTAACTCTGCAGTCGCTTACCAGACAGGGTCCCTCTGTAGAACTGACATGTTCTTAGGCTATAATGGCAGTTTATTGTGCTGCTGCTTAAACTGACTCACCTGTAAACCTCTTTGTGATCGCTGTAACTTGTTGCGGGTTTAGATAAGCTGGGAAAATGGTATAATGATTATATTCAAATTCAACCTCTAAAGAAGGGTTTACTTTTCTGAAGCAAATGGATGCAGCGAACTATGCAAACTGGGTTTGGATAAGTTCTTGGAATTGTTTGCTTTTGGTTTTGTCTTTGTGAAACAGACACTTACGCTTTGCAGGAAAGCTGATAAATAGCACGAACTACGGCTCACCACTAAGAGACTTTGCAAAATCTCTGTGTCTGCTGTTTGGTTTGGCTTCAGCAATCAAAGGGATCAGCTTTTCTTTATTGAAAGGAGCATGCAGGTGGCTTTTCAGGTTTCTTTAAGGATTTTTCTTCTCATTTGATGTGGTACAGGCTCTAAACAGGGCATCAAAAGATGTCAGTTCATTTTGCAGTTCTGCTTTAGTATTGATCAGCTTCAAGATCAGTTTAGCTTTCTCCCCTTTCCTTTTTTCATTCCATAAAATGGGAATAAGGGCAATTCCCCTATAAAGCAAATAGGGGATCAGTGTTGGGGTTTTTAACAAATAATACTCTTGAGACTATGCATATTGAACTCCAGAGCTTCAAGACTCAGAAGTTTCACTTGGGATGAGCTGTATTGATATGGATGAACCATAGTGGTTTGGGGAAAACTGGGAAGTTTGGAAAATCCAAGAAACAGTTCAGACAGTCATGAAGCCCATCCCACCATTCATTCATAAATATTATTTCCACATAGTGACTGGGACAGCAAATTAAACTGACGTGCTGACATGGCCTGAGATGGTTTGGTTGTTGAGGAGAGGAAGTTCAGCACTGGAACAGTGTCACTTCAGTGGGCGAGTCCTGCTAGAAAAGCTGCTAGGGACTTCCAGTGTGGTTTCTTTCATACGATGTCTGACTAGGGCATATATCCTTGCAATTGCATTTTCAGTAATTTGATTCAGTCAACTACCCTGTGTTGTTCTCTGTCTATATTATCAAATGGATACCCCAGTTAAGATTGAAGAGTTGGTAAAAAATGGCCATACTAAGGTACCTAAGGTGACCTTAAGTCACACTAAAACTCTCTGTAGCATCATCTTGGTGGTGGGGGTCATGGAGGGAGGCATGTCACAGTTATACTGATGGCACAAGGAATGAAGAGAGGTCGTTTAGACATATTAGCATTAAAATTAAGAATTAGGGTCAGGAGCCTATAAAACAGCATCAGATTTGGTCATAAGAGAGATCAGGATCAGAGGTGACAGTGCATTGTTGATTTTTCAGCCACCCATTCCCATTTAAAAGAGCAATGAAAAATTTAGCTCCCCTGAAACTCAGTTTTCAGGGCACGTGTCACAAAACTAACAGCATGCCATAGAGTACACTGTTCTCATACCAAATATAAAATGGACAGTATTGTTCCCAGAAGCCATCTTAGTGGTTCTTTATAAGGTAAGTTTTGATTTATTTTAATAGGTATAGAGTGAGAAGAAACAAGTGAAAAATAAATTCCAAAGTATTGATTGTGGCCTTTTAGGAAAAAAAAAAAGAAAAAAAAAAGAAAAAAAAAGTTGGTCCTCCTTCTGCAAAACCCAGAAAAAGCACATATTTAACCTGACTTTGTAGATGCTGAGGGCTTGCTGCTGAATACAGTGGTGCAGCTGCATAACCCTGGTGACTTGAGTGAGTCTGCAGGGGTTTGAAGGCAAAGTGAAATACTTCTGTAATGCTTTTAGTCTTGTTCCAAGTGTTGCATACCATCACAAGAACATACTTTGAAGGACTACAGATTGTAAAAAACAGAGCATGAACCATATGGTACCTTCCCTTTCAGGGATTTGCTGCTCTTGTGTGCGGTATCTGTCAGGTTAGCATTTTCCTATAGGTCTTCATATAGTCAAGTTGTGATTTCGTTACTGGATAGGCAGTCAGGAAAGCATTCTGACGTATTCTTTACATGACTGTGATTATGGATTTGACTTGCTTACACTTTTTCATAATGATCTTACTGCCACGTTGCTCCAGGTACCCTCATATTCAAGTCCTAAACTACGTAGCTCTCACCAAAGACAGCACACTGGATTTTTAAAGCTCAATGTAATCCCAGCCCGGGGCTTGCCAGAGCTCTGTTCATACCCCTTTATGCCCCAGCACCCGTGGGTGGTGCAGATCCCCACATCCCTGCTCAGCCCTCCCTGCAGCTCCTTGCCCCCCACTCCAGCCCACCCTGTTCTCCAGGCCTCACGGCACTCGCAGACTCGGTCAGTGCCCTTCAGTCCTGATCTGCAGTGCCTTCAGGGAAAAATGATATATCGGAGTACTTATGTCCCAAATTGAATGTTAGTCAGATGTTAAAATGAAAGAAATATTATGGAGAGTCAGCACGTCTCACTTTGGAAATAAATTACGTAAAGTACACTGGAGTGTCATGGCCCTTGGGACCACAGATGATCCAAAGATACCATTTAGAGAAGTGATCGCAACATTGCTAGATTTATCAGATGATTCTGGAGGAACATCAATACCCAGAAAGAAAATAATAATTAGCAATAGAAAGCTCCCAAACAATAACTTAAACTCATTTTCTAGGGTCACTTCCTCACATGAGCAACCTATTTGTATGTATCACTAGATTTTATGGCAATTATCTCCTTATTAATAGTAGACAAAGTTTGCTAATTGCTATTATTAATACAGATTCATTTAGTTCCTTGTACACTACATTCTCAGCTTAACATTTCAGTTACTCAGGTCTAGTCTGCTTAAGTAGTGCAGTATTATTCGACTGCACTTTCTCATGCTGTGTGGTCCAGTTTGGGGACCGCTGAATTGAGGACAGATACTTGAGAGGGTGCAGGGAACATCAAGCATGCACTGGAGCTGCAAAACCCCAAGCAAGGAAGCAGAAGATACACTTCTCTACTTATCCTGCTTGCAATAAAAAGAGCACAGCTTAATGTGGCTACGGTGTAGGCAACAGATCTGACTTGTGAGCTGCCAATTCAGCCATGCTCCCTCAGAACAGAAAATTCACCTAAAGGCCTAGAGTAGAGCTAAAACCTAATTTTTAGGGTACCATCCTGAAAGACAGACAGAACCTTGAGGTATATATCCTTGTATATTTAGGTAGATATGTTTTCTGTTTTCTTCTATGTAAAGTTTCAAAGCTGAGTTCCAAATGCCAGCATAAAATGAAAATGCCCAAAAATATTTATGGACCACAAAGACACCTCATCTGGTAAACAGCTGACTTCTTTTTTCCCTCCTTTCCATGAGTGAACAGGGAACAGGCTGGAAGCTGGATGGAAACAGCATCATCTTTTCAAGGACCATCTTTGCTCCTTGATGGGGGCATGCACACAAGGGAAGGGCATCAGGGACATTAGAAAGATGACAGGCAGAAGCAGGCAGCTTCTCCCGCCAGAGCAGTGCACATGGCCTACAGCACAGCCCCTTTGGGCAGTTGGAAGTAGGTGGTATGAGTTATTATGGCAGTGGTCACCCCTTCCCAGGCACTCCATTTCCCAGAATTAGAGCAATGGCACCTGAGAAGCTTTGGCCTCCTTATCCATGCAACCCTCTGGAGAGAAGGTGGATAACTGGGAAGGGGCAGTGCCATGACACTGGAAAGGTGGTGGTAGGCAGCTTCCTTCAGCCAGGCTGAGCTGTGTGACACTGCAGCGGCCAAGTACTTGCCAATGACATGTCCTCCTTTGACATATTTTTATAATTCTCTCAAATGCATAGTCAGTGTTAAGTTACTGGAAGTCAAAACCAATACCATTTCAGGTCATCTTTCAGTCAAGGTGTTTACTTAAAATGCTGCATTTAGAGTATAAAGCAAGAATAATGTTTTAACGTTTTTTTTCCCTGCTTTCTTCTAGTTTTGCTCTCACCCTGAGCCCCTTAAAGTAACTGCTGCTGAAGCTGCAGCCTGCTGCTGCTTCCAGAGAGCTCTACGGCTCCTCTTTTAAAGATGTTTTTCTCAGAGGCGCTTTGTGTAGAGACTTCCTTGACTGAAGTTCTTCTTAGGGAGCTGGAGACTTCTGATGGATGTTAATTAGAGTTCAGTTTGCAGATGTAAGACATTCCTGTTCTTATTTCATCTGTCTCATTGTTTTCACTGAGAACAGCCAGGAGGACTTACTTTGGGCTGAATTACCTGTAGAATGAGTCAGCTTCTTGACTCAATGTCTTTTGAATTAGCTTACATATACATGAAAGTCCGAATTTTGATTGGATTAATATCTTTTGTCTTACCAAAACACAATTTTGTCCAGCCTTCCTGGCAAGCAGAGTAAGCTGAAAAATCTATTCCATCAAGACTTTTCTTTTGTATTTTCTAGTTAAGGGTCTGTGAAGTTTCTGGTTTATAAAAGCACTTTTGTGTAACACATTTAAAGTCTCCTTTACCAAGGACATACTTCTGAGGGGGGTTTTGCTATTCTAAATTACAAAATATAAAAGTCTCCTTTCACTAGACTTTCTGGTCCAAATTTAACAATGACACTAAACAATTACTCATATACTAATTAAATAAAATATAGGCTGTGGCTATATCATGTCCTTTACAGTATGTAATGAGGCAAACTGCAAGATTTTATGTCTTCAAAATTGAGAGAGGAAGAAAGTCAGTTACTTCTTCTGTTACCTTCTGTGGGATGTAACCCCTAAACAAACTCTGTCTTTGGAAAACGAGTGGTAGAAATATTATCAGCAATTTTTTATTGAAATTCTTCTCAAGTCATTGTTGCATTCTGTGCAGAACCACAATTCGACTGTTGATTTTATTAAAAAGAGCACTTTTTTTTTCAAATTCTTTAATGAATTCCATTCCAATGTATACAGCCATACCTTAATTCTAATATACATCCAAAAACTCCTTTTCATTTTTCAGAGATCATTCTGAAGTATCACAGACTGTGAGTTGATACATGGCCAAATAGCTGGTCCTCAACCTGAATTTGCGGCATCTTCTCCTGCCTGTGCTTTCTCCCTCACTGCAATAAGCTGTCAGTCGTAAAACCATCTTCTCAGTTCATCACTTCCCCAGCACTAATTCAGCCAAGTGATGTTCCTTTCCTCTCTGACTAGATAGTGCAGCCAGCCCTTCTCTTCAGTCTTGCATGGGCAAATGAGTCCACAAAGACAAGGGCCACGCTGGGGAATTGTCCCTCTTCTGGTAGGCAGGGGGAGGTAAAGATGCAGAGGCAGAAGGAGAACCTGCCCGCTAAACCTTTGAGGAGATTGGCTGATTTCAAAGGGAGCAGGATTTGGCCTCTGCAGAGGTCAGGATCTGCAGAAGAGCTATTTTCTGATCAGCCTTCTGGACCATTTCTGTGCTGCGACACCATTAGAGTAGGAGTTGTCATCAGTCTCTAAGTAGATACCATTGTGTGGTGAAGCCTGTTAAAGGTGACAGTGAAATTCCAGATATTTTGGCTTTCACATAGCATGACCACAGGGAAAAAAAACCCCAAAACCCCACAACCAAAAAACAGAAGAGGGGAACCTGGAGATCATTTTCCTCTATACATTGCCATGTCACTTTTCCTGATGTGTCTCCTTACCTCGCGTGTGACATCTGTGGCTTAGGCGTTGTCATATTTCTGGTGTGCTAACATAACATTTGGCTGCCTTCTTCTGCGTTCTTGTAATTAACTCCTAATATTAAAGCAGTTTCCATTTCTGGATGCCTCAGCAAGCTGATTGAAAGGTGGTTTAATTGCACAGCATTGCCAAGAAACATGTTAGGTGATTGCTGGCTGTAGTAAGAGTTAATGTGAAGGTAATAGGAGATATCACAGGCACTAAGATTTTGCTGGCCATTAGCAGAGGCAACTTCAAAAAGCAAATGATAATTAGTATAAGTTTCACTGAACCAAGTTTCCATCTGCTGTTAGTCACCAGATCTTGAGCTACTCTCCTATTAAACATTTGCATGTATTTTCCTGGATTCTTGATGGAAAGGACACTTAGGGGAAAAGGGTATAAATCAACAAATAACAATGTAACCTGCAGAAATATAAATCTATGTAGATTAATCCATGTTTCCTAAATTGCATGCTAGATTGTAATTCAATCAAAGGGTAGGGGTCTTGTGACGTTTATGAACATTTATGGATAGTATGAGTGCTCAGATTAAATGTCAAACCTGGTATTCAGTTTTGAATCACGTATTATTGTTGTTCATTAATATATAAAAACAACAATTATATCCACTAAAATCCTCAATTTAATTTTGCTGTAATCTGTCTCTGTTGTGTCAGAGATGCAGTGCAGTCTCTCTGACCTCTCAGATCATTCACAGGGCTCCGCTGATTTTTCTGGGTCTTCTCTTTCCCTGTGTTCCCCCAGCATGGCACTAGCTCCATTTGGTCCCCTCTGAACAGAGGAATTCTTCAGTCCTTCCCTGCATAAAGCAGTTCATACTTTGCCTGCGTCTTGCCAGCCTGGGGGCTTAAGGGGTAACATTTTCTCACCTCACTACTGCATTACAGCCAGAGAGATCCTAAATCACTTTGCAAAAATGGAGCAGAATTGCTGTCCCAATTTCCTGCTAAGAAAAAGGCACTTGAAGCAGGTTAACTCAAGCCATTTAGTGAATAATTCTAAGAAGCAACAGAATGCCGATTGCAGATATTACTTTGGCACCTAAGATGTTAATGTCATGGAAAATAAATGGTGCTTAAGCTAACAAAGGTAAGATACTCTCAAGTCCCTGAGTGGTTTATAGCAAAAAATTCACTGATGTCCAGTGGCCTTTGACACAAATGCCTAAGACACTTTTGCCAATTCTAGTTAGTCTTATAAATTGGTTACCTGCTTCTGTAATGTAACTCATGTGACTGGATTTCACAATCTTGACTCTCCACACAGAGATACTCTTTGGAGTTTTGGAACTATATTCACTTTAAACTCAAGGAGAGATAGACTCATAAATATCCGTAAGGTTTAGACCTTGCTTGTCTCACTGGCTTTGTGATTTAAATGGGATTTATTCAGGCAGCAAAGGTAGAGAAAGTGGGCAGAATCTGGCCGTGGTGAAGCAAGGGCAGACTTAAGATTAGCCCTTCTCTGTTCTGTCCAGTGGCCAAAACAGCACCCAAGTAATAATGATTAATTAACATTAGGAATTCAATAGGAAAAAGATCACTGGATTGTCTTTGTCTGCCCCACCAAACGGAGCCGTCCTGGGTTGAGAACAAATGGCATAAAGAAGTCCACTTATAACACGGAGACCTGAGGAAAACAGTCAGCTTGCTTAGACTTCATTTTTAGCATGTTATTATATAATAGTATATCTTGAAGAAATCTTCTGTGTTAATCTAATGTAATTAGGTTAAGTATGTCTCCAGTGACAAACAGCGCCATATGATAAAAAGTTTCACCCCAGCATTTTAATGGTTGAGGTTCTGCTCGTGATTTCAATTAAGTCAGCACGATTGCACAGGGCAGTGAGAACAGGATTTGGCCCAATTCTCTCCCGCATACGTGTTCTGCAGTTATCTAACCTGGAATGAATCATAGTTTCCTCAGACACATCTTGTTTTTCCAATACTTTACATGGAAAGTTTTGTTTTCGTGTATTTTTTTAAGAACAAAACTGGTAATCAAGTGTGTCCAGACCAATTGCAATCATTTTAAAAAAAAAAAAAAAAGTGTTTCAGTTCTGGTGATTTGACAGATTCTAGTTTGCAGTTTCTGCTATATTGTGCCTATCTAAAATTACCCTACAATTTTAATTAGGCATGACAGTCTTGTTCGCTTCTTATAGAAAATTTGATGGTAATGTTGGTGTAAGTCATTACTCAGCACATCCAGAGTCTCAGGCCATAATTTGTAGGATTCTTTGGCATCCCTGTCATCAAAGCTGCTTGATGCTTTCCCTCAAGAGAACTTGTCTTATGCTGCTTATAACAGAGCCAAACTCTAACCACTCAGCCTAAAATTTTCCGCTCTGTGTTTTTTTCCCAAGCTGGATGCCTCCCACTTTATTTTTTTTTTAACTCTGGTGCTCCAAAGCACACCCTTTGGTACAGACCTCTAGTCTCAAGTTCTACCATGGTTCTTCTACCTGCCCCAAACCCTGAAATAACTACCAGCTGCTGACAGTCCTTCACACGTAGTCGATTGCAGATGAATCTAGGGCCTTCATGGTTACAACTTCAGAAGCAATATAAAAGGAAAATCAGGAATACATGCTTAGCAAAGGAGTTTTTTCCACCAGGAGGAATTCCTTGTTGAAGTTTATCAGAGTAATGTATTCCTGAAAGTCAGATAAATGGTGACCTGATCTCCACTGGTCTGATCGTGCCCTTCCTTTCATTATACAGCATTGCAGCTTTTCTGTCTGTGCAGAAGCCATCCTGTCATCTGTCTCAGGCCAATCTTCCTTACATGTGGGAGCAGTTAGCTTCTCCAAAGAGAAATCTGCTGTTAAACAGGGCCTCTCTAGGCGCCCTATCCAAAGGATGCTATCAACATCTTATTTGCTGCCCTGCAGTTTTTGTGATTCTCTCTGCTCTTTACTGTATTTCTTCCACCTCCCTTGCTGGATGACCAACCACTAGATATGCACACATGCTTTCTCTCATACTTTCCTGTAACAGACTTATAATTCTCACAGATAATAACTACAAGTCTGAACACAATTTCTACCTGCCTTCCCTCTTTCTCTCCTGTGACAGCTCCTCTCTTTTCCTTCACTATCTGAATTTGGGTTTGTATTTCTCTGGTTTTTAATTGCTTGGAGGAATGGCAGAGTTAATCTGTCTGGACAGGAAACAGTAGGTGAGATCCATGTCTTAAGTACTGGGTACCCTCCATGGATCCCATGGTCTTTTTCCACCATGGTCCTGGTCCCCTGATAGCAATCTTTTGGAGAGCACTGTCTGTGCTGACTACCTGAATTTCTTTCAGCTTGGTGAAAGATAGCAGGAAGAGGAGTGATTTGTAGGTTTGATTGAACATTTTGGGTGCAGCCGACTTTGTTTTCTGTGCCCAGCAGGAGTGTATCTTCTTGTTGTAATTCAGAGCATCAAGCTGTGATGCATTTTCTCTATTAACTTCATTCCAGGTTAATATGTTTTGGAAAATGTCTTGGCAATAAAGTTTAGATACTTCATAGCAGACTTTGGTAACTAGACCTGTAGCCTATCAGAAGTTTCCAATCCTTCAGGTAATCCACTTTGACGCAGCCATCATTTTTTTCATAGGGGTCTCAGGGTAGCAAATCTGTTGTGTTGACAGAAGGAACTAAGACAACACAAATTATTTATTTGGTTTTGTGCAGCTATCAGCCATAATGTAAGCATCCTGAGCCCTAATAATATGCCTAACCCCTCTTCTGTGAAGGTCAGGATCAAGAAGACGAGTTCTGTTTCAGAGGCCTGTATCATCTGGCATGGCTGCTAAGAAGGATGCCATTCAAATCTGGCAGTGTTTGTGTGATAAGAGCATTTGTCCATAGGAGCCACAAGCCTATTTCACGGAGGCTGTTGAACAGCCACCACAGAATATTTAGTCTCTGCCGGCTTGGAATTATCCCAGGACTGAAAGGCTTCTCAGCCATTCCCAGTGTTCTCACCTCCATAGTTTTGGGGTCAGGTAATTTCAAAACTTCCAAGATTTGTGCAGTTTGTGAATTTCAAACACTTCTTTTTCCTCTCTCTCCTGTTGAAACTGCTGCCATCATCTGTGAGTCTCCTTGATCCCTGTTTTGTATTGGTATCATTTAGTGTGTTTGTTGTCACTTAAATTCCTTTTTTTTCTTCTCCCCTTTCTTTCCAGATCACTCACGATCAGTTTGTGGCCTTCCTCTGAAGGAACCTTTCCTGTCTCTTGTGTAAGTATTGGTAACAAATCTTTTACACTTTTTATTGATACGAGTTGTGCATTTTGTTGAAGTTCCATCCATGTCAGCCCTGGTGAACTTCTCGGTTGCTCCCCACAGCCACAAGACTCAGTGCTAAGTCCTTATTCTGATGCAGCAGACCAGGATTTTAAGGCAGTGTCGTCTTAGGGGACTCAGGCTTAGTTCAGTGACGCTGTGTGATTGATGGAGCTGAAATTTCTATGTGCATTTCCAGACGAAAATATGGAAGATTTCTGTTGTGTTTGGGGATATACATGTTGTGATGGGCATTATGGTTCTGAGCTCTGATTCAGAATAAAGTGTGTCGTACTCCACGCTGTGCAAGCATAAAATGAGTGTAGGAAAGTCAGCAAGCTTTTCAGCCTGTCCGTGCTGAAATCTGACGCTGTGGCATGGGACCTTTCCTCACCCAGTCCCGTGTGCTGTCCCACCTAATACTGACCTCTCTTCTTGTCTGGGTAGATTCAATATGCTGTATTCTCTTTGACATCTAACAATATTGGGGTTAAAATCTGGTAGTTGTTTCTTTGGAAAATGTTATGTTGGATTCTTTTCTTGCCCGGTCTCATTCACTTGAGTTTGGCTGTTGCTATAGAAGTTGTCAATTAAGTGACTTTTTTTAATTGAAGGAAATACTGGATTCACCCAGGTAACTGTTTTAAAGATCTAGAACAGGAAGAATTAAATGTTCATGGTTTAAGTTTTATTTTTTGGGGTGGATAGAGGATAGATCTTCTGGGAGAGTTTGTTTTCATTTGGTTTTTCATTCTGCCAGGTTCTGACACGTGATGGTTTTGCCTGTTTGGAACAAAAGTTTGCATTTTTCTGGGATTCCTTCATACATATTGGCAGTGAAACATAGTGTTTTCAAAACAATGATGCTTCTTGTTGCAGTATAAAAGGAAAGAATAGCACTACCACTTCATAATATTTACTATAGTTAAGTAAAGACAGACCAAAGTTTTCCAAATGTCCACCACCATTTTAAGCCACTCTTTTCAGATGTCCAAGTTGGAGCTGTTTAGTGAATGCCAAAAATAATGAGGACTTTAAAATTTAGATTTAGAACTCCATGTCCAAATATGCCTAGACTTTGTTACTTTAGATCTTCATTTTGCAATTTAAATTCATGTCTCCTACCCGTTCTGAGAGGAGACTAGATGGCTGTTAAAGCGCTGCCTGGAATTTAAAAAATAATAAAAAAAAAGCATAGCATAGCATAGTAAGAAGAATAGTTCTTTCATATTTGGGAGTGGATCTGAATTTATGTTCAAGACGTGTTTTGATTGTTGGAATTTCTTCAAAGGAATGCTAAAGTGCAAATGGACAGGCGTAATTTTTTCAGGTGCATGCTGAAACAATCAAAGAGGTTTCTTTCACTGATACGAGACCTAAAATATGTGACTTTTAACATTCAAAGTTGATTCACTACTTGCGCGGTGCAGAAGGAAACGGCACACCTCCTTCTCCCCCGCCCCGTGGGCAGGAACATGAGATATGCGGCAGTGACTGCGGAAGGTGCTATGACAATGCCAGCTACCAAGGAGATGTATTTGAGCTGACCTATCATGCCTATGGTGTCCCCATATTTCTTTCCTTTCCCCTTTGCCTTTCATTATAAGGTGTCCCAAATCTGTAATTTACAACGTGCCGTTCCAGTTTTGCTCTGATATATTTGCTACAAATAAGTAGGAGTCTATGCGCGTGCATAGCTCCCCGTGGCGGTGTCAGGCCCGTGAGATGAGGGGAGCAGAGGCCCCCACAGAATGCAACATGGCTTACGTCTAATATGACATTTATTCGACTCGGAAAGGCAATTGATTAAAGTCCCATCAGACCTTTGCCATCATGTATTATGTATTTATCCGGCAGGGGCGGTTCATAACGGCCCCTGACAAATCCTATTATTTTTGTTGCAGAACTTCATAATATCGATAAAAAGTGTTAATGACACTCGCAGGGACGTGAAGCGCACACCGCTTGTGTTAACGCTTCCTGCGGCAGCGGCAAAATCACTCCTGTCTGTGGCAGGCACCGCGTGCCTTCAGCGTTCACAGAGAGGCACCAGTTTGTCATGGTTCTACCTCTGCAGCGCAAGGCAGCTGAGGTGGAAGGAGGGAGCTGGCTTCAGGATAGGTAGGCATGTGGAAACCCCGAGCCGAAATCCCTCCCTGACAGCGCTTTGCTGTGTGACCGTGCAGAAGTCATTTCCCGTCTGTCTGCCTTTGTTTCTTGACCTGTAAAACTAGAGTCACACACTTCCCATCTTCTTTAAGTCAGGCTTGTTCCACAGCCAAGGGCTTCTTTGTGATCCTCCATTGCCAACTTCTCAAGGTGTGTAGAGCCTCCCTTGCTTTATTTCAGGCATGTGCACAAAGTTCAGGCCACTGATAACTCTGAATTCCTTTGGGTAACAGAAAAAGTGGAGTTGGAGCGTATTTACATGAGAACCTGTTAATGGTACTCATCTAGCATGTTTCTGACATACAGATAATGTTCTGCCCTCTGCCTCAGTACCCGGCGCTGGGCTGTCTTCTCATATCCCTGCCCACATCTTGCTGATGACTTTGTCTTCTTCCTCCTCCTTCCTCAGGTTACACATGTCTGACAGTATGGCCTTGAGGTTTTGGAGGTGGAAGGGTTGTGTGGATCTTTCTCCCAAAAGATATTCCCATTTAAGAGGAATAAAATTAATCTCTGTTCCACTGCAATGTTCTCAGTAGTTTGAGAGAAGCAGGTGGATTCTTTGTCAAAAATCAACCTATTTCATGGAAGAATAGTCTTCTAACCAGTCTTGAGCCTTTCTATCAAGTCAGCAGTGTGTATCAGTATCTACAATACTAAAGGTGCTTTACAGGAAGATAGGTAGCTGCAGTAGGATAAATAGCTACATGAGGACACTTATTTCCAGAATACTACCCGTTCAGATGGAACCCATATAATACTGAAGAGCTACCTGTCTGCTGTTAGCTTTGGTAAGCGAAAATTAGATAAGCACCAAAGTGATCCCAGTACAAAAAGTTGCAGGGCATGTTAACCTAATTCCATGAACATCTGTCCATTTCCTTGAAATAGGTTTCTGATGTAACTGGGTTGTACTGAACTCCAGCATCATTCCTATTAGATTCAGCACTGATTCTAATCCTTGTTATTTGACATCCTATTTAAAAGAAAAAGAAAAGAAAAAAAAAGGAAGAAATAAAAAAAAAAGTGCCATTTATTCCTCAGCTTCATGAAGACATATTCGGTCAAGTAATGATGACCTAAGGGAAGCTGAGCAGCATCTTACTGATCTCATCATAGTTATGAGAACCATCCATCATATGGTCAGTGATTTGTATGTCAAAAGACACCCAGCAGTATTCCAGCCTGCCAGTTGCCAGCTTCTGAGAATACATATTCACTTTATCAGACATGATGATGCTCAAATAGGCTTTGATATCTATATATGTGTCCCTGCTGTTGGTACTTGTTCACCAGCAAACTGTCATCTGTTAGCACTCTGAACCATCATCGTGAAATAGCAACTAATTAGCACCGTCTGAATCCCTTCATTTGGTTAGTGTGCTTAGCATTGTTTTGCAGATGAGGAACAACAACAACGATTGCTACATCAGAAACAGGGAGGAGGCATCTTTTCTCTTCTCAGGTTTCTTAAGCAGCTCTCCATTACTTCAGAGGAGGATAATAACCTCCAGGTCAAGCTTATTCATGAATCAAAAGTGAACATTTGCAAAATGCCAAAAAAGTCTAGATGTAATAAGCCTTATGTTTACAACAGCTTTCAAGATTTAGCATTTTTCAAGAATTATCATAATTAATGTAATAAACAGACATGCAAATTCTCGAGAAGAATCGGTTGATCTGCTGCTGAAAAATAAGGAGCTGTTGGAAGGGAATGGTCACCTACACAGGGATCCGAGACAGGAAAGGGATGTTATTCCCCCAGCTTTTATGTGTCTCCTGAAGGCAGGGAACGTTCCAAAAAAGACAACAACAACATGGGCAGAAGCCCTTTACTTGGCATTTGCGAATGACAGAAATGGTGAAACAGGCTCGAAATAGCAGTGGAGCAGAAACTGTGTTTATAGAAGTCAAGCGGTGTAACTGGGAATGCACCTCGGAATGGATGTTCTTGAACAAGTGCCACAACTTTTAAGCTTTATGCTTTGTCTGAAGATGTAACTGTCAAGCTGACTTCAGCAATGGATTTACATGAAAGAAAAAAACCCCAAAACCTCCGTATTTAAAACAAATCTGATGAAGTTCATGGGTTTGTTCTAAAACTTCTTGAATAAAAGTAGACCCGATATCCAGAGAACCAGAGAAGTAGCCAGGTTTAAAAGTGCAGAATTTTATACCAGCTTTTCACTCAATCATTATTTTTCAGTGTTAGTATTCAAAATATTTAACAAATACTAATGGCAGCCCATACCTGTGAAGGTCTTGTGTGGATTGCAATAGAGGCATGTATGCAACCTGCTTTCTAATTGCAGTACCTACAAGTGATATCCACTGAAGCTGGATGAGATTGAATTTAAGATTGGCCAGCATGACAGCTGCAAATGTCAAAACATTACACCTTTCCTCTATTATGCTTACTGGAGATCTTTTTGTTCTGGCGTAATGTAATGCATTACGTTAGCCTTTTTTTGAAATATAACAGATTACAGCAGGAAAAGAAAAAAAAAGGACTTTAAACAGTTATAAAGCATAATATTTTTGATTTTGCTTAAAAAAAAAAGAGGGATGGAAATAAAATGCAGTCGTTCAGTCAGCTTTTACCCCACACTGGCATAATTTAATATATTTGGATGGAAAAGACCACCTTGCTGAATCAGTAGCAGCATTTCCTACAGCAGTTTGAACACCAACCATCAAAATATTAAGACAGTCCAGTTTGTTAGCTCTGAAATCACTGCGCAAAATGGCACAACTAGAGCACAGGAGAGTTTTTCAGAATATTCCCTTTGCAGTTACAGTAAATTATCTTCCACCTTTGGCAAGCATGTTGCCATCCTACAGTTTTATCACTAAAAGTCCTTCTTGTCTGAAATGTATCGCTAGTCCTTCTCCTCCTGCAGAAATCCTCTTTGATGCAGCCTGCTTTAACATTATGTTGTAGACCTGTCTCCATAAAATGTACCCACCACACAGAAAGTTAAAATGGTACCAAGAGCAAGAAGCACTGGAGGAGTAGTTACTGTAAAACTGGATGGCCAGAATACTCGCGGATGTCTAATGCCAGACCACATCCCCATATTCATCCTGAATGTCATATGTGTAGGACACCATGGTTGAAAAGGACCTTGTAAGAAGAGTATCTCCTCCGTCTCTTTTTCTCCCCACTTGTCCCGCTCAGGAAAGAACTGAAAGCCATTTGCTACATAGCTTAGCTGTGTGCCATGACACACATCTACATCTCAAAGCATACATGGTTAGTCTTCAGGCCATGCTTCCTCAAGGCTGTTTTACCTCTTGGTGGAAATGGGAACTCTTAGACATAAAAATTTCAGTGTATTAAGAAATAATCTTTTCTTCCTCTGAAGTTCCTGTTCACCTTTGTCTCCTTCCATCATTTTGCTAATATCATGCTGAATATGGTTCACAAATTCAGCCCCCCAGGTAATATTTTCATTTTATATGTTTGTAAGCCCAAAACAGTAGATTTTCGCACACCACTGAAAGCAGTGGCTTTTGGATTTGAATAGACCTCACTCCTTCCCCTTCCATCATACTGAGTTTTAAGTTTAATGGAATAGCTGTATCAGTTTTCTGAATGCTTATTACTAATGTTTTACCTTCTTAAGCATACGCTAAACAGCTTGATTTTTCAGAGACAAAATTGGAATCCCAGCTTCAAATAGCATACAATTTAAAGGTATTCTTGCTTCACCCAGTCACCAAAGTAAGGATCAGTTGCAACATTTGGATCTGGATGTCTGTTTAAATTTCATCTTCATCTGTGTTCACTTATCCTGAATGTCTGTAAAAGGGATTAATTGAATTTCACTTTTTGCAGCAAATCCACTTTTACATGAAAGACACAAATTAATGTGCTACATTCTGGATGCTCTGCAATATGCACTCAAGGTTGTGAGGGAAACTTACTCTGTGTGATCAGCATATAACCAACCCCGAAGAGCAGTGTGTTTCAGAGACTGTTTTCCAGTTCTTGCACTTAACAAATCCTTCAAGTTTGGGTTGTTAGTGCAAATTTCTTGCGTGAACGCCCGTGCGTGCTTTAGCGTGGTCTAGGTACGACAAAAAAA
The DNA here is from genome assembly GCF_964237585.1 of Gallinula chloropus. Taxonomy (NCBI): domain Eukaryota; kingdom Metazoa; phylum Chordata; class Aves; order Gruiformes; family Rallidae; genus Gallinula; species Gallinula chloropus. Next base: position 90,659,860 of record NC_140085.1, read on the forward strand.
AGCTGCTTTTCTTCCAGTGAACTTTAATAGAAAGGTAACAATTTTAGTCATTGAACTAGCTGTAGACTCAGGCATGCCTCAGGGAAGACTGTCAAAAATCCTGGGTTTTATCTTAACTTGTTGAAGATATGCTGGCAGGTGGTTTCTTTCGAAGCTTGCAAATTAACCTCACATTGATACCTTCTACTGTGACTTCTGTGGTACTGTCTTCACCTTCCATCCTGGCATGGTTGTGTTTGGATGCCTGTCATCCTGGTACGTCCAGCGCGCCAGTGCAACATCATTGCCTTGCTACTGGTCAGCCCAGTTGATTCTATTGAAGAAATTCACAATAGTTTCCAACCTGAATAGGTCAAGAAAAGCACATAACGTGTTCAGGGAGAAGCGGTGCTTTTGTCAGTCCTTCTGTTCACCAAGTATTTCTCCTCCGCATCTTATTCCAGCAGCATTTTGTTGGGAGGCAGGGTCCAGCATTCAAAGGAGATCTAAGGCATTCAGCAAGCAGACTCGGAGATGAATGGGCATCCTCTGCTGGGAATAAGAATATTTTAAAAGCACAAAAGTGAACTAGATATTTAATTCAACTGTACAAGTAAACTGCTGAGAGAGTTGTAGCACCTTTGAACTTCCCAAAGGACAGAACCGTAGAAATAACATGGAAACATTACAGGTGAATGAGGCCTATGTATTATTAATGAGCAATTTGTTGAAGTTAATTGGTCCTTTTATGGCTGTTAAGCTTGCTCCCACATTTTCTTACTCTACACCCCCTTCCCTTTGAGGGGCGTCATAAAGAAATATTTCCCACTCCTCCTAAATCTTATTAGTTAGAAAATGCTATTTTGTTTAACTAAAAAAATTGTGAAAGTAAAGCCTTCACCTCACCCAGGTAATTAGTTCTTCACCACTGCCTCATCCTCCCTTCAGGGAAGCATTTGCTCACCTTATAGTCCTTTTGCAAATGTTCATCTTAAGTCATCATTTCCCTTGTGATACTTTATCAAATGCTGTACTGATAGATTAAACTTACCGCATTTCCTTTGTCTGGATAATCAGTTATCTTATCAAAGAAAGTTATCAGGTTAGTCTACTACAATCTACCTTTGGCAAACTCATGTTGTGTTTTATCCCATTTTCCACTTAGCTACGTGTCTCTCTCATTATTTTCGCCTTCAACGTTTGCTGCACTCGTGCTACTGAAGCTCCTGATGTTACATCAACATCAAAGAGGTGTAAGTGAGATCAGAATCAGTTTCGGTGTGCGACAGCACGGCCTTGCAAAAGCCTATTCATTCTCACGCCTGCAAAATGTTAAGTTCCCACCTGACAGACAAATAAAATACCATTTATTATTTTTCATTGTCATTACAGCAAAGAGCAGGTGAGCTGATTTCAGGCCTTGGCTGGTGAATGTCTGCGATGATTTGCAAAAACGTTTCTAGAGATAGAATCAGAGACATCTACCTGCACATGAGAGTGCTTGGGCACTTGCATTAGCAAAACCTTAATGTATGTATCAGTAATGAAAATCTTAATTAAGAACGCTGCATCATTGTCCACGAACACTCTTTTCTTTCTCTGTGTGTGAAGTCCTTTGTGTATTGCAGCATCTACCTGGTCCAGACAGACAGAGCCCTGGAAGAGTATGTCTGGCAGATCTTCTCTTGATTATTAACAACTAGCAAATGGCAAACTCTTACTCTTCTTTTGTCTCGACACTGATGCCCAGAATAGTAGAGCACACAGCTAAAACTTAGAGCTTATTTGGACTTTCCTATTGCTTTTTCCTTCATTATTATATTGGTGGGTTTCACAACCCACCAATAGCCTTCTTCAGAACTGAATTATGTAGCTTAGAGTTGCCAACACGTGCACAGACACCTATGTACCCAAAAGTATACCTTTTCCTTGAGAAACAGTACGCTTGCCTACGCCCTGTTGTGTCTGCACAAAAAGTGTGCTAATGGGATGTGAAGACTGAGATTTTAATCTCCCTAAACTCAGGAAAACTCTGCCCCCTTCTTACAGTTGGGTCTCTTACTGTACGATCCCTCACATGGGCTGACCAATGCAGGGTGGCACACAGGGAAGACAGTGTGATGGGCAGGAAATGCAGAGCTTTCTTCCCCTGTAGTTATATTCCAGTGACGTTTTGTTTGTTGAGCACTACCTGTATGTTTGATGTGGTTTGAAATGCATTCAGAAAAGCTCTCCAAGTGCTGGACATACAGCTGAGTTACTGGTGTACTGATAATAGCACAGGTAGTGTAAAGTGAGGAAGGGTGTATGCATGTGCACACACACACATTTCTCTGTGTGTGCCTATTTGAGTTGCGTCTCTTGCTTTCAGATGAGCCAGGCTCACTGTCATCTGAAAGTTTTGTGCAGACTCACCTGAATAGGAGGGGAATTATGTCCCAGAAAAGGCAAGAGCAGGAGGCACTGCTGCTTACTTTGAATGAGAAACAGCTACTGAGTCTCTTCGTGTCTGAACAAATCAGCAGAGTTGAGCCCCTTGCAGGAATCTACACATGCAGCGACTTTCCTTTTGCAGAAACACTGCATCTCTAAAAAGAGTTCCTCCAGCCTGGCGAGAAGTTCTCGCTGAAGCCAATGGGTCATGTAAGGCATAAAAGCCACGTACGCCTTTGCATCATCATCTAAAAAAAATAGTTCTGAGAGTGAAACCCAATAATCAGTCAGGATACAATTCCTGTTTCAGCCATTATTAATATTCTCAAAACCAACACACACTCCACTAAAGCATCAAAACCTGAAATACTCCAGATGAAACAAAATGTTTAAATTGAGTAAATGAGTGATTCTTACCTGCATTTCTATCTAGGCACAGTGTAAGTGAGGAACTATCTCCAGTCTGATTTGATGCCACTCCATACCGAAATGCAGAGGTGCACTAAAACTGTAGAGGTACACAATGGCAAGTTTAATTCAGAATATTTAGGGAAAACTCTTGTCATCACAGCAGAGCATCACATGTCACAGGAAAGGATATGGTTGTCTTTTCGAGAGTACATGTTTGTAGGCCTGTACAACTAGTTGAAGTGTGATCTGGATAGTAGATCATGCCACCTACATGTTTGCTGAGCAGCAATTAGCCTGCCAGGTATTAAAATGCAGGGTAAGTAACCTGGGCTTGGAGAGAGCATCCTTGAGCCACCCACCATGGGGCCAGCCCATTGCCAGTCTCTCCAGAGTTCATGAGGTGGAGCCAGATCCTGTGAAAACACCAGACCAGAGCTTTTTGCTGTGTTCCTCAAGAGCACTTGTGTGTGTGCAGGGTACACCCTAGGCAGGTCTGAGTGTCCCTTGGTCCTCCCTCAGTCACAGATTGTAAGAAGAGTGATTTTTTTCTTGCTTTTTTTTCCTTTTCTTTTCTTTTCTTACTGGTCATTTACACAGAAGAGTGTCTAGGGTTGGGAGACAGTAGTTGAGTGTCCGGGAGAATCTTTAGGGAGAAAAAAAACAACAAAAAAAAGGTATTTTAATATGGTAATGACCTTGTTATTTCCAAACCAAATGGTTTCAAACATGGCAGGGCTGCTACTTCTCTTTCAGGACTATGTACGTGTCAAGTTTGATGTTTTAAAACAAAGCTGTGTTATAATTATACAAGCATGTTTAAGAAAAAAAGGCTTATGGAAAACTTAACAGCTGGAAACTGTTTTTTACATACTTGGATGACTCAAAAAAACAGCTGAATGGGTTTTTGCAAAGCTTTACCAAAAATGTCATTTCTGGATCAAGACAAGGCATGAGAAATATCTGCTGAAAAGGTAACAGTCTCCGAAAGGTATAAGCAAATATAGACAGATTATTTAATTCATCAACTTCCACTATACAATCCTTAATGTAATTCCATAAAAATAAAAGAATTCATATTTATATAGTTTTTGAAAGGTTTCAAAGATCTGTACTAGACTTTAAGGAACTAAACTCTGTAGCTGTGAGTTAATCAAATATTAATATTTATATTTCACTGAAATATCACATATCCAAACAGGAAAACAAAGACATAGAGGAAGGCACAGGGCTTGCCAGAGTTTACACAGAAAGAAGAGGACCACGTTTAGCACCCGTGCCTTTGGACCACTCAGTTTGCGCAGTGCAGCCGCGATCTCGGGCACACTCGGCATTGGGGAATGTCCTGAGGTCGCCTCTCTCTCTCACTCCCAGCTGAGGCACACCCAGCTTGTAGGTGATTTGCTCATACTGGAGCTATATTGAAGTATTGCCCCCTGATAGAAGCACTCCTCCTTCTCCTGAGGACTGTCACAGCCAGAAAGCTCTCACTGGAGACCCGTTGTGGGGTCTTAGGCAGGGAATGGTCCCATCTATAACTCGGTAACAATCATTTTACTGTTTGAAACCTCAGTCAGTGAATAAATACGATTTTACTGCTGCTTGGTTTGGATCTTGAACTGTATTGGAGGAAACTGCTCTTCTTTCATACTGAATTTTGTTTCAGGGTGGTGTGTGTGAAAAATAACACAAATAGGAGTATTTTTGGATGGCCATACTGAACAGTCAGCAAGAAGAAAAATACAGTATGGTGAAGGGAAATCTGTTTGTAGTAAAAGCAATATGAGCTTGTGGTTTGCTAGCGGGACCAAGACATGAGTTTTCACTTTAACCCTAACCGTAAAACTCCTTCCGATGCTGGGGAAATCGATTGATCTCCTGTTGTTGCACTTCAGTTTCTTCCTCTCTATATCAGTGATAATCACACCCCAGCTCACCAGAATACCATTCTTCTGGAAGTTCAGCTGTTATCAGAGGTTTTGTAGAGATGCTTTTCTAACCTATCAAGCCCACTCCTTGTCCACGTTCAGAGTGCCATTGTCTTACTTTCCCAATTAAATGGGCATTTACAGCTTTCACTCCTTTTAGCTTGGCATAACCACCGATTCTGGGAGGGAGAGTAAGGCTCCACACTGCCTTGTGCATTATGCAGGAGATTTTCAGTAGCAACCCCAGGTTCAGAATTCAGTGCTGGTTTTTCAGTGGGACATAAATATCATTTCATTTTCTAAGCACAGCTGATCTGAGCTCCTTGAGAAATGGTAATCATGAGACAGACTTCAGCTTGCCATTTTTGCAGGCACAGTTGCAGTAGCCCCAGATTTAGTTACATTTAATCTGTGCACCTCAACTATGGATTCACATGAAGAAAAAAACCTTGAATTTACCCAGCTAGGAGCGGCTAACTCCACAAATTCCCCTGACACAACAGGGTGGCATCGATCTTTTCTCAGCTTGTCAGAAGTTTTGACTGTGTCCCCTACATATTGACCATCTTGCTCATGAAGGGTCTCAGGTTTATCTTCCCTTTACCATTTCCCTCTTTGTGTGTTGGCAGTGGTTCCTATGCAAACTATCCTTGTACTCCTGCCGAAACCAAAACCACAGCTTACACCAGTCTTTAACTGGGCAACGGAAGGAAAGGATGATCTTCACATTTTGCTAGCAGCACCTCTTCCTCTGCATCACACAGCACTTTCTGATCCAAAACTTCTCCACTATTGCATTCAAGTGTTTAGCAAATCTCATCCCTAGACCAATTCAAATGCTGAGCCATATTGTAACGCATCTCACTCCTCCCTGTACGTATATGTCCTATGCAGTGGGAAACGCCAGGTTCGTAGATCTTTTTACCAGAGCTAGTCAGTTCTTGCCTTTCCAGGCATCTTTTGGATTGTATAATTTTTAAATATTCCTTGACTAGGAGATGATATGTTGAGATGACTGGATAAAGAAAAGACGAGAAGGGATAATAAAAGGCAGAAGTCAGCGGGTTGGCTGGTCTGCCGGAGATAAATCCTTCCCTGGAGACAGAGTTACATCCTGTAAGGCCCAGGGCAGTTTGAGTATAACACAGTTGTAGGCTGGCAAATTCTCTACTTCTAACTATTATGAACAGAACTTAAAAAGCCCACAACAGACCTTTAAATAAAATAGCATTTCAACTCTGACTGAAGTAGGAGAAACGAACTAAAACCTAGTAAGCAGTCTTAAAAAGAAAGTATTTCTCATTATAGTCCCTACAAGAATTGGCATCTTTTAAATAGCACAAGTGCATATGGGAGGCATTTAGGGAGCAACAGAAACTTTGCAGCATCCTCTTTGCTCCCACTCCACTCCAGCAGGCTTTTGTTCTTCAGCGTAGCTGCCTTTGCCCAACTGCATCTTGAGCTGTCGCCGGTTTTGGCTGAAAGTTTTCAGGCTTTGTCAGGAACGACTGAAAAAAAAAAAAGAGAGAAAGAAGTATGGGGAGAAAACAATGAAAATTTTCATTTTCTTGCCTAATTGAAACAGCAATGTTTGTTTGGCTGTTTTGGGGCGAGAGGCAAGGCAGAAAGTACAGCCACTCCATTTTAAACAGCGCAACTGGTTTACAGCCCACTTTTTGCAAAAATGGAGCCACGGAGGTAAGGCAGGATGGGTTGTAAAAGAAACAGGCTGCAAGGAGAAGCAACGCATTCTTTTGCACGGCTGGAGCAAAACTGTGACCCTGTGATGCTATATATGCCCAAAATTTTGTTCAGCTTGCTCAGCCAGGTTGCGCTACCTGTGTATTCATGGCCCACCTGCCTGTGCGTGCTATTCGTGAACCTTTCCTTCAGCCCATCTACAGTTCACCCCGGGGATTCAGCAGAGTTTTGCAATCTCAGAGAAGTCTCGCTTGTCAGATGTAGCGTTAAATGAAATTGGTTTGTATTGCAATAGGATCGGTGGGAGGATCAAAGTCTTGGTATAAAATAAAAGGAGATATTTGGCTTCTGTGTGCTGAAGTGGTTCTATTTCCCTCCATTTTTTCATTAGTGTATTAAGCTTAAGCTATTAAGTTCTCCAGCAGTGAGCAAAATATTGTTCCAAAATGGTTATTGGGGAGAGGATTGCCTCTTCAGTTCCTGCAAGAAGGGGTGCAGGATACTTGTGTGGAGGCTCTCAGAAACTGTGGGATTTTAAGGTGGATCAACACTTAAGTCACAGGGGCGTGCACCTAGACAACACAATGTATCGGGTAATTGTAGCTTACCCTGAAAAGCCTGTGGTCAGCTAGAAATTTGGCAGATTGTCTCTCAGGGCAGGAAGTAATTCTGGTTTACAAATTTCAAAGCCAAAATCTGTTTTAGTATTTCTTAAATGTCAAAACAACCCTCTGACCTTGAAAATTACTTTCTCTGTATACTTTTTGTGCTTTTAAGTAGAAAACAGGCCTTTTTCTTAGTGAAATATTGTAGCCTGTTAGTCATCAAATGTGAGAATTTAGAGAAAGGAAAGTGACATTAACTCATCCTTTCTTTCCCTTTGCCAGTGCAAGAATGGGTGTCATTCATATCAATGGCAGCGAGAGGGGACTTTCTGACTTTTAACTGTGCTCCCAGTTTATTTCCATAATGTGCACTGCATCTTCTCGACTGCTCAGTCCTCCATCTGCAGCGTTTCAGACCTCATAATATTAATAATAATAATAATAATAATATGTGAGAGGGCAAGTGTCTCTGCTGTGTGTCAGAAGTGACCTGCAGTGTCTCGATTTTGGTCCATCCCCATCCAAGTCCTGCGGGAAGGTAAAGGCCATATGTAGTACAGCTGTGAAGCACACACTTCTATGACCCAAACTGCCCATCCCAGCCCCTTAATATGATCGGTTGAACTTAAATATGACATTTGAGCAGTCTGTTTATTTGACATATCTCCAGTATTCTCCTATTCTGTAAAGTTGTTATGCCACTTCTGAATATTTGGTGGGTTTCCTTCCTCTGAAAATATGCCCTTCCTTCATCCCTGCCCTGTTCCCAGGTCCTACTCTTCTGAACTGACGTGACTTCAAATCCTTCTGGTTCTGATATGCCGGACCTCAAAACTCATTATGGTGTGAGCTCTGGGCTGCTTCTGCCTCAGTTATTCATAGTATCTAATGTTACTGCATTCTCTAAGACTTTCTACCCAAGGAGTTGTAATTGCTATGTAATTGTTAATGACTTAACTTTCCCTGGATTTCTGTGAAGTGAATGGGTCGTATTTTCAGCACTTACCTGCTGAGGAAACTGAGGCACAGAAGGAATCTCTTCCTGAGCAAAATTTCTTTTCATGTAAGGGTTGTTTTCAGAGAAAAAGCATCTTAAAAAGAGCTATGCGGTCTTTACAGCAATCGATCACTTAGGTACTGTTGTTAAATACAGATGGGTAAACTGAGGCATGGTATTTGCTTAAGGTTGTACAACCTGGGAGCTGACACTCACAGAATTAAGCAGCTTTCTCTTCATAGTCTTTTGTGGTTGCGTTCCTTCCTTCCTCCCTGTGGTTGATCATTTAAAAGATTGAACAGGGCTCTTTGGAGAAGAGATTAAATTTGGAGGTGTTGGCTGTAGTGTTCCAAGGTGATGGTTATTCAGCCAGTTTACAATGTAGCGTTATAAATTATTAAGTATATTAAAATGTTTAAAAGTAATACCTGCTCAGTGATCTGCCAACTTAATATAGAGCAAACACCTACTACTCATCTGTAGTTGAATTATTTAATCTAGAACTAATCTACCGTTCAAACCAGTTTCATAAATGAAATAGTTCTATCACTGAAAATAATTAATTGTTCAAACCCATAGGGCTAAATCCAGCAGTGACCTAAATGATAGAAGAGAATTACACATCGGACACAAGCATGCAGGAAAATAAGTAACAAAATAATTTATGTTGTCCCAGTTCTTTCTGATCCTGGCCTGCTATCATGCACTTTTGTTGGTAGGGCTTTCTGCTGTGCTGGCTTTGCACCCCACTTCCTCCCTCCAGCATTGAGTTGCAGCACTTTGATGGCCATTTCACAGGGAAAGTTGGTGGAGGTCTACATTTTCTTTGCCCTGCATCCATTTACACACATTCTGCGACCTGGCATGGGGCTGGTCCCACTGAAGAGCTTGGCTTGGTAGGGCTGATCCCATGTGCTGGGGTGGGGGGGTGGGAACAACTGCCTGCCAGAGCACTCCCAGTAACCTTGGACAAATTGTTACTGATTCACTGTGATGTAAATACGAGCAAGTCTCAGGCCAGGAGTCCTTGATAGGAACAGATTTCCAGCATCCCGTTTCACAAAAAATAGCCAGCACTTTTGAAGAAAAAAAAATTCTTTCTTTTTCCCTGCCTCTCTGAATGCCTCCACAAAACAATGCATGGGAAAGGAGGAGAAGAGCAAATATTCAACAGGAAATTTTTTCTTCAACCTTTCTTGGAGGAAAAAACTTTCCCCCACAAATCAAATCAAGATGGAGCCCCACCTGCTGACTTGCAGGAGACAAGAGAAGAAAGGGAAGACGCCTGGTCCGGTGCCAAGCCTTCAGTGCTGGGCTTGTAGAGCTGTGATGTGGCACTTAAAGCTCATGGGGACCTGGAGACAGCAGTACAAATGCAACAAAAACTCTCATGAAAACGAGCCTCTTAAACAGCGCGTTGAGCTGGTCTGCGATGGCCTCAGGAAATACCCCTGGCTAGACAGGGCCTTTTTATCCACTACATTGCTCTGACTCAAAGAGAAATCTCACATAAACCTCCTTGACCAGAAACTGAGTGTGCGTGCAGGCTGCAGCGTGGAGCTTTGCAATCTCCTTAGTTTCAGTTAATTCGTTTCCCACCTCCCGCCATGAAGATGCCTGGCCTACCTTTCTTTCCCGCCCTGCTGCGCGCAGGGCCCAGCGCTGCAAGCACATGGCCTGCCATCGGGCTTCCCACCATCCTTCCTTTGAGGTCAGATCCTTAGCTGTTGTAAACTGGCCTAGGGCCACCGATTTGAGTAGGGATCTTCACTAGCTGAAGACTTGGTCCTTTGATTCCCAGAGAACTGCTTGTTTTGAGTAGCACCGTGACTGACGCTACTCATTTTCAGGCTCAGGACCATCTACAAGCGAATGCTTGCGTATTAATTACAACAAAGAGCAAATCTACTTGACATTTGATTTTGTTTTTCTTGTTTCCTCACAAGCTTGAAAATGAGCTGCTTTTTGCCAAAAAAAAAGAAGAAAAAAAAATCAAAATGCATTTCACACCTTTTTTTTTTTCAAACTTGAAATAGGCCCCTTGAAAAAACTGACATGTTAAACACCAGCAAGAAAATGATTATTTGGACATATGGCTCCTCTTCCTGAACTTTGCAGGGAGGTTAGATAACGCTCTTTCACATCTTAAAAGACTAGACTCCTGCTACATTACTAACATATTCTTATGTAATAATCCAGCACTGATGATACTTTATCCAGTCTGAGTGATGTAAGACTCGTTTTATAGTTTGGTCAGTTATGTGGGATTTGTTTTTTCACAGATTATCTTCTAATTTGTTCTTTTTCATTACTCTGTGCTGAAGCAGAGTAAAGAATAGCATAGAATCATACACAAAAATACTTCGTGGCTCTTTTAGCAGGGTTTTGCACTGTGTGGATCGTTTCCTATGATGCATATTTAATGCAAGCATCAAAACAATTTTTAAAACCCCACTCTCAAATGAAGAGAAACTCATCTGAACCCACCTATTTACTTTTCAGGTTAGGCTGTTTCATAAAGCAAAAAAAACCCCAAACATTGTAAGAATTAAAATCAAGGTGCCAAACTGTCTGAAATAACAAAACTTCACAAAAAGATGGTCATGAGCTCTGTTACAGCTGGTGTTAGCAGTTGTGTAAGGTCTGGAGGTACTTGCAGAATGTGTAGCCATGTAGGAGAGCTGGCCAGGAAACGGGAATGCCTCATGGTGACAGCATCAGAGATTTTTGAGCACAAGAAGGAAGCTTGAGAAACTTTTGCCTGAAGAAACAAGTTTTCAAAAGACCCACCTCAGGAGAGCTAATGGCTTAAGGGCCAGGACTCTTCAACTGGGTGAGGGAGTGTGGGAGTCTGTTCCCTTCCAGGTATTCCTCATTGCACTCCTCATCCTCAGGCTCTAGGATCAACCTCTTTCTTCAACCTTGAACTAGAGTTTCTATCCTGGACATAGAAACTCCCTTCATAATATTCTGATGAAAAATTATATTTACAACAAGTTGTTTCATGTTCAGCGAGAGAACTCTGCGATGGAAAACTGTGGAATAACAAAAACCAGAAGGGACTTCCTTAAGTCTTCTGAGTCCAACCCCTGCAAAGCCGACAAGGATCAGGCTGCTCTTTTAACCAGCTTGTTCCTGTGTGCATATGTCCTTGTGCCCGTTTTATAAGTACTTACAGCCTACTGCACATTTTTTCAATAGCCATGTTTCTGAAAGTTGAGATTTTTAGAGCACTTTTAGATTCTCTCATTGATAAGCAGAAACCCTGGGTCAGAAGCTCTCCTGAGTAGGAGCGAATGTACAGCTGTATGGCCACTGGACCAGGTTCTTGCTGTCCCTAGTCCTTCCCCTTTAATTGCAAGACCACTGTGTTTAGTGATGGTGGGTTGTAGGGGCTTAAATATAATCCCTAAGTGTAAAATAATACTGTAACTAAGGACTGTGCTTAGGCTGAACTTTGTTCCTGCACAGAGGGGGGACCCTAATTCTGCTGCCCTGCCTGTATCGCTGCTTACTGTGGCACACAGGATGTTCAACTAGATGGAGCGGTGGACTAATCTGATGTGGCAGCTCCTACATTTTTGTCTTTTAAGTGCTTCACTTACATAAATTAATTCTGAAAACACTCTTGTGACGTTAGTCATTGTTATGATTCCCATTTTAGAGACCCTGTGTCTAATTCTTAATTACACTAATTCTTCCTTATGCTGGTGAGGTTCCAGATCTGTGAAAGCGTCTCCCAACTCAGGGAGATGGATTGCAGAAATGTCAAGGGCAAAATGAGAGTTCATTGCCCTATAGCAATTCTCTGTTTCTCTAAGGTTGGAGAGAAATATTAGACAATGAGTATAAAAGAGGCTCTGTTGATTTGTACTAGGGGCTACATGGGAGTCGTGTAGTTCAGGCCTGTAAGAGGTGTTTTATTGGCCAAAATGAAGTTATTGAGATTTTTGACGCTTCTTTCGGTAGGGCCACAATCTCATTAAAAGCAAGTGAAAGCCACCCCTGCTGTCCCTTCTTTTCCTTTTACAAGCATACGTTATCACAGAATGGACACCCTTCCTCCCCCCCACCCCAAATAAATCCCAACAGACCCAGAATGAGAGGCAGTGAACTTGAGGGAGGGAGGGAGGGACTGAGGCTTGCCCAAGAATGAACAACAAGCCATTTTAAAAGTAGTCATTATGTGCTGAAACCAGAAGGATCTTCTGTCTTTCTGTATGATAAAACTACCGGGGAAATGTTTTGCGAGGTAATTAGGAGCAAACAGGCAGGGAAAATGAGTGATGTGCTGTTCTTCACTTCCTGAGCTGGTCTTCTTCCAGTCACCTTGAAAGCTGCAGCAGTGTCTGGGAAGGGAGCGCAGGTGGATACTGAACCCATCTGTGTCTTCTTTCTTCATGGCTTCACCCAGCCCATGGACAAGATGGACAATCAGATCTGCGGCAGAAGCGAGACAGAAGTCTACACCCTCCTCTGGCCCTTGGGCTTCCCCCTATATTTATATCCAAGTCTAAGAGAGGAGGTTCTATGTACAGACCCTTGCAGCTATCCCTGAGGCAAAACTAATGGTTGGGCAGAGAAGTCATCAGCCTTCAGTGGGGTGATGTCAGTGGGTATCTCACCGTTTTGGCATGCTGAGGCTGTGCAACTCCCCAGACTGCTAGCAGTACTGTTGTTCTTACAAAGGTTTTATCATGAATGAGGAATATGAAAATAATTACAATTTTTACTCAGCATTGAGCCTATGGGAAAGCCTACAGAAACAAGACATCTTTAGATAAGGAAGACTGGAAGCAGAGGCACAATACCTGTCACCTCCTAATGCGGGAAATAAGATTTGTGAATGTGTGACAGGACCAAAGTTAGCAAGAGGGGTACATAGCATGTTTCACGTCAGCATTTAGAACAGAAGTGGGGCAGACGTCCGCTTTAAAGTTCTTCAAATCAAAATTATAATTGTCTTCCCGTGAAAGTACGAGAGAAAATTAAGCCTCCTGACACCCTGAGATACTCGCGCTTCTTTCAAAAATCACAGAATAAAATATCACGGAAGAGAGCAGAATAGGCTGAATATAACACACAGTGCTGTTTAAGTCATTTTAATTTTGGAGCAGAGATGCAATCTGGTAAGAACAGTACGGATCGTGATAGAGGGTAGAGAGTTAATGCATCCAGTGTTGGAAAAGCCTTCTGTGGCCTTCACAATAAGCATCCCTGTAAACGTACAGAAAACATGTCACCTGGGAAAGTCACATCCTCATTTATCTGTTTTTTACCTAGTGATCACAGGTCCTTAAATCACTGCAAAAATGCGCTTCTGAAACGTTCCTTTTCCACCCGGTGCAGCCGAAGAGAAGAAAGGCAGGAAGCTTGCTCTTCTTGTGTCTTCTCCACCAGATGTTTTAGAGAGTTCCCCTAGGTTGCACTGTTGCTTTTCCAGTGAAGGCAAGGGGATTGCACTGGTGCCTGTGAGGGCATGGCTGCTTTTCAGCATCTTCTTGTTGCAGACGGTAACGTGCATAAAAAAAGAACCGAATGTCACTCATAGCCCAGTCTGCAATTTTCATTTTTGAAAAAAAGAGAGGCTCTTCCACCAAAGAGGCCATTGTCTTTGGGTTGTCTGAGAGAGGAAAAAACATGGGGCCCATGTTCCCACTTAGATTTCCGTATCGTCAGGAAATCTCCAAAAGGAATTACCTTGGGAACCGCACGGTGTCAGTAAAAAGTGCTTTAGGAATGAATCCTGGACATTCAATAGAGTTTTATATGGGGGAATCTAGTTTTGGTAATCAGTGCAATAGGGAGGAATAAGCTTGTTTGGTCTGCCCCGGAAAATCAAACTGTGGATGTGACAGAAATGAACTTGGTTAGATGCAAGGCACCGTACCTTTCTCACCTTAGCATACAGAGGTATCTACTGAGCACCATGGTGCAAGTCGGGAATGATTGCACACCCAAAAGATAAGCAAGAACCAGATTTCTGTAAGAGGTGGACTTTCCAGTCTTTTCCTCTCATTTTTTACATACTGAATGATAACTGTATATTCACCCCCTCTAACATGCTGTGCTGGCTTACATCTCTGAACAAAAAGCACAGACTCCACAGCTGTTTACGAAGACAAGCCAATAAATCTGGTGGAATATATCTGTACAACTTAGCCTGAGATGACATAGTTAAGCGCCATTTTTTCAGGTAGTCAGAGCTCCTTCATTGCGAAGCAACCAGATTCCTCTCTATGCCACCCATATCTCTTGATTCTTCATTAACACCAGCTCGTGTCAGCCATACTGTGTGTGACAAGTTGTGCTACGGAATGCTTTATATACATTAAAGGAGCAAGTACTCAGCCATTTCCAGGACCTTCCCAGTCTGCTGTTCATTTGTGTCCTGCTTTTGGCTGGCGTTAACACGAGGCGTGTAGGAGTCGGCAAGCCACGAGCAGTTCTGGTGGCCTTTCCTTTCACAAGTCCTCCAGTTTGCCAGTGGTGAATCCAGGGACAGTTCTCGTAAAGATGTGTGATGATTCCACAGCCACACCTTCCTCCTGTGGGAGCGGGTATCATACAGGAGAGTCTGAAAGCTCGCTGCAGCACCCATTGCCTTTTTCACAGCAAACAGCAAACTTTAGTCAACTGATCAGACTGAGCTTTGAATTCTCACTGCTTTGCCTACGCCTCCCTGATACACACAATGATTTACCTGAAGGAAGAGCAAGCAAGAGGGTAACGATGCAAAGAGAGAGATTGTCATCATGTATCTCAATTAAAATCCATGATAAAATCTTGGGGGGGGGATACACAATGTACATTTTTTGAAGTTGCTGTCAGCCTTTTTTAGGCTGTTAGACTCCAGGTCTGCTCTTGGTTGATATTCAGGTAGAAACAAGGAAGTCTTCGACTTACGTAGCTTCTAGTAGAAGGGGACCTGCAGAGAGGAGGACTTAACAGCAGCGCTTTCTACATTAAGCACTATAGGAGATTTGGGGATCACCATATCGGGAACACATGCTAATAAAATGTGTGCCACATAGTAAAAACTCACCTGGGTGAAATGCTGCTCCTTCGATATCAATGGAAATTTCCTTTTGACCAGGGGTTGCTATGGCAGCAAGCACTGGAAATGAGAACAAGGACATTTTGATATGTCTACACTGTGGATTGCAAATTATGATACCCGAGTTAGTTTTAAACAGTCTTGCAAGAAGTGGTCTAGTTAAGGCAGCCTGGAACGCCACGTGGCCTAATTTGCCATGCTAAGCAGCTTGCTTTGCTCTGTGCTCAGGGTCCATCCGTACCTGGGGTAGAGCAGAGGCAGAGAGGCATTTGAGGGGATGCTCATTTTAGGGCGATGGGATGAGAAGCAGTCTGTGACCAGGAGTAGCGTAGATAGGGAGAAGTAGCATGAGAGAGAGCAAGCTAGGAGAAAGGTGGAACAGCAGCTGTGGAGTCAGCTGAGAGGAGGAGATGGAAGCAAAGCCAGCAGCAGCAGAAGAGGTGCAAGTATAGGGGTCCAGGGACTGACGTGTCTCTTCCCATGGCGGTGTACTTTGCACCTCAGAAGTCAGCCTGGGGCTCCTGAATGTCAGCAGGTTCAGTTCTCAGGAAGACAACATCAAACCCTGGAATGAATACCCTCACGCTCTTCCCGTGGTTGATCACCATGTACACACTGTTTTACTCGCGCTGCTGATGAGGCTGTGGGCTGAAGCGGTGAAGTTCTGTATGACAGCTCCACAGGTGCTCACCCACCTCAGCTCCAGCAGCAACGCAGAACGGCGCTAAGTCGGCTTTGAAGGAAATCCCTGAGAAGTTGTATTGAAAATGCGCTGCCGTCATCTTAATGTTACCGGGTCAAGCACTTAGAAGTTAGGAAATGCCACAGGTAATGTCTCTGCAACCTCACTGAGGGCTCCTTGTGCCGTTGCCATAGCCTATAATTACGTGACTGCACACTTTCTTCCAGTGGACCCCTGCATCAAGTGGTCAGGTCCTCTGCATATCTCCTTCGAAACATAGCCCAGAGCTGGTCTGCGCGCCGCTGGGTTGTTAGTTCAGTACTGACCCCGGGAGGAGAAAACTACTTGTCTGTGTCACCATGCTCTACAAAATCCCCTCATCTGGAAAGGAGCAGGGGCCTGTGATGGCACTGCACTTCCATTTCGGCACTGTATTCCTCCCATAATCCCATAACATTTCAAATGGGAGCAACTCGTCTTTTGGGGAGGCTGGGGAGACGACTCATAAATAGCATTTAACAGACCTCATTAAGCCCAATGTCCCGTTTGCTTCTGCAGCGTGTGCCCCTCATATTGACCCTGTCTAGGTCTTCGAGCAGTCTGTGCTCAGTCACCAGGGCCCAGCGGACTGGCAGGTAGGCAGATGGGATGTGGCCACCCCGAACGCGGCATTTTAAAAGGTGGGAAAGGGCAGGAACCCACCTTTTCCCATAGCAGAGGGTGACAGGAATGAATTAATATCGATACCAGCAAAACATGTAAAAACTTATGCTAGCTTTGCCTGGAGATGTATGTAGAAAAAAGGATGAAACTACTGTTAGAGAAGCTGCTAGAGCTTCTGCCTGTCTTTATGTCTTCTTAAGCACTTGCACCCAAAATGCAAAGGGAGTGGGGAATCCCAGCGCTCCCTCTCGAAGGCCAGCAGTCAGCCAAGCTGTGAATTCCTCCTCTACTTTCTTCCCCGGGCTGTTGAGCGACGCTTGCAGGTTAGCTGTGCCCGTTTAAAAGTTTATATACGGCAGATGTTCACGGAGCTGATCGGGAGTTACGGATTTAGTGCTGTAGCTGCAGCCCTATATGAAATACAGATAAGGTGTTTGGAACGCAGAGGATACACTTGCCTGGCACGATAAACTCACGCGCGCACCCTCTGTGCTGCCGTTTGCGCAGGAGGATGCGAAGGAGCCCGTGTGCCCTGAAACCCAAAGCAGGTCCCCAGCGTCTGGCGAGGGAAAGTTCTGTCGGGGCAGGAGGGATGAGGTCTGAAGGATAAACATACCGGCAGCTCCCACTCAAAGCGGCGTGCTACCTGCTGCCTTCCCTCTTGGTAGGGGGGGAAGAAGGGGGGAGAGGAAGAGGCCGCCCACCCCACACCTTTTTAGAAGCAGACTTTGCAGAAGTGCCATAAATCTCTGCCTTGCTCTCTACGCAGAGCCGCCACCGCGCTGGGCATCACCGGGACTCATCCGTTTGAACTGCACTTTGTTTTGTAGCCCTGGGTGGAAGGAATAGATTGCTTTGCCACCTATTTTAGGGTGTAACTTCTCCCCTTTCCCCAGTGCCTGTGACTTGTCTATCCCGACGCCCAGTGCTGCCTTTTTACAGCATCTCCGCCTATACCCAGCAGGTACTCGGTTTGTCTGTGCCTGTGCAGACATCCACGGCGGGGATGTGCTCGCAGAGCTTGTGTGGTTCCAGAATCATAACATTCCAGTAATCCATCAGGAAAATTGAACCGAAGGGCAGCGCGGTCTCGCTTTAGCTGAGCCGAAGTAGCAGGTGAACCTGCCCTGGCTTCCCCGCCCCGCAGGACAGGTAGTGTCTGAAGGCTGCGGGGAGGCACGGGTGTTTATTTCGGCGAGAGCTGCGGTGGCGTGTGAAAAAAAAAAGAGAGAGAGGGAAGGGATCTCCCAGCTTTTTGGAGAGGGCCTCTGTATAATGCCATTTGAATCTGTACTTTTTGTTTGGTGGTAAGTTTTAATAGTTATCCTTTGAGGATTTTCCCGGCGAGCTTATCTGAATACACCAACAGTCTTTTTTGTAATATTCGCATTTCCCCTTTGGTTCAGCCGAGCCCACTGACAGATCATTCAAATTCAATTGTTTTATGTCTAAGCCGAACAGCTAATTAAAGTAGGGATGATTAACCTGACTGGCAGTGTCGCTCGCTCTCCCTCGCTCTCTCGCTCCCTCCCTCCCTCCCTCCTGTTCCAATCAGTCTTTTTCTCACACTCTCCCTCTCTCTCTCTGTCTTTTGCTCTACTGTGTGTGTGTGTGTGTGTGTGTTTGGTTTTTTTTTTTTTTCCTCTTTTTTTTTTTTCCCTCCTCTCTCCTAAACGTGGTCTGCTTGCTGATGGCAGAATGGCACTCGGAGATTTGTGCATTGTGTCTGGTTTCCTACGGGCAGGCTGACCCAGTGCCTCTAGGGACTTATCAATAGACCACTCAGAAGAGACAGAGACAGGAGAAAGGAGGAGGGGTGGGGGGGGGTGGGGGGGGGGGTGGGGGGGAGAGAGAAAGAGAGAGGGAGAAAGAGAGAGAGAGAGAGAGAGAGAATCAATATCAAGAATAGAAGGAGCTCCGAAGCCATTTTTTTTTTTTTTTTAAAGAAGTATCAGGACTTGGGAAGAGGGTGACAAAGAAGGTTTTTCAAAGAGGCAGTGGAGGAGGTTCTAATAAATTTGGAAGGAAACAGTTCCCTGTCTTGGGAAAAAAGGAGAACTCCTGGCTGATTAGCATTCACACCAGGTATGAGATGTTCCCTACCCCTTATCACTGTCGCAACCGAGATGGGAGGAAAAAAAAAAAAGCTTTCTCCCCCCCCTTTTTTTTTTCTTCTGTTTTTTTTTTTTTTCCCCCCTTCCCCAACACCCCCTCCCACCCCCCCCACCTCACCCCCTTCTTCCCCCCCCCTCCCCGCTCCGCGCGGAGAGGGAGCGAGCGCTTTATTTTGGTACGTGTGGCGGCGGTGGCAGGGGGAGCGGGAGCCGCGGGCACCGGCGTGCGGGGAGCAGGGAGAATGGCAGCAGGGCAGCGGGGAGGGGGCGGCGGGGAGCCGAGCCGGGAGTGTGTTACTGTGTCTCCTCTTTGTGCACCCCTGGGGGGGGTGTGTGGGGGGGGGGTTACCCAAGTTCATTTCCAGCAGGTGGATTTAGGCAGGGAGTTACTTAACGCTTGACCGCCAGTTTTGAAAAAAGAAAAAAAAAAAAAGGAAAAAAAAAAAAAAGGAAAAGGGGGGGGAATGAGGGGAAAAAAAAAAAGAGAAGCAGACCTGCTTCCTATGTCTATTAAAGGAAGCTCCGATTTTTTCCCTCTCTCCTCTCTGTCTCTCTCCCTCTCTCCCCTCTCTTCCTAACCAGACAGCGGGAGGGTTTCTGGCTCCTCGCCAGCCCAAAAGCCTCTAAGTGTTTTGCACTTGTTTCAGGGAGCCCGGGGATTTTTTTTTTTTCAGCATTTTCACTAGAGAACAAAGAGTTCTTTACAAAGGAAGGGGGAGAGCGAGCTTAACGCCTGAGATATGTTTTTCTATTTTTATTAGGGATTTTTACACCAACCCCCCCCCCCCGCCCCCCAAACACCCCGTCCTAAAAAGAAAAGAGAGAGAGAAGCGAAGCACAGAATGTGTGGCAGCAACAAAATAGATTGAAAGGAAATGCGGTTCCCTCACGTCCAAATTATAATTTGGATTTAATAAGAACGGGAATGGAAGGGGGACGAGAGCAAGTGAGTTTGATATGTCGTTCTTTTCTCCCTTTTTTTTTAAACTCTCTTTAAATCAGATTGCTGTTTTGCCAACTTAGTAGCTTTTTTTTTCCCCCTTTTTTTTTTTTTTTGCATAGAAGTTATACCGCGAACAGTTTCTGTTTACTTAATCAGACAACAAATTCTTCCTGGCAAAAGAAAAAGAAAAAGGGAAAAAAAAGAGGGAAACGGGGTGGTTTTGGTAGAAAAAAAAAAAAAAGAAAGAAATGAGTGGGAACAGAAATCTTTCACTTTCTGTCACTTAGAAAAAAAGTTGGTAATGGCTTGTTGAAGCTAGGGTCTTAAAATACAGATGGGGCACTAACGTCTGTGTCCACGGACCCAGCTTTTCCCTGACCATCTGTCTAAAAGTCACCTCTCATTGGCAGCTCAAATGATTAGTCGGAGCTCAGGGATTTTTTTGTTTGTTTGTTTGTTTGCTTGTTCCTCCTGTTCTGTGGGACCCTCTCTCAAATGGCTCCATTTCGCCTCCTGAGTTTACTTCTCTCATCCAGCCCCAAATCGAGGGTTTCTGGATAGGTCTCCTTGCACCGTAGATTTTTTGTTCTTCTGTCTGTATTTCTTACAGATACACTCTTTGTCTATTTGCATGTGGAAAAGGCACACGTAATGCAGAAGGGAATAATGCATCACATTTAAGGAGATGTTTAGATTGGAATTTTATTGCATATACTGTATAACATACAGGGTATCTTCCTTACCATGTCTCCTGCACAATGGTTAGGATGTTTGAGAATATATACTATTGCAAATTCAGAAGCTTAAGGAAGCGCCTTCTTCAGCCAAATTCTGCCTGCCTGCCTTTATTGATCTGTATTTTCCTGGCTTTGACAAATTTCCAATCTAAAAACTGCATCCCATAGCAGCGGTAGAGAAGAGAGGCAGCTATGTATTATACCCCCCCCCCCCCCAAATAAATCATAAGCGCACAACAGATAGAAGTAGATCAAATTATTACAGAGTTCCGACGATTGTTTCTGGATGCAAGGCGTTATTCCTACAATACCTTGGTTTTTATATTCGTGCTGCAGGCTTCCCTCAGAAGAGGTCGTCTGTTACAGCTACAGAGGTATCACATAGGTGTCTCTGGCACTGTTTTTAAAGCAGCATCTATGCATTGTGTGAGCGTACACTGAGAGTAAGTCTGTTTACATCTCCTCGTATGACGAGGGAGAGAAAATCCATCCCTGGGCTCTGCCAGCACCACTTCAGGAACACCACTGCCCTGCACGGGCAAAACGTCCTGCGGGATACGGCCCGTCCCTCGCAAAAGTGAAGGGAAACCAGTGACAACAGGCAAAACCACCAGTTCAGACATAGTTTTGTTTTCATACCAGTATCTAGGCTGAGGGCTTGTGCCCCTCCAGCTCCATTAGCTGGGGGTCTCCTCTCTCCAGAGCTGTGGTAGGCACAGCTTCCCCAGCAGAAGTTTTTTTTGGGGGGTGGTGGGGGGCAGGGTTGCATGTTCTGGCCTCAGGTGCCCTGCTCTGAGTCAAGGTACCATCACTACACGTAACCCAGGTGCTCTGCTTTTCCGCGGGTATCAGCAGTAGCGGTGTGGACTTGAAAATACTTTGCGGGCTTCCCAGTTTAATGTGAAATGCTTGACAGGGAGAGATGGACCACCAGAAAGAGCTGATCCTTCTGTTGGCAAACATAACGAATAGAGGAACTTTTGCAAATTACAAATGTCTTTCTTTTATTTAAAATCTTCACTTTCCTTGATCCTCTGGAGAGCTTTCCCGACTCCTGATGTTTTTCATGGTCTGAATGTTTCCTGTTACTTTTCTCACTCGCTCTCTCAAAAAAGGAAAGAAAAAAAAAAGATTCACAGGAAAAGTAAACAAAAGAGCACAGAAATGGGTCTTGGCCTTTGAAGTTTTCCTTAGGATAAACAGTCTCTTTTTTTTTTCTCCTGCCTGAATCTTTCTTCCCCCCCCTCCCCGGCTCCCAAATTTTGTTTTAAATCGAACATGCTTTTGTGAGCGTTTCGTATCTGCAACCGTGAAGGTGGTGACAGGAGAGGGAGGACGTAACAGAGCTGAAACCTGGATTTAGCCCCCCTCACTCTCAACTAGAAGGCATCTTCCAGTGGCTGTCACTGCTTCCAGAAGTAGGGAGAAAGACGATAGCTGTCTTGCGGGGACTCCGCGGACCTGACCTGAGAGTAGCACATTCACAGTACAGGAGAAAAGAGAGAGAGGGCAAAAAAAAATAAAAAAGGGGGAAGAAAAGCTCTTTGAGCAGTAACACACTGGCTCTTTCTTCCTGCAGGCAATCCGCTCCAGCTCCTGGCGACGTGTCCTGCGCTATCAGATATCATATGACTCTTTATTTGGACTCCCGTTAGCAGTATGGGCCTGTTAGGAGGCTGTTTGTTTTCTTTTCCTTTCATTTCCTTCTCCCCAGTTCCCCCCCTATTTTATGTGTGCCCATGCGAGCGTATCCCTTTTATAATCTCTCTTTTTGCGCTGAAGCTTTGGGGGGGGGGAGAATAACAAACCCAAAACCCCAGCAAACTTAATCATTTCCCAGGGCTGTTTTTAATCCTCTGCCAAAATTGAAGTTCATTGTCGAGTTGTAAAAATAAATCACACCTTTCGGTTTTGCTTCTTCTCTTTTATCTCTTCCTTCGCCCTTTCTGGCACTTCTCAGTGTGCCCACGCACGCTCAAGGACGTCCCTCTGTCCCTCCTGCCTGAGCAGGCAAAGTTGGGATACACCTGTGTCAGTCTGAGGAGGAGCACGGAGCTGCCTGCTGCTGCTCCTGCCGCTCTGCGACGTTGGTTTCACTTCCATAAACTTTCCTCTCTCTCCCTGTTTATTTACTTCATTTGGGCACCTTCTCCACACCGAGCCTGAGAAGCCATCAGGTAGCAATGCCTTTTGCTGGGCTTGCCTGCATTTAGGCGAGCAAACAGGGGAAGTTAAGGCTGTGGGAAAACGGAATACTGCGCTGGAGGAATACGGGATGGAGTGCGAGGTGGAAATTAGACGCGCTTTGTGCTTGCCACCCATAAGTTTCCTGTACCAGAATGCTGGTGCCTAATAATAGGATGGAGGGAGCCAGACAGCAGCTAGCAGTCGGAGGTGTATAGCCAAGTAGCCTTATGGCAGCAGAATTTTGGATACCGAGTCCTGTTTTAGTGAGGGGAGGTGACCTTTCCCCCTGTTTGTGCGGTCATTAGCCGTGCGTTATTTCCATAGACACCGCCGCAAAACTTTTTGCCCAAAAATGCAAAGTCACGTCAACAGAAACAATGAATTGCTATCAAACGTGTTACAGCCCTGCAAGGGGGAGAAAAAAAAAAGTCTTGTCTTTCCAAAGGAGAGGTAATGTTTTGTTTTGATACTTTCCTATGCAATGTTTTCAGTTCTGGTTTTGAACTAATGATTTATTTTGACAATTGTTGAGAATTCATTTCTAAAGGAAAAAAAAGGGGGGGGGGGAGGAGAGGGAATCCTTAAAAACGTTCTGAACTGAGAGGGTTTGAAGGGGGGGAGAATTTAGAGTATTTGGGTTTTTTTGTTTGTTTGCTTCAGTTTTGTGCAACCTGACTTGTAATATAATTTGACAAGCAAACCAAATGAGCTTTTTACACAACTTTGCTCCCTCTGTAATTACCGCTGTATTTTTCTGGAACTTTCCCCACTACCCACCCCCCCACCCCCCACCCCCCATCTGAATTTGGTGAGACCATCAAAGCTGAAATCCCATTTGCAATGTAGAGACACAAAGGGGTTACGGACACTTCCCATCAGAGGTGGATGCTTTGGCCGGCCAGTCTGTCCGACCACCTTGCACTGCTCAGCACCCGGCAGCACCCGGGCCGATGGCTGCGCTCAAGGGGAAGGTGCGGGCGTCCTTTGTAGGTGGGATTTACCCACGTTTTGTGCTGATGTCCCTGTTAGTGCAGCTGAAGATCTGGAAGTTTGAGCATTTCCGTGCTGGTGTATACCTAGGCCAGTGTAGAAAAGCACTCTGGTGAGCCAGGCAAATGCAGATTAGAGATTTTTCTCTTTTTTGTTACGAATCCAGAAACAGCTGTGCTTTGGCCGTTACTGTAGGTGCGTTGAACCACGCTGAGGTCTCCCTGTTAGGTGGTGGGGTTTCTTACCTGAGACACCTTCCCACTGAAGTCAGCTCAGGTTTTTTCCCGAGAAAGGATTAATGGAAAACAGAGCTAGAACATCAGGACTTAGGGTGATCCCCTTGTGTCAGCGTGGGAAACCAGACACCCCAGGATGGGTCCTTGCACAGCACAGGATACCTCTGTAGCATGCTGGCTGTGCTTGCAGTGGTGGAGACTTGAGCTGAGCTGACTCCTGCAGTCTGAAACTTTATTTGTATGTGCCTTCAGATCCACCAGAAGATTACGGGTATCCACTCTTTGCTCTTGCTAGCAGACCATTTCTTTTTATTTAGTTTTTGTCAGTCATCTTAATGAGAAGTAAGAGGCTCTTTAACCAGAGACGATATTTTGGGGGTTCTCACCTTTTATCTCTTCCTCAGCAACTTGAATTTTGCCCCCCCCAACCCCCCCCCAGTTTTAACATTTTGTGCTCAGGCACGTTCATGGTCCTAAGGAAGGAATTATGGACTTTGTTGGAAGAAATTTGGCTTTGAAGTAAACGTTATGAACATATAAAAATTGCGTGCTGTTCGTGCAGGCTGTGTGATGTTGCCCGTTACTCTGCGCACGCCTCAGTGCGCTGAGCAGTCCGAGCTGTGGGCATTTATTTGTGAGCCCGTTCTGGTAGCCACCCGCGAATTTAGTTGACTTGAGAACGGGGAAGCAGCTCAACGGGTGAGGCTGAAGCTCACGGGCCGTGTAAGTGTGGGGTAGAAGCCTTCTGTCAAGTTTTTGGCCGTTTCGGAGGCTCGTTGCTCCGCGCCTTTACTTACGAAAAAATTGTTCTCCTCAAACTTCTTTGACTTCATCTCTGCAGAGTAGATAATTCTATTTCAAAGTTATTATAAGCTCAAATAATGATAAAATACATATTTAGCTACCTCATTAAATAAATATAGCGAAGAGCTGCAGCAAGCTGAAAGCCAAGCACTGCAGCTAATGTCTCTGGGCTGGGCAGAGGCGGCCAGGCTCTGCTGAAGTTTTGTTAGCATAACTTGGACTGGGTGGAATTGCACCAAAGTTGTGTTTTGACTTGGCTAAATTTCACTGCTTTCATCTGACTTTTTTTTCTAAGCCAGCCCAATCCGGATCTATTCAGCGCTCGGGAGGGTGGTAGCCAAGGGACAAAACAGCTTGTCTAACACATGTCTCTTTAGTGCACCAGTGTGTGGCTTGTGGGGCCTCAGACTGGATCACCACTGTCAAGAGAAATGCGTTTTCCTACAGCGTAATAAGTTGTCCTGCTGCTTTCAGATGTCAGAGATCCCCCGTTCGGCACTTGGTGAAAAGGTCTGCTCTCAGAAGAGGTTTCCCTTCCATTTAACATTTCATTAGTGCATGCAACTCATGTAAATGTGATGTGGCCAGGACGAGGAACAAATTGCGTTTTATTTTTGCCAGGATGCATGTATTTATTCTATGTCTGTGTTAATGTAATGGTGAGGTGATATTTCAACCTAAACACCGATTTCAGTGGCTTACCACTAAAAAATGAGCTGAGTTGAAATGTCAAGGAGTTGTTCCAAGCTCAGAGGTGAAGCTTGTATTATTTTGGAAAGTATGAGGAGAGTCATGGTTACTTTTTTCTTTTTCTTCTTTTCTTTTTTAGTGTGCGTTGGGCAGTCGCACTTAGACAGGAGCATTTTCTGATTAACTAATTACTGAAACCCATTAATTTTTCCATTCTCATTCTATTTTTAATTTTTCGTGTTTCTTCAATACAAAATGAAAATTATAAAGAGCTAATTTCCTTAAACTAATTAGACTTACAATTTTAATCTCACAAAACGCAGGAAATTCCAAGCGATGTTTTTTTGTAACTCTGCCATGTTGCACATGCCTGTCTCCTCTTTGAAACCCTTGTGTTGGCCTTCAAAAAATCCTGGGAAAACACTCAACGCTTGGCTGAGCCAGCCTCTTCGGTCCAAACTCTCCTGAACTTCTGGCACTGTTAGGCATCCAGATCCAGATTTTGCGATTTGAGCCCATCTCTTTTGAAAATAACAACATGGAATTTCCAGACATTTCTTTTTATGAACTAAAGATTTTAAATAGTAATAATTAATTAAATAATTAATTAAACAGTGTGATTCTGTTTCAACTGAAGCCAGCAGAAGCAGAATCCACGTCCTCTGGGTAAAATTTTTCATGGCATTCTCCGAAACTGGGATTTTGCTCAGATGGCCTTTATAGTTTTGAACATCCAGAGAGCAGTTAAGTTAGTTACATAGCATATTCTTTAGGTGGCCCTTTGAATAGGACTCCTCAAACTCTTTCACTTATTGATCTCAACTACATATCCCATAAAGCCTACAGAGCTAGCGTGAGAAATAATTTTTGTTCCCTCCTACCAGAGAAAAAAGGGTTTAGTGATGATTTCTTTGGCTGGGGAATCAGGAAATACCAGTGAAAACTCTGTGTAGGAAGATGCCAGAGTCTTCTTCAGTGAGATCAGCTGTTCTTTATATATATATATATAAAAAGATATATATAGAGTTTGTGACTTTTTTTGGGGGCTTGTTGTAATGTATCCCCACAATCTTCAGAAGCCACAGAAAATTGCCAGTGCCACAGTGACCCTGCAGAGCTAGAGAGAGCTAAACAGAGCCAGTCTGAGGCAGTCTTCCACGCTAATGAGACAAGCCAGCAACTTGGTTTCGAGCTTTGGTTTTGTGCCATTGCCCGCACGTTGCTGAAGCACCAGGGTCTACTGTACAAGGAATCTTTCCTCTCTGTAACCAGCCATTTATTTCCCTCCTGGTCCAATTCTCTGACTTCTGTTTTCATGAAGTTCTCATCAGATTCAGGGGGGAATCTCTGTCTGGAAAGCATGGCAGAAACGGACCCGCTCTGAGTAGAGTCTCTTCTACTCACACAGTTTAAAATTCAACCCATCACTCATACCAAAAAAAGAGAAAGTTGCTATCTGGTGGAAAGCAAAGCGGAACGTTTATTTTGCAGGCTATTCATTTTGCATTATGCTCGTGTCAGCCGGCGTAAGACTGTTCTGGTGCTTGCTTTGGAGGACCTTTGTGAGACTCTGCAGAGCTGCACAAAGCAGAGTCAGCGAGTGAGAAGCAATCTTGTTTCTGATCAAAACGAAGTAATGTGCCGACTAATGATGACAGAAACCTGGAGAGCTGTAGGTGCTCCCTTTTGTGGGAGATATAAAATACAGATCCAGACTGCTGTTAAAGATTGCATAACGTCCTGGCTAGATTTCAGTGGAGGTGATTATATGTGGCCTCCTTGAGATCCCTCTGAAGTGTCTGTTGGGTAGGGGAACATTCACTTCCTGGCCCGAGCCACACCATGAGAGTACCTAAGGGCCAGGGCCTCTTCTCCTGGGGGACCTGGTGATATTTGTAAGAACTATCTCCATTTTGCAGATGAGGAAACTGAGGCACGGAGATTTTTGAGTGACTTTTCTAAGTTCACGTAGCGAGTGAGTGGCAGAGCTGGGAGGATAACCTGGGAATCCTGGATCCCAGTCCCATACTCTAGCCGCTAGGAAATGCCACCCCTCTGAATGTAAGTTATTGTTATTAAGATGTGGTTTATCTTTCATGTGAGTTGCCATCTGTTATATTGCCTCCTTGCTATTAGTTAGGAAAGCTATTCACATTTTAAGCTGTTTTGCATTCTCACAGCTACTTAAGCCCACAGTAGACTTTTTGACAACGGTAACAGCACTTCTTATGTGAACGACCTGGACAAATATTAACTCGTGTTTTTTCAGTAAATTTTTGTGATGCCATAAACCCACAGTTCAGAATGAATTTAAACAGACCTTGAGAAGTCCACGGATTCGATTGCTGGTTGGTTCCATAGCTGTCAGTTGTGCCATAGTTAAGACATAGACTGCGTATTCTCATAGATACGATTAAGAAGATAAATTTCCAAATGGTAATTTAGTGTAAATTGAGTCATTGATAACTTCATGTGTCTTGGGCCTAGGAGCTCTGTGTCTGCTAACATCTTTCGAAGAGATAGTAGAAAAAATGTATTAATCTTGAGCTCTTTAGCTCTTAGTGATGCTTCTGGGGACCTCGGTGAGCCAAGGAGAACTAGGTCAGTTTTATTGGAGACAGCCTGGAAAAGCCCTGAGCAGAGAAGGTGAGGCAGAGGCTGGAGCTGTAAAATGAGAAAAGGCCCTTGAAAAGGAAAAGTTGCTCTGTTTTTCTGTGTACAGATGGGGTGGTAGGGGAATCCGTTTGTTTAGAGCCTCACAAGCATCATTTTGAAGGCAGCCACAAGCCCCAGTTTGGGGAAGGGTAATCCCAGCCATCAGGGAGATATCCTTGTAGCTGAAGAGAGAAGAAGTTGTCCTGAACTATCCAACACCTACTAGCAGATGAGAGCAAGAGATGAGACTGCCAAGCAGAGACAGATTGGGCACTTCTGCCTTTTCATCTCTGAAGATGGTCGAGCAGCAAGGGCCTTTCTGATAGTCCCATCTAGTTTCCTTCACATGGCAAAGCCTACTGAATTTCTTAAAAGCTCTTATCTTCTGGTGAGCTAGAAGATATCTTTCAGAAAGACAGGTAATCTTGAAGTCTTTAAGCAAGGGAATGACCGCATATTTAAGTCAATTATTCTGAAGATTTTAAAGTCCATTTCACTTCTCTTGAATCTGAATTTGTCTAACATCAGCTATGCCATTTGTCTGATGTATTAAGGAGCCCTCTACTGTCAGAAATCTTCTCCCCATACTTCGTATTCATAAACTTTGCTGATTGATAGTGAATTTTTGCCACCCAGAATACAGTTTGAAGGTGTGGGATGGTGAGTAGTGGAATTTGAAGTGAGATGTGAGGAATTACTGGTGGCAGAAGAAATGGGTTAATAGGGAAGCAGTATGCAAAGACAGTAGATTCCTTTCTCTTTCTGAGTAGATGAGACAGAAATGGAAAAAAAAAAAGAAAAAATATGGGTAA
Source organism: Gallinula chloropus (assembly GCF_964237585.1). Classification (NCBI taxonomy): domain Eukaryota; kingdom Metazoa; phylum Chordata; class Aves; order Gruiformes; family Rallidae; genus Gallinula; species Gallinula chloropus. The sequence continues at coordinate 90,688,481 of NC_140085.1, forward strand.
AGGTGACAATCCAGTTACGAAGAGGGAAAGAGGTAGGAATATAAGAGAAAAAGTCTTGAGAACAGACAGAGAAAGTAGTGTGAGAAGTACCATAAAGCTGTTAAAGGAGAGAAAAGAGAAACAAACATAGTCTGTGATGGTCGGTAAGGTCAGAACAAGTGGGGAAATAGCAGATTATGTTAAGAATATAATTCCAAGAGTAGCTGTAATTCACCTTGGGTAGTACGGACTACGGCTTCTCAAGCAGTGAGTAGTTTCCTATCTCACAGGAGGCCAGCAGGCTTAGCTCATTATGGTTTTGAAAATGTACTGCTTAATCTTCAGGTTAGAGAGGGGCTGGTACAGTTTTGAAAGGTCTGAACACATTCAGACTTTGTGAAAAAGACTGGCCAAATTTTCTGCCCAAGGCCCCTCTGTGCTCAGGATTAAAACTCCAGTGTTCAGGGCATAACGAAAGGGAAGCCTAATTAGGCAAGAGAAAACTCTTCTGACACACAGAGCAATTTATTTTTTTTTTCCCCTTACCGACAAAAGAACAAAGAAAAGGGTAAAAACTTTCTTAGGGTAAGTGTACTGTTAGTTTTCTCAAGTTGTTTCTCTTCCAGCCCTCTCTGGAGCGGTACCTCTCTCTGCTCTGGTGGCTGGAACATCCTGATTTGGTCAGGTTCCTCACCCGCTGACCCATTCACAGTGCAGCCTGGGGCTGGTCACTTAACCCCCTGGCTTCAAATGGTGCCAGGCAACTCTGGTTGCTTCCACTTTGGCTGGTGGTTTCCTATCTCAGGGATCAACGTGGCCTGTAAAACACAAGCAAATCGTTAGGCACTTGTGGCAAGGTTGCCTTTATCTTTGACATTCAGTGTGAAGAATTCTTGCATCTTCACCTCAAATGCTGTGCCATTTCTCACCTGTCTTCCTTTACCTGTGAAATAACTCTGATAGTGCTTGTTGTCGATGCTTACAAGAGCAGTGAGCATGAGGGTAGTGATTTCTTTGCACTTTGAGGGTATTAGTGTTTTCCTGTTAAATTGTGATAAAATCTTTTGGACAAGCTAAAATTCTGTTTGGTTTCTATGAAGGAAAAAAAAATAAATGTCTTTCTAAAGGACTTACTCCGATTTTCTTTTCAAAACACCTGCCTAGTCCTACCAAATCTGGGAAAACAGAGCGAGGAAAAAGATAATTTCTGAGTTGCTGTTGAAGGCCAAGCACTGAAACAGTGCAAGCTGAGGCCAAGCAGAGTAGCTTTTAAGAAGATACGGGAATACAAGAAAGAAAAAAAAAAAAAGAAAAAATAAGCCAGCCCTTCAAACTGGTTTTCTATGGGTGACTTGTCTCCTACTTGAATAAAGTGCATGGAAGTAAACTTCCTGACACTCACTGCTTACTGGAAACACCTATTCGGGTGTTCTTGTTGATTGATGGATCAGCGAGTGTCAAATCCCACCACCTTCCAAACAAGGCGATTCCCCTTGTGTTTGTGCAAGCAAAGAGGAAAAATAAAAATAAATTACTCAGAAGGAGGTAAAAAGCAAAAACTGTTGGAAACATGAAAGTCATTTCTAAAGCCATTTCTGCCTGTCGCTGGTATGAGAAGAATTTTCATTCTTTTTAAGGCTATTTGAAATATACTTTGGGGCTAAAATAACAGAAAAGACAATCCAATCCATTCTCAGCCCTGAAACCACAATGGGTAACAGGCCCTTGTTGCCACATCACACCCAATGAGATAGCTTACTGGAAGAATTGGTCAAAAAACCCTCATTATTGATTGCAAAAAAAGAAAAGTAAAAGAAATTAAAATGTTCTCCTTCCCCTTCCTCTCATTCTTTTTTTCCAAGGCAGAAAAGCAGCAAAACACGGTTTTTATTGTTTGATTAAAAATAACTCCGTTTTTCAGTTATTTTAATTTCTGTGAATTTTAATTCTCCTTTTTTACATGAGACAAAATACCAGAAAACTGTGATAGCAGTTAAAATTTTCATTAATTTTTTTTTCATTTTTAATTCAGTATAGAGATTATTCTCTCACTTTCTGCTGCCCTCCTGCCTCTCTTTTCCATATTCATGCAGACTCCTGGCTGACTCTGAATGGCACTTAACTGTTTCACTCATTAGAATGAGCAAGTGGCAGCTCTGTAACTTTGTTGATTTAAGGTGAGATCATGATAGGGGCCACTCTGGATTCTGGAAATGACACAGCTTCTTGAAGATATTCTTTGTGAAGCAAGTAAGGAATATGATAGCATCACTTCTAATCAGGATGAATATCATTGCAGTCAGCAGTAGGTGTCACAAGCTATATGGGTACATCAGGGATCTGACACGAGAACACTTGTGTTCATAATGTTTCTGTCACTTATTCAATGCATGACTTCCGACTTCTTTATTTTGGCTTGTTTCCCACACTGGGGCAATTTGGCACAGGTAATAAACCTAAATTTCTTACTTCTGTTTCTGAGATTACTTGAGTAGTTACCTACATGTATGGCAGCAACAGTTGGGGTTGTTCCTGTTGAAAGGCCAACACTGCTAGCTTGTTCTGAGCTAATGTTTGTCTCTGTATCAAAGGCATGCTTTTTTCATAAGACACTGAATAATGGTGAGATTAGGGTGCTCCATGATGATGATTAAACCCCATAATTTTAGAATAGAAGCTGATGCTGCGTTGCTGTCCACCTGTAGCACCTTTCGTATTGAGCCAAATGAAACAGCGGTAGCACTGAGGAGGAAAACTTGAGTGGGCATGGTCGGCCAGATGGGTACAGCTGCTTTGTACATTCCCACCATTTCACATTTGGGCTCTTTCTTTTCACACTCTGGCTGCCAGTCGTCACGTGAATTAGAATCGAAAGACTCTTTCTCTCCACTACAGGATCTACAGTCACGGGTCCCCCCGTCTCTTTGACTGTGCTGTTTGGTTTTGTTTTCTGTAGTTTCTGTCCTCTCCGGGTACAGTTGTGCAGATAGGCATCATAGTTTAGTCTACTTCCAAGAAATGCCAGACAAAAGAGAGGCAGAAATTTGTCCCAGTAGGATTAGAGGAAACCTTGAGTGATTTGACCCGATCAACAACTGTCAGGAAGCGTTGCTGCTTGAGGAAGAGTAAATGCTTCATTATTGCTGCTAGACAGATGCCCCTCCATAAAACACCTGGAAGTGGTCCACAGACCACAGACGGAACGTCACTGAAGTTGATTTTTAAAAAAATGGGGAGAGATAGCAGACCTCATGTTTTTTAGACGTAAATTGATCATCAGCTGGGTTGAGGAAGTAATCTGTCGCATTTGCGTCTTATACAGAAGCCAAATATGTTATAAGGTGACATCCCTTTCATCAGGTGTTGACCACTGTAGGGGGAAGGACATCAGACTGCCTGAACCATCACTTTGAAGAGACGAGCTCACAGAAGAGAGACGTTGCTTGTGGCGAGGCTGAAGGTGAATGAGGCAACCACAGAGTAAGCTGCTAAGGATGTGGATTGTGGGAAGCACTACTGATAGAAGGCAGACAGTAGGATTGATTAAGGCAGCAGAGGGACTAGATGTTTCCTTTCACCATCCTGGGGTGAAGTTAAACCTGCCACTGATAGTAATGAAGAATAGCTAATACAGATCAGACTCTGCCAAAGTAGCAGCATTGGCATCGAGAGCAGAAAGTTTTGCAGATTTCTGTGTGTGCACTTGCTACTGGTGTTCCTGGTGGGTGGCTGAATCATCCTGATGGCATTCAACAGGAACCAGCTGCTGAGAATATTAAAATGCAAGCATTTATTCCTCTAGAGAGACAGTAGCATCTGCAAAGTTTTCCTGTCTTGATAGTACAGACAATCCCAGGGAGTATTCTCTAGTAGTTTTTAACTCTCAATTCATTTATGCGGTTTTTTTAAAGCCATATGTGCTTTGTGTCTGCACAGAAGGTGAGCCCAGTCTTAGGTCTGAGGCCACCACTGTCCTAGGTAGGGAGTTTACAAGCCCTGTCATTGGGCTTTGGTTCCTTACATGGGGAAATGGAAATCGGGCTTTGTCTCCTTCTCCCCCACCCCTCACCCCCTTCCACTCCTTTCTATTTTCACCCCCCTCCTCTCAGTAAGAGCTGCCTTGGAGGCTGGTACAGCACAGCCCAGGAGTCCTCTGCCGAGCCCCGATTCGGTAACTTCCGCATCAGCGTGAGCTTTGCCTTAAAATGCATGTTGGCAGCGGTTGTAAGGAATGGTACAAACTGCAAGGAAGCAGTTTAATTATCTGATAGAATAGGATGTTGAATTACTTGTATTTGTTATTGTTTGTGTTTGTTATTCCCAAAGAGGAGCGTGTCACTTCCCGAGCCCCTAAGCAACACTCCCCAGCCCTGAGCTGCTCACAGTCTGGGCGACAACTCCAGAAAGGGAGCTGAGAGCCGGCAGCTTCCATTAACCCGATCGGGAACCGGGAGCACTCGGCACGCACCAGAAGCTGGCTCCTGCTTCAAGGTGGCTGTAGCACCAAACAAACATCACAACCAGGGCAGCTGAGGGACAGGGAAAAGCAGATCGGAGTGATGGCGGGGAAAAAAAGGATGGCAATTTCTTCTTTTAAGGCGTTTGCTTAGTTCTGCGTACCTCTTCTGCTGCCCTTTGAAGATGCTCTCGTGCTAACTGTGTGTGAATTCACATACAAAAGGTATTTGCAGGAAAGGAAAAGGGGAGATCCTGCCCGTGAGGTGTGGTGTGAGAAAGGGTGCAGGATTGTTTTAGGGAGAAAGAGAAACGAGTTCTTTTGCGTTGTGGCTGCAGCGTTGGTACAGAGAGGAGAAACAAGCTGTACACAGCCAGGGCTGTGTGGCAAAAGAGAGGGTGAGGGTTCTGATTTTACTGAAAAGGGAGCATAATTCAACGTGCTTGTCACAGTAGTGTTTTATTAAGGTATTTTAGCCTTCTCTGAATGGCCTTGTGAAAAATGCCTGCCTAATGTCTGCAAGGCTGAGAGTAGTTTGGCTCCTTTCTTCTAAGCTGGAATATTAGCACATTGTGTTAAAAGTACAAACTCACCCAAGGCAGCAAACCTGCATTCCTGCTTCCACCTTTTGTCATCTTCAGTCGTCCTCAGAGCCTGGCAGGGTATGTCAACAAGTCAAGGTTTTGACAGGGTCTTACAGACAGACACAAGAGGGACTGCAAACACCACTCTGTGAAGTTTATTGATAGCCTCTCTTGTGATGTGACAGACCAAGGAAAGCTGCTGCAAGAGAGGTGACAGCAACAGCAGCACTTTATAGCCCTTCCTGATACTGGCTTCTCCTTGGAAAGAGCTGCTGAAACCTCTTAGCGGTGTTAGACATATAGTTTAATCTCAGTGAGGCATCACAGTGATGATGCATACATCAAAGACTCTGTTGTGCTTTCCCCTTTTTGTGTGAGTTATGTTTGCTCATTTGTTTAAAAAAAATAGCATAATGATTTCAATTTTAAGAGGCTTAAGCCCAAAGCTTTGGAAAGTCTTAACAAAGAATGATTTAATGAACTGGCTATTGTGTTTATTGTTGTGCTCAGCTACTTAAGTATGTCATAGGCTCTGCAATACAAACAATTAATGGTCAAGCTTCTGAGCTCAAGTGCTAAGGTCTTCTGCTTTCAGAAAAGGAGAAGTAGCATTTGAGGTCTGTTCCCACTTAAGCAGTAGTGCAATAAAACTCCAGTGGATTTAGACTAAATGCTTTGGGGTTGCATTTGTTGTTTGTTTGTTGGTACAACAAAATAAAGTAGAACTTAATCCTGAGTAAGAGCAGCACTGGAAAATTTCAGGAAAATACTGAATAATGCTCAGACGTTTTCACCCCAGCATTTCCTCCAAGGACACGTCTCTGTTAAAACAGGCCCAGGGAAGAAAAGATTCTCAGTAACACTGAGGTGTGAGCAAGCTTTGCACTGGGAAGGTAGTGCCCACCCAACTTAGGGATGGGTTGGTCTGCATTGTGTACTCCGAGAGCCCACGCTGTTCCACCACAGGGCGTCAGACGGCTCTTAATGCAGCTCAGCTGATAGGAGGAGGTTGGTGTCCGTCCCACAAGCTGTGCGGCATGCGTGCCAGCAACTCCCGGGGACTTTGCTTCTCAAATGCAACAGAGGTTATGAATTATCTTTACAAAGGATCAAATCACTTCTTGCTGAAATACTTTTGCTTTTCAGTTTTATGATCTCTGGTGTGTCAGCTAACTTCAGCTCCAGGTAAAGAAGGCAGGAAGTGTCACTTGAATGCTTCTGCGTTTTGTCCTGGGTACTTCATGTCTTCTGTTTTCACTGCTTATCTGCACTTTGTATTTACCACTGCAAAATGGTAATGAGGAGATGGGGGTTAAAGAAAAATAATGAATTTTTAGAGCTGTTTATTGTCCTCAAACAGCATGATCCTCTAGGGCAATACCCCCCACCTAGTCCAAGCAGCCAGCAAAGAGACATTTGGACACAAATTCAGCCACTAAGAATGAAGTCAGAGCTCAGAGCTATGATAATAAATTCCATCCTGAGAAGAAAGGAAAGACTGAAGCTGCCAGTGGAGCAACTGAGTATCTGTGTAGCTCTGACTTGGTTCTCCCTTCACCATCCCATGGCCGAAATTGAACTATGTCTGTGAGTTATTTACCTCTCCAGCCACAGGAAAATGGCAAACCTGAAAACTCCGTCAGTGCTGTTCATATAGCAAAAGCCATCCCTTTTTCACCTCTGAACATCATCACACCTGAGTAGTAAACTACACTAACTCTGTAACAAATATGGTAATGGTGGTTACTGCTGCATTATATTTTACTGGGAATACTTTGTGCAACCATTTTGGTCAAACCCTCCATCTCCAGTCCAGGACAGTCAGTAGATGCTCCCCCTGACTGTTGCCAGTGCTGCCAGCTCTGTAATGTGGTAAATAAATGTGGTGTTGGCAGAACGTGTACTACCAACTCCCCTCTTCATCTCCAGTCTGTTTACGTTCAGCGTAGTTCTTTGACTCACGACAGCTCACTCGGAGTACTGTCCTCAGCTTTCACTCTGTGGGTGAAAGGAATAAACAGCAGCTGCTGGGATCCAGCAGCCAAAATAGTTAAGGGTTCACGTTTCTTCAAGAACAGAATCAGTGAGGATTTTTCGCCCTGATCTTTTGTGTTTTCTTTGTGAAGATTCAGAAAGAGTGCTACGCACATGTGCTCTGGCATGGCAACTCTTCTCTGCCACCTGAAGCAGTGCTTGTTCTTACTGCTGGTTCTGAGAGAACAGTTGAATTCAGCAGATATATCAGGGCCACCAAAGAAGAGCTGCTGTAGCCCACAGACCTTGCTGCAGCCTGGTAACTTACTTGGCATTATCAGGATTTTCTTAAAGTTACTTTGTGCTGTTACCTTTCCACAGGGAAATTTCCTTCTGTTCTGAAACATCCAGAGTTCCCCATTTCAGGTGATGATTGTACTCTCTGTCTGGCAGGGAAAAGGAAAGGTAAACCTGTGTGGATACATGTTTGCATGAAAGTAGAAGCAACTGGGAGGTGCATTCCCTGGGTGGGGTAGGCCTTTGGATCCTACAAGGAAGTACATTAGGACTTGGCATGCTCTTCCAGAAGAGAGTGGCAGGGTGATGATATCTATCACCTCAGGGCCACGCTGAACAAATCCAATATCAGAACTGGTGAACTGCTAGTTCAGTGCTTTGCATTGGAAGGGAGCAATAGATTCAGCCCTGAGACAAATAGCCACACACCACAGGCTTGATAGCTTCTCTTCAGATGACATTAATAAGCTATCCTACCCCTTCATTGTATTTTGTGGGAGAAAAAGACAGAGATGTGGATGGAAAAAGAGTATTCCACTCTAGTTTGTGGAGCGACATTTCTCTTTATGCCTTAGAAAAGACAGACCATTTTCTTGCATTTAGGAGGGGAAGGAAAGGTTCTGAAGATGAACATTTTACACCCTTCAGCTCATATTTCAAAAGTGACTTCTAAAATTCCTGGTAGTATGTTTAGAAAAGTGGAATTTTCAAGCAAGTGAAATTCTATTCTAGGCCCATGAGCAGTTTTATTTCAACTCCATCTCTTTGTCTGAAAGCTGGTTGTGAGCAGGTATCAGAAATTTGGCTTATCAGATTAGAGCCCCTGTGAAAGTTTGGCAGGGCTCTACCCGAGGCAGATGGGGGTGGGTACTGGAGACCAGGACACAATATTGTGTTTGTCGGTAGATGTTTTCGGGAAATCTGAGTGGTCCTTCACACAGATTTAGCAGAGGGCTAGACGATTCAGGAGACATAGAATGTTTTTGGCTTCTTGCAGCCCATGTCCAAGTACACAGAACATTGCAAAGAATAAAGAACAAGTCAAAAAGGGTATTTCTTCTTCCATATTTTCTCTGAAAATCTCAGTCACCCTTATAGGGTAACTTCTCCATTAGTAGCTTTCAGTTCCAGCTACAAGCTGCAGAGACAGACATTCATTCAAAGATGATGAAGCCTTCATTATTTTTAAGAAAGTTCATCACAGCGCATTTACTGGTGCACTGCAAAGTATTTTAACAAATTAAACCTAAGCAGTTGTCAAAATAAATGAACAAAGTATGCTCTGTGATGCTTTATCCTTTATTTATTTATATTTTGTATTGTCTGCTCGACTGTTTGCTGATCTGAAAAACTCAGTTATTTGTGATAGGTCAGCATCCTAGCTGTTAGCTTGAATTAGCAAGATCGTATTATTCTTCTGACTTGATAGGCTGCTGATAGCAGGCGTATGAGCTGAAACACAGTTGTGTTTGGCCTGGAAGAGCCATGGTCACTATAGATATTCCAAAAGATTATTCCATGACGGATTACCCTAAATGAAGGTTTTCCCAAACTGCCTGCTCTCCGAAAGGTCACGTCGCTTCTGCGCGAGACTCGGTGCCAAGCCACATTGCGGTGTTTGCAGGAGGGGAGAGATTCCAAAAGGAAGGGATGGAGGTGGCAGAACTGGGTGCCATGTGGTAGGCATGTCAGCGAAGGGAACGGCGTGCCACACACCTGCTTTGGGGCTCTGCCGTGCCACGAGTTAACATTTTGATGAGCAATTTCCATTCTGTTGTTTTCCCTCAACACACGGGGTTCAAAAAACAGTTAAAAGAAAACTGTACCCATTTGCTCATCCCAGAAGCCTGCGATTTCGGAGGAGCCTGCCAGATTAATTTTCGCATATACAGTCCTTCGGAGTTGAAACACACAGAGGACTGCAGTTTATTGTTTGAAACCGTAGTGTGATAGCCAAAGAAAAATAGGTGTGCATTGATCTAACTTCACGGAGTGCCGCTGACTGATGGTTTGTAATTGCTGTGTGTGTGTGTGTCCCCAAAAAATCTTTTGCTGTAATCAAACCTTCAGAGGTTTCTCAAGTCTGTATAATTATCATAAATTTTAACATCTACGAGGTTTTGTGGTGTTTTTCAGCAGTTACATCCAAAATACTATAGAAATACAACAATCTTTTTGCTGGCTGCACATCTGGAAAGAACCTGCTTTCTGTAATCACCGTACTTAAACTAGACTTCCTTTAAACCTGCACCAGGATGACAGAATATAATCTAATGATCTGCTGCATTTAAACTTTTCATTTTTCTCCATACTAGCTCCATAACACCCTTTTGATGGGGGAAGGGGGACAGGACCGTAGAGGAGGGGAGGGAAGGGAAATGGCACTGCTGCAGGAGGGATGCAGGTCTCAAAGAAATGCTGTTAGCCTGACGACATCCTTTAGTCAGAATTGGGCTGGTCCTTTGCTAATTTGGCCTGAGAGGTAACTGTCACGTGGTCAAGGAAAGAATGAGACTTGTATTTCCTGGTTAAACCTCTAATCTGATATTCATATAGCCGATTTGGTCATAAATTTTGGCTACTGAAAATTTTCTGGCTTGCGGTAGGCCTGTATCTGTGTAATTGGAAAACAGAAGAGATTCTCTCACTTTAATCTGACGCTTATCTCCATCCTCCTTAAGGCAGGAGAAAAGCCAAGGGATTTAGCATCTTCCTTCTTTTCTTGCAACCTACTGAGACTAACTATGGTTAGAAGCTCTTCGTGATGCATTTTATAGCAGGATGTCCATGCTGCTAGAAACCTTTTGTTGCCGAAGTCTGAAGCATTAAATCATTCAATAACCCCTTATTTTTGTCTTCCAGGAGAGTGTCAGCTTGTAAAAAGTGACACGATCAACACAAAAGTCAGCCTCTGACATGCCCTTTCACCCACAGATCATGTTCATTCAGTCGCTAGTAGAGCAGTTTAAAGGTTTTCAGTAACCTTTTAATCGAGGTAATTTCACTGGTCCCTTTCAAGGAGTCCACTTGATTATACACCAGTAAAAGAGAGATGGCATTTGAGAACAGTTGATACGCTCGCAATTTTTGTAAGCAGAGACCTTGACGAGTTCCTCCACAGTCAGTCTCCTTGGGCTAAAATTTCAACCTATTACATGGGGATTTAGCCACTCATTTCCCATAAACATCAATGGGAGTCATGTGGCTAAATCCCTGTGCAACACATTGAAAATGTATTCCCTTATGTTTAAACTCATTTTGATGCAGATGCTTTCTTCTGCAGGAAACAAGTGAAACGAAGAAGCCATTTATTTCTTTCATTTGTCTGCCCCAGATCACCAAACCCCAAATTATCTTCTGTCCTGCCCAGGTACCAGAGTATCCCTCAGGATTTGCTGAATCTGTGTGTGATGCTAAGTTAGAGGCCAAGCTCCAAGACGTTAGGACAATGGATGCTAATCTGTATTTATTACCTACTCATGTGTGGGGAGAATTGGACAGATGACAGGCTGTCCCTTCACCCATGAGAACAAGATTTCTCATTTCTCTCAGTTCTCCATCACCTGCTGCATTACATATTGAAGGAGGGACCACATGCTGCTCCTGGTGGATTTAACTAGAGATCTTTGACAACAGGTTACAGCGTAGGATCAATGCTTGGCTCTCGGTTGGTGTGTGCTTTGTGATACTCTCCCACAAGGTTAATGGATCCGCTGTGATCGCAGTATGGCGATTCTACTTTGCGAAGTTCCTTAGTGAGGAAAAGGGTCTTTTAGGCTAATTATCGGAGGGAGGGGAAGTGAAAGGCTATCAGGATGTAGGCACAAATGTGAATATACTATTTCAAAATCATCGGGCATGATTTTCAATAATGGCATAGGTGTGTTAAGATGCAATTTTGTGCCTGGAAAGAATTGTGTTCATTACAAATGGCAGGTGCTTTTAAAGCGTTTAAATATTGCATTTTCTATTTCCACCTGCACACCAGGTAACTGGGTATTAATATGCTACTAGTTGAGCCCATGATTCATTGCAGGTGCAGTGCTTGGGAAATCAAGGATTGCATTGAGGTCCTGATGAAAATCATGCCCTCAGGCACATCTGAGCTCCATTTTGATCAACAAGCCAAAAATAAGACTTTTATTTCAATTACAGTTCGTCTGATTTTGAACTTAATGATGCAACTCGAAGTCTATTGGCTTAGCTCCTGAGACCCAGGAAGGAGGATGTCTGGGACCTTGTCTATTCAGTGGAATAGAGGTTCCCATTAAATTCACTCTGATCTCATTACATGTCTTTTATTTGGTCAGAAGCTCTATTTTTGCTCTTCCTGGCCTTATTGAATCTGTTGTTGATTCATTGTGCAGACTTGGTATTAATGAAAAAGACTGCCTCACTCAGGTCTCTCCGGAGGGTGAGATTTTCCATAGCCCTGTGTCTGTACCATGCGTTGGAAGCACAGGCTCCGATGGGTTGCCTTGTGAAACTAGATTCGAGCAGAGCTTTATTAATAGGCTGATGAGATGTATCGGCTTGGCGAGGCTGCCTGCCTCCATAATGAGCGAGGGCTGTATTTTACTTCCCTTAACGAACAGAAAAATCTTCAGCGATGCCTTTCCTGTCCCCCTGCTATCCCCGTTCCACATTCCTCTTTCAAAGACCTCTTTAAAGGTCTCTATTATCCCGGCTGCCTTTAGGTGTCACTCGAAGCTTTGGGTTCCTCCCGTTCACCGGCCCTTTGTGTGCTGAGCCCTGCCCTGCCATTCAGGTGCCCCAGCAGCTTGGGGGGCCCAGCGGTCACCCCCCAGGTAGGGCCTCCCTTGCTTCTTGATTGCACCGGTTGTCTGCACGTCGTTACGGTTCAGCGTTTGTTTTAAAGAGTGTTGGAGAAATGAAAGCGATTCGACGTGGTGAGTTGCCTCGTTTGAGGCAGAGCTGGATGTCAAAAGTCTGCACCTGCGTTTCTGGATTGGAAACTCTACCCCAGGAGACCAAAGTTGTCCTGAAATGTCACGGGCAGAAGACCTGTACTTTCAACTTGCACGAGGGTGGAAGGGCTGAGTTCCGTCCTGCTTCTGTCAGACACTGCCAAGCCGTCCGAGCTCCTGTCGCTGCGAGACTTCGGGAACTGTGAATCTGGTCTTTCCCGTTCCGAGATGGATCTGAACATATTCGAGTGGGCCAAGTACTTTCTTGGCCTTCTGACTAAGCTTAGGTCGCTCATATGGTAAATCATTAATTTGGAGACTATATTCTGCCTTTGCTGGGAGTTAAGAGTGGTGTTCTAATAGCTTCCTTCCATCTGGAACAGTCATAAACCAGATGGATAAAGGATTGGCACCACTTATTTTGAGTCTTTACCCAATTCACCCTGTGTAAAGGGACCTTGCGATATTTCCCAGACAATTGTTGCATGTATCCAGAATCACAAGTGAAAAATAACAGGATCAGATGTGTGGGCTGCCACTTGGGGAAAGTTTTGGAGAGGTGAGCAATAAAAATTGTACCTTCCTTTAGCAATACTGTATTGGAGTCCATGATTAGGAACCATGTGTAAGAGTGCTTTGTATCTAAGAATTAGTTGACAATGCAATCATCTAGTTTGAATTCCACAGTTCCACAGTACCTTGGGTTAAGCCAGTTCAATGCAGAATTTCTTTCTTAAATAGAATGGGAAGAGATAGGTTTTCAAGGATATTGTGTATAAAGATCTTGGCATCTTGTCTTACTAGATCCATTGTCTTCCTGTTTTCATGAAAATAAATTCATCACACTGCATTTCAGTACATTCCTTTAATAGGATTTAGTAAGAACGAGAGCACTGCCAGAAACTAGAAGTTGCACCTATATTTATTTATTTATTTAGGTAAATTAGAAATATTAATATTTTCATTAGTGAATGGCTAGAAGGAAGAAGTCAAGCGGTTCTGGTGTGTTGCAAATAGCATTTATTATAGAGTGCTTTTTCATTTCTATCGTGTCGTTAAAGAGCTGCTCTTTGGCCTGGGCCATACTGCAGTCTTTAGGAACTGCTTCGAAAACACTCTGGATGTACCAGAACAAATAAGTGATGGTAGCCTATTTTACTTTGGCTTAAAGAAAAGAATGGGGAAGGAAGAATAAAAAAAGAAAGATAATTCAAGGAAGGCTGTAATATTCAGATGACAAAATTGAAACGTTCATAAAGGCTCCTTAAGCGTGCCAGGGAAGTCATGGAGACAGGCATTGCAAAGAGCAAGACAGGTAGCAGGAAGGTGTCTGTTCCTAAATGGGCAAAGGTGTAAGAAGTTTTTTGAGCCAAAAAACTACTTTTCGCTAAGCACAAGTCTAGGTCAAGCAGAGCGGCAGGAAAGGGTTATAGTCCTTAGGGAGAAGTGACAGAAGAAAAGGATATAACAGTGGTTGAAAAAGCAAAGAGCAAAACCCATGGAAAGACACAGCTTCTGTACTTGAGCTTGAGAGTCTGAGGCGGGACTGGATAGGGCCACTATGAAAAACGAGAGGAAACGTTTAAGGATATATAGGAACACTGCAGCATAGTGAAGGGTTTATTTTCATTTGTCACACATCAGAGAAGCCCTTTATGGTTTTCAGCTGAGTAAGAGCCTCTTTAGACCACTTTCACCGAGGACATATGGAAAAAGAAAAAACATAAATAGTGATACATCATCTAGGATCAAGTTGCATGTGAAACCTAGAGCATCCAGGGAACTGAGAAGAAGGTGCTGGTGCTCCTAGCCAAAACCAATGCAGTCTGTTCTTAAAAGTAGCCAGAGAAGCAAGGAGATTCGAAGGCTGCTTGAAAGAACAGCAGTCAACTTACAAATTAATTCAGCAAACCTTGCTTCAGTAGTTTGTAAATTATCACTATAGTTAAAACCATAAACAATTTTTTTTTATAGGCTGATTAGTCTTTAATCAGCTCCTCACACTTGCTTGGAAGAACCCGTCTGTTCCTGAGTGCTTCAATGCCTAATGCCTCCTGTCCTGAACAGGCCAACCTTCTGTTCCCAGGTGTGGTCCCTGCAGAAGGGCACCTTCTGAAGCACCGAGCGCCAGGTGGTTCTGCCACTTCGCGCTACCAGCTAGGTGCCAGCCTGTGAAGCGGTAGTTGGCGGCTAGAATTGTGTATTGGATCCAGGATCCATTCCCCAGGATATCCATGAGGAAGGATAGAAGAGGTGGGGCAAATGTTATCAGTACAGAAGTTAATAATTCAGTCCAGTCTGTCTTTGTGGTTTTGTGATTAGGACTGTATTAGAAGAGCCAGTTCCTTTTAGCAGTTTCTCCCTGAAATGTGCTGGAATGTGAAGTGTTCAGATGAAATCTTTTGTGCCAGCACCTCTCTGTCTTCATCTTCTGCCATTCCCAAATTGCAGATTTGTCTCAAGAAAGACGCTAAATTGAGGTATTGGGTCAAGAAATGTGTCCCTTAGAGTAACTCATTAGAAAACACTTAAAATACAGCTGTGCCTCTTGTTATAAAATCAAATTAAACTGAACTAATAAAAAAAAAATTATGAGAGCACAAAAGCAGCAAAGAAATAAGCAGAAACGTATTGGCATTCAACATCGGTTCACCTGACCCTCATAATATGGAAATAAACAATTTAATCAGTTATTTACGAACTGCAGAAGAGAACACTGCCTATTAGTGGCAGTAGTTCAGTTTCCCTATTGCCTTTGGTATGCGATTTAGAGTAATATTTAGACCTGCACCGAGTGTTTCCTACTAACTCCTTAAACTGGTGGTGGGTGAATGCCAAAAAACTCTGCTTAAACAGGGGACCAACAGGAGATAAACAGCTTTTCTCTCTTAAAATACCAGAGCTGTAGAAGCTGTGCACCCAGTCCGGCACCTTCTGAAGGCACATGGGCTGTTTTTTGTGATTCATCCCAATCGTTCATATATTAAAGTTACATCAGTCTGGTGGCCATCTTGCTTTTTGCCATCTTGGTGCCGCACCTCTTGAGCCATCTCTTGTGAACTAGAAGAACCAGCAACAGAAGGCCTGATCTGCCTCAGAGGGACAGTGTCACTGATGTCAGCAAAACTACCAAAACAAGAAAGGCCTGTGAGGATTAGGCTCTCAGTGTTCATACCAGCTGAAAAGAGGTTGGGATGCCGTTCAGTTTCTCAGACGGCGGTGGCGGTTAGAGCTGCTTGATTTTGAAACCTGACATCATCTGCCCTGCCTGTGCTAGAGGCACTCTTGTGGCCTTCTAGCAAAGCTTTCAAGGCCAGGATCTTGCTCCAGCACCAATCCCAGATTATGATTTTTAAAAAAAAAAAATTAAAAAAGTCAATTCTCTCTCTCCTGAATGCAACAAACCAGTGCAGAAACACAGTCTTGCAGAATGGCCTCTGCTGTTTAGAGGAGCTAAAGGTCAAACTGGGAAGGTGATAATTTTGGCTTTTCTTGCTTAATGCTTGCCTGATTTCTAACCTTAGCACTAACATAAAGCATAGCTACTTTGCTTATGTGTTTTCTGTGAGCGTTGGTATTATCTGTAAAGAATTGTTAATGCCTTACAAAAGTGTTTTCGTAGCTCACCCTAATGATCAGTATGTTGGAAATGGGGATCTTAAAATACAGATTACGGATGTGATCATTTGCCCCAGTTGCAACCTTTCTAGATAATCTCTAATGCAACAGGCATTAAAAAATACAGCATGTGATAACAGGGGCTGCTTAGTTACTCCCTAGCAGAGCTATGAAGCACTCTGTATTTTCACTTTGTAAACCTTGGCAAAGATATAGTGCTGTATATGCCAAATTTTCAAAAATGATGGAATTTTGCTTTCATGCCCAGGAATAAAACAGCCTAAGGTACCAACCAATAGAAAATTTGATGGGGGGGGGGGGGGAATACCCCGAGAGCTTTGGATGCTATTTTTTGATAGACTTTAGACATGAGCAAATACTGTTTAATGACCAGAGTAGGACAAAGACTTCTCTGGACTTTCTGCTCTGAGAACTACAAAATCAAGTATTTGATGTTAAATAGAGCAATAAACATTTCTTCTCAAACTATATCCTGATTTGACAAATCTCAACTGAAAGTAAATGAAATAGCTGAAATGCCAACGCCTGACTAAAAATGGAGAAGAGACATTGGAATAAAAAAAATAATGTATCATCTAGATTAATAATTGGTCTCTGTGTTATTAAAATTGAAAATACAAGTTAGTTTAGTCCTGGATCATTCAGCTGCTACCTCGCTTAATAGACCAATGCAGAAGTTTTCCAAATTTCTCTCAATTTTACAAAACACCAGTTCATTGCTGCAACCTGGAGCGAAGCTGTTTACAGCTCTGTGCTAAGTAGAAAGTTCAAATCAATTATTGTCCATTAGAGTTAGGTATAACTGATGAAATATCCCCAGAGGAGTATTGTAAATGTATCAAGATGTCCTCCCCCATTACAGAAATGGGGAGGCATGGTGAATTACTTACCTTCTCTCTTACACTTAATGTCTCTGAAATGCTGCCAGGCAGAAAAGGCTTATCTTGTCTCACTGGGTTTAAGAGAGGTCTATGCTGTAGTCTGGGATACAGGGGAGGGAAAAAAAAAGGGTAGTGGTACTGAGGGCAGACCCACTTTAAGCTTTACTCCCAGGCAGGACCAAGGACAAAAAAGAAAATGGAGAAAAGCTACTCAGTAACCAACCGTGGACTCAAAATCCACACAGAAAATATCTGATCCTAAAATCAGTACTAGGAAGTTTTTTGTAATGTAACTGAAAATTTTGTGCAGTGAGCTATATAATAAATTCTCTCATTAAAGTGTACACTGAAATAGCAGTGGGGCAGAACATACAAACAATAGAAACCAAGGAATCCATGCTCAAGGATGTCTCCAAATGCCAAAGCACCGTGAGCATGTTATTGAAAGTAGCTTGCATTCACTATTTGTCTCCATCAGAAAAAGAGCCTTCAGCCTACTTCTGACGTGCTATCAATTTGGCTCTAGGACTGTACTTGAAGTTGTAAAGAAATATGGAAAGACAAGGTTCCTGCACCAAGGGAGCATCATTTTGTCTAAGGCTTTTTCTTGGGATGCAATGAATTTTGTGGCTGCCTGACAGACAGGCTTTACTTCTTATGACACCTGACCAGGATGTTCTCGGTCTACTGTTGCTGTGGGCATACATGATTGCACAGTTTTGGGGCTTTAGTCATCTCAGCTGCATGTGACAGGACGTGTGTGCCAGTGAGCACAAGGCAGTGGACTTGAGGGGAAGGCACATCAGCCTGGGACCTATTCAAGACTGACTGGAGTGGTAGAACATACTGGCAGAGAAAAGAAGAAAGGAGATACGGGACTGGGGAACAGATGTGCTCCTAACTGATCTGTAAAAGTGAACCTTGATGTAGGGAAGAAGTTCAGATTTATGAAGGGCTTGGTAAATACCCAGTGCTTTCTGAGCATCCAGAGTGGAAATCAGAACTACACAGTGTAATAGGAGGAAGTGTGCATCTCTCCTTAACATCCCCAGAAAATGTTCCCACAGCAAATTGTAGCCTGTGCTGCCTAAAGAGAAACAAGGCTCCAGCTTTGCACAACGCAAGGAATTTTAATAAGCAAATCAATGAGGCAAAGTGGGGAGTATAGGATCAAAAGTTTAAAAACCCTGCATGAAGTTTTCCTGACTTTTGGGACTTGTAGCACTGCTGATCTCAGTAGCAACAAGTAGACGCAGGGGGAAAAGTAGTTTCAGGTAGCTGAATTCCAAAGCCATGCATTGTGTATCATGAATTTCACTCTAAAAATATGCATTTATATTACAGGATATGAAGGGAAATTTACCCGAAACTTGTAATTTCTTCACCCTTCTTTTGACTTCCAGAAGTTGAGAGGATAGTATGCTTGGGCTTTTTTCTTCTAGAAGAGCACCTGAACATCAAAAATTACTTCTCTATACATTATCAATCCTTCTGAGAATTGTAGCAGAGGAATTAGAGAGTAACAAGGGGGAAATGAAAGCAAAGATTACAAAGGCCTGGTAGAAAGAAGGCTGAATTTGAGAACCTGGTGGAAGGGAAAGAAAGGGAAGTGGGTAAGAGAAATGGGAAAAGTGGAGGCAGGGGGGAGCAAGAATAGTGGAAGGGAGAAGAGTTTCAAAACAAAATATTTGGTGAATAAAAGCATGGGACAAAACCTAATGAGAAATGACAAAGCATCAAAATTTAATGTAATGTTGTGGGAAAGCAGGAGGAGAAGGGTCTTGATGGTCTTTAATCCTGAAGTGGACAGCAGGATTATTCCATGAGTGAAATCGCTGGCTTAGAATTCTAAAGTATGATTTTAATATTTTCTTCTGTGACCCTTCAGCAAGTAACTTAACATCTCCAGCCTTAGATTCTAGACCTGTAAAATAGGAATGCTATCCCTGTGGTAATCTACAAGGATTTTATGAGGCAAAATTTATTGAAGGCCTTGCAGTAAGCTGATGCTACAGCTGTATGATTCACAGAAGTACCTAGAAAAGAAAGAAATGTTGGGAATGCAGACCTATGGAGACCTAATTTGAGAGCAGTGGAACATAGATTTGGTTGTACAAATGCTCTTCCCTCATAAAAGGATGATGATAAGACGCATGGTGAGGTCCGGCTCTCCTCCCAGCCTTAAATATAATTTTCAAAGGATTGTGCAAAGGAGATAAGTTTTGTGACTCACATCAAAATGCATTAATCACACGGGTGAGCGTTGGAATCTGATGGATATTGAGCTGCGCACAAACTCCTGTTGATGTCAGTGGTTATGATCTCAGCACCTCACACAATCAGGAGAAATGATAGTTGACAGTTTAGAGTTTATCTTCTAAATTATTTTCCCTCCAAGCCACAGTGGGTAAGCGAGAGAACGCCAGCCAAGTCAGCGGGTGGAAGGAGATAGTCCCATCGCTCTGTGTGCTGAGGCGGGAGAGGGCTCTGGTGGCGTCCCTCCGAGGGCCCTTCCCGACTGCTCTGTCCGTGGTACTGGGAGCCGGTACCAGCTGCCGCCACCCTCCCGCCTTCCCCTGCCGAGTCGCACTCTTCTCCTTCCGAGGTCTTGGGGGGAAAGCGGCTGTTTGCCAGCCCTGTTCTTCAAATGATGAGGGACTAATCCCATTCTATATCACTAGAGCACCACTGAGCCCCGGGCCACCTTCTTACAAGGCCAAGGAATAATCGTTCTGAGTCCCTGCAGCCCGAGATGCATTTCCCTCCTGCCGCGACCGTCACGTACTACTGCAGAAATCTTTTCTCTGGGAAGAGAGAGCAGTATGTTGTTCTCGGCCAGTAGTCAGATTTGTTACTTCCACTTCTCTCCCACTCCTCCTGGATGCAGAAGGCCCAAGGACCTGAAGCAGGATTGCCAGGAAACAAGAAAATGCAGCCATAGGCTACACTCAGTAATGGCTAGGAAGGTTCCTGCTCTTGCTGCTGTCATGTGGCTAGAGAATGTTTGGCACCTGGCAAAACATCTTTAAAGTTTGGGGTGGCCCCTTTCCTGGTAGGTAAAATAATCTCTGGTAAATTAGTAATGGGAATCTTCCCATATGCGTGTCACAAAGCCCTAATCCCATTCTATATCACTAATTCATGACAGGCAATTCTGTGTAAAGTAAATCTATTTATAAAAATGTTAAAGTTCCTCATTTCACCTATTTGTATCTTGAGTCTTTACTATTAGGCCTGGCAAAACACCATAAAATGGCTCCTGCACTTGTTTGTCCAGATTCTGATTTATTCTGCCATATTTCTCCCCTCATGAACATCTCAGAAACGTTCAGGTGAAGGTTTTCCTGGCTGTGAGTATTTAAGCATCATTTAGAATCTCTCCTCCAGCTTGAAAAGTTTGTCATTCGGTTAAGAACAGGAAACACGTGACTTAGATGACCAAATGTACAGTATAAATAATGCAAGGTAAAAAAAAAATGAATCATTCACATATTGCCAAAGGGGTATGTACCATTTACCCAGGCTGTCCAGCTCATGCAACTGAATAGCAACTGGAAAAAATTGACACTTGGGTACCAAAAATAAAAAGGGGTAAACTTTTCCATTCTGAATCAGTTGTTTGGTCAACTCTACCTACCAATCCTTCATTGCCAGCCTTTGAGAGGGGGAATAGCTGTAATCTTATTTTAGAATAATTTGAAGATTATGTATATGGCTTTTCTGTACATAGCATTTCTATAAATTGTGTTGCTGATATCTCAGTACCTTAGAAGCCACCTCTAACCCTGTTCTGCATATCCCCTTTGAAAATGGAAGGAATTGACTGCTTAGACACAGAATTCTCTTATTTCTTGTCATTGTGAACTGCAGAATTCGCACCTCTTATCTGTCATTGCTTCAGGAATCAAAATGGCCATTTAAGATCTTGGGACCACTTTATGGTCCGATAGTTCACATTTGGGGAAAGGAAAAAATCCATGCTCTGTTTAAGACCTAAAAAGGGAAAGAAAGAAGAAAAACGAATTAGGGAGCAGGGGGAAAGGTCTTTTCTTTGTGAGTGCTAAGAAGCTTGAGACTAGAAATGGCACTGTGGAGGAGAAATTTGTGGGCAAAGGCAGAAGAATGAGTATCTGCTGCAGCTCCTCTTATGGAAGTGCTGTGGTAAAAGTGACAGACGTGTATTTGTGATATGACACAGAGCAGTTTATTGTCATGAGCTTGGGCCGTTTGTAATCTGCATTGCCAAGTGGTGCTGCTCAGGGCAAATAAAAAGAGGGTGCCAGGAGAAGGTTTTGTGTTCTTTAATGATATATATATTACAGGAAAATATTTTAGGTAAGTGTTAACCATAGTTGGTCTCTTCTGTTAGTACAGAGGTAATTGACGTTATTCCTTCATTGTGATACTTCAGATATCACAAAAGAGACAGCACAAAGCTTAGGAAGTGTTTACTGAGTGTAAAATGCTTGCAGGTTACTTATGTGAGTATATGTATGTATGCATAAATATATATACCAACATGCCTGTAAATGTATATACATATATATATACACATACATACATAACAATAAAATGAAATAGTTGTTTACACTTATGCATGCATAAATATGTATACCTTTGTTGGAGTTTGGTGTGCATGTGTCTTTGCAGACATATATGTTTGTATTTATACATGAAATATCTGAAATGTGTTCATATACTCACTAATTTCAGTCTAGTAACAGGGTCATAAATAAGCATGCCATGTCTGATTAAGAAACCTGCTCTCTTTTCCAGAGCAGTCATGTTTCCACTCTTCTAATGCAAAACAGAAATTGCACATGAATCTAAAGACAAAATTTTGGGTAAAGACTGGACCTTAGGCTTCTGCAGTTCTAAGGAGGAATATTATATCTATAACAGAGGGGGAAAAAAAGTGTTTCCTTGTCTGTGAAGAAGCAGTTGTTTGAAGGTATGCAAGTTGGAGAATTGTTCATCTAATTCTTGGGGGGAAACGTTAGCCAGCAGGAGATGCTAATGTAGGACACTTCAAATTACTCCTGTGAAAAATTAATTTAGGATGTACATGTATGATTCATTACGTGCCTATTGCTTCTACATACATGACATGCAGTGCCTTCTGAAACAGATATTATTAAGAAATCAAATTGTGAGTAAGGTTGTGTCTTTCTAGATTCCATTCTAGCAGTTTTGAGCACTGAAAGCCGCTAAACAAAAATCCTGAAAGAGGCAGATCGCCTGTCTGCATGCCTCAGTACATCACCCTTTGCAAACACCTTGTTTCCGGGGAAATTAGTAACAGTGAATGCCATAATCCTTAGGTATTCAAAGGCAATTGTCCTCCACCTTTTGCACCTCTTATCATCTCAGGGCAGGTAGATTCTTGCTGTGATCATGACACTACAATTGTTCTTGCTGACATATTTCATTGAAGCCTGCTCTAACCCACCCTGCTTCCTGTTGTCTGTGGAGATCATCTTCACTGGAAGGAGGAGTTGAGGAAGCAACAGTATTCATGGATTTGTGTGAAAAGCCCCTTTCTGGGTGTTTGGAGGGGCAACTTGGTGTGTCCTTAGGTCATCGCTGTACCATTATAAATAGGCTTCTGTAAACAAGAGGACAAATTACTCTGACTTGTTCCAGACAGACATACAGTACGTGCAGCTTAGCAGGCAGCTTTCTGAGTCACTGTATGCAAAATAAGCTTCCCGTGAGACTTTGCGATAAAAAAGAAGAAAGCAACTTGTTATTTCAGTAATCGTGAGCCCCTGAGCTAAGCACGCTGCCCATAGAACCACCCATAACCTGGGAGGACTGTCTGTGGCTCCTGCTTTCTGTCAGCTCTTTAAAGGGACTGGGGTTCCCAAGAGTTGCTGGGCCATCTTCATTTAGTCAGCGTTTGTGTTCAGTGTGACGAGAAAATGACCTGTTGAGTCTGTCCCTTGCACTCAAAGAAAAACTTCACAACCTCTGAGTCGGATTCACAGTCCAGACCAGCTCCTACTGCACCTTCTTTCTGGATCACAGAGCTGCCAAAGCCTACTCACTGCTTAAATAGCCACTGAAACCAGTGGATGATGCCTTGCCTCTAAGCAAAGAGTGTGCAGAAGAGAGCCTGCTGAACAGAGTGATCAGCACCGATAAAAGGCCTCCAACCTGACTGCACAGATAAAGGAATAAGCTTTTTCTAGAAGTCCAAGATAAGGCCATCCAGGGTAGATGTGCCCATGGAGGGGACTTGGTACATGAAATAGCAGGGATCATTTGAGAAAGTGTTTGTACTGATAAATACAATGGATTTCCTTTTCTTTCTCTTTGTCGTCTTCCCCATCCACACAAAGCCACAGTTTATGTTTGTGTCCTCAGGAACAGGGAAGCTGCCAGGCACAAATCAAAGAGCCCACACTAGTGCAGAACGGAGCAAAACATTCTCCATCATCCGTACAGATCTGACCAGCCTGTATTTAAGTTTTCTCTCTGTGCAGAGAGAAATTGCACAAATGCAATTAGGAAACCTGTGATTTCTCCTGAGCCTTGCCAGTCTGACAGCTTGGAAGAAGGAAGTGAGGAGAATGCAGGGAGTCGTTGGGCTAACAGTGATCGGCAGCCACGCTCAAAATGTCTGTTCAATCAAGGAGGGCGGACCGGGCACTGAGGTCTCACTTCGCTCTACAAACTGCGGCATCTCGGCACTTGCAGGCACCATGCGTGTTGTCAATCAGTCTCTGACAGCCAGTGCTGCCTCCACAAGCACTTCATTCCCCCTCCTGCCTTTTCTGGTGTGGTAGGAACTGGAGGGGATAGGAAATCAGAGTTAACGGAAGGTGAGGGTGTGAGACGGGGAGAGTTTATTATAATAAATGCAAGGTAAAGGTAAACACACAAATTACAGCCCAGGTACTTGTGGAGGCATGGAACATTGACAGTGCCAGGAGAGCTAAGTAGGGAAAGCAAGAAAATTATATGTATTAGGGCATATTACAAAATATGTGTCTGAAAGTGTAGAAGTCGTGGGCTAAGGGAATGATTAGAAATGAGTAAAGAGGGACCAAACCAACCAGATAAAGGGACAGACAGAAAGAAAAATGTGGGAAAGGGAGGAAGGCAATGGAACGAGTAGATGCAATCAACATCACATCCTTTCATGAGACTCTCTACCCAGAATAAGTGGATAGGATCTTTGAAACCTTCAAAAGAGATTAAACACACAATTTACATTGAAATAAAACGAGAGTTGTGAGTGTGACACACTGAGCTGGTCTTAAAAATTCTTCTCTGTATTCATAGCAGCATACAGTAACATTAGCATGAGCTGCATGACTTAGAGCCCTACAAATCAAAGTTAGCATGGGCCCCAAACACTTCATTAAACACTAATGCATGTACTAGGCAATGTCGGTGTATATCGAGAGGTACGCTGTTGGGTATTCTTTCTCAAAAGCAGGCATACATGTATGCACGCGTTCCCTACATGCTATAGAAAACTTTACATAGGTGAAGCTGCCTCAAATTGCCCCTTGTAACATTTTGAATCAGTGGCCCATTACTTTGCTTTCCAGGCACTGTGGAAATTCTGTTCTGATCGTATATGTGATGTCTTGAATTGCGCCACAGATTTGCTTTCAGGGTGCATCTGTGCCATTCATGGAGCATTAGAACAGAAGTACTGATGCCTTCCCTGAAGAAAGGGTGATATAAAGGTCTTTTTTTGGAGGGAAACAAGGGGCTGGATGTGAGTCAACAGGCCCATAACTTCCACAAGTGAAATTCTTAGAAGTGGCAAGTGGGGAGCCAGCTCAGCTCCCACTTTGCAGAAAAGTTCATTAGAGCTGAAAAATAGCGTCCGATCAGACACTTCTCTGAAGCACCTTGGCCTGCCAACAGGAACAGGCAAATCTTTAAAGTGATGGCAGAATTTTGCTTACTATACTGTTGAACAGTACAGAATTCCTAGTGCTTTGTCTCTTCTGTATGAATCCCATGGCAGGTGGATCGTTTGAGGCTTTGGGTAGTAAGATATTTCCCTTTAATTTTACACAGATAGCAATAACTGGATATGTTAGGAAGCAGTGAAGGATGTCGGGCTTTTTAACGTCCTGAAGACTGCTGTGGGCCCTCAGGCTCTCTTGCTCCGAGTTCAAGAGGACAACAAGACACAATGACAATTACACTCCCCTGAAATAGGTGTTTATTGTGTACAGTCAGGGCAGGTGCTCACTTTGCTGTAACTGAGCTGTTAAAACAAAAGCCGTGTTTACCTGCTGCTGCCCAGCAGATTCGAAGCCTGACAGGTCTGTTAGCTGCCACACAGGAGGAGCTGTGTGCATGCTTTAGGTTTAATGGCAGGCCTCACGGCGGGCCCTGAAATGCTGCTCTGGGAGGTGAAGAGAAGGTCAAAATGCACTCTGCTCAGTCAAAGAGAACCCCACCTCTGGACCATGAAATGCACCTTGGGTGGGGAAAAGGTGCATCAGAAGAGTGTCAAAAGGGGAATTACAACAAGGGTCAATCCAGAACCGTGGACAAAATCTGCCAGATTTAACAGAACATTAATTCAACAGGCCAGGCTTTAAAAACAAGCTTTTCTTTAACTGATTTTGTGGGAATGTTAGGAAAGATTAGGCCTCGGAGCCCAGCTGATGAGTCCAGGCATCTGTGACATGATTAATTTTTATAAATGTAAATAGTAAAAGGACTTTTCCGTAAAAGCTAACCTGTTACGTTCTTCTTTAAAATAGCCCTTCTTTAGAACCAGTTGCTTTTCTAATATATAGCACGTGGGTTTCCATTAGCATCATCAGGATGACTTCATGCACATCCTGGGGCAAGTTTTGGCCCCACATGTTCCGTAATTAAGTTCTAGTGGCTGACGTGGCAAGTTTGTGCTTTAGCTAACTTACTACAGCTGTTAACATTTAAATGGCTACAACTGGGGCCTTAATGTTTATGCCCCATTAATTTCTTGACTCTGGGAGTCAGATTTTCCTGCTTTAACATCTGTTGCACCAGCAGTAGGTGTGCCTTCATCAACAGTACATGGAAGGTCAGAAGCACAGAGGAGCGAGTGCAGATCTCTACTAAGGGGACTGTTCTATCAGGACCATGGTTTGCGTTGGGTGGAGCCATGCTTGTTGCTTCTGCCTGAAAAGACATCTTTATGTATCATCGCCTGCCAGGCCTGATAATGGCTAAAGAGTTTCTTGAAATGTCCTAGCCTCCCATTTGGACCCACCAGCATCTCTTATTTTAGTAGGGGTAGAATCAGATATAAATTAGAGATGAGGTATTCTAGTACCTAATGCTTTATCAGCCAGAAAAAACACCATCCCTAATGCACTCTTCCGATGTTAAGATTGGAAATTAAGACCTACTTGCATTTGACTGGCTTTTGTTACTCTGCTGTTAGAAATCTTAGAAGATTGTCAGAGATGTAGATGCTTTCTGAATATAGAAGCATGGTGTTGTTTACATTCGTATTTGGTGGGGAATTGTAACAAGATCTTTCTCGTTGTAGATCTTACTATGATTATCTCTGTGGGGGACAGTATACATATACATATACAGAGCAAGTTCTTGCTTGCATAGGTTGCTTGGGGTTTTTTTCCTGCCATGGAATTTAATGTGTTTGCACTGTCTGGATGACACCAACTTCCAGGTTTTTCTCAGGCATAAACCAGGAGATGCTTTTGGACCTTTGAGGGGCTTTATGGATTTGGGTCTCTATTAACAGCTTAATTAGCTTGATCAGCTCAGCCACCAGCTCTTTTGCATGCCTTGGTTACCACCTTTGTGTACCCTTCCACAGAAGCGGTCAAAGACTGTTATATTTGGGAGGGGAGCCCTATCTGTTTCCCCAGGCTTTGGGGAAAAGGGAGAGTGGGAGAGTGAGGCTGTGTAAACTGAGGAAAGGAGGGCGAAGCTTCTTTCTGTGAGCTGAGTTGGTGTGAGGCAACATCAGACTTCCTTTGTGTGTGATTTTAAACATGAATTTGCATACACACATCCAACTTTCAGGTTGGCTTATTTTATAAAACTTAGCAAATTTTCAAAATCCCTTTATGCTTAAAGAGACTTGTCACGAGTGTTGTCAAAATGATAAAAATCACACCATTTTAGGCAGTTTGAGTCACTTGTGACTGCAGCACTCTTCTTGGTGTTTAGAAAAGCTATTGGCTGTCAGTCACATCAGCAGTATCCATAGGGTTAGGAGTGCGGATTTGGACAGGCTGAAGGTAATTAAAATATCCAATCTGTAAAGACTCACAGTATTAACTTTAAAATTAGCTTGCACTTGGGGGAGTGAGCAGCACTGTATTTCCTCCTCATACTTAAACGTCATCCTAGCCAGCATGTCTGTCAGAAGTGTGCTGTCCATCAGCTCCCTCTGTGACATGCGTGGGGTTTTAGGATATGGGGCCTGTAGAGGCTGAGGTAAGCAATGGAGTATTACACAGATCTTGTAAGCGTAGGGTCAAGTTATCAGTGTGGATCAGCTGGATAATAAATACACAGCCTCAAGCCACCTTTGTCACGGGACTCCACAGCACCAGGCAGACACATGGGGTGGGCTTGTTTTCTACCAGGCTCAGCAGGGAATCCTTTCTCCTCTTGTTCAGAGAAGCTGCATTTGGCTCTGCAGATGGACAGGTACAGACAATTAGTTAGCCAGGAACTGCAGAGAGATAATGTGCACAGGCTGTGGTTTGCCGAGACATGGCCTTCAGGGACCAAACCAGTTGAACAAATTTCCCTCTTTGGCTGCTCAGATTTGCCGACACATTGCACGGCTCCCCCACTCCTGCCAGCACAGCTGTGTGGTGAGTTGGGCTGTGAATGGAGACAGCTGTTCTTTCTTTAAATTGTGGATGATTGCAAGGTTTGGGGAGTCATTTTTTACAGTGGCTTGGGGATACCCGGGTACCTTATCTGATACTGCTTCTGAAATCACTCTTTCATTGGGCCTTCAGCCCCAGAGCATGATCAGTGCAACGTTTATATTTGATGGTGCAAACAGCTCCACCTCTCCAAAGATGTATTTTCATGCAGACTTTAAAGTCACACTGCTGAAGGTAGAGCAAAGGGAATAAGCCTTCTGGATGTCATACTTGACCAGTGAGGAAGGTTAGCAGAAGAAAAATTCAGAAGCAAAGACAAACTTCATATAATGTCACCTGAAACTTCCTGAGATGGTTTTCCTTCACATCATGGAAGAATCCCACAGCTGGTAAAGCCGTGCTCATAAGACCTCAGGCTGAGCTAGCAGTGTCAGGATGGTGCTGCATTGTCAGGGCTACGTGGCAGCACCAAATCTAAAGTAGCCCTTCCTGCGTAAAGGCAACAGGGGAGTTAAATCAGGTAGTGTCTCTGGTCCAGAGAAGGTTGTCTTCTTTCTCCTTGGTTCAAAGAAATATAAAAAGACTAACAGATACCACTGAAATGAATATGCCACTAACCTAATTCTCTTTGGTAACACCACTGCTGTAAAGACAGAGTTTGTCCTTTTTTGATGAAAAGTATCAATAAAACCAAGTTTATTCCTCTGTCTCTACCCTTCCCTTACTTCTCACCCATAAGCTCTTTACTTTCCAGTTAAAAAACCTAAGGATTACTGCTAGTGCAGGCTGAAAACAGTCAGGATCTGGTTTGCTTTATGTAATAACTCTATGTGTCAGGTTTAGCTGGTGGTTTTCCTGTCTGCACTCCTTGCTGCTGGGGGGTTATGGATGGGAAGTGACAGTAGCATTTCATCTCATCGTGTCCAGACACCTGCGTTCCCTGCACTGCCACCCCCTGCATGGCTCTCTGAGACTTTCTGTGTGTGTGAAGCTTTTTGTGGTGTTTTAATACTCAAGTAAGGGGAGTTTTGAGGTTTTTTTCCTTTATAGGCTTCATAGTATGACAGAGTGCAAAGCTCACTCTGTCATTGACTTTCTTGGGATGCTTTGTAGAGAGAGACTAGCACCCTTTTGCACGGTCAGGTTTCTGGATTTATGATGCAAGCATTTAAACTTCCCATAGACTAGTCACCCATCCTTTAAAGTAATTTCCCCAACCCCATTGTCACATCTCATTGCCTGATCCATGCATGCAGCTCTCTTTTTATGCAATGGATTATCCACTCTGCTGTGTGGCTGTTCCTCATTGTACCATCTGATGCTAAAAGAGCCATTTTCTCAACCCACTAGGTTTTGCTCCTTGCTGTTTTACTCCTTTTATCGTATACAACTCTGTCTAACTCACAGGATTATCTAATGAACATGAATTGAGTCTTCTTCTAGTTAATCATCATCTAACCTGCCAAAATGTGTTTCATGGGTTTCCATATTTTTGCAGATGGTTTTTAGGCCAGAAAAACACAGTGTACCTTGGAGTCATCAAACTGGAAAAACAATCAAGACCTGCTCAGCCCATCTGCCCGGGGCCAATGAAGGATGGTGTGTGTATCACATGCCCAGTGTTTTGTCTAGGGCAGTATTAAACACACAGTCAACCTTCAGTTCCTTCCCTAAGGACACTAGTCTTTAGGCTTACACGCTTCTGCTCCCTGAAACTTGAACTTTATGTTACTGGTCTTGATTTCATCCATACATCTTTTTTATTATTAGATGCCCTCCCTTCTTTCCCTTTTTTCCTTTTTTATTTTTCTTCTTTTTGGCATTTGCACCTTTCAAGTACCTCAGCTTGTTTTCATGCTTTTCCCTTCGTCTGCTAGTCATTGGCATGTAACTGGGCTATGCAGATGTAGCTCTTCATTTCTTTTCCTAATAGCTCAGTCTTTCCACCACCCTGGTCGTTTATGTGCCTCTTCTCTGAACTCTCTTCAGTCATTCTGATGAGGAGGTGCCCAGAAACAAATGTCACATTCCAGGTGATTTCACCTCAGAGCAGAGACAGAGAGACTATTGCTGTATCTCACTGTTATGTGATGTGATTACTTAGCTTTTAATGGTGCTGATTTGTCTTGACTTTTCTCTGCATGGGTGTTCAGTCTGGACTGTGACCATCATCTGTGGCTCTTAAAAGAGGCTCTTTTAGCAGCCTTCAGGCCTGTTGTATTGATCTGAATTTATTCCATCCAGGCTTCTTCAGCCCCTTTGCTCCCCCTTTTTCCTAAACTGTGGGTGAACAGAACTCAGTAGAATCCCGTGGTCTGAGGTTTTGAGGCTGACACTCCAATGTGTAGCAAATATGGGCACTCACCTTTAGCTATCTAAGTCCATCCAAGGCTTCACTGAAAATATTAGGATAAGTAAATTGTGTTGTAATGAGTCTTCATGAGACTGGGTTTTCAAGTACCATGCATGTGCAGCAAAATGCTCAGTCTGGGCACCTCTCCCCAGTCTTTGACTGGTTCACCTTTTGATGTTTATCCCTCCAACTATGTAAGAAGAATCAAAAACAAATGCTATGTTGAGATACCTTAGAAATTTTGAAGGTGCTTGTATTCCAGTACAAATTTTGCTCTAGCACTTGCTTTCAAAAGAATTGACGTCAGGTTAAAGTAAACAAACAATCTGAACAGCTTCTTAAAATGCATAAAAGGTAAAAGGCAAGACTTTGTTTCTCTCCACAGTGCTTAATACCAGGTTAAATGGTTTGGAAAAGTTGTATCAAATCAGAATAGTTTTGTTTTGTTCTTAGATTTCTCTTTAATTCCAGTGTTCTCCTTTTGCATCTCTCCTTCTTCCTAACCTAGTGTATGGATTTAATTGATCAAGGGCTATTGCACCATATCTACTATTACAATACTGAAAAGTTATAGAAAGCCAGGTCCAAGCATTGTTGTGAGCTTATGGAACAGACCAAGTGGTTGGTACCCAAAGCCTTCTAGCAACAGCTGTGGTATCTTGCCTTCACTGCCACTGGCCAGTGGCTGTGCAAGTAGCCAGCAACTAAGTAGTCTTAACTTCTCTTCATCTCTCGTCCCACCAGGCCAGCAGCATGGTGTTATCTCACTAGGAATGGGCACATGCCTACAGTGGTGCAACACTGCAGTCCAGTGGGAAGTGAGGCTGAGCAAGCACACAGCAAAGCCAGGGCTCCTCGGCAGCACTTACTGATTCTTAAGCTATTTTGGGGGGCAACTTCTTCCCCCATTTGGTTGTGAAGCTTTAAGCTTCCTTTGGAAATAAAATCCAAAAAAGGAAGTGATTTGTTCTTTTCCTGTGATTTCCATATGGTCGAGTTGTAGAATCTCTTTTTCAAGCATTTCCCCAATCTTCAAATTCCTTTTTGTCTTTTCTTCCATGTAATAGTTTCCCCATAAAGGTCTTAAAGTGTTTTCTCAGCACTCATGAATTAAGCTTTAAAAAACGCCCATGAAGTCAATCTGTTATTATCTCAATTGGCCTTACAGAGAAGCTGCAGCACAGAGCACTGAAATATCTTTCTCAAGGCCAAGCATAGATTCCCCAGAAGAGGTGTAAGTAGGACCCAGATTTTCAGATTCCTAGTGCTATTCTTTAAAATAAATAAAATTCCCTTTTGACTTCTGAAGATGCTCTTTGATGGTAGTGACAGCAGTGTAGCAAGCCTTGTTTCATATTTGTAAAATTTTTCTTTCCCTTTTTGATCTCACATCCTTTAAACCTTATTATTATTATTTTTATTGATGCCAACTCTAATCTATTTCTATTTTTATGTTGGCAGCCATGAGTTTTCCATCAAATTGGTGGAACTGTCGCTTGCTAAACTTCTTCATATTATTAAAATTGATGAGATTGAGTTGAAACTGCTTTTACTCTTTTTTTTAACTTCTTTTCCCCCTCTTTTAATAAAGGCAAATCAAACTGAGATGTTCCACATTTACACCTGTATCTTCTTTCACGTGGTATATTCTGATTGATGGCTCTGTTTCTTACTACTCCTTTTCTATTATCACATGTATCCATTTGTAGTAAAATACCCAGCTATCTTCGCTGTTGCATGTTCATACTCCAGTCAAAAAGCCTATTGCCTCTTAGGCACCAATTGCAAACCCTTTTATTTTCCATCCTTTCCAAGAGATTTGTGTGGCAGCTCAGTCCTGCTGCAGGCTAAAACCTTTGCCTCTTTTTCCCTGACTCATGCCATGAAGTCATAGCTGTCTGTGATATCACACTGGGCTGCTATGGGAAATCTTACGATATCCGAGGGAGAGGATTCTAACTAGGTTAACAAAGCTGGGGCAGGACTGGAATGATAAAGGTGTTTATCATACCATAAAGCATCTTGGTAATGAGAAATGTAAGCACAGCCGTTTCCTGTTTTTTGAGGGAGAGCTGGAATTCTATCTGCTTTTCTCTCTTACGCTTCATCAAGGAAGTTCACATTTGTAAAGCAAGAAGAATTGAAGCTGCACTTTGTTTTTCACACAGTAAGAGGGAAGGGGAAAATGCGCAGGCAGGCTAGGTCTATAACATTGATTTGTAACCAACAAAGGAAATGTCTACTTATGAGACACAAATCAATGTAACCAGACTGTGAAAGTGCAAACAGAGATGTGAGAAAATTATTTGATCGTTAGCCTTCCTTTGGAAAAGACAGAGGGCCAAATTCTGCTCTCGTTTATGAAGAAGGAGCTTCTACAGAAGCCAGAGAGTTGCCAGTGTAATTACAAACACAATTTCATGCGGTGTCCCTCTGATGGCTGGAGATGCAAGGCATTAGATTCAGGAAGGGGGCTAGGCAGCAAAGGGAGGCAGAGGAACAATGCTATAGCAAAGAGGATATGAAACAGGTTTTGCTATTAATGCATTGTAGGTACAGAAAACAAAGTGACGTTCCCTCCCATGCAGAGGTGACCTATGTGAACTGTAGACCTGCTTAATTCAGATGAAATCTTAAAACAGTTTTCATTAACCTGGGACATTGATGCCATCGGCTGAGATATTTTCTTGGAGATGGACTGGTCTTCTAGAATAATCTAGTCCTGCAGATGCTAGACTACAAGCTCCATTATCTAGGAAAACCCCAGAATAACAAAAAGCCACCATATTTTGAAGAAGAAAATTCTAAGGTATAAGTCCTTTTGGCCCATGGGAAGTAATAGATGCTGATTTGGAAGTGAACCCTTTCATTCTTACATAGCTAGTCTTTACAAAGACAGTCTGCTTCTCAGGTTGGTGTGATTTTGCCTCTCTTGGAGCTGTTTGCACCCTGAAGACTGATAGAATTGTTTGCTTCTATGCAAAATCCCTCAGGCCAACAGTTTCTGAAGCTGTGGTTTGATGGCACAGTGGATCTGGGTCATAATACCCTATCAAAACCACTGTAGCTATATAACTCGAAGTGTTGATATAGGGTAAATTCACATGCTGGTTTGAATGTTTTCAGAACAAATGGATTAACTTTATATGGCAGGCTTTATGCCAGATCAGATATCACCTGTCTGCGCCACTCTGACTTCAGGCTAGATTATATATCGTCTGTTCTCTTGCAGCAACACAAACTCTTGCTAATTTGATAGTAATGTGATCATGTGCCTGTGCCCAGACCAGCCCAGATCTATACTGCTGAGTGATCCCGTGGTAACAGTTGTGGACTGATAGCCCAAGTCTGTTCATTACCAGAAAAAATGGTCTTGACTTCAGTGTCAAAACCACCCCAAAGTAGAGCCTGACTACCTTCATGTAGCCACACACCCTGCTTCGGTTTAAGCTTTAGTCCCACTTCGCCTGCAGTGGTTCCCCACATTTGCATGGGTACTGGGCTTTCCCCGTCTGTCTCCGTTCAGTTCCATTAGTGCAGTCACTGGAAGGAGGCTAACCCATATGTATGTATGTGGTTTTAAAGGCTTGGGACGTGTTTGGAGAGGTAGGTATTTTTACTCTGGTTAAACTATTCTAATTCCTAGGGATATTGTTTTATTTATGCCACAATACAAGATTAAATCAGGCCATGGCTTCCCAACAGGCAAACAAAGCGAGTCTAAACAAATGGTATTTTTAAAAGCTTTTGGGATAAGAATAATTTTGAATCTAAAATGCATTAAAGTGACATTAAATAACAACAAAAAGCTTACATTGGTTGCATGTTAAACTCCCCTTTACAGAAGGAGATGGAACAAGTCTTGTCATTTTATGTTGTAAACCAAAAAACCACGTCTTTTTGATTTTTCTCCCTTCTGAACTGTACTTGGCCTTTCAAGGTGGAGGCAAAACTCTCCCTGGCACTTGCCCCCAATGCTCAAACGCACTGAGTATTTCCCCTTGGGTGCTCTTTGTGTCGCGATACCTTAAAGTAAGTGTCTTTCTGTCAGGCGTTGCTCTTATATAATACATGTTGTCATCTGGAGTGAGGCACAGTTGTGCATATTTAGCTGGTTTGCTTTGTAATGCGTCATTACAAGTGACCAAAAACATGGTGCAGGAAGTTGTTTGTGTGCTTTCTTTCATTGCTTATGCAACTCCCAAGCAGAAAATGTTCTTCAGAGCAGATGGTACAGAACAGTCAATTGCAAGCTCCATTTTCCAGATGCATAGATGTTTCATGTCTACTGGAAGCCAGTTCAGATGGCTTTGTAAACTTGAGTCCAACTCTTGCTTAACCCTTTCCTGGGCCACCAGTGAAAGTTTATCCTGCAGACATTTCAGTCCTAATAAAAATAACCTGAATGCAGAAGATCCATTGTGTTCTCAGACACTTAGACCAAATCTAGGACATACTGTTCAGCAATTACTGTGTAATATGAGATAGGGAGCCTGCTTTGGCAGGGGGGTTGGACCCGATGATCTCTTGAGGTCCCTTCCAACCCCTAAGATTCTGTGATTCTGTGATTCTGTGAATTAAAATATTAATACTGGTTTTTAGCAGGAATGTTGCAAGTTTGGTAACTGATGCGTGATCTATGGTTTCCATTCATTTCTCTCTTTCAACTTTCTACATAGCACTCTGTAACACAGAGGGGCCAATATCTGAATTTCTTACTGCTTGTCGAGGGGATTACTAGATAGTGAAGGCAAATTAATTTGACTTCCTACAGAAAAGGTAAGAACTTCTTACCCAAGGGCAGTAACACAGTCAGCTCATCATGACTGCATGATACTGATAAACTACAGTTTACAACTCAGCAGGTTTCTTGTTTGATTTGTTTTTTTTTCACTTGCTTGGGTGTTTGGACTTTTCACAGTAGGCTTATTGCTGCTGAACCATAGGCTTTTATTTGATAACAAACAAAAGTGCCAGTCCAATTTTTCCTCTGTTGCACCCACAGAAATCTGTCTGAGATTGTATGAGTATTACGGACTAACTCAGTGGGAGGACATCCATGAAAGCCAGTCTGCAGTTCTTGCCACACCAGTCACTTTGTGACACAAACACAATTTAGGTTCAGTTCAGTTCTAAGTTCACTGTAAGGTGATTCGTGGATCTGGGGACTCAATAATGAGTAAGATGCTTGATCCCATAATAACAATAGCAAATTGTCAGTAATTGTCCATAGATCCTAAGAAACAGGCAAGTAACAATTCCTGCAGAGATACTGCCTGGTTATACAGTAAGCTTTAGTCAAAAGTAGGCACAGAACCAAGTCTGACATCTGATCCATTAAGCTTTATTGTTTTCAAATACTTCCCACAAACTTTCAAGAAAGATTACCTGAGCTGAGAAAGATAATAGAATGGGAAATAAAAGCTGAAGGAGAACATTTTTTAATTGTCATCAGTTAAGCTTTTAACTTTATTACTTTCCCACAATGTGAAGATAGGAACCTAAACTGTACTCTCAAAGCTGAACAGATCCACAAGTCAAACCAACCTCCCAAATCACAGGCTCCAATCTTTCTCTTTAAGCAAGAGAATACATAAGCTTGGAATAGCTATAGTCTGGCTTTTATGTTGGTAATGCCATATAATCCAAATTTAGATGCCCGGGTATGCTGATTGATGGTAAGCAGGGTTAGAAGGAACTGGTTTATTTAGAAAACCTTGTGAAACAGTCTAGAACCACGCCATTTGTGAACAGGCTTTCCAGGAAAGCACCGAGCCTGTCAGAGGTGAAGGAGTGTCTGGATAGCGCTCTTAGTCATATGATTTAGTTTTAGGTAGTCCTGTGAAGACCAGGGAGTTGGACTCGATGATCATTGTGGATCCCTTCCAACTTGAGATACTCTGTGATTCCTGCCCTTTGAAAAGTCTTGTGTTTGCTATTAAACAGAATAAGGATGCTAATCCATATTGATGGACCCGATAGCCTGTTTCTCTACAACAAAATTTTGTCCCATTTGGCAAGAGGACAGGCAGTTCAGTGTCTCACAGAACAGCAGCGATGTTACCAGTGAGAAGTTCTTCCTTGACCTCCTACCAAATGGAAGTTCAGAATTTTTGTGACACCATAATAAATCTCCAGAAACTCCTTCTTTCTGTGGACCACTCATGGATTAAAATAAAATAATATTTTCAATTTATAAAGAACTTCCATTTGAAGGCATCATTATTGATTTGCAGCATTATCTATTAGCTTTCCAGTCTTGAGGGAGTTGCATATTGTCCTTTCTCAAGGAGGAAACTGAGGGGTGGAAAAAATGATGGGTTTGTCAGGACCATAAGCAGTGCCAACTTTATCAATATGTGCACCTTCTCCAAGAGACTGAAGGAGACTTTGCATCTTGAGTCAAGCTTTCAGGTTAGGATCCAACCATGGACTTTGCCATTCAGTCCTCTGTCAAAACCAAGCAGTGCTGTTGGGTTTTCTTCTTGCTTTCCTCTTGCTGCTCGGGCTGAGAAGCAAAGTGCATGGACTGGAGTGGCTTTGCAAGGCAGCAAGTGAAAAACGGCATTTTAGAATAATAGTTGCTGGGTCCTGGAGCTCAGACCTGTCACACTGCATGTTAAAAGCTCACTCCTTCCCCCAGAAGTGAGGTGTAAAAAGGAATATGAATATGTGTGTGCGCGTGTGCATGTGTCTGGGTCTGGGACTCAGACAGATTCCCTACCTGGAAATGGCTTGCTATTATTAGACACGCAGTTACCAGGGGTTATGTAAGACAATTGAAGCTCTGTTTTTTAACAGAGACATGATTCATGCTACTTGTAGTAACAGTAACCACCTCCAAACGAGACAGAAAGCAGACACAGACAAAAGGCTGAAGAAATCAATGCTGGCTGAACACAGCCATCCTCCTGGTACTTTCTGCCTCTCAAACAGCCGTCATGTTATCAGCACTGGAGGTTAATGATAATTCTGAAGACTTCTGGAGTTACTGAGCTGGTGCATCTGTATCAGTGGCGTTTGTGGGGAGCAGCTGAGGCTGCAGGAGCTGCGAGGGGGGACAGCGCTGGGCACACTTTGCTGTGTTTCCGGCAGCGTCTGTGGTGTTCTGCAGGAGGCTGGGGGAGCTGTGAGCAGAACTAGCACTCCTACTCTATTTTCTCAGTTACTCCTGCTGGGAAAGGCTGGAACCAAAACAACTTTTGGCTCCTCTGCAGTTAACACTTCTACAGTCATTTTTATAGTAATGTGGAAGGAGAGTCGAGACCTGGAGTAGCTTTGAACTTCTGCCAGCACTCTTCATTAGAGCAAATTGTGAAATCTGATTGAACTAGAATAGCTCTGAGCTCCCCTACAGCTAAGACTCCTGATCCATCTCCTACGGTACTTCTTGCCGGTCATGGCAGAGATCAGAGTCTCTGCAACCACCTTCATAATTTTGTTCATCTGGGCCAATTTCTGTTGGGAGATAGCAGGAGTGAGGTAGCTGCCAGATAGTCTACAGTCAAAGATCTAATCTCCTCCTCATAGAATTTCTTTCCTGATAGGAAAAAGGATTATGTTCAGAATACCAAAGCGAGCACCAGTGGGTGCTTATTTACAGAGTGCCACTTTCCAGAAATAAAAGGTGGGGAAGTTGCTATTGAGTCCCCTCAAGTCACTGCCACTCCTTATCCTGTCTCCTCTTGGAAGACTGTGAATCTCCTGTAAAATTTCATTTCAGCATCATCCGAACCATTCCACATAGTAACTTCTGCTGTCAGGGAAGAAGATGCTGAGGATTTGGAAATGGTCTTTTTAGCACTCAGGAGACAGCCCTCCTACGTTAGCAGAACTTATCCAACACCAGAGCCAACTGCCTTCAGTTTCATTCAAGAAAGTTTTGAAATGACCAGAGAAATAGCCTCTAAGAGCTACAGGAGATGGCTGAATACTGAATTCTAATAAATGCCAAGAGTTTATCATTTGCTAATACTGAAGTAAGGATAACAACAATTATTGCTGTGTTATTTTCCTTAATGCATCGTGCTGCATATACTGTACAGAGTAGAAATCACTTCAGCTACCATTAATGTTAGTAATCATTCTCCATCAGCCACACTGCATACAGTTTCAGGAGAAAAGTGAAAAATAACTCGGAGTGCCTTAAAAATGGCATTGTAGTCATGTGCTTTCCTGGCACAGGGTATTTAAAACCCAGATTTCAGGAACGCAGCCGGCACTGACATCTCTACATTTCAGGCACACTTAAGAAAAATCCTGTTTTGATGCAGATGATACATAACTTTAAAAAGCAAATAATTATCACAAATGTACATCACACCTCAGGACACATTGCTGTCAGTGACTTGACATTTCAAATGATGAGTTTCACAAATGTGCATAACCATCAGATTTGATTGAACAATGTTTTAGAATAATTCACATGCTCATCTAGAACTTTTTTCATTGTGTTTTGGCACTGAAGCATGAAACAGGAAATCTGCAGTGGGTTTCTCTTTGCTTGTGAGGAAGCAAACGCTTTGATCAATTCTGCGTACTCCTAGGCTGTAGTCAGCTATTCCTCAATGGATAATGAAACCAAAGCCCAGAGTGACTCTGTTTCTCTGTGGATCCTGTGTGATATTTTATATATAGTTTTTGACATAAATCAAACAAGCTTTCATTTGTACAGTTTGAGGCCAGAGGCAGCAAGCACATGGGAAGAATGGTATGGGAAAACATGTTCGTGGTGCTTTTTACCTAGTCTTTTCACTGTGTTGGTTACTGACTCTTTAATAATTGACTTGCAAGGGAAATCTTCAGGCAGGAGACAGTCATCCAAAACAAAACAATTTT
Organism: Gallinula chloropus; assembly: GCF_964237585.1. Classification (NCBI taxonomy): domain Eukaryota; kingdom Metazoa; phylum Chordata; class Aves; order Gruiformes; family Rallidae; genus Gallinula; species Gallinula chloropus. The sequence goes on from NC_140085.1 coordinate 90,727,245, forward strand.
TTTTTTTTAAACTCATCTGAGTATTCTTCCTGACTCTCAGTAACACCACTGTTTAGCTCAGCATTGGGGCAGTGGTGTTATGAATCTTAAATCTTACGGAAAAGATTCCTTGTCTCAGACCTTGCCCCTCAGTATGCCTGCAAATGGGTTTTGTAATGTAAATCTTTCTCTGCTAAAGGCAGGTAAAAATCTTGCAAGTTTTTTCTTCTCCTTATAAAGCAAGTCAGATAATAAAAGCTCAGTGAGAAGGAAAGATTCCATCAAGATCATGCTAAAGGGTTTTTTTTTTTGGGGTGGTGGGGAGGAGAGTGTTCAATTTCTCTGTTTATCTAATCTAGTTGATAACATGGTTCTTGTTGCTTCAGAAAACCAGATATATGAATGAAGGTGATAAATGGATAAAATCTACGAAATTTATAGCTGGTGGTATTCCATTGTCCTAAATGGAATCATACTTTAAATGAGTGTAAGTAGGATCTCATAGTTTCTGAAAGCAACAAGCCACACACACAAAAATACCCCCAAAACAAACAAACAAATTAAAAAATATTTCATGACTTGGTAGTTAACATTTTGTATCCTCTTCATGCTCATAACAATGTACTTCAGACTTGTGCCTGAGATCTGTTTTCAGCATAAGAACTACAAACCTGGTGGCTGGACATTGATGCATCAAGTGCTGCACTGTGGTGGCTGGGAGGGAGGGACATCAGGCAGAACCTATGCCAAAAGTGTAAATCTTCATTAAATTGTGTCATGTGTTGAGAGTGTACAGTCCTGCACCTAGATAAAAATCCATCACCAGTTTTCACACCTGTTTGCTGAAAGATGGAGATCTGTTCTTTGAGGGCATTCTTCAGTTCACTGCGATCTGGGGGACCAAGGCTTTCAAGGTTTATGCCGAAATACTGCAAGGACAGCATTCAGTGAAACCAAAGCAATGTGAAAGGGGGGAGGAAAAAACTCAGCTCATTCTCTTCATATGCTTTCATTGTTTTTGTTCTTCCTGAAAAATAATGTCCTTTCAGATTTCATTTGACATCTCCATGATGTTGAACAGATTCGGAGAAATCACCAATATTTTGACAGGGTTCCTTGGCAATGAAATGTTCATGAAGCTCATCTGTCATGAGCTAATCTGGCTCATCTAGCCAAAGCAGTAGCTTAGGCGGATATATTACTGTAACAATTTAATTTCTACACATTTTCTTCGTCTCTGGTGATTGCAGTGATGGCAACTCATATTTCAGTCGCAGAAACACTGGTAGTAATTTCGGCACAACTGCACCTTTGATTTTGTGAGAGCCTTGCTTAAGGTAGCAAGGCAGTGTCATGTCGTCCAAGTGCCGCCTTCTTGATAAGAAGGCAACATTCTGATGGCGCTGAACATCTTCAGTGTTCATGGCTTCAAAGCCTTAACCTTTTACTTTGTTCCCCTCCCACACATTTTTGGGGTTTCATACCATAATGCCAGTGCCTTGTAACCGACAGCATCAGCATGTAAATGCCTGGGGCTGTTTATACTCTCAAACTGCTTTTATTAATCTAGAAAACTAGCACTCAAAACTCAACAGCACTAGCAGTATGCAAGTGTTACCCACAAATTAGTCTCTTCCCTGAAAAGCTTACGTAGGTGCAGTTCCACTGCACACCAAAGATTTACCCCGTATTTCACACAAACATCGACAGAATCGTTACTTCATGTATTTGCCTCAGTCACACCCCACTTCAGTTAATTGCTTTGAAAATTATGTGGTTTCATTCAACATCCAGTGTGCATTATGAAGGCTCCATAGTAAGAATATAGAGAATTCTGGGTTCTTACACCCAGCACTATCATGCCAGAATGAGATCATTTTAAAATACTAGTGTATTTAACTACACAAATATACATATGTATGGGTTAGCATATACATATCTGTCTATATGTACAATACTCTTTCTTCTCTTGCCAACTGTGAGAAGACAACTCATGGTCTGGCACACTATCGTGGTTCAGGCTGGCATCACAGATTTTGGTATGGATTTGAATGGCTGGCTGAATGCTACATCAGGGCTTCTGGTGATCTGCCTCTGCTTTGATTAAATCCTACCAGCTACTGACAGTCAGTTGCCTCTTCCAGGTACCAGTTATCTTCGCCATTTCAAATCAGGTGTTCAAAATCCAACAGACGCTTAACATTGCCTAACACTGCTGTCCCCTGCTCTGCCTGCAGCAAGGTGCAGCCAAGAGAGCAGCCTGCAACTCTGCCTGGGCACTGTCTAACCTGTTTCTCAGCAACTGTGGGGTTTATACACCCAGCACGCTAAGCATGACGAGATCTTCATTAAAGGGAAATAGGCAGCACTCCAATTGATATTTTAAACGAGAGAGAACTCTTCCAGAAGTTCAGGGTTGAGGCCTTGTACCCCTGCCCGAGGCAGGTGGGGCCATTTGGCATGGGAGTGGAAAGGAAAATCAGTAGAAGTATCACAACAGCAGTTGTTCTTTCTATTTGCAAGTATCAGAAGACTGAACAGATGAAAGTGAGAGACCTAGAAAATGCCTATTCCAAGTGCCAAATTCAAACTTAAGAAAAGAATTGTGGTTTAAGAGAAGGGAAATTCTATAGTATCAGATAAAAGGCAGTGAATGAAGGAGAAAGGGAACAGATACAGAGAAGTAATAGAGGGTTTGTGAGACAAAAAGTGGGAATGTGATGTAGACCTGACTGCACACCACAGAGCTGTTCCAGATTACAGTAAGTACCCCTGGGATTTCAGGGAGAGATTTTTTTTTTCTCTAGTACTTTCGCAAAGATGTCCTTGTGGGAAATTGGCCTTTACCAGCCTGGAGCAGTCCAGCCTCTTTAAACAGTCTTTGTGCAAATGTCTGATCCATTAACAAATTGATTTCTGAATTTCAGGCCCAATTACTGATAGTGGACGTACAGTGTTCCCAGTAGAATACAGAAATGAGCAGTTTCCTCTCCCAGATGAAGCCCTGACTGTTGTGAACAATTCATACGATGGCCTTGTGATAGTGTGTCCTGTGCTGCCAAGTCATTATGTTTCCTAAGGCACAACTTCAGGCCTCTGCTGGAAAGGTGTTTTTTATAAAACAGTCTGTCCTGACCTCTGTTTAAAACAGTGTGATTGGATATCTACCTGTAGGCAGGCAATGGCCTAACCTTACTCGTGTAACATAAATGCCGCGGTCTGCCCCAGTCAGAGGACGTGCCTTCTTCTGAAAAGGCACAATACATCTGGAGCAACCCCCTTGGTGCAGCAAGCTGACCCTTGAATCACGTCTGTTGATGGCTAACGCTGCTGTTCTCATCTTTTCCTTCTGGTAGCTGCTTTAGGAATTTCACCCAAAATGCTAATCCCACAAAGAAGTGACCAAAAAAAAGAATTGCCTTTAGCCTGGACAGCTCAGCCTGAAAATACATCATGATAGTAAAAGCATCAATTAAAACTGACCCCACCTTACTCAAGAGACCTTTACAGTATGTGGATTAAGATCAGATGTGCTAACTTCTGTGGCGCAAGGAAGGTCTTACTTTCCATTGCCTCATGACAGACAGCACTGTGCCTGCACAGCAAATAAGAATAATCAGAAATAAGCTCACCAGAAGCTAATCTTTTAATTTTTTCATTACTTGGGATCACACGAAAGGCAGAAGGAAGCAGAGTTCTGAAGATACCAGGGAAAGGAGTATTGAGGGGATAAAATAAATAGCGGTTAACTGAAAAATTGAGTCCTCTTGATCGGGAATCACTGAGAGAAAGTAACAGAAGTCTGTGGTACCACAACTCAAGGAAAAAAGAAAGAGTTCTGCTGCTGATTGTCTCCTGCTGGTCAGAAGTATGAGTGCTCCTGACAAACAGGGAATACTGCAGGTGCTAGATGGTGTCTCTGAACAGGAGGAGCCAGGGGTAGAAAGAGAATGGTCCTGCAGAGAACCAGCCTAGAAAAGGCAAAATTCAGGACCAAGCACCAGCAAGAAATTTATGTTTATATTATTTAAGTCATCTGTAAAGGAAATACTGTGATGGTGTATTGAGTAAAGAGCAGAGTCAGGCCAATGATTGCTTATGTGTGTTTTAAGTAGTATGGTATGACAGACCACATCAGATCAATGGTGCTGATTAATGAACAGCTCTGGAAAGGTAGCTAACAAGAGATGAAAGGGTCAAGACACAAATTTCAAGAGGGAGGAGAAGGAGGATCCGTGCCACAGAATATGGAATTATGGTCCAGGAGCCCATTAATCATCAGCATTATTATGTAAAGTACCACATTTCCTCCTGACTTTGTGCCCACTGCAACTCCACCGAAACCAGTATAAAATTGACCTGAAGTGTACATCTTAAATCACCCTGTGTAGTACCTCACTGCTATCATAAAACAGACCTTCCTTAATAAAAACAGTAACACGATTAATCTTTCTTACTCCCTCTAAATTACCAGATACAGCTTGGGAAGAGCCAGGTGGAATAAAAGCATACATAAAATGCCCAAGTTACTATCATTAGTGGAAATCTTTAAGTAATAAGAGTCTGCTTTTCTGGAATGCATTCATGCAGAAAATGTATCCTCCAAAATCTTGATGAAGCACATGGTACCTCATGGAGCAGAAATGTTAATGCTTCCTTTTCTGGATAGAGGAGCCGAGGTAAAGAGGGGAGAAGTAACTTAACACAGTGTCACACATCCCAATCCTCTCTTGTCCTGTTTGTCTCTCTTTTTGCCTAATCTTCCAATGGTCAAAAATCTTCTATTTTTTCCCTAGCTAGATTAAGACTTTTAGAGAAATTTGGGGGGGGGGGGGGGGGGGGGGGTGTTGTCCCTTCACTGTTGTGCTCCCCATGTCTTCTGAAGCACCATCAGTGTTTTTTATTTTATATATTTAAAACGTACCTACCTATCAACTGATGCTGATCTCAGTGCTTTATGTTCATCACACTGGAGGAAAAGTGACATATCTTCCTAGACCACAGCAAACATGATGGAAAAAAGTGAAGATATTTTAAGTGTTGCCTTTTACAGAGATTTTAGTGCCCAGATTTTGCAGAAGACTTTGAACAGCCCATCTCTTAACAACTTGTCTGTCTGACCTTTGATGTGAAGCCAGATTGAGTGCTAGGCAGTGTGACATTAGAGAGCCATTTGGATTGGGATCCCAGAGATTGGAAGAGCAGTAATGACACAAAAAGAGAGGTGACAAAATATGCAGGATTAGTACATGCAGTTCTTAGGCTTCTCTTGTGTGAAATTAGGAGTGAAGTAAGCAGGAGTTCTGCTGAAGACTAAGGACCTGATCCTGTGGCTTTTCTGCTTCCAGTACAAGTTTAAAATGCATGTTAACTGAAGTACTGGGCGCTCTTTAAGGCACATGGGATTTATGCCTTAAAAAGGTGAGCAATAGCCAGATAAAAGAGAGATTGATGTGTACCAAGTGGCTGTAAGAAGCAAGGTCAGCATTAACAGAGCAGGTGGGGCATAAATGGAAGTGGGAAGGAGCGCTTGAAAGTAAGCCGTGCTGAGTGTTAGCAAGCACTTAAATCTGCAGAATCCTTGGGTGTTACTGCACCTTTGAAATCCAACCCTTGGTAGTGGTCAAAGGTGTCCCTGTTTTATGTAATTCATTTGAGCAGATCTGATGCTGGCATATGGCTCTTCTCACAAGCCCGGGTGAAACTCTGAGGCTCCGGCTGAGTTGAGGGCTGGTTTTTTGTGTTTAAATTTACTCAATCTGCAATCCAAAGCAGACTTCAAAAGGGGAGAACCCACAAAAACTGGAATCAAAGAAAATGTTTGCTTGAGCCCCTGTGAAGTGTAGCTGCCAGGTTTCACATAGCCTGTTGAAATCAATATGTACCGTATATCCTAGTCGCTAATAAACATTATCATCACAAAATGTATAAATTGAACATAAAACTGAATGTATATTTTGTGAAGTGCATTCTTACAGTGTCATCTAAAATCCTTCATTGTGTCTGCTGCATGAACAGTGGGGGTTTTTTATTGTCTTGCATTTACAGACATAAATTCCAACTTGCATGGTGACATTAACTACCTGTGAAATAACAATTACATCTCTTATCATTTTTGTTCACCTTCTTGATTTCTTTGATATAGCAAACATTTGCTTTTCTTGTCTGATTGGAGTTGGCAAAATCATTTATTCATGGAAGTAGCACCATTGGCTTCACTGTGGGTAGGACTGACTGAATATGCTGATGTCCCGGGAGTTCTTTGCATAAGTGAAGTGAGCGGGATTTAATTCTGTCCCTGGATGTTAATTTCAGACACACTTCCAACATCCACAATGAGCCACCCAAAGATCATAAGATGTTAGCAAAGGAGGAGTTCTGTTAGTCTAGAGAGGGATTCAAGTCCCCCAAAAATGTAAATACTCCCAAAAACTTCAGTCTGGGTGGTGAAATCACCCTCTAATAAATATTGGAGCTGAGGTTTTTCCTTTGGATCCCTTTCTGTCTAAGTCCATTCAGCCCCAGCCCCTCTTGAGCTCAGGAGATTTCAGCCGTAAAACTGGTGCCGATCTGAATCTTTCCTGAGAGGCTGACAATAAGTTACTTCACTGGTCTCACCACAGTAGACCTGGTGGCTAATGGGAGGTAAGTGGGGTTTCTGCTTTGTGATATGAGCCATCATTTTTGTGATGTAAGGACAGCAAAAGAAACAAAGGAGGGTTTTTCCTTCCTTTTCCTGCCTTTCAGTCCCGAGGAAGTGTTTGTTGCTGCTCTGGACGGGACTGGCCTTGTGGTTCTGATGAGATGTGTCTGCGCACCAAGGCTGTGCTAGCTCTCCATCACTGCTCCATGCTCCTGCCATCGGAGCAAGCGGCGTCGCAGAACGAATCCTACTGACAGCGCTTCGCTAATTCTCTCTCCTCCTCACTTCACCGAATAGGTTGCATGGGCAGACTGGGGTAACTGGGGACTGACTCTGTTGTCGTTTGCAGCCAGGGCCAGAGGGATTGAAGTGGGAAGAACTCGGCCCTACCGGGCTGCAGCCAGCTGTGCTGACAGCAAAGAATGCCAGTCAGCGTTGCAGCAAGTTTTCTTGCTCTTGGTAAATAATTATTATTTCCCCCTGACCTTTCCTTTTGGTTCTTTTTGGTACAGACACAGCCTCTCTCTGTTCCCTGCCCCAATGAACGTCTGCACTAGGTCCAAGGCTTGGAGTAATTTACCTGAAGAGTGATACCATTTGGAAACCACTGTAAGTATATTTTATCTCTCATAAAAGACTTCTTGTTTCAGTGAAAAAAGACATCTTTAAAAAACAAAAACAAACTGCAGCACCTGTGAGCATTACTGAGAAGGGTAAAGCTAAGTTTTGCTTTTGAAATTCGCAAGGAAATATGTGGGCAAAAAAATATGTCAATAAAAATCTGTTAAATATTTAAGTCGTAGCCTCACAGCATAGTTCAGCAATGGCTGGTTTGATCTACTTGCATCTTTTAGTTTGGCAGGTTCTCCCTGCTTACTGCTCTAGTTCGTGCTGTTTTAGTGGGTTCATCCATGTTTGTCTTCGGAGTGTTTATCTTCTTTTTTATTCATACTTCTTTTTAATGAGACACCATTCCTCTCATTGGTGTGCCATGCAGTACAGACTGAATTTACTGCAGCTCCTTGAAGGTCTACGCTGTTCTTTCCAGGCCTTTTTCAGTCATTTTTGATTTGGGCTGGTGTTTCTTAAGGGCCATTACAGTTGGATAAATTTGGCTGGATTACATAGGTGAAGTTGCCTGAGAGAATTTGGACTTTGTGTTTTATTAAGCTGTGAAATTATCATTTGTGTGTCATTTGCATGTTTTCCCCCCTGTACAGCTCATGGTTTGGATGTGTTGTGATTAATTCTCAGTGTTTGCCAGTAATGTCACAGTGTTGCTGTAGCTGAGATGCTCTGATGTTTTAAGACAAGTTTTGTAGGCAGGACCTAACTTTCCTGGGACTTCTTGTTCAGACAGAAAAAAATGGACAAATTCAGGGGCATTTAAGCCCCACTTAGGTCTGAAACAGACCCAGCAAATTTCAATCTCAGTTTAACTTAATCTCTGAGTTTAATTTAATTACGTTAATCAGTCTCCTGTAAGGGATTTTCAAGTTTATTTTACTTTTCTGCATTGATTAAATTTCCCAGGCTTTTATTGCATAAGAACATTGGGCCTCTCTTGTCAGTTCTCCTCTGTGCCTCCCATTCTTGCTCTGCACTGTTCTGCTGGGATTTCTCTTTCGTATTACATTTTATGGCGATGTTTTCAGGAGTTTGTGTTTTCCATTGTATGGCACCAACTTGCAATCAGAGATTTTAAACAAACTGCCAGTCATGTAGCTGAAACAGCATGAAGATCAATGTGGCTGCAAAATCATCAGAGAATCTGTGTGAATATTCAGACAGTCAGCCTGTGCAGGACTTTTAACTACTGAAGCAACACTTCTGGCAGGAAAACTGGGATGGCTCAGGTGGTTAAAAGTGAGCTTGTCTCAGGAAGCTTCACCCCCAGCTCTGGTGCTCAGCGTGCCTTGAATTTTGAGGTGAGGTCTCTGGGCAGATTTCAGTGCTTTTCCCTGTTCTTTTAGGGTTGTGGGTTTTTTGCCTTTTTTTTTTTTTGTTCAATGATTATACTCTTTTCTCTCTCTCTTTCACTTTGTCAGTTTCTAAATATGTATTGTCAATGTCAAGCCTGGAAGAGACACAACACTGGCAGTGATAAGCACTGATATCAGGAGCTGTGTTAGTCGCACACAGGCAGAGGAAGAATGTGCAGCAGAACACTCAGGAAAAATAGCACTTAAAAACCAACCGTGAACTATTTTCACAAGCTTATATTCTCAGGATCTGGAAAGCCAGGGATTGGGGGCTTTTTTGTTACATACAGTCTCTGTGAATTACTTAGGTTACAGACAAACTGTACACCAGTGAGTTGAGTGCAGTGCTTGGGCACTACAGCAATCTCTGACCTGAGGGCACTTTCTAGAAGGTGATGCCATATCTGCGAGGAGGAGGAATAATGCCTGGAGCACGGGTGGGCAGACTCAGCCAGCAGCAGCACTTGTAACAACATCAGCAACCCTGTGGCGTTTTCCCTCCGTGCTGTTTAGTATGCGACGAACAAAGGTCTGGTTGGTGACCCAGCCCTCCCTGTATTCAGAGGCTGAAAACTGCCTCATTATTGTTCATTATGTAGTATTATTCTCATACAGTCACATTATCATAGCTTCCCCTGAGAGCCAGGATGCTACTGTGGGTTCTGCGCAGCTACGCTGGTTCCTATACCTGAGCTAATTTGTTCATTGCTAACCTGGTGTCTCCACAGGACAGAGAGCTGTTCCCTGTGTAAGGGATGGTTCAAGCATTAGTTACAGGTGCTGTGCAAGAAGTACAACAACACACACTGCAGGGTTTTTTTTGACAGAGACCTGGTTTGGTGGCCCCGCTGCGAGGGCACATGAACTCATTGAGGGGAGATTCCTTCCAAACTCAAGTAGTGATTGCAAGGGAGATGATGCAAAGGCATCTTGTGTGGAGAGCAAGTGGAGGGTTGGGGGAGAGAAGGTTATGTGCTAGAGTGGCAGCAAGAAGGGGGAAGTGTATAGCTTTGAGATTAGGTTATCCAAAATATTATCTGTTCTACCTTCAGATTAAACTGAAAAGAGCCAATTCTGTTCTGCAGCCAGTGCCCAGACCATTGCAGTCACTGCAGCATTGTGAAATGTCCACCATTTGACACCTTGTTGTATCAGTGTAGTGTTAAGGTACATGGAAAGGAGGGAATTTCTCATTGTCATGTAGATGCTGACAGAAAACAGAAGTAAAAAGATGACAGTGATCATATGTCTTGCTTTACACGTGAGCTGGAAAATGCTGATATGCACAGTTCAGTTCAGGGATGGATGGGGGATGCAGTTAGCCCGATACGAGGAACTGGACAGCATACAATCAAGAAAGAAAATATATTTTAAGTGGTGTAAATGAATGAAATGAAAAATAAAACAATGAATATAAGGGAATGCTCACAGTGAATGCCAACAAACAATAAGTACCTGGACATAAAGCAGAAAATGTAAAGCAATGGAGTATGGAGAATGTTTAGAAATGGACTGGATAAATTTCTTATAAATTGGAGGCAAATATGAATTCCTGCAAGACTCAGATTAGCTTAGAAAGGTCAGCATCTTTTCTGTCCCAAATTTCTGTGAGTCAGTGCATTTGGTCCACATACAGAACTGCTATCTCTCTGGTGTATTGGCCTTCTGCTGTTCTTCACAGGAAGCAAATATGATGGTGGCCCTCTGATAATTTTAAGAATGAGTGTAATATTTGGAAGGACTTGTAATGGACCACAGGTGTGTATGGAGAAGGAGCGCAGAGGTAACTGGAGATCAGACTGGAGCCCCTTGCTCCAAGAGCACACTCCCAAGGCTTTTGCAAATAAGTTGTAACTTTTCTTGTCCTTACCAACAAGTAAAGATCAAACTTCTTGTTTCCAGGATTAGTCTGTAGTGAACATAATCACATGACCTAAGATAGCAAGGTAGACTGACCCTTACTACAGAAATAATTACACAGGACTGTCAGTTAATCAAGTCCAGGGATGGTACATAAGTGGGTATAATTTGGGAGGGTTCCAGAAACAATATTTATTACTTGTATCATTCCCTCTCCCATCTCTGTACTTTCAGGGGGTTTGACACAGCTGTGACAAGTCATAATCTTCCACAGTTAGTGTGCCATTTTTACCTTCTGGAACATGGAGATATATTAGGGAACTTGCTGATGGAAGTACTCACAGAAGTGTGCAATCAGAAAAAAAAAATTAGGTTGGAAGGGTCCTCTGGAGGTCTCTAGTCCAATTCCCTGCTCACAGCAGGGCTGACTTCCAAGTTGGATTAGGTTATTCAGGGCCTTGTTCAATTAAGTTTTGAAAATCTCCAAGGATTGAGATGCCACAACCTGATCCAGTGCTTAACAACTCTCCCTGTGAAGACTATAGCAATAACATAGCATTAGAAGTAGACAGTGTAAGTGAATATAAGAATATTTAATTGGAATATATAGGTGATGATCATAGCAATATGAACTTTCTATAGACAAGGTAGAACAGGATAGCAGTGTACTTACAGTAACAGAAGGAATTCTCTTGCTTTGCCCATTGTCCATTGCTAGCAACAGCAGTGAGACACTGCAGACTGGAGAACCACCTTGTTGGCATTTCTTCATAGGTAGTTTTGATCACAGTGTTCCCAGGATTTTTCTTTTCTGAAGAATTTTCTTTAGATCATTAGCTGACTTAGCTGTTGCCCTTACTCAGCCTTCCTCATGTGGAAGCCTGCATTCCTTTCAGGTGGTACTGAGATTGAGGGTATGCCTAAACAGTGCAAGAGAAACAAACTGCTATGGAGAGGTGTCGCTTCTAGTGCCAGTCAGCACCACTGCTTCTCTTCCCATCCTGGTGAGCACAAGTCACCAAGCTGCAGGACTCTGACCTGGAAGAGTGATGACACCAGAGCATCTCAGTAACATAGTGTCAGCTTGAAGAGCAAACCAGAAAATAAACAGGTTTGGAAAGGAAGAAGCAGGGGGTGCTGTGCATAGCCTCATTGGTGTCAATACCTGTCAGTAAAGTATTTTTTAGCCTGTCCCTCTAATGAGCTTTGAAGGCCTGGGAGGCACACACAGGATCAGCCACATGATGAAGCATCAGTCAATGCTTGGTCTAACAACACAACTTTGGCTGTTCTAGTAGCTGACAAGTCATGCTTGCTCAGACTGAGCCCCTACCCTGCAAATAACAACAGCATCCTGCCCAGGGGAGGTGGCTTTGTGTGTGGATAGAGCTGGAGTCAGAGGCTGTATTCCAAGCATGTCACTTGGGTTAACTCTGAATTGAAAACAGTCCTTAAATACAGCAGTTCAGCTTGCAGGCACAAAGGACTTCATTACCCAGTGCATCCAGAGTCTAACCCCACACACATCCTTGGCTGCCTGGACAAAAAGACATGCTAACTGAAAGCTTCTTGGGTAGCAATGCTGTAAAAACCCCACTGTTTTATACACAGATTCCCTGCAGTCCCCAGTGCATGCTCACCACACATATGAAAGTCATGGGATCTGGAACTGAGGCGTGTGGAGTTGTGACGGAATTCATACGCCAAGGATATACGCAGGCTGTTATGATCAAAACATATGCAGTCCATATACTTTAAAATGTATGTGCCCATGCACAAGCTCTGCATCTCATGCATCCTCATCTGTGTAGCAAGGGATGGATCCGGTGACAGCATGGGAAACAGACAGAAGAATGCCCAAGCTTGGAGTGATGAGATGTTGTTTACTCTTTAGGAAAAAAAACCACACTTTTAAATGGTTTGATTTTCCTTCCATTTAAAATGAGTTACTTCAGCCCTTCACTATATCTCTACAATTTTAAGCAAGGTAGGCTTTAGCCTAGTATATTTTGAGCATATTGATTATATATCTGGAGGATACAGCCGCAGTACCATCTGCCTGTCCCGTGACACAGGGAATTTTAGCCCCAGTAATCCAAAGCACATCAGCACTGCCAGCAGCTGTGAGGCTATCAGCGTGACTGTCCCATGACAGTGGTTCACCTGCAGAGCTGCTGCTCCCCTGCAGCATCCCAAAACCCTGGGACGGAGTGCCTTTTTCTGTCTTTTAGCCGGCCCAGGGCATCCCTTCAGCATTGGGTGGCCAGAGCAGGTGCCAACAAACGGGCCCGGGTGGTCAACCAGGCCCAGCACCTCCTGGAGAGCCTTTGTGGGGGAAGGGGGAGGATTTGTTTTAGTTCTTTTTTGGCCCATTTAACCTATTATTAGTATTGCTTTTTTTCTTCCCTCCTCTGCCGTAGCGCTCTCGTTCCGGCCCAGCAGGCATGTCGCCGAGGCGCGGCGGGCAGGCAGGGCCGCTGCCCGGGGTGGGGTAGGGGGCGGGCCGGGCCCAAGCGGCTGCTGCCGCCCGACGGCGGCCGCCGGGAAAAGGCGTCGGGTCCCAGCCCTGCCCCCCGGCCGGGAGTGCCGCCTTTATATAATACCTTTATGTAACTGGCTGGGGCTAAGGGCTCTGCACCTCCTTGTCCCCCGCACCCCCGCGGATTCGGGCCTTTCTTTCTATAAGAGAGTTGTTTAAAAATTGAGAGGCCAATCCAGCCCTCAGAAATCATGTTTTGGCATGTCAGCCTAACATCATCCTAGGTGGGATGCATGGGAGCAGCGAACATGGCAGAGAAGAGGCGGTACCCTGCTGACCAGGGCTCCCAACTCAGCCCTTCAGGAGGAGAGTCTGTCCCTGTCTAGAGGGGCTTTAGCCAGTGTTTGGGGAGCTGGGACTGTGCACATGTGTCCTGGGCAGATGCAGATGCAGAGCAGGGTCACCTTGGGTCCAGGAGCACCCCCATGATCTGGGGCAGCCCTCATTCAAGCCAGATGCTGCACCAAAATCGTGGGTGCCCAGTTGTGCAAGGAACTACCTTGAGAAGGCCCTGCTCCCAGAGCAACTCATCGCTGCTCGCAGCTTGGGTGCCAGCAGGAGATAACAGCATTTTATTTGAATGGCTTCAGCCTCATCAGCTCCCACTGTACTCTCTCACAAGCATTGCCACGGCCTTTCTGGTATACAGCAGGAGCAGCCATGACATTTACCTGGGCACCACAGCCTCCTGCTGGGTCAGGCTGGCCATGTCCTCAGCTGGAGGCTGTGGCCCAAGCTGGCTCGGAGGCTACACGTCTCAAAGAGCAGAGGAGAGAGCACCTTCACCTGTAAAACGGTGGGGAAACGGTGAGATGTGGGTGCTTGCCTTCCCTGTACAGAGGGCTTGCTGCGTGACTTGAAACATGCAAGTTCTCTTTATGCTCAATTTCTCTTTTTGTGAAACAAAGGTGGTAGTACGCTACCTGCTTAATGTTCCTCCAAGGCTTAATTCTTTGGTGTTTACAAAATGCTCAGGAGGTCCTGGATGGAAAGAGTTGAGAGCTTGCATACACTGTGCTCATGGCCTGTTGTTCCAGGCTCCAAATCTTCCATGCTTTACTTAGATGACCTCTGCATCTCAACATTACTTCAGTGCTTTTCTCTACAAAGTGAGTCTATGCCCTGATTCGTTTTGAACTGGAAACTTGCATATTTGTTTGCTTTTCAGACAAATCTATTACATTTCTGTATAACTCTGTCTATTCAGAATGCTACAGGCTTGGTTAATATTTGTCAAATGGAGCTCCGACTGTCTAAACCACTGGGACGAGTTTTATTTTATATGTCATCAGTAGGGGCAGAATGAGGAGCTTCGTGCTTGGCCTGTTTGCTGTAACACAGTCCCAGGGCCATTGCATCAGAGTCAAAACAAGGAGCAGCTTGTTTCCAAACAAGAAGCATGGAGGAAAGTCTTCTCTGCCTCCCTCCCTGTAAGGGAAAGGAGCGGGGGGAGAAAGTTATCTTTAACAGATTCTAAAAATGCCTTTTCCCAAATATGCAGTCAGTCCCTTCAAAGGTCTCTTTGTTTGTTTTCAGGAAGAAACCCAAGACAGCTGAAAACCAGAAGGCGTCTGAGGAGAATGAGATTACTCAGACGGGTGCATGCAGCGCCAAGCCGGGCCTTCCCTGCCTGAACCTTGAAGCTGTTCCGTCTCTGAGCCCAGCCCTCATCCACTCACCACATTCACCAACAAACCTGCACGCGCACACAGGGTCATCTGATTGTGAGTACACCAACACACTGATGGGTTGCACCGGGGTTCTTGAAAACATGCTCCTTACTGCAAACCAGGTTTTCCAGTTGGATGCTCTTTCCATAATGACATAAGAAGGATTTCCTCAGGGCTTACTTTTTCCCCTCTTTGGGAATCACCACTGAAACAGAGCATTTTGTGTGAAGGTCGTGATAATGCAATCAGCCAGAGGAAGCTGAGAGCATGGTGTTGGGTCAGGTTGCTGCTTCTGACCAATTGAAAAGGGAAGACCCTTCAAGCGTGTCTCCTTCTAACCAGAGGTGTAGTTATTCCTCTCCAGATAGTCACATGCTCCTTGTTATCCAAGCGTATCTACTGATGGGCAATTTGAGCCTGTGCAGTGTTGCAGTAGGAGAAAACAAGTGCCTGGCTCTGATAGCAAGGATTGTAAAGGATTTCTTCCAAGAAAGGGGGGAATGTTTTGTGGAGAGGATCAGTATGTGGGAGTCTGGAAAATCTTTGTAGACCTGTGTGGTTGTACCAGTTTAAGGCCCTTGTTTTGAATGCATTCATTTTCAGATTACTCAGCATGGGTTAACTGGCCTTTAAAAATGTTCTTTTTCATTTTGCCAAAAAATACAAAAATAAGGGAGGGAATGATTAAAACTGGATTTTGGAAAGTCAGTACTTACCCTAACAGCTCATCAAAACATTGTCACTTCACAGTGGTCTCTGGAAGTCTTTAGGCAAGAATGTGTGGAGTGATATGAATGAACATCATCATTCACTAGTTTTAGAATATATAGTTTACCTTTTCTGCCGTGGTTTTAGGGTGTTGTAAAATTTACAAGGGGGGAAAAATAAGAAAGATGATGACACCAGGTTTTAAAAGCTCAGAAGCCAACCAGACTTTGCAAAGGCCTATAAAAAAAATCAGGGCATGACAATAAAAAATTCAGATTAAAAAGTATGTATATCCTTTTTTTAATTTAAAAATCCTGCCTCAGGGCCAAGCTTGGAAGCAGAGGGTTGTAGGGATCATCACTATCAAAATCACTTTAGCTGCAATTCATTCCTGTTGGCTTCTGACTTTATTCATTATGAGATGCTGCTAGAGATCTTGATTTTAATAGAGCTAGTAAAAACATTGGGGAGACTTTCTTAAATCTCACCTAGTGATTTGGGGAGAAGAAAGAGGTGTGAAACAATTGAGCAGCAGGCAGCACACAATTTAGGATGTACAAGAATTCTCTTCAAATTGGAGATGTCAGGCTCTTTGTTAAAACTGGGGTACAGTTTTTCTTGTAATGTTTCCTGGAAACAAAAAGCTTGTGAAAAGATGTAAAAAATGAGCAGAACAACAGGAAAAAATAATCCCTGTTTTCAAACAAAGAATCTCTTTATCCCATTCACAGAGATGAAAGAGTTCATTAGTAAATGGGATTTGAAACCTCGCACTGATGTTTTTTGACAGTACAAATCGAAACCTGTGAAGCAACCTTAGGACAGAGGCCAGCAGGGATTGTAGGGAACGTGGAGAATGAACTCTTGCCTTTGCTTTCTGATGTGGCCGAGCTCAGGGCTGAGGATTATTGGTAGAGGGAAGTAGGAGGAGGTGGAGCTTGCAGGTCTTCATGCTTTACCTGTTCTGTGGACAGTCTTTTAGACCCCAAAGTTTTTAACGTCCACAAATCACCTTCCTTTCCTACTAAATTCGTGATACCAGTACGAACAAACTGCAAACCCAAATTAGATGCTCCTTTCACATTGAAGTTTTCTTTTTTTCAGAGAACATTTACTAATATTTTTGGCATTAATATCTCAGTAATTGTTGAAATTTAATGCCCAAAATACAGTTACAGTCCTGCAGAAGTTCAAGAAATGGTAAGACATCTTGTAGTGTTGATCTCTATTAGTTGATTCCATGTGCTTTGAAACCAATGGAAAAGCTCCCATTATTTATGATTGGTTATAACGTTTAGCAGGCTGTATTTGTTCAGGGCAGTATTTGTATAATTATTGTTTTGCATGCCCTTGCAAATAGCAATGCTAATTTCTCATATGAACTGAACTAAAACCAAGGCATGATGAGTATTTACTCTATATTTACTATATCTCCCATTTTATGTGGTATTTTTTTAATATTGCCCCAATCCTTTAATGCTGGCATACATACATGGACCCAAGAAATCAATATTTGTGGCTCCCAACATTTAAAAACAGGCTTCCCTGTCATTACAAATTCCTTCTCCTTATCTCTTGCCTTCCTTGCCTTTCGGACTGATTCTTTGCCCTCACTCTACAATCCCTTCCTTTGTCCTTCTCTTGCCCCTCTTGGCACATCTTTCTTCCTCTCAACTTTTGGACCTGTGGTGATACTTTAGTGAAGAACGCTTACTGTCATTCTCTCTACCTTCTAGACACTACAGCATTGCTGCTCCTCCTTTGCCCAGACCACCATACTGCCTCTTCCTGCACAGCTGCACAGATTATATTACATTTCATTTTCAAAGGATATTCCTCATTCTGATGGAGAGTTTTCTATTATATGGTAAATAATTTAAAAATACTTAAAAACTAGTAGATTAGATAGGAAGTTTGAGAGGAATTTTTGTTGAAAACATCAGAAACACCCAGAAAGAGTCAGCATGGTAGGGTATATCAGTTCTTGGAAAAATGCACAGATGTACAGATGGTTCCATAAACCCTCATTCATGTAACTGGAAAGAAAGACTTGGATTTTATGGGCCACCTATTCAAATCAGTTTGAAATCTTCACTGACCATTTTGCATGCACAGTCACTAGTGCTTGGCAGAAAACAACACCACATATTTATTATGAGAACTATTCAGAAGCCAATCTACTTTAAAAAATCAGGGTGCTTTTGGAATGATTCAGATCAAAATACTTTTTCCAAGCATAGGAAATAAAAACTCTGTGATAGCCATCTGCTCCTCAGCTGTAAAAGGCAGAGGTGAAGAAAGCCTGAGCAATAGTCTGAATGCCAGTCTTACTGAAACGAGTACTTAGCAAAAAAATCTGGGTAGAATCGTATTTGATGCACAACTTAATTTAGGGCTTAATGCTACAGTGTAGTACCTTCTACATGCTGTTCCTGGTGCTGCTTATTCCCAATGCAACTGCATTAATTCTGACCCTATGTAGGACTGATTCCTAGGTTCCTAGACTTGAACATTATGATCTATTTCCAGTACAGATGAATCCTTGAAGCAAAATCCAAAGCCTAGGATGCATTGTGTCCAGTTCCCACCTCTTTCAGTCTTGGGAAATGCTAGCTCATGCAGTGCAGTTGGAGAAACAAGTTAGAGGGAGAGGTGCTTTCTGTGGTACGTGTTTTCATGTAGGGCTTGGCAGACAAAAAGCAGCAATTTAATTTGGAATTAAGTCATAGACTGAGCTGATAGAGCTCCAAATGAGTTACACTTGTATCTCTTCAGCTGTCATAAAAAAGATGAAGCTGCTTACCCCAAAGAAGGGTGTTTGTGCAAAAAGCTATAAGGACAAGCATGAAGGCACAAGTTCTGGAAATGTTACACAGAGTGAAGGAAGGTATGTGAGATTAGTGTTATTTGCTGTTCAGAGTTTCACACTCAATCACAGCAGTAGGGGTTGGAAGGTACCTCTGAAGATCATCTAGTCCAACTACGCTGCTAAAACAGGATCACCTACAACAAGCTGCACAGGATTGTGTCCAGATGGGAAGGACACTCCACAGCCTCTCTGGGCAGCCTGTTCCAGTGCTCTGTCAGCCTCTGAGTTTTTTTCTCATGTTCAGACAGAACTTCCTGTCTTCCAGTTTGTGCCCATTGCCCATTGTTCTGTCTCTGAGCACCACTGAGAAGAGTCTGGCCCCATCTTCTTGACATCCATTCATTAGATATTTATAAGCATTGATGAGCTCCTCTCTTCTCCAGATTAAACAGCCCCAGCTCTCTCAGCCTTTCCCCATACAAGAGGTGCTCCAGTCCCCTCATCATCCTCATAGCCATTGGCTGGATTCTCCTCAGTAGTTCCCAGTCTTTTTTGAAGTAGGGAGCCCAGAACTGGACACAACACTCCAGATGTGGCCTCACCAGGGCAGAGTAGAGGGGGAGCAGAACCTCCATTGACTTGCTGGCCACACTTTTCTTAATGCACTCCAGGATACCATTGGCCATCTTGGCCAAGAGGGCACGCTGCTGGATCATGGAGCGTTTGTTGTATACCGGGACTCCCAGGTTCTTCTCCACAGAGCTGATTCCCAGTTTTTCACATAGTTTCTTGCTTATGGATAGGAATGCATAAAGTTGGTAGGATCATAGTTTGAAGGCTGAATTGCCTCAGCTAAAGGTTCTAAAGGTTTTGCTGAGAGGGGAGGAATTTAAGCTGTCTCTGTTTAAACTGATTTGGTCTGTATAAGCCACTTACTTCAAGGAGCCCATCAGAAACCATCTACAGTTATATATGTTTTGCAGGTGCCAAGAGATAAGATCATTTTGGCAGAAACTTTCATGAGTTCTCAGAGATACAATCAGACAAAAACTTCGTTCAGGCTCTGATGTATGCATCTTAACAGATGTGTCCAAACTCAAAGGAATCCCACGAGAACAGTGCAACTGAATCTCTTTGTCTCTATTGATAGTTTAAAAAGTTATTCTTAGACACTGGATGGTCCATCTGTGAAGGAATTTGTTCCAGACAAGGGAAAAAGCAACACTTTGCAAAGAATTTCCATGGGACTGAAAGGCAGGTTGGACGATCATTGGAAAAACTGCTGAAGCAATTGTTAGGATTTTAGAGAATACAGAATTCTTGCAGAGACCTGAGAGTCTCGCAGGGAATGAATGTTGAGAGGGAAAGTGAGGGATGGGCAAAAATCTGTGAAACGGTCATTGGTGTTGAAATGGGGGAAGACTTTTCTAAAGTTATATTTTAGCAAGGGACTGGGGAGGTTTTAGGCACTAAATAGAACGCACTTTATAAACACTGTTGGCAACGGATGACATCTGAACCCTTTGTTGTGGCTGACTTGGTCTGATTCCAGCATTTTTTAGCTTTCTGTTGTGGTTTAACCCAGCAGACAGCTAAAACAACCACATGGCCATTCGCTCACCCCTGCCCCCAGTGGGATGGGGGACAGAATTAAAAAAAAAAAAGTTGTGGATTGAGATAAAAACCATTTAACATGACAGAAAAGGGAAGACATTATAATAATTACATGCAAAACAAGCGATGCACAGCACAGCTACTCACCACCCACTGACCAATGCTCAGCTACTTCCTGGGCTGTGGTCCCCTCCACCAGCTCCCCCAAGTCTATATACTGAAGATGACAACACATAGTATGGGGTATCACCTTGGCCAGTTTGGACCAGCTGTCCTGGTTGTGTCTCCTCCCAAGCTCTTGGGCACCCCTGCCTCCTCACTGGCAGGCCGGCATGAGAACCTGAGAAGTCCTTGGCTGCTTAGCAATAATTAAAATACCAGTGTGTTATCAACAGTATTCTCATCCTAAATCCAAAACACAATGCTGTACCAACTGCTAGGAAGAAAACTATGCTAGCTGAAACCAGGAAAATATGCACCACTTCTTCTGTATCACCTACGTGATGCCCAGGTCCTCCACTTTCCAGTTCATGCCAATTAATTAATAACCACCATATTTCCTGTCTTTTGATATATACACATAGGTATCACTCCCTCAATCAATGGACCATCTCTACAAAATGTATGTTGAGCTCGTTTAGTCCATTGTATCATACAATTTAATTCATTAGCTATTCGCACACAAAGTCAAATCCCCTTGAGGTACTCATTGGACTTCCCCATCCTTCCGTATCACCTACGAAGTGCATCCAAGTCCTTGAGAAAAAGCAAACCTGCAGATGGGTTTTTCTTTGCCCAAGGCAAGAGTAACCCAGACTGTTTTCTGCACATGCTCTTCATGGGCACTACACGGACTTTATCCCTTTCTATAGTGTGTGGAAATTTTGATTGGGCAGGGCAGCTCAATGGGTAAAAAAACCTGTGTTAACTAACCAGGGGGCCTTTGCTAAATGTGTGCCCCAGTGTTTGAGGGTTGCATCATCCATTGCACTCAGTGTAGTCTTTATGAGTCCATAAGACTTGCATCTCAAGGCCCAGGACACTGTTCCAGGCAGTGGCATGGGGAACAGGATATATTTCCAACCATCTGGTAGTTACTTCCACCATTGTAAGCACAAGGCCTTGGCAGGTTTGTGGGAGTGGGATACCATCAGCCTGCCAGGCCTCCCCATACTGATATTTCAGCCATCGCCCTCCATACCTGAGAGGTTTTAACCTCTTGGTTTGCTTGATTGCAGCACATGTTTTGCATTCATGGGTAACCTGTGCAGTAGTGCCCATGGTCAAGTCCACCCCTTCATCACAAGCCCATCTATTCGTTGCATCTCTTCCTTGATGGCCTGAAGGACTTACTGAACTATAAAATAATTGACCCTTATGTTGCCAGTCCAACTCCACCTGAGCCACTGCAATCTTAGTAGCCTGATCCACCTCCTGGTTGTTTTGATGTTCCTCAGCGACCTACTGTCACTGGGTTACTGTACTCTTGGGTACACGAGCACCTGTGATGTACTTTAACAACCAGCTTCTCTAGGTGGGCAGTCATATCTTGCCACTTTAACAGGATGGGAAGTTTAAGACAGTGTGGTTTCTTTTTCTCCCAAGTTCTCATTTTGGTAGCTTGATAGCTTTCCAGCAGAGAGGGAACCTTGTAAGGTTCCTAAACACCACAGAGCATTGAGAGTGGATGTGGAAACACTTGAGTTTTCATTTCCTTGAGCAGCTGGAGAGACCCAGCATTCTTCTTCCATGAATCAGAACCTTGATTTGCTTGGGACTAATAGAGAGGCTAGATGGATCTGAAGGTGATTTGAACTCATCTTTATGCTTCAGGTTTCCTGTATTTCTCTGAGGTACTGTGTCAGAAAGAGAACAGTTACATGCCCTTATGGTCTTCCCTCTGCCTCTGGAAATTTGTGGCTGTGATTCCCTAGAAACTGCTCTGGAGCTTTCAAATGATCTCCACTCTCAGAGGGGAGGGGCCCTGATTCTACCAGCTTCCTTGCTTCCAGAGGCAGGCAGTATGTCAGTAGTAATTTAATCTGTATTTTTGCTAATCTGTCTACGGCATGTCCTAGCTAATGCTGTATATTTCAGGTCCATTTTGGTGACCTAAAAAATTATTTATGTTTAGATAACTATTTTAGATG
Source organism: Gallinula chloropus (assembly GCF_964237585.1). NCBI lineage: Eukaryota > Metazoa > Chordata > Aves > Gruiformes > Rallidae > Gallinula > Gallinula chloropus. Next base: position 90,749,199 of record NC_140085.1, read on the forward strand.
ATATAATAATAAAGACACAGGCCTTTTCTGTAGCAAGCTAAACTTACAGTAAGAACACCCATAGTTTTTAGATATTGATGTCATGACAATTATACTTTTATCTTGCAGTACACTTGAAAGCAGTTTCTATGTCCTATAGGTTTATATTTCTGTTTGTAAGATTATTGACAAAATACCAGCCAGAAAGGACTCATGGTTTTTGCACAAGTAGATACACGTTGCTTGAGTTGTGTGGAGGCAGAAGTACAAGTTAGAGGTATGTAAAACTGTAAGCTGAGCTCACCCTGAGTCTGTTGAAAAAGCCATCACAATACACTGAAGAACTGGCAGTGCAAAGTGTTGCATTACTGATGGGCACTGGTCTCCACATTCCTAATCAGTACACTAAGTGAGTTTTGTCAGGTTGGTCTCTCGGGCTTTTCTTCTCGTGAGAAATGACTAATAGCATATGGTACTTCAGTTACCAAGTCAGTGAGTATGTTTTCAGAAGCAACTGTGTGACTTTGGAGCCTCAGTTTCACTGATGCATAAATCACATTTATAACACATAGATGCTTTTGAAAATTTGTCTAATTATCCCAAGTGTTGATTCTCTTATTTGATGACCCTGTAATACTGGCTCGATGCTAGGTTGTCAATTCTTGTGGTATTCAGTGCTTTTCTTACTGCTCTCCATTTAGAGAACTCTCAGTGATAACATGCAAAATTTCAGCTTTGCTTTAAAACAGCCGTGCAAGTTTCGGGCTTTCATGAGTTCAAGGGAGAACTTGAAGATATGTCCTCAGTGTATCGATTATTTCTAAGTGCCAACAAAAATAATAGAAGACTTCTTGCCCTTTACAATTCCATAGCTTCCATTCTTAAGATTTTTGAGGTGACTAAGTTGATAACACTGTGATATTTCTGTTTGTTAGTCCTGCTGCAGCCACTGAGACATACTGTAACTCTCCAGTAATATATTGACTGTCTTGAGTTTACCTGTTTTCAGAATATGCCCCTCCCCCCCAATTTTTATTACCATTCTTTAAGTTCTGAGTCTTCCAGTAGATCCTTCCTTTATATATTGGATGAGTGTTTCAACTGCTTCACTCATGAAATGAGTGATTGATGAATACTATTCAAGTATCACTGTTCAATGTGTTATGAAGTTCTAGTATTCTGCTCTTGTTTGGGATTAGTTTGGTTGGGTTTGTATGTGGGTTTTTTTCTTAACAACCATCTTCAGAACGGTGCTTTCCTCTTCTCCCCCTTACACTAGTTTACCTTCTTCCATCATCCTCCATTCTGGAAATTAAAGTAATAACATCAACTCCACTGCAGAATTTCTGTAAGCTCTTTTGATTACCACTTTCATAGATGAGTAGTCTAGCTAACCCACTGAGTCTACTATTTGCCTACTTAATCTATCAATCCACATAATCTACAGCACTTCTTAGGTACCAGTCATTGCCCTGTAAACTTTCTCTGTCTGATGTGTTTAAATAATGTTTTATTACAGTATTTGTCTTTATACCTTTAGTGGTTTTTTTCTTTAAATTTCCTCTTCACCCTGCCTAATCTTTGTTTTACATCTAGCCTGCTACAGTTTATGCTCAGTTCTATTAGTGTCACTTAGGCATGATTTCCATGTTTAGAAGGGTACATTTTCAGCTTTAATGAACTCTTATACCTTGATATTTAACTATTGTAATGTTTTCTACTTTTTTGTTGTGGTTGTTGTCCTTGGAAGTGCACATGGGGCCTAAGAAAGTATTATTAAGGCCACCTCCCTGCTGATCTTACGGATTTTAATTCCTTATCTTTTCCTTTCAGACTCTTTCTGACAAACTTCCACTTCTTTTTTCCCTTTCAATACTTGTTCCTCCTGAAGTTGCGCATACCAAAACCGCCACTTTATATGATCTGCTTGAGGGATGTCAAGGATAATCACACCAGTCTTTGTTACTTCATGTCTTCCCACATGCTACTGCTGTCATCTCTTCTGTCCTCAATTGGGTGAGAAGACTAAACCAAATGTCCTCTTTCCCTGGTATGCTCTGCAGAGGGACACTTCATGTAGCAGAGTCAAACATAAAAGATTTTCCAGTGTTTGACAGGTGACTCCTGCTTGAAGGAAACCAAAGCTACATCTACATCTCCTTTTTTCCTACTGTGTGTTGTTAAACCCCTGCATAACTCAACACTTGCATCTCTCTTGGTTGGTCCTTTGCCTGCTTGCTACAGGGAGACGCCTTCCATGCTTCAAGAAGCATTGACTGGTGCATTAGCTGCCTGTTTGTTGCAACTACACAACTCCAGAGTTACAGGTGTAAAAATAAACTTGATCACTTTCTGTTCCTTTTCACCACTGTGGTCTGTCTAGCACTGGAGCTTTTTGCTCTTCTCACCTAAGCTTCCATAGTTACTTTCTCCTCTTTTCTCTTGTTTGCCTGTGGTAGAGTAGCCATGTAATATTTGTGCTGTGATGCCACTCAGTAACTTTAGAACAAGGTAGGGCCAGAGCAGTGTTAGAATGAGAGAAACCCAAAACAATTCTTGTATTGTTCTCAGCTGAACAAAGAGAGCTCTTTCATTCAGAATGCTTTTGAAGTGAAGCCTTAACCTAGTACTGGAAGTGAACCTGAAACATAAAACCAAGGTACTGTTTAATGCCACCCTCCCTAGCATGAAGTGTGCTAGGGAGGGCGTTATGGGGCAAAATCACTGTATTTCCACAAGAAATGTGGTGTTTGACCCGCTCGATAGGTGTAAGTCAGTTGCAAGCCATCAGAGTGCCACTACACTTCATTTGCATCAGGGTGTTTGCCTCGCAGCCTGGTGCTCGGTGGATCACAGCGACGTGTTCTGGCTGGCACTGTGCATTTGGGTTCCCAAGGACACCAATTATCATTGTTTCTAGAAGGAATGCCATTGTGCCATCTTTTCATTTATGTTTTCTGTGACTGTTTTCATTGTCCATGGAGTCATTTACAAGGCTAAAATAGCACGAGATCTAGTCTTATGCATCTACCACTCAGGAACTGGAATACAAAGAGAATTCAAGATCTCTAGTTAATCTGTCAGCACAAATAGCTCCTTGAGGAATTAATTGTGACTATGAAAAAAGGATAAACAAATCCTAGAACCCCTACTCATCCCTGCTTTATTGTGTTAAACACTGAAAGGATCTCTGCCCGGCTGGGATGCTCAGTATATACTCTGTATCAATCTGTGACATGTGGTGAAATGCTTCTTCTTGAAAGCCCACAAGAGAGAAGTAGTATAAATTAAGAGTAATCTCACAACAGCTATTTTTGAGTTCTTAACCAGTGAAAATGTAAGTGTAGCAATATTGTGCATCTATTAAAAATCTTGAAAGGCTCTTTATAACTAGATGATAGGAGTGATAACGTGTAATTTATTGATGTTACACAGATAGAAAAAAACCACAAAGTAGCAATTTTTGTGTGAAAAGGGGTATGATAGAGGAAATAAAAACAGAGCAAGGGACTTCTCCCCACAGCTTCATGCCTGTGTGTGAAACCGTGTCAACTTTAACGAAAATACCTCGTGCTTTGATCCTGTGCAGCATTTCAAAACAGGGCATGTTCCCTGTGTACAAAAGTAAAACTCACAGATGATCTTCCTAATGTTTTTGGCTGAGTAGAGGGTAGAATGTGCCTGAAGGCAGACCTGAGAAATAACTCTCATGCACTGTAGTATCACCTGTTGGTGTCTGTATGCTTGTGTATGTGTCAATTCCAGGGCCTTTTCCTGGGTGGGGTGAGGGAGGAAGAAGAAAAAGGAGAAGGCATTAGAACTGACAATGTGCATTTAATGCTACAGATCCATCTGATGATATCAAGCCACCCATGAATGCTGTGTTCTTGTTTATTGCCTTCATTTATTAGCTTAAAGCATTCAGCTCTACATTTCTCTTCCTATCAAAACTAAGGAAGTGATTTTGGAAATAAGTCTGCTCCCAGGGATTACAGAGGTCTCACTGAGGACAGAAGTTTTCCCTGTGGCCTTCAGCGTCATTGACATGGGCATGTGCTGTTTCCCACTGATATTTAAATCTGAATTATAAGCAGGCCTGAACACCCATCCAATAAACTCAAAATAAAGAAGCCACAGTCCAAAGCAGTATGAATATCTGTCTCACAATATTTCTAAATTGAAATATTCACCAAAGCACCCAGTTGTACTGGTTAACAATTACCCTTTCACTAATAGATTAAAAAGATAAATGGAAAAAATAACCAAATAAAATCTAGCATTTTCATGTGATAGCTTTCCTCTATCCAGGGCTGAGACACAGTCACTGGAAGAGATAAAACAATCCTTTTCCCAGCCCTGAGGACTGGCATTTACAGTTTTTTGTCCATTCCTCATTTCTCCCATCAACCAGTACTTCTCTGGCCCAAACAAAATCTCCTGCACTGAAAGGCCTTTCTCTGGAAACATGGAGGGTATAAGCAGCGCTCTTCCTCAGACCTCGGCTCTCCCACGGAAGCCAACCGTTTCTGGCTGCACCCTTTTCCTAACAGACTGCTACAAATACTCCCTGTAGAGGATTCTAGCTTGAATAGAAACCTTCTAAACAGGTAATTATCTTAAGAGGTTTTAATCTGTATTTTCCTTTTAACCAAAGCCCACAGGCTTTCAGGCTTACTGTATTTAACCACACTCAAACTGATAAGCTTTTCCTCCTTGTCTTTCTGCCTGGGGAGGAAAAACCTAACAATACAGGGCGAACGTGAAAGAGTTCATGGAACAGCAATTGTCTTTTTCTGAGACAAATTTTAATGTATTTGCACCTATTATCCTTCTAATTCATTCCTCCTCCAGACTCCCCTCCCACCTCCAACCCCAGCCCTTTTCCTCACCAAACAATGCTTCTGAGAGAGTATATAAGTTTATGCAGTCCACCACAACAGGATGACCAAAAGCAATCCCTCTTGGCTTTCCTAGCAGGCATTCAGTCCGAAATACACTATCAGGATTTAAGCAAGCCTTTAAAGCAGGTGAAGGTATTCTTCATGACCACAGTAAGCTTTTAATTAGGACCACAGAATAGCAAAATAAATCACCTTGTTTGGCAATATTTTCCCAACGTTTTAATTTCCCCCAGAACCATCCCTCTGTTCTTTGAGTGGGGAGTGTTCACTTTGTAACCTCACAGGCACTGCTGACCCATCTCACCTCTTCCCTGTTGGGTGGCTCTCGTGCTTCAAGGTCCAGTAGTGCAGTAACAGCGCCTGGCACCGTGAAGGAAAACCAGCAATACTTGGACCTATATTTTCTTAAGAGCCAAACTGCCTTAAACTTATAGCCAATTAAAACAGCTGGGCCGTGCTGGGGCTTTGGCATGATGGTGCGTGAGCTCGCTGGGAACAAGCGAACGCCGTTGAAACAGTTTCCGCGTGGAACATGACAATGTTCCCTAGGAAAGAAGGGATGAGCACAGCCTCATTTCTCTTCCTAGGAAATAGTGCCATCATGTGGCCACGGTTTTTTTCCTCTGTTTCCGATTGCAGAAGGGCAGTTGTACAAACCGACTGGTTTCTCCCTTTATGTTTGTTTTTTTTTTTTAAAAAAAGAACACTAAAATGCTATTTGGTGTCTTTTGCTAACATAAATAGGTTACATCTGGCCAGGGCACAGGAATGAACACCCTTGTAATGATATGGCCAGCCTGTTGAAATCCCCATTAATGCAGCAGTGACGACAGATTCAGTGGTTTTTCAGTTAACATAGTACATATATTGCTTGGAGGTGCTGTAGATATAACTAAGAAGTATTCCCCCATCAAGGTAGTCCATGTCTAAGCTAGGGATATATGATGGTTGTAGCAGCAGAGGGTCTGCAGGCAAGAGCTGAGAGAAGAGCTGGAGAAACAGCATGTGTGTATGTGTGTGCCAGTGTTTACAGTGGAGGTATATTGGGCTGGACCCCAAATATGTGCCTGGGAGTAAAAATAGCTTTTGAGTATATCCTCTTTAAAGTATCTCTGGAGTTCCTAAAATAGCAAGAATACAAACTGGAATGAAAGTAGGGAAAGTAAATACCCTGGCTAAAAAATAGTATATTTCTTTAACTTAAAAATAGCTGGATGTTCTGTAAGATTTCAGAATGTTTGGTCACCAGACTGCTGTGAATTTGAGCTAGTTTTTACCTGGTGTTTTACAGTTGCAAGTAGGATGCTCACCATAAAGGTGGTATAAAGGAATCAAGGCACTAGAGTAGTTTGAGAGTAAAGCTTCGTTTTTGTAAGCCCAGGGAAGAAAATCTGATGAGACCCATGGCTTTAATAATTCTTGATCTGTCTGTAGCATTCTTGATCCGAGGAACATAGAACAGTTCGTTAAGATTAAGGTGGAATTGGGTGCTGGGTGCTGTCCTCGTTCGACATGTGAAGCAAACTGAGGAACAGACATTGCCGCCTGTGGATTTTAGAGCAAAGAGGATTAGCGCTGATGGACTGACTCCCACCATCTTTCAGGTGAAGCATAGGAAGGTGATTCTCTGCCTGCTGCCCAAGGGTCTAGGCTGGAATAGCAGCTTTTATCCTTGACACTGGGGATTTATGCCCACTGGATATCGAAGCAATTTTATGTACAGAACACCTATGGTTTAGTCTTCAGTCTTAAGTAAAATGGGTATCTCACCATTAGGTAGATGCTAAAAGGACAGGGCAAACAACTGAATAAATTATCTGTAGGAAATTTGCTGAATATTATTTAGTCTGGACAAAAAAACCTGTCTCCTGAACAAAGTTGAAGCAAACTCTTTCTTATTAGCCGTTGACTAGATATGGTTGCTCCTTGGAGAATAAGGTTGTGTTTGTGTGTATGCATTTCTGTCTTTCAAATAAACGTAGTTATTAGACTATGAAATTTAGAGAAGTTTGACAGCTTTCAGAACACAGTGATTCTTTCTTCCATAGAGTATATTACTGACACATTAATAGATGTTGTGCTGGTAAAAATACAGTACTTCCTGTTAAATGTAGACTGCTACATATTTTGATTCTAACAACAATCTGGTAGGGTTAGGGCAATTCATGTAGTGTCATCTGGTGTTTGTTTTGGATAGATATTATAGAAGGAGATACTGATTTTCAAGATGTTCAAGCAGATGATTGGGTGAAAACTCCAGCAAACCTTTAAAGCAACAGAAAGCAAGGGCTGCTCCTGGTCAGATATCCTGCTGAGGATACAAATGTTTTCTGTGTTCCTGAAACTCCATACGAGCTTTTCCTCTTGCAGGCCCCTGCTCAGAACGAGGCCAAGTATTCAGGAGAATCAGTCTGAGCAGGATTGGCTAAATCGGTCTCTCTCGCATCACTGAGATATACTGAGAAGTAAGTCAGCCACTACCAGGTTTTCAGGATTTGAATTCAAGTCACTACCTTGAGTGGAAAAAATGCTGCTCCACTAAATTTGGTCCCAGAGAGCTGGAACCTGATGCAGGACTAATTTTGTGTATGAAAACACAAGATAGGAATTTTTGCTCTTGATAATCCAATTTTATTTTAGAGTAACTAACATGAGAACAACAGAAAATAAAACTTCATCACTGGGGACAAATCAGATTGTTGGAACTGAAGGAAGCTCCCATGGTTATAGTGCTAGGTTTGGAACAGGAGACACTAATGGAATTGAGGAAACTTCCTATCAAAATTGTGGGACTATAGTAGCTTTCACATGTTGTGATGGAAATGCTGTGCTTCCACTGAACTGTCATGTTTATGCAGGAGTTGAGATTTTCATTCCAAAATAAGGATTCCTCGCTGAGACATGGCTCTCTTAAGGAAAATCTGTAGAGTTTTGTTTTGATAACAGGGCTTTGTTTGCTTGATTGTATTTATTCTGTAGAGTCTTTATCATATATGAAATGTCTCAAGCAACTGTTCCGTTCACCTCACTCAGAGTACTTTATCCACTTCAGGGCACTGCATTTTAAGTCAAAGAAGGGTGTATTGGATAGAAAATGGAAGGAAATAAGAATAAGGAGAATGCATATAACCAGTGAGGATGACTGGGAGATCCGAGTTGGCATTTCCTAGAAAAGATAGGTCTAAAGAAGAAAAGCAAGACATCTTCCAATGTATGGGAGAGTGCTATAAAGAGGACAGTGGTCAGTAGTTCTCTTTCTGCTGGAGGAAAGGATGAGTAATTGGTTTCAAAGTTAAATACTAGGAAAACTTTCTTGCTTCAAAGATAGTAGGCAGTCTGTCTGGGGAGGGAGTGGAAATCCCTCACGTTGTTTTTGCAAACATGTTAGACAAATTTCTGAAGAGATAGTGTTGGTAAATTTTTTCCACCATGAGGAAAAGAAGTAGACTAGATGACTGTCTGAAGAACCTAATACATCCATTTGATATAGTCAGGAGGCTGTGGCCATCCAAACCTTGGTGTGGAGACCAGGGATTACATAATTCCAAAACTATGTATGCTAGATGGAGAGTAAGGAGTAGTTGATAATGTTTGCCATCAGCTGCAGCAGGTTACTTGGGTTTGTGGCCCTCCTGGGAACTAGCGACTGGATTATGGATGCATAGAGAAACAGTTCCAGAAGCAGGAAGAAAGCCTACCAGTGCTAACTTCATAGAATCATAAAGTGGCAACAATATCAAGCTAGTTCTAGTTGATATTGTCTAAGTATCAGTGAGATGGAAGATGGCTTGCCAAACAATTTTCTTAATGCTACTGCAGAAAGCTGAGGCAAAAACTCAATGTTTTTCTATCTCAGCAAGCCTACCAGTTCTCAAGGATATAAAAAGATTATTCTCTTTTCCCCATAACTAGGAAAACAAGACAGAGCCTTTGGGGTTCACTCTGCTAGTTATTCCTGTGAAAGACCACACAGTAAGCTCCCCCAAAAAAGCTCGTATTCCATTACCATAGGCAGTTTTGCTTCAGGTGAAGGCTATGCACTGAGCTACTGCTGAGTTACAGTAGCTTTGGTGGTTTCATCATCACCGATTCTGTGGTACCTTTTAGTTATGAGCATTGAAGCTGTAAGCATTGTCTTTGCAGAAAGGGACATCTAGTGGCTGTACCAAAAAAAACCTCACTAAAGAAATTTTAAAATGCACAACAGCCGTTTGTGCATGGCCTGTGGTCTTCTGTATCCCATACATCTTTGCAGCTCTACGATATCCTGTGTTTGCTGGGATCGATTTTTATGTTCATGGCAAGCAAAAAAAGTCACCTTTGCAAACCATACCTTTCCAGCCTTACACAGGTCTATGTGTGGGGTGGCTTGGGCAAATAGAAAATTGCCTTCAAGCCACGCTTGAGATACCTCACTGCTGCACTTCCAGGTTTCTATAGCATCTTCCAGGAGTCCACTGCCTGCTGTTTCCTTCTGCCGTTGCCCTCCCCTTTGGTACTGTACTTTTAGAGGTTGGGATTGTTATTGTCATGGTAAAATCTACTTTCTTTTGAATGCCCATAACATAAAAGTCAGCGGGAGGGGTGGGTGAGATTCAGGGAAACACTAATCTAAGCACTCAGTCATGTATTACACAACAAAAGTTTTTTCCTTTCCCATCCAAGTTGTGCTCCTTCTTACTAGTTGAGGATGAATTCCATGCATGTTTCTGTGAATAGCCTGACAGTTTAATCGGTACATTTGCATATGGGCAAACGGTGCTTTTTTTCAAAGTTGCACAGTAATATGTTTCACCTTTATGCCATGCCAGCTTCAAATTGCATCCCAGGAGGATTGCAAATGTGCATAATCTGTGCAGTTGTCTGGGCTTTTTTTTCTGCTTTTTTTCTTCTTTCCTTTTTTTTTTTTTTTAACTGGCAAACCCTATTCATTGCCCATCTGGGTAAGAATGGCCTTTGCATTTTCACACCCATTCTCTCCTATATGGTTTGTGAATACCCCTCCAATCAGAACTTGCTTCACAGAAAGGGAACAAAACCATTTTACAGGAGTTTCTCAGAATAAGTCCATTGGGATCTCTACATCATGTTTACTGGACAAAAAAAGGCAGGGGGGGGACACACACACATTTAACAAAGACCACTTGAATTTCCCAGAAAGGTTCCCACTGTCTCAAGTTTAAAAGAGTGGCAGGCCTGAGAAGAGCCTGAGACAGCAGTCTTTTCCCTGAGCCAGGCATTCTGTGCAGTGACGAGTAGGTGAGTGTGCGCGTGTGTAGCTGGGTCTTGTGAAGAGCTGACACACTTTCTGGCTTGTCCAAGGCTCTGTTGGTCTTTGTCAGAATGAGGCATTTACTTCAGAATCAAGCCTGCATTGGCAAGGCCACCTTTTACAGGGTGCATTACCCTTGGACTTTCAACTTAGAACAGCATACGGTAAGGGACAACCACAAAACTTGAATCCAGATAATTTCCTGCAAAGAAGGAGAGGGGCTGCATGAGACAGTGGGTTTTGCTGCAGACCAGTCTCTGGAATATGTTAAAGCTGCTCTTTCACACTGCTGTGGTTTGTGTAGAAATGTCTCTGATACCATTGCAAATTACTTGGTTGCCTGTGCTTTGGATAGGTATGATTTTCAGTGTTGAAGGTCAAGGCCTAGAAGTAACATCCTCAAAATCTGTATTAGCTTTTTGTACCATTTGCTATGTGCCTCTTCCATCTACCCCTTTTATTTTATCTTTAAGGAGTAAACTTCAGTTGAACAAGTGGTAGATGTTCCAATTTCATTTGAAGAAGTAAAGAAATCAGGGGAGGATTTTTTTAAGGGAAACCTCGGTTGTACCAATAGCAACCAAAATGTACTCCTTAACTTGTATGAAGTGACTCAGTTGACTTTCAGAGCAATTCCTACACCTCAAGGTGTGTCCTAGGTCAATTCCTGTAGGAGAGCTATTCACATCACTCATAAATGCATACAGACCTCTTTTCTTTGGCCTTGATTGACCCTAGTTGGCTGATTTCATCAAGTTACCCAGTGGCTAAATATATTGTGCTTACCCAACTCTTGCTTCCTACAGCCAGGCCCTTGGAAAGGCTGCTGAAAGTTACAGATGAACCTTGCCCTTCCTCCTTTCTGTACACGATCTGTGGATAAGTGGCAGAATTCACTTTGATAAGAAGTCATTCAGTCTGATAGTATATGTCATACCTTTCTGGATGATAGTTATCCTGAGCATGCATTTTTCGGAGTTCCACTCACAAAATTCGTTTTACCTGCCAAGATACATAGGAGCAAAGTAGACCCACTTCTCTGGTGTGTCTGGAATGTTCTACCTTGTGCATGTGCAAGAGGAGTTTTGGTTTATTGAATTAATCTGCTGCATCAACATCTGCTTCTTGTTATCAAATTCCTCACTTTACAAAACAGAACATAAACTAGAGGTCATTCCCTTTTCCAGAAGCACATATGAAAAGACATGTTTGCATGAAATGGGAGCCTTAAAGTCAAACTGAGTACTGATCGATACTTATTGATGGAAAGATTTCTAGCATAATGACAGCCAGCCTCTCAAAGAGGGATGCAGATAAATGTGTAGCTATGCAGTCACTTGCCATGGCATGCCGTAGGTCTTGAAAAGAGTTGTCAAATATTTATAATTAATTTGCCGCCCTCCTGTTTCCCCACCAGTGCAAAGCTTTTATCAAGTTCTCTTCCTTTCAGATCAAGGATTTTGACTTTTTATGTAAATACTTTTTGGATTCTCATGTGATCTGACATGTTGCTAAGGCAAGCATCTACAACTGCCCTGGAGGCCTCTGGAGAATGACTCTATCTGGAAGGAGGAGGGAAATCATCTCTTCTGTACATTATTTTGTGTAATAGTTGTGGTACTCTGGAAAAAAAGTCTCCTAGTTTCTAAGATGTTTTTCCAGTCGTGTGATCAGTTCCTTCAAAGGAGGAAACTCAGGTTTCCTGGGAGAGCTTATGAACAAGACTGATGTAATTCACAACCTCCATGATACTGTTAGTGGTTTCCTACTTGTTTCTGCTATGTGAACATCCCCCAATGCTCTAATCTCACATGGAAACTAGCACTCTTCTGATACTGGCTGTTTTACATCTGTCAACATCAGACTTCTTTAGACAGATAGGCCCCATCAGGTTTTCCAGTTCCTCAACTTTGTGATCCCCTTTTACCATTCAGCTACTGCAGACAATTAAAACAGCCCCCTATGTCCAAGCTGGTTTCTCTTTGAACCACCAGAACAAAGGGGGCTTGAGTTGTTACGAATGGATAAATGAGAAGGAAAAGGCAGAGCAGGAAGGACACCACATTTTCCTGCAAATTGCAGCACACAGTGTTCTACGGCCTGTGTATGAGATGTACAGCACCCCTTAGGCAGGCGCAGGGGAGTAATGTTGGGCTAAGAGGCATGTATATGAAACCACTTCCAACACCATGGTTTGCTCTGTTAAAGCAAACAGTGAAAATAAGCTAGTTTAATTTCTCATGCTTCCCTACCAAATTTCGCTTTTGGATTCTCACACAATAACAAGTAATTGTGGCAAGAGGGATTGTAGCTTTGGTAGGAATTTACAAGACAAAATGCCTGCGATACTAGTGGTGATTTTCCATTAGTTTACCTGCTTTCCTGGGAACCAAGATGATGCATGTACTACAAATGAGAAGAGTAAGAAATTATTAATAATGTTTTATTTGTTTACCAATCAAAGGGCAGCTGGTTCTTAATAGTTGAAAGGTGAAACCATAGTTTCTGCCCATCAAAGTCTGAATTGATGAAAATGGGTAAAGAATTGGAAAGGAGAAAGCATTACAAACAGAGCAAGCAAGATGGAGACAGGGAAAAGTGGATCTAGAGATTAAGAAGTTACTTTTTAGTCATTTTTGTAAAAGTTAACTTTGAATGGTATGTTGGCTCTGTACCCAAACTGGTTAGGTGCTTTTCTGAACCGTTCCCCATTTAGATTATTCAGCCAAACTAAGACAGAGCCTTCCTTAGAGTAAATGCCTGTAATTTTCCAATTTCTGTCAAGTAAATAACAGCAGGAGAACATTTGTTTTTATATGATGGCATTCTGGTGCCAGTCAGAACTTGGGATATGCTAAAAATGAAGGGGACAGCTCATGTTAACTTTTTGCTTTGCGTTCTTACAGAGGACTGTTTGTTACTATTGGGTAGCAAATGTTCTAAACCACAACCCCAGACAAAACTGTGCGTGGGATTTTAGGAACATTTACAGCCTAAATCTTGAACCAGATTTGGATTTTACGAAGTGACTGCCAGTTTTTTGATACAAGTAACTCTACTGTAAAACACAGGATCCAAATTCCTTAAAATACCAATCTAGATAGAAATCACATTTTCATATAGATTCTTTGTGTTAACAACTTGATGTAAAGGGTCATTAAAGGAAGAATCTGATCTTTTCTGGCATGGGTCCACATTGGAACAGCCTAAAATCCAGCTTTAATCCATGTGCTCAGTGTTTACAATTGGCTGACTCGAGGCTTTTTAAAGCCAGATAAACTGATAGGAAGTCCAAGGCCCTGGAATGTGGTTGGAATTTAGGCCCAGCTACACCTGTCTTTGTCTGCTTTTGTCCAAACATTCAGGACTTGAGCTTCTGCAAAGTTTACTTCTAGCCTTACAGAGATGACGTCTTCTTATCGGTGCCCTTGTATGTTATTTTTACACTGTAATCTGTTTTGTTTACCCAGTGGGCAGTCACCTTGGCCAGTGCCCTGACCGGCGCTGCAGAGGACAAGACTCAATCTGTTCTCTCTTTTCTGTCACCCGCTTTGCTACAGGTAACATCAGTTGCAAGGGGATGACAGAGCGCATTCATAGCATCAACCTTCACAACTTCAGCAATTCTGTGCTCGAGACCCTCAACGAGCAGCGCAACCGTGGCCACTTCTGTGACGTGACGGTCCGCATCCACGGGAGCATGCTACGCGCCCACCGTTGTGTGCTGGCGGCTGGCAGCCCCTTCTTCCAGGACAAGCTGCTGCTGGGCTACAGTGACATCGAGATCCCCTCAGTGGTGTCAGTCCAGTCTGTGCAAAAGCTCATTGACTTCATGTACAGTGGGGTGCTGCGGGTCTCGCAGTCGGAGGCCCTCCAGATCCTCACAGCTGCCAGCATCCTGCAGATCAAGACTGTGATTGACGAGTGCACAAGGATTGTCTCACAGAATGTGGGAGAGGTCTACCCAGTCATTCAGGATTCTGGCCAGGAGACGCCCAGGGGAACACCTGAATCAGGCACCTCGGGGCAGAGCACCGACACAGAATCTGGCTACCTGCAGAGCCATTCGCAGCACAGCGTGGACAGGATCTATTCAGCCCTCTATGCCTGTTCCATGCAAAATGGCAGTGGGGAGCGCTCCTTTTACAGTGGAGCTGTGGTCAGCCACCATGAAACAGCCCTGGGGCTCCCCAGGGACCATCACATGGAAGACCCCAGTTGGATTACCCGGATTCATGAACGGTCACAACAGATGGAGCGGTACCTCTCCACCACTCCAGAGACCACACACTGCCGCAAGCAGCCACGCCCTGTCCGAATTCAAACCCTGATGGGCAACATCCATATTAAGCAGGAGATGGAGGATGACTATGACTACTATGGCCAACAGAGGGTGCAGATCCTTGAGCGCAACGAGTCTGAGGAATGCACTGAGGACACTGACCAAGCAGAAGGCACTGAGAGTGAGCCCAAAGGGGAGAGTTTTGACTCAGGAGTCAGTTCCTCCATTGGTACTGAGCCCGATTCCATGGAGCAGCAGTTTATGGCTGGTCTGGGCCGGGACGGGCAGCAAGAACCTTCTCAAACAGATCAAAATGACGTCCCTGCTGATGGCACCCAGCCACAGCAGCAGCAGCAGCAGCATGTAGATGCCAACTCTTCCTCGCCAGAGAGAAGCAATGACGTTGAAATGGACAGCAAAGTGCTCACAGTCAATAACAGCACCGAAAAGGGGGCTTTGCAGCCTTCTGTCAACACAACTGTTGCCCAGCCATTGCCAACCACGCAGATCTACTTACGCCAGACAGAAACCCTCACCAGCAATCTGAGGATGCCACTGACTCTGACCAGCAACACTCAGGTCATTGGCACAGCTGGCAACACCTACCTGCCTGCCCTTTTCACCACACAGTCTGCTGGCAGTGGCCCTAAGCCTTTTCTCTTCAGCCTGCCCCAGCCTTTAGCTGGCCAACAGACACAGTTTGTGACAGTGTCCCAGCCTGGCCTGTCAACCTTTACTGCCCAGCTGCCAGCCCCACAGCCCTTGGCCCCATCTGCGGGCCACAGCACAGCAGGTGGGCAAGGCGAAAAAAAGCCTTACGAGTGCACTCTCTGTAACAAGACTTTCACCGCCAAACAGAACTACGTCAAGCACATGTTTGTACACACAGGTAAGAGTACGTCCCTTTGGCTTATACACAGTGCCAGAGAAGGCCCTTGACAGGCATGGACTTAGAATCCATTTCCCAACCTGCCAGACCCCAGCACAAATGGGAAGGAGAGGTTATCTGGGTACTGATATCACTGAACTCTTCCCAAGCTTACTGCATTGAAGTTGAGCCCATGCAGAACATGTAGGTCCCTGACTGTGCATGGGGCAGAAATAGGTCATTTTACTTGGAGTAGAATGTGTCCTGCACCCATTCAGGGAAATGGTAAGCATTTGTTGTCCTTTGCAAGCTGACCAGGCAACATTAAGTAGAAGTGGCATAAGGAAACTGTAATAAGTCATTAAAGAAAAGCGGCGTCTACTAAGGAAGGGCATCCCCCTGTAAGTTTTACACCTACGGGGGGTTAAGCTCAAGTGGTGATGTTGATTGGCATGAGTTTAGGACAAGTTCGTTCCTGGAGCAGTAGGTCCAGGCCTGGGTATTGCACACATATTACCTAAATCTCACATACTGCTATAAGAAAGTAAATTTGGAGGTTTTTCAGAAAGTTTTTCTGTACTTCACTGAAACTGATTGCTATAATCCGCAGTCTCTTGGTAAGTCAGATGTTTTACTAGCTGTGAGTACAGAACACAGAGTTCAATGAGAAAAAAAACAATATATGCAGAACACAACATCAGCACTCATCTTTTGAGATTATGTAGGTAACCAAAATCTTTTTTTTTACTACTGAGCCAAAAATGCCTTTTCTAGCTTTGTCAAGTTATGAAACTTCAAAGCGAGGAGATATATGTGTCTTACATGGAGAAGTTATCCCAGGTTCAGGACTGAATTTTGCTTGCTTCAGCCTTTACCTCGTTCTGATGTTGGAGAGAAATTCGAGTTTAGAGAAAGAGCAAATATTTCAAAAAAAGTGTGGCCAGCAGATCAAGAGAGGTGATTCTGCCCCTCTACTCTGCTCTGGTGAGCCCTCACCTGGAGTACTGTGTCCAGCTTTGGAGCCCTCAACAGAAGAGGGACATGGAGCATGTCCAGAGGAGGGACACAAAACTGATCAACGGGCTGGAGCACCTTTCCTATGAGGACAGGCTGAGAGTTGGGCTTATTCAGCCTGGAAAAGAGAAGGCTCTGGGGGAGACCTTATAGTGGCCTTCCAATACCTGAAAGGTGCCTATAAGAAACCTGAGGAAGAACTGTTCACAAGGCCATGTAGGAATAGGACAAGGGATAATCGTTTTAAAGTAGAAAAGGGGAGATTAAGTTGGATATTAGGAAAAAGTTCTTCAATATGAGGGTTGCTGATCACTAGAACAGGTTGCCCAGAGACATAGTGGAGGCCCCATCCCTGGAAACATTCAGGGACAGGCTTGATGGGGCTCTGAGCGACCTGATCTAGTGAAGATGTTCCTGCTTGCTGCAGGAGGGGTGAACTAGATGACCTGTAGAGGTCCCTTCCAACCTAACACATTCTATGATTTCTCTCACCAAGCAGCGGTTTTGTTAACATCAGTTCTCAAAGTAAACGCTGTGTTTGTGATATATGGAGTAGAACCTGGAGAAACTGCCCAAGGTCTGGGAGGAACATAAGTCATGGCTCCCCATTGTATCCAATAGATTGCACATCCATATACATACATGACCTTTTAACTTCTGTTTATCTGTAATTATCACTTAAATGAGGAATTCCTGTAGACATCTAAGGCAGACGTGGACATGAACATATACAAAAAGTTCAACTTCTTACGACTGGTACATAATGGATCAAAAATCCTGAATCCCAAGATTACCCTTTGTGTCTGTTTATGTTCTTCATCTTTCTGTTGTGGATGAGTAGCTAAAATACTGTGTAGATAGTGCTGTGTTATTCAGAAAAATATCCCCTGCAGAACACAGTCAAATATATCTGCTTTCTAAAAGCTAGAAAGGATTTTTCACAAATCACTGAGATTAGGTGCTTTATTTCCCCCACCTGCTCTGTGTACTGCATTTGGAGTCAGATAAAGAATAATATTGGAAGACCTGACTGAAAATATTCCTAGCTCCCACACATAAAGTCAGCCAAGGAAATTGATAGGCATCTCCAATCATGGATTAATATTTTATTTGTGTGGGTCTGAGAATGCCCAAAATAATGAAATGCATTGGCAAGGACAGATTTGGATAGATAGATGATTTCAAAGTTTGTTTAGGAACAAACTAGCTCCCAGAGTCTCTGGGAGAATAACTGCACCTTAACCAACAGAGGGCAAGGCTTCAGGAAACCCCTCTGAAAATAACCTTTATACATATAGCCTCAGAGAAGGCATGTCTGCTGCCTCGTCTAGGGATGGGCAGGATTGTTAGGAAAACTGAGAGGAGACAGCTGTTCCCACTGTCGGGGACTTTCCTCAACCCTGTTAAAAGAAGCCAGGTAAAGTGGCTCTGGAAAAGATCCATGAAAAAGGGGAAGATTTGGGAGATGCAATGTTTGAATTAGTCTTGCTGTTCAGAGGGCTCACAAGAGAAGCCACAGAGGAGCAAAATTCAACAGTCTCCCCATCTCTGTATGGTTCTCTGCTTCCGAAAACAGTGCTCTGATGTAGATTTCCATGCAGTGGAAGCCTGCCTCCTTTTATTCTTCCATGCGAACACGCATTCACTGGAGAAGGATATTTTTCCATGTTCCTTGCAGACTGTCTTTAATGTATCCCGCAATGTTGTTCTCCAAGACACGCAACGGCGTAGAAATACAGTGCTAGAACATATGAAGTGACAGTGCACCTTAAAAGCCATCCGTGCCTTCTCCTATATGTCACTGAGTGATTGATATTCAGTAACTGTCCCACATGGCAGGGTAAAACCAGCCAAATATGAAATAAAAAACCAAAAGGAGGAACATGCACATTGAATTCACTAAGCAAAGTTTTCTCTGACTTTAAGATGAAGAGTCATGGGAATAAAGAATCTACAGTGCTCACTTAGGAAGCACATACATTTGCATACAAAGAAGAAAACCTGAAAAGTTTTGAGATTCTCAGGAGACAAGAAATCCCAGGAAGATTTTGAAGCTAAGATTAGAAAGCCAGAACCCAGTGTATCTTAGAAACATGTGCAGGCAAAAATTAGGCTGTTTTTATAGCACAGTCTTAACAGGGTCTAGAGCAGAGGAGACCAATTTATTACAAACTCTAGGACATATAGTGCCTAAGGCAAAATGAGCATTGTAAATATAATCTCTCTCTTGTAAGTTAATCAGACGTTATTATAACTGACACACTATCATTTTCCACATAACACGTGTCAAGCATATTGGCCTGTCGGTACCCAACACACTGCAAAGCCAGCAGGGAAGTAAGGGCTTTGACCAAGTGTCTTTCACCAAGTAGGGACAAACTCATCATCGGTGCAAGGAAGAGCAGCAAGTGGATTTCATTCACAGATGTCGCTGTCATATGTGCAAACTGTGGAATAAAAAGAAACAGAGACACAAGGGAGTTGAAAAAGTAGGTCCTTCCCATCCGATCCATATTAATTATCTCCTGTTAAAATTGAGTATGAGTAGTGTATTGTAATCTCGCTGTACAAAGAGTAAATGATATCTTACCACAGGAGTGCGATGGTCCCTGAAGATTGACTCTTCAGCATTTAAAGCAGTGCCAGACAGATTGTAAAAAGGAGGAAGCAGGATGTCTCTGGAAAAAAAAAAATTCTCTGCTAGAGGGGAAATTGCAGAATGACCAAAGGAAAACCATTTTTCAGCATCATTTTGATCGTTACAAAGCTATGGTACCCTCTCTCTCCCGACAGTTTTGGGGATGATGAATTACCACACCTGAAACATACCAAAAGTGATTCAGAAAAAAAATTAAAAAACAGCTTTTGAGGGGGCATTCAGGGTGTTGGGTACTGTCTACCTTATCAATACAGCAACATACCATGAAAATGTTGCCGTATACCATGAAACATGAGGCTGTGGTGGTGTCTCCCAGAAAAACTCTGACCATGAGGAGGAATTAAGAGTAGTTTGGACAAACCAGTTGTATGTACTCAGCTAAATATATTTTAGTTCATTCTTGTAGTCATGGGTTTGTCTGGCTATGATCAGAGTTCACTTACACGAGTTGCCAGAATCAGTTTTACAGCGGCTTTGAGCGTACGAGGCAATGTAGTAAACTACATAGTATTTTGCATCTCTGGTTAATCTGATATGGTGTTTTATTTAATTTGCAGTCAAATAGTTTATATCTCACATCTGTTACACTGGAATTTTATCTGTCAGGTTGCCCTTTGCATGGTATTGGCTGGCCTAGGCAAATCTACGTACTAAGGATCCTTTTTCAGTTACTCTTCTCCACGCTTCAGCTGTAAGATCTGACCGGGTAAAGGGGCAACAAATATAAACCTCTTGTAAAGCACTGGATTTCTTTAGCAACCTCTAACATTTCTCTTCTGAGAAACACAAAGTGCTTTGAGAAAAGCAAGTGTGTTACAGGCCAGCTATTTAGTAATCACTAGCTTTGTCCATGGGTACAGAGAGGGAGAAGGAGACACTGAAAGGTAGGGTGACATGACTAAGACCTGACTAGAAATGAGTGCGAGGAGCAAGCCAGGACCCTAGGCAGGAGAGGCTGTGCCTTTGAAGCAGGGGGTAGAGGCCAGGACCATTTAACTCTAGTCCTGTTGTGACTACTATGTGAACGTGAATGTGAAGAAATCACCTGAGCTCCTTTTTACTGTACGTGGATTGTGAATACCTATAGCCCCCCTTGTAAGGCATTTTGAAACCTCTGGTTGCCAAAAATGTTGTGTACCAAAACATGCTTATTAACAGTTTTATTAACTTTTTAACAGAGTTACTCTTCCTTAGCCAGAGCACCTCTCCAAAGACCCCTGTGAGACTTAGTATTCGTTTGCTGCCGAGTCATACCGAGATGGTTTAATTTTATTATCCTTTTTTTTTTTTCCCCTTGTTTGTTTTTCTTTCTCGTTGGTAATGGGCAGGTGAGAAACCCCACCAATGCAGCATCTGTTGGCGCTCCTTCTCTCTAAAGGATTACCTAATCAAACACATGGTGACGCACACTGGCGTGAGGGCCTACCAGTGCAGCATCTGCAACAAGCGCTTCACCCAGAAGAGCTCCCTTAATGTGCACATGCGCCTCCACCGCGGGGAGAAGTCCTACGAGTGCTACATCTGCAAGAAGAAGTTCTCCCACAAGACCCTGCTGGAGAGGCATGTGGCTCTGCACAGTGCCACCAACGGCACGCCTGGCGCCACCGGCACCGGCGCCAGGGCTGTCCCTGCCGGAGTGGTGGCCTGCACGGAGGGGACCACGTACGTCTGCTCTGTCTGTCCAGCTAAGTTTGACCAAATCGAGCATTTCAACGACCACATGAGGATGCATGTGTCAGACGGATAAGTAGAATCTCTCTCTCTCTCTTTGTTATGAACAAAAAAATAGAAACAACAAAAAAAGCTATGGCACTAGAATTTAAGAAATGATTTTTGTTTCATTTTTACCTTTGTTTTCCTCCTTTTTTTGGGTTCGTTTCGTTTTGCTGTTTTTGTACTACATGAAGAACTGTTTTTTGCCTGCTGGTACATTACATTTCCGGAGGCTGGGTGAATAATAATTTTCCCAACCTCCCTCGGATGGTGGCCTTAAGGCCAGGTAGTGCTTCATGAGCTCCACTGGTTGGATCTCTAGCTACTGGCCTCTAAATACAACCCTTCTTTACTACAAAAAACAAACACAAAAAAAAAAAACCACAAAAAAATCAAAAAAACAGACAGAAAAAATAAAAAACAACAAAAAAATTTCTTTTTTCTCACTTGTGAAGAGCACTACAAAAAAAAAAGAAACAAAACAAAATATATTACAAATCTACAAGGCCTACTGTCATTATAAGTACACCGCTCGCAGTGTTTCGATGGACATAATTCACAATGCTGACCGCTTTTGGACTTCACAGTATCCAGTTAGAACTGTGGAATATTTTGCTTCTGGTTGAGCAGCAACCAGAGGAAACAAGGCCCTGCTGGTTTCCACCACGTGTCTGCTTTCTCACATACACACGCATCCACAAACACACGAAAGGGCTGAGGGAAGCGCGAGGCAGTGTGGCTTGGATAGTGTGGAGTCCCTGCAGGGTGAGGAAAAAGAATCAGAGGTTCCTCACCTGGATTCTCCTCCATCCCACGCTCTCTGGCGCACCCTCCCCGCTGCTTTTCCCATACCACCACCACCACCTTACAGCAGAAACCAAGAAGATTCAGACAACGAGCAACGGTGGCTTTTTTGTAATTTATTCAGTGTCTTCGCTGAGCCCAGGGCCTCAGCACAATCAAGAGGGACTTTCACAGAAGGCAAAGAGAAACACAGAGGAAAATCAAAGATATCAGAGGTTGCAACCTATGGATCTAGGTACAAGAGAAGGGTTAGTTCCCACAATCTTTGCAAAAAAAAAAAGAAAAAAAAAGTTGCATCAGGATTTATTCTTGTGGATGAAAGAGGAATAGAGGGTGGGTGGGGAGGGGAATAATAATTAAAAAAAAAAGAGTTCTTGGGACTTTTTTAATTCAAAATTTTATAGAGGGGCAAAAGTGACGTTTACCAGATAGAATGCTGATTTTTTTAATATATTTACAACAGTATTTGTGTAAAAAAAAACAAAAAAAGTGAGATTGTTAAAAGTAATTTTCCTTTGTTTTCTTTTTTGTTTTGCGTACACTGCCACTAATATCTTCTCTTTTATTATATATATGAATATATATAAAAATATATATTTTATTTTAAATTGAGACTGTTAAGGTTAGCTAACCTGCTTCCAGATAGAGGGGGGGAGGGGAGATGATCTTGATTTTTATTTTAAAGAGAAGGATGTTTCTTAGTTTTCTTTTCTAGTATTATTCTCTCTCTCTTTTCTAATGGAATCAAGAATTACCTGGGTCGATGAGGGGCTCTGTGAAGTCATCTGTGAGATTATCTACTAGAGTTTGTGCATCCTGCAGTATCATTTGAACTGCTACTTCGTTTCTGAATTATGTGGTTCTCTTTTTGGCTCTTACCAAGGTTCTGTTGTTTCTTTTTTTTTGGTTCCATCTCAGAATTTATTTCTGCTGAAGGGGCGGTTCCTTTTGAGAAAGAGATTTTTTTTTCTAGCGATGTTCCTTTGGTTTTGGGGATGATAGAATCTTTTCTTTCTTCTTATTTGAAAAAGTAATGAAAATTTTGGAAGTATGTAATAACTAGGATTTCCCTTCTTTTTGGTCACTGGACAAGAACTAATCTGCTGTATTGTTCTCTCATCCCTGCCTTGCTCGCTAGAGAGCTTCCATATTTGTGTGGGAAACTGAACCTGCCCCTGGTAATTTGTGCTGATGCCAAAATAACTTAAAATGTTATCATTGCAAATAATCTTCCCTTCTTCATTTGCAAAAACGTCTAACTGAAGGGCCACATCCCGCATTCTCTGCATAGGCAAAGCTATGCAAGGGATGTAGGATCAGTGTGAAAGATTGATTCCTGATCTGCATATACATGTTGGTGTTTTGTATTTTGTTTTACTGTGTTTGGGCTGGTGTGCTCTCCCTAGTCGTCTTCTGTGTATCTGTGTGAGAATTTTTCCCCCAAAGCCAACTCCCAAAGTACATGGGTCCTTAGTTCAGTTGGATCAGTGTCTGACATTATCTTTGTCTTGCTTGAAATCCATAGCTAGGATTTGCACCAGCTGCACTCTGGACTTTATATTTTAGGCAGAGAAGAAGCACCTAACAAAAATATGCAAAAAGAAAAAAAAAAAAAAGAAAAAGAAAAATTGCTAGTTTAGCTTTTACTCGTGTCTATATTTAAATTAAACTTTCTTAAGTTTACAAAACTTTGCTTGTGAACACTGAGCATTTCACATGAGACATTCTTTTATGCTGGACAACTTTGTAACTATTGGCTCTGTAGATCTCCAGGTACAATTTCGCGTGTTCTCTACACCTGCAGCTTCTGTGTGGGATGTCTGTGATTCAGCACAGGTAACCTCATTGCTACCTTCTGCGCCTGGTACATTTCTCATTTAGTTTGGGAAAAAAAAAAACCCTGACAGGTGGTTCAGTCTCAGAATCTTTCCATACCCTGCAAAGTATTGTTCAGCAGATCCTAAACACTGAAGTTCTGATTCTCAGCTGCAGAAAGCAGCATAAAGAGACTTTGAGGCAAGTGCCAGAGCAAACGAGTCTCTTGTATGGTAAAGTCTTTTTTTTCAGTTACCAGTTTGTTTGGGTAGTTCAGGGGGGTTGGAGAAAGAGCACAAGGTAGTTAACAAATACTGTTCTCATAACCAACTCATAACCGGTAAAAGCATTGCTGGCATGGAAACCAAGAAGTGAAAAGACAAAGTCTGAGACACGGAGAGGGAGGACTAATATCTGCCATGTAAAGTCACACTAAATCTGTACAGAAAATAAAGGTTCTAGCGACAAGGGTTGGAAGAAAATGGGGAAGGTGAACCTAAACAAAAAGATTGAAGGTCCTTCTCTGAGGAAATGAGGGGTTTTTTTCCTGAGGTCTTAAGTATCAGAGTTTGGTGTTCTCCCATATGAGGAATTCATTTTACCCAGCTTAAAAATTCATAGCTTCTGATTTGTCATCTGAGGTCTGGGGAAAAGCTGTTTAATTTGCCATTGTTAAAATCTGGTGAACTGTAATGAATTATGAAATGTAGTTCTGGTACCAGAAGAGATATGCCAGTACACAGGAATTAAGAATCAGGGTTTACATCCACCAAAATCCAAATACTGCAGTGTTTAGAGAGGAAATTACTATCTAAATTTTAATTCTTCAATTTTCAACCTTTCTTAAGTCAACGAAGCATAATCTTTGAAATGGCAATTTATTATGGGGCCAAATAAATTTGAAGTGAAGATCAGTTGTGAATGACTGAAGGGTGCCAATTAAAAAAAATAAATAAACTCCTTAAAGCTTAGACATACTAGATTGAATTCTAAATCACTTGTCAAAGAGGTTAGGCCAAGGTCTTCACAGAAAGCTGCCTGAAATATAAACTGATTTTGATGAATTTCCAGGCTCAAAAATTAATAACTTGATTGTGTAAATCATGGAGCAACTTGCAGCATGACTGCAAATGTAGTTGAAAAATGCTCATCAGGTCACTTAAGTAAGTACCCTTCTGTGAACTTAGGAGCTCAAACATCAACCCCCTTTATCTTTTAAAATGTTAAACTCTCTTTAATAATGCTTCCTCCCATTTGCTGAAATACGATATCAGAATGCTACAGGTATCTTTGAACTTCCTGTATTCCTACAATACTCCTTAGCAGAAAGACTACCTACCTGTGGTGCACCAGGAGTTGCAGTCATCTACAAACTGCTGTTGAAAGTGTTTGAGCGCATCCATCCCAGTCTGCTTGAAAGGCCTCCTTCAGAACAGCTGGTAAAATGATGCAGCTGAGAAAGAGCAGACTGAAGCACACATCCCTCTGATGGAGCTTGCAATATCCTGCATTCCTTGAGCCTGGTTCTCACTTTCCCTAAAGCTCTCGTTTTACTGCTTTGGCAATGGAAAAGGGCATTAAATAGGACATAAATTCAAGCATACAAATCAAGGCCTCTCTGCAAGGTAAAAGTGCAATAAAGGAAGCCTTAGAGTAAATGAGAGGTAAGTGCCTTCTCTTAATGGCTGCTGAGGCTGATGAAGTCAGTTGAAAATGTAGGATTGACCAGAGCAGATCTGCCCTGTAGTCCACCTCACCCAGTGTTCTGTCTCTGACATGTGGCCAGTTACACATGGTTTGGATGAAGATGAAAGAACCATGTTGGATAATTGCAAAGAAATAAGCCTAAGAGAGGAGATTTATTATAATCCTCATTAGCTGTGTATCTGCTTGTAACCTAAAGACATAAAAATTTATGGCCTTAACTTTTTATCCCATATAAAAATTATACATTGTGGCAGATAATTCTCATTATCCTTTAGAAATCTATCTTGTTAATTGCTAGGTGGCCCCAATGCTATCCTATGGAATTGAGTTCCTCAGGTTAATTGCCATCTTGTTGAAATTATTCCTTTTCAGGTTAATTTTGTTGCTGTTCATTGAAACACCCTTGTTCTTGTATTTTGTGAAATCATAAATCAGAGAACCAAATTAACTTCCCTTGCCCATTCGGCTGAAGTGTGCCTCTCTCTCTGGGAAATCCGAATCCACAAGGAATGCAGGACCAAAACGTCAGTGTCTGCTGGTCAGTAAGGAGAGAACAGCTACTGAGTGCATGCATGCATGTTTGTCTGTGTGTGTGTGTGCATATCTGGGGTGTGTGCATTGGTGAGGTTCTTCTACAGTCACCTCTTACAGAGGACTAGAAAGTACAACTTGTAAATAATGGGAACATACCAGTTGAGAAATTGTAATATAGTATTTCAGTCTCATCCGCCTTCTTGCAAAACCCCTATTAATAGTCTCTTCTAAGGGAAATAGGTATAGATGCTTTGCAGGAGCTTTCTCAACAGCCATCATGCTTCCACTGGGCCCACTTCTGGCCCACCCTGTTAGTTACTTTAAAAAACAGCTCAAATTCACAGTAAGCGAACAGGGAAGAATGGCGTTTAGTTGACTAAGAGAATGAGATTTCCCTTTTCTCTAAGATCAAAGAGTCCAAGTGGTACCCATTTTCCTTCTTTTGATTTCTTTTTCATCCAAAGGACACTTGAGTAATAATCCACATAACACCAACCCCTCGCTTCTTACCAACCTCAAACTGATTGATTTCAGTCAACCTTGAGCTACTTGATTTATGCTGGATCGTTCACACAGTGGACGCAAATCTCTTGCCTTTAGCAAGCATTCTACTAGCATGTCCTGCCTCTCTTAGTATTGGAAACAAAAGGAGAATGTGTAAAGCATACTCTTTGCATCAGTGTTGAGTCCAATTCAAAATCAGAAGCACCCAAACAATTTCCAACATCACAAGGCCTTCAGTACGCCTAGGGCTGTAGATCAGTGCCCCTTCTGACAGTCATATGCAAAGGTAATCCTCCAGCTCTCACTGCTGAAGATGGCTTGCCACTCAAAAAGAAATATAATATCAAATTAGCACCTGGTGGCTGTTCTGTCAAGGAAAACTAGACCTTGGTGATCCAACCCTTTCAATTCAGCATGAAGTTCCTTTGAGCTATTGAAATAAACCTGATAGAAATGAATCAGCAGGTAGCCTAACTGAAGCAGCATCTGATCAGCCTAAAGCAAAATAGCTGCTTTTCACATTCCCTGATTTGTTTTTATACTAGCTGTGAAAATTTGTGAAAGAGGTGTAATGTGAGGAAAATTTGGCCCTGAGAGGTTCTGAGCCTCCTCTGCTCCCAGGAGGCTTGTCACTTAGTAGGATCTGGCCCCTAACTGATCACAACTCTGCTGAAGAAAGTCTTTTGAGATGAATTGCAGGCAGTACATTACAACTGGAGTCCCGAGTTTGTAAATGCAATGAAAACCTTTCCCAATGCTTGAGTGTCCTGCTGATAAAAAGAAAAATGGGGTAGGAAGGCCGTGCAGAGGAGCAGGTACTGGAAGTCCCAAGTTTCTGCTGCATGCCCATTAAGACAGCCAAGCTAACCTTCTTTGTCCTGTGAGAAGCAGTGAGGCCTCAGCTAACTTCCTGTAAACCTACTCAGTGATCCAGTTTATTGCAGCAGGAGCAAAGGAGCCCCCAGATTTTGACAGATGACTGAGCTTGGAAATTTGGAGAGAATTTTCGGTATGCACGTAGTTCTTCAAACTAGCTCAGATAAAACGAAAAGGTGGGTTATGTTTCCTTCAGCATAGAACAGACGGGTTTATCCACCAGGGAGATGCTGACAGAGACACAAACTGTCTGAAAAATAAGAATGCTTTACTCCCTTAGACCTATTGTTGTGAAGCACAAGGGGGAAATCTTTGTTTCGTTTTTTTCCTAAGAAAATATGTAAATGAGAAGCAAGGTGTGTTAGGTAATAGTGTATATCTATCTAATTATTCCCAGTGCTGATAACTAATCAACTAGATTAGTGCCTCTAGGAACAAAGAAAATGTTATGCGTTCAGTGTTCCTCTTTCTGACCCCCCTCTGCTGTAGAGCAGGGGTAACTAAGATGAAAACAGTAGAGTTAAACAAATGTAAAATTTTCACAAACAAAAGAATATTTTCCCTATGTATGTCTGTCAGTATCTGGACAAACATCCACTCTGAATTAATGTTTATGATTACTAGGATACTGTTAAATAATTTTGATTTAGAATTTATATTTTTAGTGAAGAAACAAAAACACAAATCCAAAGTTAAATATCAAGAGATATTTTTTCATTATATATTTAGCAATGGTGCTGGCTTCTTTTTGAATTTTAGCCTCTGCAGTCGTGCTTGTTCCCCAGGCATTATGAGAGTCCAAGTGTAGGAGAAGCAGAGTTGACTGACTACTGTGGATAAGGTAAAAAAGAAAATTGGCCCCATAATGTGTTTTAAATCACTATTCACATTTCAGTTGGTAACTCAACTAGAGTTTTGGGCTCTATTTTAAAATACAAGGAGTCAAATGTATTCTAAACATAATTCTAGCAAACATCAGGTGTTTAAATGCCATTTTCCCCAAGAGTTGTTCATTAGAAGCTTTTATGATAGTAGGACGTCACCTCAAGATATACAGAACTCTGATACTATAACATGATTCTTTATGCTATACATCATCATAGTTTCCACCACCAGAACGAAGTCAACTTCACTGACTTCCTTTCCTCACAGTCAGTGAACTGAGATTTTGTGTACAGCCACATATGTCCAGAGAGAATTCTTAACATTTCTCCTAGGAAAAGGAGTCTAACATTAGGGAAAGGAGACCAAGAAGTCTTCCAAACACTCTGCTTACTGTATTTTAATGCCCCAAGTTACACATTTGTCCTGAGCTATTTTTCTAAAAGCAAAGAGTTGTAAGGTACTTCTTTGGGAAGAAAATACACTACAGCCTTGAATACACTACAGACTCATATTCAGTCGCTGCCTTAAAATGGAAATGGTCTGAGCAGTATGGAGGGTACTTCTGTTTCACACTTGCAGCAAAGTTTCATCTAAAGCATTCCCTTCACTGAAATTTGTTAAGGAGTGTTTTCCCATTTGAGAGCATAGGGAAGAGGTAAAGATGTGTTGGGGAGGCGTAGCAGTCTCATATTGGATGGTGCTTCTCAGTGGCTTCAGTTACAGCTCCATGTTTGGTCCTCTTCCAAAGTGATCTCCTTCGGATTGATTTGATTGGCATCAGCTCCCTGTAAAATGCTGGTGGGTAAATCCTCTTCTTTAACCAACTGAACAATTTGGGGCTGTGTGAGTTGCCTACTGACTCCAATCTTGCCGATGCCAGTGGAATTCATGAGAGAGAAACCTGGTGAAAAGCTACTTCCCAGTGACAAATTCTGTTCTTAATTTCTATCAGTGCAACCTGGATGGGCACTTTGGGGATTGCATGTATGTCACTGGAGATAAATGCAGGCCCTTTGATTGGTTTAGCTGTCATTTCTTTTAAGAAAAACATATTTGAACAATATCCTTTTGCAGCAGCAATATCACTGTACAAACAGAACTGCCAATACCCCATCATCAATACCCCATCATGCATGAGAACTTCTATCTAATTCAGACCATAGGGTCACTTTTTTTTCCACTCCTCATGCAAACTTTATTAGCACTTAAGCCCTCTTCGTGCTGCCAAATGTCATGCAGAGTCATGCAGCCACACCCCAACCATCCCTCGTAAATCCTTTATGTCAGGTTGGGCTTAGGTATTACAGTAGCCCAAATGCTTTCATAAGGTCCCCTCTGGGACTTACCCTGCTGGAAAATCTGGCACCAGTCTAGCAAAGCATTTCTTGCTTTAGGCAATTTCGAGGCAGAACTGCAGACTTGTACAGTGGGCACACTTCACAGACTTGACTTGGTGATTTTTTTAACCAAGTTCACAGTCCCATGACACTTGAGGACAGTACAGACCTCGGTTAGATACTCACTGTTGTGCTCAGCTGTCTGATTCCGCAGTGTCCTCTTCCCACAAAACAGACAGGTATCTTTCTGAGATCTATACATTTAATACCTTTCCTATTTTGCTTTGCTCTTTTTCTTTTTGTCATTAGAAAGCTCCTAAAAGTTCAACCTCCGCATTGAATATATGCTGTTTGACTAGAGAGGACCATCACACTGAGGAAGCAGGGTTACCTTCACCCAGCTGCTCTGAAATACAGCATGACTTTGTTCCTCTCACTTTTCCCATTTGTCCCATAGTCAGTTGGCACCTGTGGGATCGTTGAATAAAACCAAATTACGTGGCCTCTGTGTGTGTGTGTGTGCTTGCAGATGTACGTGTGAGTGTGAATGTGGATGTGTGCTTGGGTAGGTAGGTTGCTATCAGTCTCTTTCTGGCTTTACAGACAGGTTGCCAGTTGAGTGTGTGGATATGCATGGGTCAGGAAAGGGGTTAGATGAAACAATGGTCGCAACATTAACTGTGGAGCATTGGCATGAATCCTTATGAATCTACTGAAAAATAAGTAACTCTATTTAAGCATGTATGGACACATAAATTCATCGAACACATTGTGTCAGCCAAATGCTCTTAACTGGATGTCTGCCCAAATAATGTGGTTTTCCTCATTCAAAACACAGATTTGGTCCAGTGTATTTTTGTGAGCATCCTTTCTGAAGGGAAGGCTGAGGTGTGTCTCTCGGAACCTTGTGTGGTCCTTCAGCCACAAAAGAAAATAGTCCTGCTCATCAGGTTTCACTAGCAGAGATGGGCATCTGTTGGGAGGTGACAGTTTTGGAATGCTACTGATGAGTTCAGTCACTCATTCCCACTGAATTTCAACATTTTCACCTGACAAAGGAATAAAATCCAAACAAAATAATCTAACTTGCCTGTTTGGTCCCCTTAAAAGGAACAATAAAAAATTACCCAGTCTTTAAACGGTTGGCAGTGCAGTGAATTGATAGCCTCTAAAATACTCCAGTTCTGGAGTCTCCAGTGTCCAAAGCACCATACAAAACAGCTCTTTCCCCACCTCATGTACTCTGAAACATGGTGACTATCAATATCTTTACAAGTAATCTGAGTAATCCATTCCAAATGTGCAGTCACTGACAATTAACAGTTAATTTACTCTTCCTTGGTCATTGCCAAAATCTTCCCAGGAACATGGTTAGTGTGTCTAGGAGACCAGTAGATTGTCAGAAGGAGAAGAAATTGGTCAGTGAGAGTATCCAATATATAATCCATGAGAACTGCAGGATTCCTAGAATTTAGTTTGCACTGTTAGTTTACAGCTGCCTATTTTGGTATCACGTTGGCCCTAAAAGTAGCATTTTATTTTTTTAATTCTTCTGCCTGCTGGGGGGATTCTCCTTGTCCCAGAAAGAATAATTGGAGACTTTGGGGGGATTTTTAAGTTTCTTTTTCACTCATACAAAGTTGAGTAAATGTTATTCCTCTTCTTAGATTGGTGGCATTTCCCTTCCTCTTTTGACTAAGATGATAAATGCAACGATTTTGGCTGGTTGATTTTGGGGTGAAGTTTTTTGTTTTGGTTTGGGGTTTTCCTTTGGTTAAATGTACATTGTCTCTCTATAGTCAAAATGTCTGTGACTGTAACAGTATGTATTTCTTTTACTGGAGAAAATAGACTTTTTGGTTTTTGTTAACAGTACTAGTGACTTTGTGGAAAATGACAAGTTGCTATTTAGATCTGCTTAGTTAAGTACAGTACACTACAATACAGTATTTCTGAAATCTAGAACATACAGTACACAATATATAAAGCAATTCTATATCAATATATATACATAGTATAATCATTTAACTTTTGCATCTGCCTATGATCATAGAAAAATTATTTTTCACATTTATCATTCACAACCCAATCAACTGCTGCAGCTATTTGAAGCATTTAACAATCATTATTACAGCTCTAGTGTGCTTTTTCATATTATTGGCTTCTTTATTGTCTTTACGAGTATTTTTTCAGGCTTTTAAAAATCTCTACGTAGCAAGATGTAGGAAAGTAATTTTTTTAAGAAAAGGTAAAACAGTATTAGGCTCTACAAAAAGTTAGAGATTGTTCCCTGCTACCCTTTCATATCAGAAGAACAATTAAGACAATTAAGGCTATCCATTATCTCTCTTCTAAGATGTCCTGTTATTTCATTTGTTAAAGTGTACGTCAGACTTTCCTCTTCCATTCCTAGCCTTGGAGAAAGATGACACAAGTGGTCTTTCAGTCTTTCCAAGTTCTGTTTCTTTAAAGTTTTAAGATTTCCTGAAACTATCATCTGCACTAACATGGGGTGGAAGGATTATTATTATTATTATTATTATTCTCTGTGCAGTTTTGCTAGATGTGGCCGGTAGATTTTGCCAGGAAATGGGAAAACAATACCTCCATCCACCACGAGTAATATATTCCAGTTGCATCTTTACTTATCCACTTGATGCCCTCTCTATTTCAAGTGAAAACACCCTCTGCAAGTTTGAGTTTCGCTTCAGAAGTTTTCCACAGTTGAGTGTCGCCTTGTCCTGTCCACACCACACTGCTGCTGGTTCCAAATTCTGGGTCAGTCCCACCAGACTTTCTCATCACAGAGCTGCTGAAAAAAGTGTTGCTAGGGATATGTCAACATCAAGATCCAGATAGCCCAGCGGAAGCTGATGGGCATCCAAGCCTTACAGCTCCGGGTGTCCTTTTTGTATTCTCATCTTGCAGTGGATGGTTCCAGCAGCAGCTCAAGAGCCAAACTTTGTAAGAGTGCAAACTTGCATGAGCAGGGGAGTTTGTATTTGCTTTTCTAGTTCAGGTACATCTCAGCTGACCTTCATTCCATTGGTCAGTAACATATCACTCCTAAATGAAAATGTACAGAATGAAGTGGATGGGGGCTGTGGAGGAGGTGTTTGTTACAACTCGTTTCTCTTAACTGTGAAGACCGGAAGAAATGAGAGATGGTCACATCAATTACAAACTGTGCTTTCGCTGGGAAAGGGGAAATCTTTGTCACTGCAAATCAGTAAACTGAAAAGTGATTTTGAAGTGGGAAGAGAGGGAAAAAGCCTCCTATGCCACATCTTAGGGATAATAAAATGAGAACTTCAAGCATGGGAATCGTCAAGTGCTAGCTTTCCTTACCGGACTCCTGTCATCTGCCACTTGCACCTAACTTGAAGGCCACTACCACATCCTTTTTCTTTCTACTTGCAGTTTGAAAGTTATGGTCTTCCAGCAGTGACTTCTAAATCTGGCTTTTCTTCATTCTGTGTGTGCCCATTCGTAAGGGAAGGAAGAGACGCTCTGTCCTCTCAATATTCATCACGCAGGTAACAAAACTAGATTACCGTATTACATACAGGATGGGCTTTGTCCTGTCGAGCCAAACAGGTGCCATTTCCCAAATCAATTCCAGTTAGCTGCTGCAACAGAGGGCTGATTCAGTGGTCCATATTTTCTGACCATGGTCTTTGCCTTTTCCTTTGACTGAGTGCTGAATCATACATATTTTCGTAGAGAGCGTTCTCACATCGCTGAGGATGTCCAATCATTTAAATGGCCGCGTACCCATTCCGTGCTTCCCCTGCTAATCCTTTGTAAGTTTCAGTAATTCATTTAGGATAATTACTAGTTTAACGTGTTTCTTGATTTAACTTCTTTGTTGCCTTTTATTTTTCCTAATGCTTTTTTTAAACACCTCAGTTCATTTTGCATCTTATACAGTTTACAGTTTATATTTTTAGGCTAAGAAGTGGTTTTACAAACAGGATGGTACCAAACAGGTAGATTATCCACACTAGAGATTGTACTTTTAGAATGCAGTGTGTACAGATACAATTGCCTACAGGAAAGTGAAACTAACAAAATACTCAGCTGGTGAACAGTATTTTAACATATCTTTCACAGAAAAACCAGTCAGTCATTTGTGAATCCAGAAATCTTGCTTTTTTTAAACATATATCATTTCTTTTTCATTCTCTGAGAAATGCTAATCTTGAGAATTGTGATGTTCAAAGAAACTCGTTTCATATGTGCGTATTTTCTGCTTTGCTAAGGAGGGAGAAAACAGAAGGTGATACTGGCTTTACAGTTTTAAAGATTCTTGCATCAGAGACTTTCCTTGGAAGATATAAACATCAAGGGAAGACTCTGTCCAAATATTAGCTTTATTCTAGCATATGGTTTTCATGATTACTTCGCTTTCCATCTCCTCGTTGACCAGGTAGACCTACAGGGCTAATGCAAGCCACTGTCTCACATTTCTGCGGTCAACAGCATTTATATTAAGCTATTTTTTGCACTTCTTTTCTGTGTTATAGAGCTTTTGAGGAACACAGCATTTGAAGTAGGTAAGACTGTCACCACGAGAGGGAGAACCTTGTACTAAGAGAATGTTGCTCTATGCTACTGTGCAGGGACAGAAAGGGATTTTAAAGCTCTTCGCTGCAAGGTTAAATAAGAGGAGTGCCCTGCTTTGGGGGTGCTCACACCAAAGACTGGGGGCCTCCCAGGAGAGAGGATTGCTTGAACTCCATACAA
Source organism: Gallinula chloropus (assembly GCF_964237585.1). NCBI lineage: Eukaryota > Metazoa > Chordata > Aves > Gruiformes > Rallidae > Gallinula > Gallinula chloropus. The sequence continues at coordinate 90,783,095 of NC_140085.1, forward strand.
GGGACTTGCTCTTCACCCGTGCCACTTAGAGGAAAAGGCAGAATCTCCAGTATCTGCTGCTACTCTTTTTTTCATGCATAAATATCTTTTAAAAAGATTGTAGTCCTTATTGGTGGAATAGCTGTCATTCATTTGTTGGACTCAGAACTACTTGTTCACAAACATCTTTGTTTCATTGTCTTTTGGGGTGCACTGTTTCCTTTGTCCTAATGCCGGGATGTAGCTTGAACTGTTGTGAAACTCATTGGGATCCTTTAAATCTGCAGTTTATTCCCAGTTTTACATGTGCTGAGTATTCACTCCCTTAGATCCTTGCTCCAAAGTCCAAATTCAAAGAAATTCTTACAATGAAGTGAAGCAGAAAATTGGTGGTTTCCCATAAACTCCACCCATAATGAGCTTTTGTTGTCAAACATAAGATAAATGGGCTGCTCAGTTCAAGCAGGATGTACTGTGTGACCTTTCTTGTCAGCATCAGGGAGGTCTGTACTTAACCCTGAAAACTGATTGGACCAACATTCTGTGGGCCAAGTTCTGCAGGCGGGACCCACGTGCTCTTCTGTTGACTTCAGCGGGTTTTCTCTGACAGGGAAAGCTGCAGTCCTAAAAACTAGTTTCATATATACCCTTTAAAATGTCACAGGAGTGTTGTCTATAATTTAACATGTTTCTGCCCAAAGTTTCGATTCTTCATAAAACTGACTCAAGCTTTGATTTCACTCTACCAGGCAGATTATGCCTGTGTTAAGGGCTCTGTGATTAGTCTCTCCTCCTTGCTGGGAGGCTTACTTCAAAAGAACTACCCGGAGCAGGACAGCTGCTTCCTTTTGAACAAGGCGTGGGACTTTTTTGGTCCAGAGAGTCATAAATAGCTTTGAGGCTTTCATTCCACAAGTATGTTGCCTCATTGGGTTTGATTGGTGATGGCATGCTCATCTTCAGTAATTGAATAGGGAGCCACAACAGCTTGTGTAGATGTACGACACAAAGAAATCGCTTCTCCCTAATTTATGCTCTTGCTGTGTCACTCTTCTGTTGCCAGAACAATGCAAAAGCATTTGGGTATTTGGATATTTGGAGTTACTTGAATGTAGGTTTCTGACTGCTTTGCTCAGAAGCACTCTGGCCATATCTTGTCTGCAATGGCAATCACACCTTGGTGTGGGCGAAACACAGTTGTTCTTTGTAATATCTGGTTAGATAACCCCAAGTTAACACTATATATCAAGCTTTTTCTGTGGACTTTTTAAAAAATACAGCGCTGCTGCATTGGGTATGCAGGAGAGTGGATGGGAACCCATGTAGTTTAGCATAAACTGAGCAGTTCAGCAAACAGGTAGGACACCCTCAAAGTACACGCAGCCGAACAGCCAGAAGACTCATTGCTGCTGATTGTACTGGCTACATTGATGTTTATAGACTTTACAGAAGAGCTAGCAAGCATTTTCTGGTTTGTGTCTCATGTGTGCTCTGGCATGGGATGCACCTCTGTAGCTCTGTTCCCAGAGAGACTGGGTTTAGGTGCTGGCACCTTGCCATGGCTAGTGATCCCATTGTGCTCTCTTTATTTTTCATGACAGGCTCTTTGGTAACAATAAACAGCAAAAGTCCTTATGGCCTGACATTTTTCTGTCTTGGAGATGGTCAGGATCCCTGCACTCTCATGCTCTCACTTGGGTTCTTTCCTTACTTCTGTACGTGTGGAACGCTGTTCAATCCTTTCTGCATTAGGATGAAGCAGAGTGTATCTGTGTGCCTGGAGGCAAGGGCACAGTTGTTCTGTCTTTGCAAGAGAAGGAAAAAGGAGGAACCTGCTTCTGGGTTATCATTTGGTTTGTTTGTTGGTATTTGCTTTTGTTTACATTGTGGGGTGGGCTGCCATCTTTGCCAAGGGACTGGGAGGGGGAGAAGAGGCAGAAGGCACGAGGAAACATGTGCCTAAGCCCAAGTGAAGCAGCATGCAATATTTCTCTATATAATGAGCGAAGACAGTGAGATTTGGATAGCAGCAGCAGTGTTGCCCTAATGCGTTCCTTTTTCCATACATTCCCCTTGCTTGCTCCTCCTTCCCTGTCGTGGCGTCTTACACTGTTTAGTGGTTCCCCACACTCCTTACGAGTAGTTCTGAGGGTTGGATGGAGGTTCTTGTGGCTGTCCAAACTGAAATTAATCTCAAACCTGTGAGTACCCCAAAGTCTCTGTCATATTTTCCCAAGCGATAACTTAACGAGGCAAGCCCTGGCAGATGTTTTATTTTGTTAAGAGAGATAGATAGGCTAGGGGAGGTATGTGCTGATTGGGATTCAGTAACCTGCTTGCCTTTGTAATTAGTGAGCTTTACTTTGGTTTTCTTATGTGTTTTCATTTTGAGGTACTGAAGAGCTTATATGCCTGTCATTAAAATTCCTGCTTTTCCCACCACAGCCCTAGAAGGGCCATGAAAAAAAATCCTTTATATATATATATATATATTCTAGTGTATTTGCAGGGTGGGGGGTGGAGTTGTCCATGCACGTGTGTGTCTGCGTGAGAGGGAGAAAACTGAAGTAAGTTAGTGTTCATCTGTCCATTTGTTTTAGGGTGGCCACAGAGAGCTGCCACTTCGAAGAGTTGATTGCACTACAGAACCTTAGCTTGGGCACTGTTGAAATAAGGACTGTAATGGGAACAGGGAAGCTTTTTAGGTTGTTTTTTTATCCACACTTAAACGTGCCCTTTGCCAGGTGCACCCTTGCAAAGTTTGCATCTGACAACTTTGTGTAAAACCACTACTGACCTTTTTGCTGTATCCATTTATCCCCTTCTTTCTGCAGCCCCCAGACAATGGCTTGTCTCCTTTCCAGTTTCTGTCATTCGACTTCCCGTGTTTTCAGTTAATGTCCTATCTGCTAATGAGATCTCTACATTGAGTGGAAGGAGAAAAAATGAGGCATGTGAAAGTGTGGCTGGGAGACTGCAAATCCCCCTTTGTTTTGGGGCATTCGTATACTTTTACTGAGAGCTGATTTCTTGGGGGCTGGGTGGGGTGGGGAGGGAGTTTGTGCTTTTTTGGTCTGGACAAGGCTTTTTATTTTTGCACTAAGTATGACTGCACTGCACTGCATTGCACTACTGAAATGTGGTGGGATTGGAAGGGGCCAATTAAGCAGGAAGGGAGAAGAGAAAGGGATAGGCACAGAAAACAGGATGTACCGTAAACCTGACCAGGTTGAAAGAAAACTGGGGTTACCTTTAAGCAACTAGTCAGACACTGAGATAGCTGTATTGGATAGCTTCTATTAAAAATAATAATTTTAAAAAGAAAAAAGTTAAAAAAAAATAACTATAGTAGATACTGAAGAGGCATCACAGGTTTCAGGGTGCTACAGATCTTTTCCCCCTTTTCCTAGAGAGTGTTCTTTGAGGCTGTGAGAGAATTAAGAGAACGTGAAAAACCAACATGAGGCTTAAACATAAAGATACCAGTTCCTAGTTCAGATGTCAAAACTTGCATTGTCAGAGAGGATCTCTGCAGAGAGGTTCGAATGTGATTAGCATCCCTTTGGTATAAGCATGATCTCTCAGCTCAAGAAGTGAAGCCACAAAACAGGCTTACCAAAGGGGAAGGTCACTGAAAAAAAGCACTTCTTTCCGAGGCTGTTATGGGAACAGTGCAATAAACAGTCATCCTGAACACTCGGTTAAAGGTATTCCAGTCAAGACTTTGGGGCAGAGGGAGCAGGAGGGACATTTGGACAAGAAAGAGTGACGTGGAATTCAGTACAATCAGGCATATTCCTGTGTAGGCAAAGATGCTGTCTAGCATTTTGAGATCTTCAGTCTAACTTCTCTCCTCAACCAGGTAGTCAAGCATTATGAAGGTTTTTGGCTGGAACAAAATGGAATCCTAAGTCGGAAAGTACTTTTACAGTCAAGATGCGTGTTGGCCTATGCCTTGGTCGTTAGCTGTGTAACAAGCACAGTAGGAGGAAAAGGCAGCAGTAGCAATGGGCAGCAAGATCCATCTCTGCGGTAGCTCTTTGTGGGCTGTCTCTGTAGTAAGACTATAGTCACAACTTCAGCCAGAAGATAAAGCAGGATCATGAAAAATGCTCTGTGTAGCAACTGGGAGAGGAATGTAAAACATGAGTGCATCTGCTTTGGTCCTGTAATGGAGGGACCGCCTGTCTAGTGTACATAGAGGTTTCATGGACAAAAACCGGGGAGGTACTCATCCAGTTGCTAAGGAAAGTCTAGCGTAATTGGGTGGTCAGAAACCTATTCATGCCCTGAATTTCTCCTTAGACTCAAAGCAAAGACATTTTCACTCATTAGTACCAAGGAATGGGTAGTACAGTCCTGACACACGGCTGCACAATGCAAAGCAGATTGCTCCTGATCAGTCTGTTGGGCCGCCTCACATCAGAAAAGCATCAAGAACTAGAGGAGGAATAATGCACAAGAGGCAGATCCTGGGTGGGAAGGAGCAAGTCTGTATGGAACCAGGAGAGACTTCGGAGTTGAGGATGTGCTTTTCTGACAGGCTCTGAGATTTCCATGCTTTGATTTCACCCATCCTGGCTTGAAAGGACTGGAAGAGAAGAACTGGAGCTACCCTCTGATGTAGTGTTAGGTGAACTACTGAATGATTCTTCCCTTGAAGGCAGGCAGGACAGTCGAACGCTTAATCTCTTTCTGAGCCATCTGCAGGAATCCTGTGAGATGGAAACCGATGGAAGGTCATCTTCCAGAATGAGGCAGTGGATGCCCAACAAAAGCACAGTTATTTGAGAGCCAGCATGATACGGTGGCAGGAGAGCACCTTTAATTTGTAAAGTGGCATTTGCTTCTGTAAGAGTAGTGACAGCTGTAGAGTCATGGTATGGAAGGAAATAGAAGTCTGTCTGCTGAAGTTAATTCAGGTTATGAGCCAATACTCCCTTTTGTTGTTTAGGTGAGTTTTTGTTTTGTTTTTTTGTTCAAGGCAGCTGCATATACTGCTACTGTCGGAGTGGAATTGCGTTGTCAAAGAGGAGTAGTAGACTGCTCCAGAAAAAAGAGTGAAGCTGAGGGTTTACTGAGCCTGCTGTGTCCAGAGTGCCTTTCCTGCTGTGGTAAAATAAAGAACTTCTGTAGTTTGAGCTGTTCTGGCTGACTGATTGCTGCATATTCCTCCCTTGTCATGGGACCTGATGGCCACCACATTTGGACACGGAGAGGAACACTGCATGCTTGCAATGCTGTGATAAGATGCCATTTGCACTAGTTTTTAAGAAGTACTGCAACCTGAAGAAGTGGGCTTTGGGCCATGCTCCAACCCCGGGTTTGAATTCAGCCTGTTTAAACATGATTCCAGCTGACTCAGTTTCAGCAAAACTGGTCTAGTCCATGTAAACAGGAACCAAACCATTTTTTAAAAGCCACATTCCAGCCTATGTTCCCACTCAGTTACAGTGCTTGACCAGATCAGTTCCTGGGTGTAAGTGTGATTGTATGGTTCTAACGGCTTTTAAACGAGTTGTTCCTTTTTACATGGCCAGTTTGAAACTGGTTGAACTGGAATTGCATTTAAATATAGCACAAACACTTTTTTTTTTTTTTTTCCCCAGCATGGTACTAAAGCCCCATGTAGACAGTGCTTGACTGAGAAACCAAGGATAACTTGAGGTTTAAGAAGCCAAAACATATGTTGCTGACTAGAGATGCCGCATAACTTAATGCCCTATTTTTTTCTCCAGATGGAGAAACACTAACTTCCATACTTCTCCTCCATTTGTCATCCTGCTTCACTGTTGCACCTTTTCTCTTGAATGAAAATCACTTTGGCCAGTTGGCCAGATCCAAACCAGAACTTCCCTGTACTGTTTGATCATCTTGTTTCTGTACGTTCCTGTCCTCGACGTTGACAAGCACTACTGAGGATCGGCTTGAGATTCTTGCTAGGACTATGTGGCGTAGTTATGGTTCAGTAAGATGCTAGTGATATTTTCAACATTATAGTAATTTTAGAACTTGCCCTTGAGATAAATGTTACGTTTCAGAAGTTCCACGGAAAAAAGAAAATGCCAGGAATCACGATGGAGCTTGAGTCACAGTGCTGTAGCCAAGTTTGTAGGGAACTCATTTCTGGTGGCTGGTGATGCTGACATTTACAAAGGCAATTGGAAAGCAATAGAGAGCGTATGCTTTCTCATCCCTGCTGAATTAAGAGAATTTATATTAACAGAAGGATCCCAGGCTAAGCTGTCGGTGTTCCCTAATGGAGGAGGCTCAACAATCTGTCACATCACCTTAGACGGTCTGAATTTCCTTCAAGACTGCTCCCAAATGGCCTGCCAGCCAGGTGCCCTCCCTCACTGATCCTAGCGTCACACTGGCTGGTGATTTGTCACATCAGCCAAGGTGACCAGGAGATAGCCTTGACCCCAACAAGGAGCCTTTTACCTTTCCTTTTCCTTTTGGTTTTCCATCAAACCAGGAGTGCAATTAGTGGTGAGTGGATGGCAGGTCAGCTTGTTGCTGCAGGTGACAAGAATGGCAAAGCCACATGGCAACTGTGAGCTACTGTTGTCCTCAAGGACACTGGGGAAAGGCATGAGACCAGCCTCTGGTTGCTGGTGTAGTTGTGAACCTACATCTTCTGCTGCTCACCCCTCCAGACTTCCTTTGGTCAGCTATGCTGTTGCCCTCGAGTACGCAATGTGTGTGAAAAACTGAACGCGGTTGTTCTGTTGTCTGTCTTCTTTCTTCTGCATCACGGATGTGGCACCAACTTACTCTCACAACAAGCTTGAGTTTTGTTTTGCTGTTGATATTAATATGTAATTCTACTGTAGACCAAAAAATGCAAAAAAGGAAAAAAAAAGAAAAAAAAAACAGTTTCAAGACATAAAAGACCAGTGAGTGAAAGGTGAAAAATTTAGGAAGTGAAGGTGTGAGAGAAGCAGTGGTTAACTGTGTTAAGTTAGAAATCTCAGAATAGCCTTACCTATTTCTTAACCAATGCTTACCAATCATCCGGTAGTGGGGTTAGATAGCTTTCTTGGCTCATTCGTACTTGTATCCTAATATATATATATTTTATTTTTGTTTCTTTGGTATTGCTGTTGCACATCATGTTGTATTTTATAATGCCTGATTTTTATTGTATTGTACTTTATTGGTCTGTTTTGGTTTTGTTTTCCTTTTGAAGGATGGGAAAGTAATGTTTCCTTTTTGTTTTGAATTTTTTTGAGAAAAAAAATGCACTGGAAGTAAACACAAACACATTTTGCCATTTAAGAAAAAAAGGAAAACACACAGCCACGCAGTGGAAAAGGCTAAGAAAAAGCTCCCCTCTTCTTCCTTATTATTGAAGCATCCTCTAAAAGATATGCTAGTAAGAAAACAATTAATCAGTCTCAAACAAAAGAAGAGAGAAGCCTCTTTGATCCTAGCTCTGCAATCTGGAGTATTTTAGCACAGGGTCGGGCTCCCACATGGCCAACAGTCATAAAATCCAGAACCACATGGGGCAAGTTCCTCCCTGGCACAAGCAGATGTAATTGCAATGAAGTCAAAGGAGGTACACACAGGATGGATTTAGCCACATGCGCCCAAGATACAGCTGCCTTCCCCGTAGTACCCAAGGCCCCACTGCTAGATCCTATCGCTGTTGAAACGGTTGGTCTTTCGGCTGTGTTAATCACGTAATACCCCTTGAACGCTGTTCAGGGTAGGCAGAACACTTTCCCGCTGAATAAATCAGTTCTGGATGCACCTTGGTGTGACACTTTTTGCCTACCAGCTTTCAGTTGTTACCCGCTCCCGGCCGTGAACTGATTCGATCTAACTTCTGGTTGGAGGACCTGCCTTTGCCAGAATAATGGACTTGACTATTAAGCGTAGCAAAACTTTTGCGTATTTAACTACTATGATCCAGAAATGGCCCTTGCACTTTTAAGGCATGTGGAAACATCCTCTCTGTCTTTCAAAATGGCAACAGTTCTTTCGCCAGTAAAGCGCCACGCGGGCTCAGGCGGGCACGCACCCACCTGCGGTCCCTGGGCTGCAGCACCCCCGATTCTTCCCGGACCTTTCTGTGCCCGACAGTGTCCTGTCTCCCTGATTCCCCCAGTCGCTTGAGTACAGCGGGGCAGAGACGTGTGTTGAGATAAGTGCGAAGAGCATACATTTTCAAAGGCAGATGATTTTCCTGTTATGCCAGCATCTTTGAATCCCCCTGTCAGCTGATGGTTTTTCCTAGCCTGACGGCTTTCAATCAGTTGTCGAAACATTGGCTTTCTCTGTTTCGTTTTTCTAAGGAGGGAATGTGGGGTGGGGAGAATAATGAGGTGTTGTTTGTAACTTCACAGTCCTGGTAGTTGGTTTGTATCTTCCATATTTTATGCAAAAACAGACATTATAAGTCAATAAATAATTGTGCCCTAGGTTGAAAGTTAAGTGTTCAGGAAAGGTAAAAAAAAAAAAAAAATGGTTGGCATTTTTCTACATTTTTGTGAAGACTCTTTTGGAAAGGAAGGGTACATATTTTTGTTGTGTAGTATTTTCTATTTTTGAATGCATTTTCTTGGTACAAGACTGTTTTGTGGAATTTTTTTTTCTTTTTGGTGAACACATTATTTAAAAAAAAAAAGAAAAGAAAGAAAAAACTAATTGAAAAGTTTGCCCTTAAGGATATGCTGCAGTTTTGAGGTTTAAAATAAAATAAAAAAAAAACCCATTCAAGGCGCGTGTTAAAAGTTGGGGGATTGTATTGTTGGGAGTTTTTTTGTAATTGTTACAAGAAGAAGTTTGTAGCCACTGCTGTTTATTTTGTTTCAGATGAGTAAGTAAAGGGATTGTTCTTGTGTTATTCTTTTTTTAAAAAAAAAAAAAAGTTATTTATGAAATGTCACAAACACTGGACTGTGAGTTTGTGTGGAAGCATTTTACCACCCTGTGTCTTCATAGAGCTGTTGGTGATCCTACTTCTCATTACTCTGCCTTATGATTTCCTAAGCAAATTCGGGGAGGGGGTGGGGGGGGCGGGGAGAGATACTGAGTGCATTTTTGAGGCAGAGACTCGGGGTGGGGGAAATGCAAAGCAGTGTTTTGGAATCCCAAAGCCAGGCCATCAGCTCTACTTCTTCTCCCATCTACCACCGCAATGAGAAAGGCTTACAGCCACTGTCAGAGGCAGAGAGACGTGGTGATGGGCAAGGGGTTAAGTGACCGAGAGCCGCGATGCTCATAATGACCTCTGTAAATGACATCGCAGCTTCTCAGTCAACAGCTCCCCTCAGTCGTGTCATCATCCTGCCGGCGGCTTTTGTGACCACCCAGCTGAAACCGCGAGGGTGGTTTGCGGTTTCAGTCACTAATGAGGCCTGTTTGGCACCCCAGCAGTGGGAGCACTGCACCGTTGGGTCACTGGTTCTGGATTTGAGGAGAAGTAGAGGCTGAGGGCAACCAAAGAGGTGCGCCGTGTTCTCGGTTTCTGAAGAACAGGCTTGAAAAGACTAAAGCAGTGCTCCAGGCACTCATGGGACCAGAGAAAAGGGAAGGAGGAAGACACCAACAGCCATAACAAAAACTGGAGATATGTAACTGGGCGACATTTGAGACCAACCAGACTCTTTTCCTTCCTGGACAATAATGCAGCCAAATCTTGAGACTGTCAAGCAGACAGAAAGCTGAATGTGGCCTTCATTTCTCCTGCCTTTCCTTTTTATTCTCCCTCTTCCTTTGCCCTGAGATTTCTTCTCAGTGAGCACCCGCTCCACTGAGCACTTTTTTTTGCCCTCTACCTAAACTGTCCTTGCTTTCAAAATGTGGGTTCAGTCAGGACTGAGTAAAATCATGTGCCTTCTTTTTCCCCTTTTGTAATTATACCAACCTCCTCCCCTTCCCCAACTTAACATGTGAGAGACGCAGGAGGAGGCTCTTTAGAAGTGCTACTTGTCTATAGGTGTCCAGCAAAACAGGAGGGTGGTGGTGAGGGGAAGGGGGGCAGAGAGATGCTAATTGCTCCTTTCTCTTTCCACACGTAGCAGGTCTTCCTAAGGAGACACCCTCCACCACCACCTCCTCAGACGCTCCTCTCTCCTACAGAGCAGTCGTAGTGGGCGTGGGGTGGCTCTTCTCTCCCATTCCTATCCTAGCTGAGTGAAGAACTCACTGCATTTCAATTCATGCCATTTGCAAGCAGATACATTGTCAAGACAAATGAAGTTTGTGGCCTTATCAAGACGACTTTTAAACCACTAAAAGAAGAAGGAAAAAAAAAAAAAAGGCAACTCATTTCCCACTCCAGGTTTGTGTCATTTCTAAGAACCCAGTCCCCAGCAGTTCGATCTCAGTCCGTTTTAGCAGTGGTGGCTGGGCTGACCAGCCTAGAGCTCATGCTTTCTTTGCTACAGCCCCTCCTGTCTGCTTGCTTTTCCTGCTTTCTGCTGTACTCTCTGCTGTACGGGGCAGCCCTACCCTTTGGTGAAGGGCGAGAGGAGCCAGCGGGGAGGGTAGTTGAGGGATAGTTTTCAGCATTTTAGCAGGAGAAGGATATACCAGTTGCCACAGCAAAAGTGTATTATGATGGGCTGATCGTCACATTTTTAGGGCCAATAACACCCCCTCCCCATTTACTGGAACACGGCTTGTTCCCAGGTCAAAACCATGGAGAGGAAAGAGCATGTTGGCACAGCGGAAAAGCAGCTTGCAGTCCACAGGGGCTGGTGGGCAAAGACGGCGACCCAACTGCTGCCCTGCTTCTCTGCTGTGCTGGAGAGGCTTTTCTGACCTTACGAACCAGGAAAGCAGGAAGCTTTGCACAGGTTTCCCAGGAGCTTCCCCTTTTGGAAATCCACCTCTAAAACTTGTAGCACCTGGGTGATGAGAATGAAAAGAAAAGAATAAATCCCTTGATCACCTCCATAAATGACCCAGTAACTGAAAACGTTGTGGACGGTGGACTGGAAATCTGTTCTTCAGGCTGGGCACTAGAGCCAGGGAGGAGCAGCAGGGGAATGGTGTAGTTACCTCCCCAGTTAACAGTCTGCATGTGTGCACATTTATACAAGAGAAAGGGTGTTGTCCTACCCATCTTTGGTGCTGATGGACTTGAGAAACTTGTCCAAGGCCTACTTTTAACAGGCTTAGAGAGTATAAGAATAAACACTATCACATGCAATATTCCCCCCCGCAACGAAGGGAGGGAGGGGGAGGAGAGCAGTGCGGGCAGTCGGGATTGTTAGGGTTGGATTATTTTGCATCTTTTGTAAAACTGTAATTTCAACAGTGCCTTATTCCTAATAGATGCTGGCACTTGGGACACACAGACGATGAGAGACAGAACTAGGGAGTGTCAGACGCGTACATCTGTAAGACAGAGGTCATTAATCATCATACAGGACAGCTGTATTGGGAGTGACACAGCTGTGTCGGAATCGAAAACAGTTCAAATATTCAACCTCTAAAGCAATTTCCCTTCCACCACCTCCTGCCTTCCCTTCTTGCCAATGGTGCTGCCCAAGAATAGCTGCCTACACTGAGGCCTGTCACTGCCCCGTTTGCTTTTGGCGTTGTCAAGTCCGGGAGTTTAGCGTAGTCGAGCTTTCCACTGCTATCGTGTTCTCCATGGGGTATGTGAATGCCAGTTATTTTGCTTTAAATGCACTTTAAAAAACAAAACAAAACAAAAAAATCAAATCAAAGCTCCAGACTGTTTCAAATACATAGGGGAAGATAGTGCATACGTGTTTGAACCCAGTTGACTTTATCTCCAGTTAAAAATGTACTCCATGCAGTGTGTATGTATAGAACAATGTGTATGCATACAAACACACACGTCAACCTTAAATATCAGCAGACTAACCTTTCTCCTGAAGCTCATGAAACCAGATGCTACACAAACACAGCAGCAGCAGAGGAATTACGGTTGGGCTCTTGAAACAGATCACAAACAATAAAAACAACTGCTTGGTCCTTTCTGTACATTCAACAATTACAGAAGGAATTGGGTTGTAACCAGAATAAAAAGGAACGGTGCTAACTGAATGAACGGGCAAATACAAAAAAATAACCAGGAAAGCGAGACAAAAACTCGGCCCAATGACACAGTTTGACTCTTAATGCCAATTCTCACACTGGGTTGGTTTGTTACTTTTTTTTGTTTTACATGAAAACAAATTTGCATCTAAACCGATCCACCACCACCACAACAACAACAAAAAAAGAAGCAAACAAAAACAAACCAAACCCCGTCCTGCCCTGAGGAAGCTCTTGTTGATGGAGGGTGTCAGAAGCCTCAAAACTCTCGGCCTTGCTCTCACGTACCACATGCTCGATCAGTCCTCTTTTTAAAATGTCTGAAACTGAAAAAAAAGAAAAAAAAGAAAAAAGAAAAAAAAAAAAAAACAAACCACAAAAACCTTTTTGAAGCACCTTACGTGGCTTCCCATTCCCGGAGTGGGAGCCGCCTTTTTTTCTTTGAGCACCTTACTGATGTGTTAATGCTATCTGCTGTCTTTTTGTTACCCGTGGGCCGAGCGGCTGGCTGTTGGCACGGGCAGGCGAGCGCGCGGGCGGGCGAGGGTACGGCTCCGCACGCGCGTGTGCGCCGGCCTTCCCGCAAAACGCTACACACGCACACCTGAGCGCGAAGCCCCGCGGCGGAAAGGGGTGGGGGAGGAAGCGTCCGTCCGCGTTCCTGGGCCTCGGGGCACCAGCTTGAACCCGGATGGAAATTTCTTGGTTGGATTTTGCTCCATTGCATGGAAGGGCATGAAGTTGAGATGTAACGGGTGACGGGGGGGGAGAGCACGCGCTCGTGTGTGCGGGTGTGAAAAATAAATCAAGAGAAACGGGACGTTTTTCTTCTTGGCAACAAAGAAATTCCCGGTGGTCATTTGATGCTGAGTGAATGGGAGGCCGCACCCAGGCCTAAATCCTGGGGCCTTTGTGCCGGCACCCGCCATCTTGCCAGCACAGAGGCCTCAGGATTTGGCCGCAGAGTGGCAGAGATCCTCCACAGGAGACGCATCTCTGCCCGTACCCATGCGCGTTGCCTCGGTCCTTCGTGTCGTTACACGCCCACCCATCCGCACACCCACGCGTGCGCTGCCGCCTGCACACACACACCCACACACACACACACACACACGAGATACACATACAGACAGACACAGACTCCCCCCACACACCCTCACCGCTGTACAGGCATCTCTCGAGACACATGGTTTGTGACAACGTGAAGAGCAGGTCAAAAGTTTTGAGGGGTTAAGTTCCTTTTTTTTCTCTCATTATACTCTGTAAATGGTATGTCAGTTATCAAAAACAAGCAAATAGAAAATTGTTAAAAAAAAAAAAATACCTTGCATACGCCTTTTCTATCAAGTGCTTTAAAATATAGAATAAATACACACATCCTGCCAGTTTTTTCTTACAGTGAGAGTATCCTTACCTGCCATTTAATATTAGCCTCGTATTTTTCTCACGTATATTTACCTGTGACTTGTATTTGTTATTTAAAACAGGAAAAAAAAAAAAAGAAAAAAAGAAAATTAACTGTAGCGCTTCATTATACTATATTATTATTATTATTATTATTGTGACATTTTGGAATACTGTGAAGTTTTATCTCTTGCATATACTTTATACGGAAGTATTACGCCTTAAAAAAATACGGAAATAAATTTTACAAGGTTTCTGTTTTGTGTGGAAGAGTAATTGATGTTGCTAAGAATGATGTTTGTTTTTTTGTTTTTTTTTTTAATGTTACCAGCACTTTTTTTGTAAGTTTCACTTTCTGAGGTATTGTACAAGTTCACACTGTTTGTGAAGTTTGAATATGAAGGAATAATTAAAAAAAAAAAAAAAAAAGACAAAACAACGTGGCAGGTGTCTTTGTGCATTTCTTTTCCTCTGGAGGACGGGGCAGGTGGATGGGGAGCATCCTGTGGACCCCTCTTAGCCCTGATGCGGCGTAACATGAGCCCTTCTGGCAGCTGTCCGCAAGATCGGCCAAAAACCTGTGTTGTGGGGGGATTATTGCCAGGTCTGACCATCAGTATTTGGTGTTGGGGCCCAGGTGCCTGAAGCTGGGGGTACCGATGTCCAAGATGCTTGGAGAGAAAGCGAATGGCTTCCCAGTCTCCCAGTTTTAAGCAACTCCTCACCAAGTCTCCGAAAGCAAGACGCTGCGCTTGCTTGCCCCTTGCCAGCCCTCTCCAGGTACCAGAAACAGCTTCCACCCGTCAGTTCCAGCTCTGAGAAAGTGCCGTGCTCCTTGGGGGTAGCGGGGTCTGCACTCGCCCGAAGGGTCTCATTTCCCCTGGGGTGGCTCCTTCTTGACAGTGAGTAGTCCTCACAAATTTTGTTAACCCTGGTACTTTAACGGCCACTGAGGCTGCGAGCGGTCTTGCCCTTCAGCTCCGGCCTTTCAGCCCTGCCACTTTCACAGTGGATGTCATTCCCAGCTCTTCGTGCCTTCACCGTGCATCCCCTTCCAGTACCACTTCGCCAGTGAGGGGCAATGTCCTGAGTTTGATGACTTATATAAAAAAACTGTTGAGCCCACCAACCTCACTCCCCGGTCACACTTGAACCAGTGCTGTAAAAGTACAGGAAAGGTTCCTGGAAGTTGCAGCAGAAGTGGGGAAAAGACCAGGGCACTGACATTGCCAGGCTCAGGCTGCTGAGGCTGAGACTCCCAAGTCACTGGACAAGCCAGAATTGGACATGCAGAGCTAAACAGAGCTCCTGCTCACTGCCCAAACCCTGCTCTCACATAACCAAAGCCCCACTGGATCTAGCAAAGCCCATAGTTTTGTTTCCAGGTCACCTATTACTAACAGCCACCAGCTTTCTGCTTGGAGCAGAGAGACCCGAGGTGGGACCAAGGCACCCAATCTGAACTTTCTCTGTGAAAATTAGGACCATTTTGTCATTTCCGGCTGTGTGCACTGTGCACAGAACAATTACCTTCATTTTCCATAATGGGATGAAGGACAATTGTCCCACAGTCCTCTGATGCACAAGCAGTAGAAAGGAAGAGCTTTTCCTGCCTGGGAGAAGCCATGTTGAATGACCCATTCCACAAGCAGCTCCGAGGGGCATTTTAGCATGGACCTCAAACCCTATTTTCAGCCATCCTCAACAAAAATGCCAACTTGTCTCACATCTGACACCTCACAATTCCCTCTGAATCAGGAAGACAAGCAGGCAAGGATCAGCTCTGGACACTGAGGTTTGCTGAGCCACGAGTGGCTTGCCACAGCCTTCTCAGGCATGTCCCATGTGTCTCTGGCAGTGGCCATCCTAAGGTGGGATGAGATGGTGAGAACCCAGGCTTGGTGCTGATCTCTTAGCTGAGAAGTGTCATTGCCACCATCATTCGTGATGCATGACAGTCACTTGCCCTCTCACCCTCCCTACAAGGACGAGGTAGCCCTTCAGAGGGGGCCTCAGGCAGTTTACCTTTCACCCATCCCCAATGATTCCATTCATCTCCACCAAAAGTCTCCTCATGCCTCTGCCAAAAGGCTTTCCCAACCTCTGGACCTGCTTTTACAAACCTCAGGAGTGGGGGACCCCAAGACAGAACTGATGTCAGGAACAAAAGGGTGGACTTCATTGTCTACATGCTCACCCCTTTCAGCCTCCCTCTCCTAGACCAAATCAGCCCATTTTTTTATTGCGATTCTCATGCTGCTGATGCAGCTTTTGTAGTAGAAGGCATCAAAATGCTCAGGTTCAGTGCATGCTGGTACTCCAGGCTGACACAGCCCCTTCCTCTGCCACAGTGCCTGTTGCCCTAGTGTCCCTCAAAAGCACCCTCCATGGTAGGTATACATGGCAGCATATGGATCCTGGTTACTTTTATCTACAAAGCAAAACAAATCATTGAGATTCCTTCTCAAACGAAATTGTTCCACACCAGAGAAGACACCCACACACAACCCCCACACCTCCAGGACTACTGAAACCAAGTTTTCCCAAGCTGCAAGCTGAACTAGTACCAGGGTTTCCATGAATTTGGGCGATGCATTGGTGTTACCCAACCAAGGGTCATACTGTTTTGTGAGGAGATTTTTGGTGGGAGCTCAGTGGAGAGGGAAGAGACAAGGTATAGCGGTGATCTGGGACCTGTCCTTACACCAGCCACACAGGCTGGAGTCCTCCGAGGTGTCACACATTCAGTCAGTGAGAGAGGAGAAGCTCCTACAGGAAACCTGTCCCCTGTTGAGGAAGAAATGAAGACCTGTGCCTCACCCTTGGTCTTTGAGGGAGAGGAGGGCCCCTGTAGCCTCTGTGGGGCAGGGGTGCTGGCACACTTAGACCACAAGCCTAAAACGAGGCTCCTGACATAAGCCTCTCAGAATTGAACCTGTACTAGCTTGGAGAGGGAAGAAGAGGAAATTGCCTAGAAATAGGCTTCTGGGAAGCCACAGCATGTCCTCTGTAAGCACCCAAAAGGACACGGGGCAATCTCACACATTCACACATGGGCACACACATGCAGATGTTCCTTCCTACCACCACACAGCCCAGAGAGGTTTCCTCACCCTGAGCCCCAGCTCAACCCTCCTGGGAAGTTAGACCTAAGGCCCAAAAAAACCAAAAAAGATTTGTTTGCAGCTGACCACGAAAGCACAGAATTAGGGTGGGTTCAAGAACCTTCTCCAGATTTGCTAAGGAAGGAAACTTTTCATTAGGAGGCATTTCTTGTGGTTTAAAACACTCAGACACAACTCTGCTGGCTGAGGAGACCCTCCAACTGCCCAACAAGAACGGGGCTGGTGATGTGCTGCTGCAGGGAGAGCAGCCAGGACTCAGGGGTGTTCAGCCAGGGACTGGGCTGGTAACCTTAACCCAACACAGGGCACTGGATGTGCACCAGTGACAGCCTCCCCCCTGCCCAGTATGATAAGAGCCACGTGGCTGCACAGTCCGTTCATCCTTCCATTTATGGGTTCAGACCAAGTCAGAGGTGGGTGGCAAATATTAGTGAGCCCTGCCTTGTTATTTCAAGCTTATGATAATCAAACAAGTTGTTAGATTCCTTCTTAAACAAAATTAGTGAGCTGCCGTGTCCAGGGCTCTCCCAAACCTGCTGGGATGAAGTGACAGCCTAAATCTACCCACAGTACATGTGACCCCTCTCCAGACTGCAGGCAGGACTGGCAAGTGAGCACAGTATCAGGTCCCTGAGCTAAGCATGGTTCAAGAGTGCTCCTTGAAGGCCTTTCCCCCAGTCCTTGGGCTCCTTGCAGCCATGAAACTGGGCAGTGGGAGCAGTTTGCAGCCCATCACCAGTTCAGCCACCTGGTAGCCTCCATCCTGAACACCTCCACCCCTCCTCTGCCTGGGACCAGTTACTGTCTGACCGCATCAGGCATCTCCATCCAGGCCAGACACACAGCAGAATGGCTATGGAGCTGGGCATAGAACGGCTGTATTTCCATTACACAAGCAGTGCACAACAAACCATGTGGTACAGCAGGAGCCACGACAGCAAGAAAACCCCCTCCAGAGTGTCCACAAGCAGCCAACAGCCCTCCCAAGCATGCCATCAGGGCTCCATCACTGGCTGGCAGGCAGGGCTGCAGCCCTGTCAAGGTCAGACTCATTTTATTTTTATTTTTTTTTAAGATCCTTCGGTGCAAGGGTCAAAGGGTCAGCAGCTGGAGAGTTGTGACCCAATGCCTAGGTTATGGGGCAACTCCCAGACCAGGATTTGGTATCTAAAGCTTCATGCACATGCATTTTAGAGCATGGAGAATGGAATATAATTTGAAAAAAGCCCCAGGAACCTCAAAGGTTTTTTCAGGCTGCTTTCTCATAGAGCTGGAAATGCCTCCTTACGCCAAAACCAAGATGAATAATCCCATTTCCAATGAAAACGTGTGAAGTTAAGTCATTTTCATCAAATTGTGATTTTAGGTAAGTACTGATAAAAAATTAAATTATAATCAAATCTCATTAAAAATAACTTGCTTTTTTCAGAAGGGCTGCAGTCCTAATGTTCCCAGTGGATACCCAGGGGATGCAGGAGCGTTGTGAACAATAGCTCAGTGATTTCAGAGGCCCAGACAGATTTATGAGATGCTTTAGGGCCGGGTCCATGGGGACAGTTCTGTGTCTCTAACATGGTTCCGTTTCAAAGGAGGCAAAACGTTGATGCAGCTCATCAGAGCAGAGTCCCTGCCCGTTTCCACACCAGGATGTAGCTGCTTTTGAAATGTTGCCTCACTTGTCAAGGACCTCCTTTTCTGCAGTTTTCCTTGGCTGATCTGCTCACTGTTGGGTCTGTGTGCTGAAACCCAAGTCTGAGGCACAACAGGAGTCTGAAATACCATTTCACCTGAGGCGGGGGGAGGGAGAAGTGATTTCCTTCAGGAGACACAGGAGGATGCCCTTACACAGCTGTATGGAGCTGGACCAGCCAAATGCTGCCATTGTTTGTCCCCCTCAAACATCTTTTTGACTATCAGAGGTACTCCCCATGGCTCTGGTGAAATAGGGTCAGCTGCCCCCCCAGGCACCTGACCTACTTCTGCAGCTCATCCTGTCCCCACGCTGAAGTTCCCTGGCCCAAACCAGCAGTCTGGTGCTTCTGACGGAAATCCCACTTACACCATCACAGAATCACAAGGCTGGAAAAGATCTTTTAGACCATTATGTCCACCTGTTCCTGTCCTATGCTAAACCATATCCCTAAGCACCTGATCTACCCTGTTTTTAAACACATCCAGGGGTGGTGACTCAACCACCTCCCTGGGCAGCCTGTCCCAGGCCCTGACAGCTCTTTCAGTGAAATTTTTTTTCCTAAAATCTGATCTGACCCTGCCCTGGTGCAGCTTTGTGCCATTTCCCCTTGTCCTGTCTCCTGTCACCTGGATGAAGAGACCAACACCCACCCCTCTACAACCTCCCTTCAGGTAGTTGTAGGTGGTGATAGGGTCTCCCCTCAGCCTCCTCTTCTCCCAGCTAAATCTCCCCAGCTCCCTCAGCTGCTCCTCATATGATTTTCCCTCCGTGCACTCTCACTCACCTGTTCACTTCTGGCCCCCACTGCTGGTACCTGCAGCTTGGTTTCCAGCACAAAAGCTGTGAATGTAACTGATACGTTTACAAAGGTGTTAAAGTGGGGCCAGCCAGGACATTTATCTCCTCGGTTCCCAGGCTCATTTAGCAAGAGAAAGCATCTGAAATGCAGTGGGATATGACAGCATGTCCTGGAGGGGTGCAGAGCGCAGTCAAAGTGCTTCCAGGCCTTGGCAGGGGTGTTTCCTTCAGTGATCATCTCTGCGACACTCGTACAAGCGCCGCACAATACGTCTTGCAGACCAAGTCGTTACGTTAGGAGGGAGGAATGGCACAAGTATAATTAATTAATCCCATGAATTACAGGTGGCTGTGGAAAATCAGCCATGCAGGACAAAGCTCTCTGTGCCTATGCATAAGGAGACAATGGTCTCCTTGCCCACATTAGTCCATATTCATCTACTGGTGGACTTCAAACTCAAACCTGGGTGAGAAAAAAGATCTCAATTTGCATTTTGCCCTCGGGGGTAGCCCTTGTGCCACCAGCAAATCATAGGCAACAACAGTTTAGCACTTCTTTTGCCCAGGGATTTTCCTCCTAGCACAGCACTGACAAACCTCACACCAATACCATGGCTGAGACTTTACCCAGGTTTAAATCTGGGGGTTGTGTGCCACAGGGATTTCATGCCAGACTCTTCAACCCAAGCCAGAAGAAATGCATAATAACAGCACCGGCAGTATTACCGACCACAATCCCATCTATCTCTCCTCATCTCATCTCATTAAAATAAGCAAGCAAAGAAGGATCCAGCTACTGAGAGTTCTATTTTCCATAAAGCCACACTGCCCATCATCAATTAGCCCGATGAATGGGACAGAGCCAGCTGTCTGGAAGAGACTAAAAACAAAGCAATCAAAGGAAAGAAAGAAAGAAAAACAAACAAACAAACAAACAAACAAAGATACCAACTTCCCAAGAAAACACCACAACACTCCTTTTTTTTTTCCCCTTGCATTATTTTGGAGGCCTGCAGCACCAAGGGAAGCCCTTGGTGATAAAAGCCACTTGCCCCCATTGCAGATGAATGCCAGCTTTTCAGATAAACACCAAGATTTCTCATTCCCTGCTGGAATGCCAAGAAAACGACCATAACACAGCACCCTCCTCAGGCTGTACTTGGACCAGAAAGTGTGAGGACGCTGGTCACACACCAGTGCAGCACCTGGGCATGCTGCCACCAAGCCATGAAAGCCTTGGGTTGCTTGTTTGGGAAACAGGGCAGCAGAACCACGGCTTTGTAGAAACATCAGAGGGAGGGAAGGGAAAAGGAAAAAGAGGAAAGAACAAGATAGAGTGACATAAGCCAACCACTGAGGCTGTGGAAAGCAACAGAGAAACACCCTCCAGCAACCTGTGTATTCAAACCACTCTGTAGCCCTGACTGCCCGCCACTGTTACTCACGGCTGGGTTTCCTGTGTAAAAGACATGGATGTGACTGGTCAGCTAAGCCAGCAGCTCAGTGTAAGCAAGTCAGCTTTGGGACTGTATCTGAACCAGACAGGGTC
The DNA here is from genome assembly GCF_964237585.1 of Gallinula chloropus. Classification (NCBI taxonomy): domain Eukaryota; kingdom Metazoa; phylum Chordata; class Aves; order Gruiformes; family Rallidae; genus Gallinula; species Gallinula chloropus. The sequence goes on from NC_140085.1 coordinate 90,803,667, forward strand.
AACCACCAGGAAAGTGAAAGCAGCATCAAGTAGCATCCTACCAAACCCTCTGTTGCATCCAAATTGCGGCCAAACCACAGGGACAGGACACTAGACCATACCCAAGCATTGTTGGTTTGCTCCCTGTAGTACTATGAGGCCAATGCTTACACCAATAGACAAGACATGAGACCAAGAAGATCAATTCTGCAGCCAAGAGCCTGCATAAACAGTGGCGGTTATTGCAGATTTGTATGCTTGGCCTAAACTGAGTGCTGCCTGTGCCTGCAACCATCCATAGGCTGCTGCCCAGGCCTGCTTATGTCTGCCTCACTCCACCTCTCACCCTATGTCCCCGCTGAAGCATCCTCCCCATCCTGCCACACAAGATGCAGGATGGGCAGGACCAGGCCTGGGTCAGTTTGGGGCATCCAGGCACAGCCACAACAGCAGGATGTGCCTTCAGCCCTGGCAGAACACAAAGCCTGCTCATTCCCTCCTTCTCCCAGCTTAACAAAGCTTCACCTGCTCCTAATTTATTTTTTTTTTCTCTTTCTCTTGCCCAAACACCTTTTAAAGCCAAGCAGGCTGCCTCCAAGGGGATTTACTGTCCAGCCCAATGAGGTCAATAGCTTGACTTCACTCATGGTTTTCAGGATGCTTTGTGGCCTTCACAAGCACAGTGGTGTGATGGCTCAAAGCTGTGGGACAGGTATTTGCCCCTTGGCTCTGAACTGCATTAGTGACCTGAGCCGACCATAAATACAAGACCTCATGCACAAAAGGAACTTGAAGGCATTACAATCCTGTTTCCTTCCCCCAGGCTTTATATGACACCTATCTGGCTCCATATATCTTCCCACCCACCTCTTTTTGTCAGACCCTTTTTTGGTCCATTTGCAGTGCTTACATGGCTTTTGGGAGGATATTTTAGTGACTGTGCTTCATAGCAGTGCCCAGACTTATTTGGGTTTATGTCTTTGGAAAGCCTCCAAAGGACTTTATCCAAGGGACTTAATTAGTCACCATTAATAAAGTCTATAAACAGCTGCTTGGGAGAAAAACAGATCATAAAACCGAGTATTTTAACAAGGCCACTAGCCTGCAATTATATGTGAGACAGAAGAATGTTACCAGACTGTCCTGCACCAGCCTCGGGTGACGTCTGAAAAAATGCCAAAGAAATTTAGGTGCTGGCGTCCGTCTGAGCTCCCAGCAGCGATGCTGGCACTGCAGAGCAGCTGCGCTCCTCAGTGCCCTCTGCACCTTCTCTCTCTTGAGTGTCCGGGTGTTAGGATGTCTGCAGGGACCTGGGGGTGGCAAGCACACATATGTCCTCCCCACACACACACACAGCTAATAAGCCATGGGCCTTGAAGGGCCTGATCCCAAAAGGATTTGTCCAAAAAGATACCACTGTTTGAACATGGTTGTGAGCTGACTTTTTGGGAAAGGCCACCAGGAAACACCTTTCCTTTTGTACCTCGACTTGAAGCGTCCTCTAGCCAAAACAGCCTTAGACCCATACAGCCAAGCTTTAGCAGTGACGTTTGTTTGGTATGCAGGTTGAACCCAGACATTTAATCCCCCAGTTGCTATACATGTGCCACCTGGAGGGCTGGTGAGGGCCAGTAGGTTTCTCTTCCAGCAAAAAAAAAGCCCTGCCATGAGCTCCTGCTCAAGGTACAACCTTGACCTTGAGCTGACTGGCACAGCAAGTCCAGCCCCACATCCAGATCCACCTGGCATGGGACCAAAGCATCAGCACCTCTTTCTGCCTGAGATAGGAACAGCTCAGTGGCTGCTGCATGGGGGCTTAGCTCCATCTTCCCTCTTTGGAGGAGTGTCTCTGGAACCTAGCTTATCAATGTCTCCCTTGCTCCTCCCTCTCTGCAACCAGACCCTGAGACAGCCTGGCTAGCCTAGTACGTTTTAGGAGGAGGCTTGGTGGCTGTGTTTTACCATACCAGATGTATCAGGTGTCCCAGCTCCAAGTGCTTCCTGCAACACTGGGTATGACCCACCTTTGAACATGCAATTTTAATAGACAGGTCAAATGGAAGTTTCCACAGCTCCTCTCTCCCATACCTGCCCCTTGTGCCATGTCCTCTTTTCTCTTCCCCAAATTATCCCTGCTTTCAACACTCAAGCCCTCCTTTCCCCATGCATTTGTGTCATTTTTTTCCTGCTGGAGGTCACCCATCTCCTCATAGTCCTCCCCAGCTCCCCACTCCAGCCCTGTCCCCCCAGCTCTTGCTGTGCCACTCTGGACCACTGTGGGTCTACCTAAACAGCAGTCACCACAAGCACCTCAGGATGCTTCTTCCTGACAGCTTCACCCACACAGCTTTTCCCCTCATCCTGCTTGACTGGCGCCTTTGAAGAGACAAGCTCACAACATACATCCTTCCCCACCTTCTCCTCTTGCCCCACCATCCAAACCACGTTTTTTTCATCTATCCTTCCTTCCTCTCTGCTTTCCCCTCCATCACACACACACCTCCCAAACCCTCATCATGCCCCAGCCTTTCACCCTGCCTTCCTTTCAGAAGAGGAGTGCAATACTGAGAGGATGCTGAAATCCCCAGCCATGTTTGTGCAAGTGACAAGATCCATGTGGGTCTCAGCAGATCACAGTCAAGTCCCACAGTCCCTCACACTGAAGCAGCAAGCAAGCAAAGCAGCAAAACACCTCTGCACCCAGATCACTAATTGCAGAATGATCCCTCCCTGTCCTTATCTCAACTACTGAGCCTCTCAGTAGATATTTTCTACCCTTTCCAGCTGAAAAGGGGAGTGATAGAGTGGCTCTGATGGGTGTCTGGCCTCCAGCCAGGGACAAACCACCACAGTCCTTTTTTTTGCACCCAACGAGGGGCTCGAGGGATTTGAGATAAGGACAATAACTGGACAAGGGAACGGGCAGAACAGACTGAACATAGCTGAGTAGTGCAATAACTGCTGAGAATTTCTTTTGGGATGGGGATTTTTAAGGACAACTGGGGATCCAATCTGGCTTGGACTATGTGAGTGATCCCAACCAAAGGAGATACCAACAGTCTTAAATTTTTTCTCCAGTGCATTAGTAGCTCGGGACTGAAACCAGCATCACCTCAACCTCATGGCTTGCAGGGAGATGGAAATCTTGTCAAGGAAAGGTAGCCAGCATGATGTAACCTCCTTTTGTCTGGTGACACCTTCAAAGTGTGGGGAAGAACTCCAGACAAGCCTTTTCCGTCTCGCCGCCTACGTGACGAGAAAGGAGTCAGCGCTGTAACAGAGATCTGGTGCAGAAGCAGCATGAATGGAAATGCCTGGAACCACCAGAAGGAGGTTTACAAGAAAAGCACCAACTGGTAAGGAAGGACGCCACGTGTGGCCCAGTGACACTGAGGCACACGCTGGTGACACCATGGTGAGAGGGCAGAGGGTTTCGTCATTTATGTTCCCTCATTTAGGACCGGTAGCTTGTGCAATATTAAAGCACTCCTCCTAAAAACTACTCAGATCCTGCACAGTTTGGAAGCTTTTTCCTGAAAGGAAAACACAAACCTGGAGCCTTAACTAGAAGGAACAAGCTGCTAGCACAGCGTGTCTTGCAAAGGACAATGATGTAATCCAAAGGGTTTAGTACTTGCCTCCTTGTCAATGGATAAGAATGGATTAGTACCTGTCATTCTTGCATTTGGTGTCTGTATCAAATACAGCTTCTCTGGTTCCTAAGAGCTCATGGTACAACTCCGAAGAAGTAACGTGTCTCCCCTCTCCTGTCATTGCAAACCCATGTCAGCAAAGGACTTGAGGTGGTCCCTCACCCCTATGCACCCAAGATGTACTGCCTTAATTGCAAGCACTCTTACTGTTTCCAGTGTTTGGAACAATTTAAGTTTCCCTCTAATGTTTTGACACACTTTCAGAATCCAGAGGGAAGCTGTTGGACAGCACGAACTTCTGTGAAAAAGCTTAATACCTTGAGGAAGGCAGAGGCAAGGAATTAATTACCCAAATGTTGTACGGAGGTTGGCCCACACTGATGACCACTGACCCACTGAGGCAAGTAAGCAAGTAAGTCAAGTAACAGCAGTTTATACCTCTCCATTCTCTCCCAAAACTAAGGGGAAGTCTTGCACAGTGCTGCCATCAGCTCTGTTCACTGGCAAGTTTCAGAGCTTTTTGTGTTATGGAAGGACATGCTCACATGTGGTTTCCATTATGAGAAGAAAAAAATATGGAAAAATTAAAATAAAAACCCAAAACCAAACCAACAACAGCCCAAGAACTAAAGCACTGAGGATACAGCCAACCTTGTACCCTGGTGTGGTTTAGACCTGGTGAGACAACCCCAGCCTGGGTTGGCCAGCTGTGTCCCGGGTCTCCTGCCTCCATAGCACAGCTGCAGCACGCTGGTGCCAAAGCTGTGTCACCCATGCGTGTGCCAGCACGCGCAACACACCGTGAAGTAGCTCCAACCCCCTCCCAGAAGGTGTATTTGACCAGACTCACACATACACGTTCTCCTCTCTCACTGCATTTAGTGTCTTGTCTTACTTGTTTGGAGATATCCAAACAGGTCACTTGTGCCACCTGTCCTAGAGAAGTTCCCTAGTGCAACTACATTACAGCTAAGTGCATCTCGTGTGGAACGGGGGCAGGCGCAGTGGGCAAGGGAGGGGGGGGGCGGCACAGACCCCATGTGAGCAGCTGGAGCAATCTGGTGAACAGAGTTGCTAATGGATGGCCCAAGGTTTGCCTTGGACACATCAATAGCAGAGACATGATCTTTCATCTTTTGATATTGAACAAGAGAGAGAATGGACTCTCAGATTTTCCTGCGGTTAGAGGCCGATTCCAGTCGCTGTGCAGGTGACCTTTCCAACGCCAGAGATTGCCCAGAGCCGCAGTGCTGACACCTCACCTCAGACATCCCTGTGCAACCAAAACCTCTTGTGTGGAGGAACTCAAGGCTAGAGCTTTGGTACTTTCAGGTGAACCAGCAACCACCAGCAGCAGCCACCTTCTCGTGTGGGATGTGGGAGTCAGAGTACAGTCTCCCTCTGACGCAAAGTGCAGGATTCAAGTGGACTGACAGAGCTAAACTGAAAGCTGAAGGGGAGCTTGGAGCTTCCCTTCTGAAAGCTGGTGGTCAGGAAGGGCTGGCTGATCAGCATGCTACCAGGGAAGGTGGGACAACCTATGGGATGACCAGCATGTGAGGTGCTCTCTGGGCACTTTGCGCGACTGTAAGGTACGGCAATAAGGTATGGCAGGGCCTAAGCACCGTGAAAGTTTGTAAGCAGCCAAAGGCAGGCAGGCAGAAGCCTTCTTCTGGCAGTGAAGAAAGACCCCGCATCCTGTAACCCAGCGATGGCCCCTTGAGAGACGTGCAGGCAGAGCCCATCCTGAGAAAGCCTCTGCTCAGGGACGTTAAGTGCCCTCCACCTTCCCTCGTGAAATGATAGCTGGTGAAATGAAAAGAGGAAACACTCAGCGCTGCCCAAGAGTGGTTTTAAACACCATCATTACCCTGGGTGACTCACGGCCACAACACATCATCCCTACCAAGAGCTGGGATAGCTGGGGTTTTTTAAGACAACAACCCCCCTGGTGTTATATATGAGCCAGGAGACTCTGCCCAGCTGTGTGGGACCGGGAAACTGGCGCAGGAAGCTGCTCTTTCCTTCGAGCATCAACCACGTGCAGGATGGCCATGTCCTCCTGGAACCCCACGCTTCTCCCCCACCAGCTGAGCCACCGGCGGGACCCCGCGGGGCGCTCGCAGTGTGCCCACCCCCCCCCCCACCCCCCCCAAAAAAAGGGCTGGGGGGTGTTTTTGGCTAACGGCTGCTGCCGCCGAGGTGCTTCGGTGCCTTCAGCGGACCCTCCGTCCCCGGGAGCGCAGTCCTCGCCTCGGGCCGGCCCCGTCCGTGGGAGCGTGGGGCCGGGAGATGCTCGGGGCGCTCCGGGGTCCCGGTCCACAGCCACGGGGGTGCAGTTTTGCTTCAGCGCCACCGGGTGTCCCAGCGGGGCCGGGCAGAGGTGCTGCTCCGGAGAGAGGAGGGGGAGAAGGTAGGACTAGGAAGGGGGGGCACCAGCTGCTGTGGGGCGCGTCCAGCCTCGTCACTCGCAGGTGGGATGGAGACAGGGGGGATGCATCAAACACCGCTGAGCGTCTACTGCCTGAAAAGTCGCATTTAAAACACATTTCCAGAGTGGTTGCGCCTCCATTCCTCATCCGGGCAGCAACACCTTGTCCCCCCGCGTCTCACAGACTGTCCCCGGGGAGCTGCCGGCGCTGCTGCCCGGCACCCCACCGCCCTGCAGCTGCCTCCCCTCACTGGGGCATGGCCGGTGCCCAGCTCAGGAAGCCCTTTACCTCCTAGATGCTGTAGCTATAAAAGCTGGTGCACAGGAGCTCAGACCCAGAGCTGTTCAGGAGGTGTTACCGCATATGCAACCTCAGCTCTGCGTTGGGGTACATCAGCAGGAGAGAGCCCCTCTGCATCCCTGCGGCGATTCCCAGGTCTGAGCTCCGAATCATGGGAGATTTTAAGAGGCAGGGCTTCAGCCAGGGCAAAACAGCGGTTTTCCCTCCTGTGTTCCAGTTCTAGCCAAAGGCTTTTGAAAATACTCCGCAGGAATCAGGCTGCTGGCACAGTCAGAGGCTCTGTAGGGCACAGTTAAAAGAAGAGGAAGGACGTATAGCAGGTAGTGTCGGGCAAGTTATCTGTAAGCATTGCTGCAGGAGTACAGAGGAAGTACTACAGGCTTTCAGATGTTAAAGAAAGTATCTGCTGTTCATCAGCTCTGGCATGCCAAAGGGCTTTGGGGCACTTTCCACAATAAGATGTTTTTCCACAAAAAAACCCAAAAACCAACCAAACACCCCCCCCCCCCCAAAAAAAAAAAACCCACAAAAAAAAAAACCCCAAAACCCCCCCAAAAACCCCACCACTCTGCTCCTTGTCACCAGCCACCACACAAAATGAACCCTTCTGTGGCTTCACTGAGGTGTGGTGGCCCTGCTGCCACCACACTCACAGCCCTGGGTCCACAGCACTCACTCCACAACAACCGAGCCCTGTGAGAACAGAGGTATTGAGCACAACTGGACACTGAAACTCCTGATTTCTGGCTCTCCAGAGCTTGGTTTAATAGAAACAAATAAATTAGCCTGAAGCTCCATAATGCTTGTGTGACTGCAAGTGCCCTGCAGCTGACTCTGGTGAAGCTGCCATCCGCTCCTTGAGGAAAAAGCACTTAGTGCAAGGTTTTACAGCCTGAGCAGCAGCATGCAGATGGCGGTGAGGAAGGCAAATGCAGTTCTGAATGACACCTTAAACCACTCCTTGTCTTCTAGTGCTCTTCAGGGATGCAGAGTAGAAAATCAGGGAAGCAGCAGCAGGTCTCACCGTTGTCTGTCCAAGTAGACCGCCCAGAATACAGGCTTACCTTGAAAAGTTCACAAGAAACCAGAGGTAAAGCAGAGTTCACCAAGGCATGAGTTGGGCAAGTAGGACTCAGAGCAGGTATTTGAAGGAGTGCAGGAGGGAAAGGGGAGCTCTGTGAGGAGGTTTGACTTCGAGGCAGACGGGAAGCAGAGAAAGATTTCAGTTCACAGTCAGGGAAATGCGTAAATGCTACATCCGCCCCAGCAATTTTCACTTGAGCTCATTTCATGGTGTGTCTGTATATAGCAGCTAAAGTACCTCTGAAAGCTATAATGAAGAGCACCAGAACACAGTCTAATTTCTTGACTCACAGCTCGGGCTATAATTTTGTCGGTCTTGCCTCAGCTCAGCGTTCTCAGTGCTTTTAAGTAAAAATGGTTCAGATGGGTTTAGCTTTGTTGCTTTTTTTTGAGGCAACACGGCTCATGCAGGCACGCCAGCTCTCAGGCCCTTAGCAAAGATTTTGCTTGAAAGGGGGAGTAGCAGCAAACCTAAAACTAACGACATCGGTCCCAGCCCCAAAAATCAGCAGCACAAGGAGGAGAAAGGCAGCAGGACAAGCTCTGCTGCTGTCTCCTCTCCCAGGCCTACTGCTGTGCTGGCCTGGGACAACTCTCCTGCTCAGCCAAGGAGTAAGAGGAGCAGCCAAGGTTACAGAGGTAGAAGGAAGGCAGAGGTCTCAAACACGTGGGAGGGCAGTCCTACTCTTCCCACTGCTATTAGCATAAGCCATTTCTGGAAAAAAAAGGGGGGAAAAAAGTTAAAATGGGATATTCTGTTGTCTTTCTTAAAATAGAAACTAAATCTCCTGGAGTACTCTTGCTCTACTCATGTGTCACTCTGTCTCATGGCTAGAAAGTCCAAATTTGGCAGAGGGAACACCTCTATGTGAGGCTTAATTGTTTGGTGGGTATTGTGGAATACATGGGGATCTATGCCAGAGGCGATTAGGACACTCTTAGACCATGTAGGAGGCACCCTCCCCTGTGGGACAATGTCTGCCAGTTGGTCACACCTCAGCCTGGAAATGGGAGGTGGCCAGAGCTGCTCCTCGTGAAAAAACCACTGTGCCACCTCAAAGCAAGAGGTAACTTTAGGTGAGCACTGGGACCAGAGACAAGTCAATGATAGGAGACAGTCACAAACACCTCTTCCAGCTTGCCTACACACACGTGTGTGTGCATGTGGCCTCTTAAAGAGGAAAAGAGGAGCTAGCCATGAGACTGGTGTATCACTGTCACCGGTGGTGAGAGAAGCCCAGAGGTCAGAAAACCAGCACAGACACTTGAGAGAGGTGAGTGACAGGCAGACAGTTTTGAGCCGGAGTCCCAGGTGTAGGACAGAAAGCATCTGTACTGATACTGGTAATGCCAGAAAAAGCTGCAGTAGACCTTTGCCAAGGAGGGGTCCATTTGCTGAGGATCCTCAGGCTGAGGTGGGGAGGAGGAATGGGAGAAGGAAGGACACTGACTTGAGGATCAAATGTAGCTTAGACATTTGGTTATGGCTGAGAACCCCTTCTCCTGTTCAAATCGAGCAACTATTCCCAAACCAGCCCCGCCTCCAGCAGGGCTTCACTCCATTCCATAGAATCACAGAATGCATTATCTTGGAAGGGACCTTTAAAGGCCATCTAGTCCAACCCCCCTGAAGTAAGCAGGGGTGTCCTTCACTAGATCAGGTTGCTCAGAGTTTCACCAGGCCTGACCTTGAATGTCTCCAGGGATGGGGCCTCCACCACCCCTCTGGGCAACCTGTTCCAGTGTCTCACCACCCTCATAGTGGAGAACTTCTTCCTAATGTCTAATCTAAACCTGCCCTTCTCTAGTCTGCCTTTACAAACATCCCTCTGCAGCTTTTCCATAGGTCCCCTTCAGGCACTGGGTCCCCTCCAGCTGCAGAGAGCCACACAGTGTGGAGGGACAGTTCTGCTACCCCGGGCGCGGCTGCGATGGGGCCTTGGCGATAACCAGCCTGTCGGAGATTTCGGGCCGCCTGGATAAATGACTTGGCAGCCCCAGTGACTGAAAGGCTGTGCCTCATGAGGGGGCACGGCAGGAGCCCCAGCAGCATCGTCCATCACACGCCAGACGTTCATTTTCCGAGGCAGGAAAGAGGGACAGGAATAATGACAGCCCTGCAGCTCCACAGCTCCTTTGCATGGAAACACGACCGGGTTTCCCTGGAGAGCAGAACGCCACTTCTGAACGCTGATGCCCATTCTCTCATCGGGCCTCCAGCATTTTTTTTCTTCCATATCTCCTGGAACTGTTCCACCCTTGGGCTCAGTGCTCACAGAGCTGCGTGGAGCTTGTGGGGAGGCACCACGAGGTGAGGTACGGCTGTATGATCCCTCTACCCTCTCCACAGCCCTGTCAGCCCTTCCTTCCTGCAGAAGCCACCCTCCTCATTTTCAAAAGCCCCATCTCCTCTTCCCACGAGCAGCACTGATTGCTCCAGGCTGGATGCAGAAGGAAACCAACCACAGCAGGATCCATCCTTTCACAGGCACACTGCAAAACGTCTGTTCTAACATGACCAAAATTTTATGAAGGGAAAACAGGATCAAAACGGTAACTGCAGAGAGGGGTTTGGTGGGATGCTGGCTTTATGCAATCACCCTGCTTTATGGGATGCAGAACCTGAAGCCCCAGTTCTGCCTATCAGAGAGGGCTCCTCTACCCCAGATTATGCCTTAGATGAAGCAGAAGAGAGACTCAGACTTGAAAGTCCCAGCCTAATACCTAGCCACTGGATGAGAGAGAGTTGTTACGCTACCACCTACCCCCGTAGTAATATTATCTCGCTGTATGAAATCCGCTGCGGATGCGATTTACATGACAAACACCCCCTGCGGGCTGAGCTCCCATCGCTGTGCGCTGCGCAGGTTCAGGATGCACCTCCTCTTTCCAGGCTGCCTGAAGAGGGAAGGTGGAGGCTGAGCAGAAGGGAATCAATATCGGCAGGATCTGACTCTCCTCTGAATTTTATCTGGAGTGAGCTGCGGTAACTGCCTCCCATTTCTCCAAGGAGCCTGTACTGGTTCTGCAAGCTGCTGTGCATACATTATCCTGAAGCTGCTTGAGTTCCTTTTTGGCCACCACTGCGAAAGCAAGTGAGTTTTGTAGGGAATTTAAAGGTAGTGAGGCTGAACAGACATACCTTGCTCAGATAGCACGGGTATGAACTTGGGTTTCATCAAAAGTTTGTGGGCTTTGCCCACCAGGAAATCCCTGTTTACTTTACACCCAGCAAGCAAGGCTGTTTGCATAGCAGCATAGGTAAGTCAGGTTGGGAAAGGTCCCCTGGAGGTGTCCATCCTGCTCCAAACAGAGTCATCCACGAGGTCAGATCAGGGCTTTGTCCAGACGAGTCTAGAAAAGCTCCATGGAGGCAGAGTATTTTAACACCCCCCTATTATTGACAGGGGGACATCCTGGCTTGCAGGGTGAGTGATGGAAGGTTTATTCCACCTGAGTGGCATGTATTAGACACTGTACCTCAGACACCGGCTGTAGCGACAGCCACTGCAGTGTGAGAGCACAACAAGCACCCTTTGCCAACGATCCTGTAAGCTGCAGGGGTGCAGGGGACAAGCAACCCAGCCAGAGACAGCGAAGTGGAGACTGAGGAGCTTGGGAAGGAGCAGGAGTGGGGAAGGACAAATAGGCTGGGTGAAGCTGCCAAAGGTTTGGGAACTGGACAGGATGCTGAGGCTGTGGCTAGAAACCAGAGGAAGAAACAGAAGCATGGGCTGGAGAGAGAGCCACGAGGGAAGAGGAGTGAGTGCACGCTTGGCATGGAGGAACATGGGGACTGATGGTCAATGAGATGGAGAAAAATTAAGAGGGAGCACTGAGATTTACCCAAGTTATTTGAAATCTTTATCAAAGAGCTTGGGGATATGTAGGACTTAAAAGAAAAATCTGGGTTGGTGATGAAGGTGAGGGTGGAGAAACAGGGCTGGAGGTGAACCTGGAGGAATGGGCCAAGTTTGGGAACGATGGCTGCTCTCAACTTCCTGCACATGGGAGCAGAAAGCCTGTGATGGAGCTGGAAATCCAGGAGTTTGAGCAGTCTTTGTTACCAGCATACACTTGTCAAACCTGCTGGCACATCCTCCCATTTTGAGGTTCCCACAACTACTGAACTGCTTCCCAGCCACACTCCAGTGATGCCATGTTGTCACAGCCAAGGGCTGCAACTTGCCCAATGTTTAACTGGGGCAAATATGCACCACAGATTTTGGACATTGCACTAAGCACTATACTGAAGGAGTTGGACTGTAAAAAAAAAAAAATTAAAAAAATCCCTGCAAATACCACGATTAAGATTGCCTATGCAATTTTCATTCAGCCCTGTCTCTGTGTGCGGTACAATCTAATCTAAATTAAATGATCATGCAGATTGTTATCCTGCTCCACAAGACCTCTGCTGCAGAGCAAACACAAGAAAGTCATTAAGTCCGTACCCCAAAGAGCTTCCAGTCTCAGGAAAACCAGACAAGGGGGCATGAAGGGACCCACGCCAGGAAGGAGGTGGGGAGGGAGCGCTGATGAGAACAAGCTTAAACAAAGCAGCAACATTTACAGCTGCATTATTTCTTTTCTCGAGTCAGAGTAGTATTAGGAAAAAAATAAAAATAATTAAAGTGAAAAAATAAGTTTCCCAAGCTCCTACTGTCCACCTGCCTCATTAATCTGAGCAGGTTGAGGAGGACAGGTTGCTGCAGACCTCTCAGGACCAGGGGTGGGTAAAGGATTGGGGTCTTTGGAGTGAGGGGCAATATGGATTAAGGGGTGAGGAGGCTCCTTGGAGAGGCAGCTCCAGGAGCTGCACTGACACACAAGGCTGAGCAGCAGGGAAGGTTTCAACACTGGAAGATAAAGACTCCACCACCCCCCCTTCAAGGAGAAGGGCAGATGCAAGGTAATGTCTCTTCACCAACCTGTGGTTAGTCATCACGCTGAACAGATGACATCCATAAAGCATATCACAGTAGTGCATTGTGCTCCCAGCACCCTAGAGCCAATGTGAGCACTATCACCTACGAAGAAACTGCACTTTAAAAATGCTAAAACGAAGCTAAAGTGCCTCCAGGTGTCTGCAGCTCCCCAGCCCCACCGCATGGAGCTGTGCTCGGTGGCCATTCGCACCCAGGCCGCGGCTCCCCCAGCCCTCACTAGACAAAACAGGCACCACCGTGTGTGCTTTTCCCTCCGGTTTTGATCCCGAGTGTGGGTGTGTTGGACTCTTTCCAAGCTCATGGCTAAAAATGCCTCTGCTGCGGATGGGTGGGAGGGCTTCCCCCCCTTCCTCGACTGCTCCCGGCACGGCTAGCAAACGCATTTCCCCGAAGGTGAGCAGTGTGGGACGCACAAGGGCAGAAGTTCACCTGTGCACATGTAATATAGACGTGGTAAATGTAGTCTGAGTCACGCCGTTTGGGAGTTTCCAAGGGGACAAGGGGTCTGTAGAGCCCCGCGTGGGTTGTTTGGGCTATACTCTGGCAGCTGTATCCTCCTCCAGGGACACCTTCGAAAGTGTCACCTGCAGGGACTAGGCAGTGACTCTCATCCAGTACCATCCCCTGACCTGCCCTGGCATACTCACGGCCTTGGTGCTGGTTTTGAGTCCTGTATGGGCACCTCCACCACCCCAGCAAGCCTAGAGCCAGTACTCTCACACCCCACATGCCTCAAGGGAAGCCACATCTCAGGCATGGCTGTAGCCACACTCTGGCTACTGCAGGTGTGGCCTGCTGCTCCTGCCTGGGGTCAAGGATGCCTCCCCAACACCACTCTCCTCCCCGGCTTCCTCCTTGGTTACCAAGCACTCTTTAGCATAGTTTGCTTAAAGATTTATTTATATTTTTAACTGTCTCCCTTTAACACGTTGTCTCTACTTTGAAATTCGCTTTTAAGCTAACAATTTTAAACTTTCTATGGGAAGCCACAGTCTTGCATGGTCTCCTGAAGGGGACTGCCTGTTTGGCTGCCACTGCAGCTCCAGCCCAGGCATCTCCCCCTGCTTGGGGTCAGGCGTATGGCCCGGATTGGGGGTCCCCAGCCCTCTACCTCGTCCCCCAGGAAGGAAGCAGCAGGTCAACCCTCAGCAAAGCATAACCCTGCTGCGAGCCCTGGCAGCGAAACTAGTCCAGACACCCCCAGACACTCCCCATCCTCCCACCCGCGCCCCCCGCGCCAGGTCCCTTTGGGAGAGGGGCAATCTCTCGGGCACTTGAGGACGTGGGAGGGAGACCAGCGTCCGACCCAGCTGCCCCCGGCCCGCTGTCGCCGGCGGGGCAGGAGCGGGGGGCGGGCGGGGAGGAGGTGGCCAGCCCGGCCCCGCCCCGCGGCTCCGCGACAGGAGGGCGGCAGGAGGGAGCGGGTCGGGCAGGGAGGCTGCGGGACCACGACCGGGATCGGCACCGAGCTCTGCTCGGCGGCGGTGCCACGGCCCGGCGGGCCGGGGGTAAGTCCTGATTGCTGCCCTCTCCCCCTCCCCTCCCTTCCCGCCGGCGGTCCCCTTCCCAGCAGCTTTCCCCGCTTTTGGGTTTCCATAGCCTCCGTTGCCCCCCGCGGCATCGTCGGGGCACCTGGCAGCCCCGGTGGGGTTGGGGGGGGTGGGCGGGGGGCGGGCACAGCAGGGAGACACGGAGCTGCCTCTGCCCCTCAGGTCCCGGAGCGGTAGGCGCGGAGCATCACCCGCGGCCGGAGCTGAACCCAAAGCCGCCGCCTCGCCTGTGACCCTGCACTGGGACCCCGAGCCCTCCCCTGCACCCCGTACCCCACGACTGAACCCGCGTCCGGACCCTGCTGTCCGGAGTGGGACAGGCAGGCGGACCCGTCCGAGGCTGGGACCTGCGGGAGGAGCATCCCTCCCTTTCCCGTCCGTCTTCACGGCACCGACCCTCGTCCCTGCCGCAGCTCGCTGCCCGGGTGCCCCGGATGGCGGGTGTCCCTGTACCCTGGTGCCCCAGTGTCCCCGTACCCCTGTGTCCTGCCACCCCCGCACGCGGGCATGCTGCTATCCGGGCACATCAGTATCCTGGTACCCTGGTACTCGCCTGGCCTTGGCTGCAGGCAGAGCAAGCAGGGCCAAGGGGCTGTGGGGCAGTCCAGGACTGGGGGGCCTGACAGGGCTGGGGGTGGGAAGCTGGGAGGGGATCCTGGGAGGGAAGATTGGCCTCTGGGTGAGAGTCCAAAATAGCACTTTAGGATGTAAGGGGCAGGAGATGGGGGCGGGAAACCCTCAGGCAAGCTGTGTGATGCCGTGCCTTAAGCCTTTTGGTTATATTGCCTGAGCTGTTTTGTTCGTTCCGTTGTGACTTCGCTTATCAGCCGGGCAGCTGCTTAATGTAGGTTATTGTCCCAGCGCTACAGAACCAGTCTTTCACAGCCCCAGACAATACAGGTTTCCTGGAGCGGGAGCGGTGTCGGTGTGAGCGACGCTGCAAAATGAGCCCCGTCTCTGGGCGCCTGCGGCTGAACTGTTTTATGAACAGTCCTGGGCTCGGCGGCAGTGCTCGTGCTACAGGAAATCCTTCAGATCCAGTGCAAGGCTTAACTTCTTTGTCAAGGGCAGGCAGAAGGAAGAGAAGGAGAGACCAGCAGAGGTGCTTTCGAACACCAGCCGTAAGGAACTGTTTCAGCCCTGTCCTGAGGGATCTGTGTTCACAGGACAGAGGGAAGTTCAGTTTCCATCCGCCTTGCTCAGCCCTTGCCCTTTCCCAACTACAAACCACCAGGAGCAAGTGACACCAGTTTGGAGGATGCCAGGGGGCTGGAACTTTATACCTATTGCACAGCTGCTCCTCCAGAAGTGGGTGCATCACGGATGCTGCTGTTCGAGGGGCGAGGTGGAACAGAGTAAGATTTATACCGTTGGTGTTGCAATGTTTTGTCTTTCCCTTTCGTACTTGTCACACTGCTGATGAGTTCAACAATGGGAGCACTAGCAAAGAAAGAAAAAAAAAAAACAACCAGATACAAGTGATTAAATGTCACAGAACAACCTTGGGACAGCAGCCTTCGTATTCTTGGAAAAAAATCTTCCTCCTTCTAAATCAAGGAAGGGTAGGTTCCTGGGCACAATCACAAACCCATTGTAAGCAAAAGAAAAGCAGAGTACCCCGCAAGCATCCTTCCATTACTTCATCCCAAATGACAAGTTGATTTGCTCTTCAGCACAGGAAGCACATCTTCTGGCCGAGCATGTAAAACACAGAGCACAGTGAGGATGAACCAGGGTCAGCACTGCCAGTCAGGCTCTGGCACAGCAGTCAGGGCTGAAGCAGAGCGTTATTTACACAGAGGGCCTGGGACAGAAAGACATTGCAGGAAAAGAGTAATTCGGTAGGTGGTGCTTACTGCCAGGCAGCCGCGGTTCAAGAGGGTACTTGAGCATTGCAGGTGGGGTCTCTCTGCCAGGCTGCTGAACGCTCGAGTGTGTGAAGTTACTGAAGATGGTTTTTTGATGAGAGAAGGGGGAGGATACCTCCTGGAAGAAAAGATACCAGGTCTAAGCATCTGGGCAACCCCTAGTTTGGATAAATCTGTTGGGTCTTCCTCAGCACAACAAACTGCTGCCTTTCTGACTGCACTCTTGTCCCACTGACTTGTCCTGTGCTGTGACTTTGAGCATCTTAAAGCCATTGCTGCTTCCCATACAGCTGTGTAGGTCAGTAAGCTGCACCTTCCGGATGCATACAGGAGGTGAAATTTTTCTCTTGGCTTAGATTCAGTGAAAAACAAAGCAGGCCAAGCAAGACCTTAAGCAAAGCTCTGCCTATAGATGAGCAGAAAAGACACCTCTATGATTGGCCTGAATACTTCAAGCTGACTTTCAGGAATATTCATGAAATATGAAAATCATACACTGCCCACAAAAGGTACTGTTCTCAGAATCCCTGTAGAGCTCTGATTTTCAGCCACCTCTCTCTTTCTGTTCGCAGCAGCAGCATCCCCATGGCTCTCTTCACAAGAACCAATAGTCATCCTAACACCACCGACCCCATTCCCTGTGGGGCAGACAACACTACAGAGCCTGATCTGCCACACTCACACGCTTACTACGCCCTGTGCTACTGCATCTTGATTTTGGCCATCATCTTTGGGAACGTGCTGGTCTGCTTAGCCGTGCTGAGGGAGCGCACCTTGCAAACCACAACAAACTACCTTGTGGTGAGCCTGGCAGTGGCGGACTTGCTGGTGGCTACTTTGGTGATGCCATGGGTGGTGTACCTGGAGGTGAGTACGCCTTAGGAAAGATTAGCAGAATTTAACCACGGTCCGAGTTCAGCAGCATTAGTGTAAGCTCTTGGGATAGACCAGCTGTGGTACAGATGAAACATGTTCGTATTTCATCCCCATCCCAGCTAGTTCTGGGGCACCTGTGGGGCAGCAGCCCATGATGTCAGATAGGTGGTCCTCATAGGCTGGATACATGCTGGACTAATGCAGCACAGACCCACTCATGAGCAGATACCCTGAGCCTTGCTCTTCCCGGCAGAGCCCAGCCTCCCTGAACTTGACTGGCAGCTGGGCTACAGCCAGTAATGCAGATTGTGGGTTCTGGTGTGCTAACACCACTTTCATCTGAGCATCCTTGAAGCTGACTCCATCAGCCATGAGGGTTGCCAGTGAGCACCATGATGATTCAGGAGTGGCAGGGGAAGCAATAGGGTGGAAATACTTTATAGGAGCTCATCTTAGATCCCAGATCAATCCTTGCCCCCGCTGGGCAGAAAACAAGCAAAGGCAGTCCAATCCTCATCTCCTGTGGAGTTTAAGAGCTTTTAGGTCAGCTCCGAGCAACATTCCCCAAGCAGGCTGCCAAAGAGGTGAAGCAGAAGAACGTGCTCCAAAATCTGAGCATATTCACAGGATCTTCAAAGGACTCATCAAGCCCTTGGGGTCTTACTCTCCATTTCCCTGCTCTTTGCTCATCAGCCAGTGTAACAATGTACTGGCACGGCCGTGCACAGTATGGGCAACACTGTCGGACACAGGGCAGCAAAGATGGAGAACAAATCTGCGCCCCTGCCCTGCGGCAAACCCCTGAATCACTGAAGCCACTCCCAGGGCAAACATGTTTATTGAATACATGAAGGTATGCTGCAGCTGACATTTTTATCTGTTCTCTTCAGCATTTTTACACTAATTCACAAAAACTGGTAGGTCTAGAGAAATTAGTGTGAGCATCTATCAACCGTAAGCTCTCAGCTGAGCCCCGGTACCCTGTTCTCAGAGGAAGAGCAAGCCCCTGAGCCGTGATCTTGCTGGAGCCTCGTGTTCTTTCTGCAAGGGGCACCCCAGGATCAGGCTGAAGGGTAAGGTGAATGTTCTGCTGGTAGCTGCCTACCTTTGGCTGACCTCTTTTCCCGCAAAACAGAGCAGAAGCGGAGAGGGATTTTGACTTGTGCATATGGATCGCGCAGCGCGTGAACAGAAAGTAGGACAAGATAGGACAGGGCAGACGAGACAGGGCAGTGCCAGCAAGTGCCAGACCTGCTATGGGGGCACAGGGAGATTTGGTCAAGTTGCAGGGGACTGGCAGTGGCCTTCCAGCCCTCCTCTGCCACTGGAGTAGGATGTTGAATAGACAGCACAGCTCTGAGCTTTGGCACCCAGCCTAGGCTTGTGCTGATCCAAACCACCCTCCCAAACCGTGCCCACTGCCGTCTCAGCAAGGCTACAATTAAGAGAAATTAACAGATCGCTCTGTGTGTAAGCATTATTAATAAGGGCGTCGATGGTTAATTATTTATGTATAAAATCACTGTAGAGTGAAAGAACAAAGAGAGCACCATGATACTGCACATGTTCCTAACAAAGTCAGTAGCAACATTTAGGTTAATCTGTGTGGGGCGGTCCTGGAGCTGGCCTACCACTCAGTTGTCTTACTTCAAATGATTAAAAAGCAGGAATAAATTGGGAAGGGGGAAGGGGGTGGGGAAGGAGCCACCTCTTTAGACTCTGCAACTAAAAATTATTATTAAAAGTCAAATTTTCTTTCAGAGTGGAGTAGTCCATCACCTCAAGTGTATTCCCATCTTTAATGAAATCACTGTGATGTGCTTTGCATTAGAAAAGACTTAGCACTCGCTCTCACTGTGGACAGGGTGGGACTGAGGCACATCTGTGAAGCAGCTTCTGCCCCCTGTGCAGTACTTCAGTCACAACCTGTGACCACAGCAGTAGGTCCATTCCCTAGTAGGGTTTGTAGACCCAGTCAAGATTCATTTCCATCGGTGGAGCTTGGATAATCAAAGTAGCTGATTCAAGAGTCACCCGAACAACAGGGAGAAGAACCCACACGTGTCCCAAACCCAATCTACCACTCCCAGCGTTGCACGGTATCTCCTAGAGAATGATGCTGTAGGACTCCAGCAAGACAAAGATTTAAAATCAGTCCAAAAAGGCCCAAAATCATTTAGATACTTGCTGCTGTTCATGGGTGAGTGGTGCCACCAATGAAGTGGAAACTGCATTATGCTTCAGTACACTATGGGCCTGGAAATTGCCAAGAAATCATCCAGTCCCAAAAGCGTGTACAATACCTATTCATCTCCTGAGCATTTGCCAAAGCGGACACCTGAGACCTGGCCATTATTTATGGAGAAGCTAAAGGTGGCTGAATACCTCAGATTGAAATGTCAATTGTGAACTTTGTTCTTTACATCCAGTTTTTAGAGCCATCTGTGGCCTGGACCTTCTCCATGAAATTTTTCGTTTTATCAGTCGTGCAGACCAGAACTTTCTCTTTCTGAGAAGTCTTTTGGGAAGGCTGTGACAGAGCAACAATAGGAATATTTTATCATCTCAAAGCCTCATCTCCACCTAATGAAGTTTCTGCCAGAAAAATGCTATTCAGCACTGTGTCTAGCAATGTTCTGGGGTCAGTACTGCTACCTCAGTTCTTTACTGACCTCTGATGCTGTGGCTGCCATGTCTGCTGAAGCTCACTGAGGTTTTTAAGTGGCATTAGGGTATCCTGCCCACTGGAGTCTGATGGCATTCAACAACATCATGCCTTATAGTCCTTGTATAAATGGAGGAGGATATGTAGCAGCACAACCTGAAGCATCCTTCTCAGTCTTCTCACAACATCCAGAGGGAAAAAAGCTTCAGAAGATGGTTGTCACTGAAAGTCCAGTCTGAACCGCTGTTCAGAGCATGTGAGAGTAATGTTGTCTCTTCTGTGGCTCTCATGTCAGAGCAGGGAGACCCACAACTTCTCCTTGCACCCCCAAGAAGAATATTCTCTTATACACAAAATGTTTAAGTGAGCGTACTTAGATGCACTGCTAGTTACATGCCTGCCATTACCTGATGCTGTACTCCTCCATCCTCATACTCCTCAGTGTGGCATCATCACACACACCTGATTCAGGAGAGTGATGGATTTGCATAAGTTTTGAATGCACAATGATTCTTTTTTTCTGTTTTTTAACTAGAAGACTTCCTATAGGGTTGGAAAGTTAAAAATAATAATACCACAATTTTGTGGATAAAGCAGACTGATCATCAGGAAAGATGAGGTGACAACCTGACCTGAATAGTCTATAGGGAGCTTCGTCTTTGACAGAGCCGGGATTTCATCCTGGACTCTGTTCCCACTTCTGCCGCATACGCACCGAGTGGTAATGAGAGATTGTATCAGCTCATCTCTCTGTGGTTTGCTCTCATCAGCTGTAAGAGAATAATATTTGATCATCCACCTCACCCAGGCAGTTGTGAGGATTCATTCAATTAATACCTGTGATGTGCTTTGAGATTCCCGGACAAAAGGCACCGGAGGGATAAAGAACAGGTACCCTGCCCGCACATGAAAAGCAGGAATGCACACTAGCAAGGTCTGGCTGCTGTAGCAGAGATGAGGGGAGCAGAGCAAGGAGAGGAAGAGCAGAAATAGAATTTAAAAAGATTGTGAGCGAGCCCCATAATAAAAAGGCCTCATGTCATTGTTAAACCCTGGAATAAATTACCCCACAGGTAAATATTAACTACTTCACCGGCTTCAGCAGAGCTACTCCCCATTTCAGCAGCTGTGACTGGTGGAAGTGGGGATGGGTTTTAAGCCCAAATGTTTTGATCCGGCAAGCATCCTCTCAAGACAAGCTGCAGCTTAGCATGCAGGTGATGTGCTCTGAATGCATCATCCTGAGAGGGTTTGCTTCAGAGCCCTTCCCACCACCATCTTCTTCAGTTTCAATGCTTCAGGTTCTTGGGTTTAGTGTTTGAATGTGCTCAAGAACTCGGAAACTCCCTCAGTGAAGTGCCTGCACATCTGCCGGGCGAGCAGCAGCTGGCTCTCACGCTAACACCTGGCACCAGCTCCTTCAGACTCCGCAGATCCCACAGACATTGCAGTGCATCCTTGCCTCAGACTGCAGAAACCACCCCTGACTGGGTTCCCACTGCAAAGGCTTCCAGCGTTTATAACTTTTTTAAGGATCTCAAAATCTACAACTAAATCAAAAACATGTGGGGTTTCTTTGAAAACTGAACCTACCTATTAAGGTCTCTAATTTCAGAGGGACAGTTAGCAAGTCTTGTAGCCCACCTAACTGTGCAGGAAAAAAAAATCTATGGGTTTGGTTTGTTGTATTTTTTTCCCCTTGGATTGTTTTTTTTAAAAGAAAAGAAAGGAGCCCCACAAGTATCAGAGAACTGAAGATGAAAGCACAGTTCCTTAGTGCATTTTGACATGTAGCAGCTGGGTCCAGCAGAGAACACCCTAAAGACACAGCTCACCTCAGCGAGTTTCTGTGCCCACGTGCAGGAATGCTGGAACAATCAAAACCATTTAAATTTCTCAGGATTATTCGTCAAATACCTCTGAAGACAACTTGCACAGAGCAAATTCTTTATTTATACAAGTTCTTCTCCCTCCAGACAACTTCATCTTTCCCAGGCATCAACACATGGTGCAGGGTTGACCCTCTGCCTTTGGAGTCAAGCACCCTCTCCAGCCTGATCTGGGATGGGTATTTTTGAGTGGGTCTTGAAAACCTCCAAGGACGGAGCTTGCACAGACTCATTAAGCAACTGACTCCACTGTCTCACTGTCCTCATGGACAGAGTTTACCTTCATACCCAGTGTGCTCCTTTCTTCATTCAACTTATACCTGTTTCCTCTTGTCCTCCCACCACCCACTGCTGTGAAGAACCTGGCTCCATCTTTTCAGTGACCTGGCTTCAACTTTCTTAATGATCTTTCTTAATAGGCATTAGGGGACTGCTGTTAGCACTCAGACCACATCCCACACACCCCCCTCAAGCCACCTGTTCTCCAGGCTGAACAAGCCCCGTTCCTGTAGCTACTTCCCTCCTACCCCTGTTCTCCTACCAGTGCAGCATTAGATTTGTTTGCTGGACTCCTCCAGCGGGCTCTGTTGGAGGGCAACAGACAAGAGGCAGACCACCTTGCTTGGAGCCAGGCTTTCATCCCAGCCCCAAGGAGAGCAGTGCCACACAGTGCTCGGAGCATGTTGCTGTCAGACAAAAAGGTCATGTCAAGAGCTTGATAGCAGAGCCAAGAAATGCATTTCTCCATCAGAAAGACTAGCCATGGCTAAGCTTTCATGATTGCATGCTTCAGCTTAAAAATGCCAAACAACCAGAACAAAAGCTCATCGTGGTCACAAACCAAAAGCCTTTATCTGGATAGCTGGTGGGTTCTCACTCAGATCTAATAATCAAAATCTGTAACTGAGATAAGAATCTAAATAAGACTGGAGAGAAGCCTCAGGTCTCGGGTCTCTGTGTCATACATAAATGCATAACATTTGCAGCACTTTTCCAGCTCGCTGCCTGCAAAAGAACTCCAGCAGCTAAGCTGAGAAACACGTTTCAGCCCTGAGATTTCCTCAGATAATCCCTAATCAAAGGATATATGCAGTGATACCAAATGTAAATCCATTTATCATGCCAGGCCTTAAGGGAAGGGAGAGCTGCTATCTGTTTCTTCACTTTGCCTCCCTCTGCAAGGACTAAAATCAAGGTGTGGCTCCTTCCCCATGACCGGCCGCTGTGTTACACTGCACACAGCATCAGTGCCTCTATTTCCACATCACAGTGGACATGAACTCATTAAGCTGCTGAGCTATTTGGAGGAGATCACCTCTTTAACTTCCCGGGACTGGGTGCATAACAAGCCTGACAGTTTTGTGGTTGCTGGTGCAGGTGACCGGAGGAGTCTGGACTTTCAGCCGCATCTGCTGCGATATCTTCGTCACCATGGATGTGATGATGTGCACGGCCAGCATCTTAAACCTCTGTGCTATCAGCATTGACAGGTGAGAGCCAACAGCACCCAGGGAGATAGTCTGGAGATGGGGGTTGACCCTGTACCCCAGTGTGGCAGGGACAAGGAAGGGAGGATTGTGTAGGCAGCCTCAGTGTCCTCAGGAACACAAACCTCCCTGCAAGTCTGTCACTGCCGCTCTGGACACGGCTCTGCCTGCCATGTGCTGTACTTAAGGGCAGAGAGGCATGAGGAGTAGAACATCACCAGCAGGTAGGCAGTCCACCACCTGCACGTGCTTTTTGAAGGCAGGAACCAGAACTGGTTGTCTACTTCCCACTGAATCTCAAAGAGGGTTTCTCCACCTGGAGACCTCACTCATGAAGTTTTAATAACCAGTTAAAATCCCGCTGTACACATAGGGAGGGCTGAAGATCGTTGCTGCGTAATCTTCAACCTTGCCCTGTTTTTTTTGCATCTTAAAACTGGGCATATTCTAAGCAAGGCTGAGGGCTGGGAGCCAAGACCTTGTCATACGTGGGGCTGTTAGGACTGAGGGGTGGGGGAAGTACTGTGTGCTTCACAGGTAGACACGCGAAGCAGCTCTCACTGCTGGGTTGGTCCAGTGCTCCTCCTCTCTGCAAGGAACGGCCCCAGGTTATCCTAAAGACAAGACTCCCATGCCTTCCAAAGCCATCCTTGCTGACCTGTGTCCCCGGGGCACCCCTGGCAGCTGAAGGCCCTGGATGCCCAGCTGTGAGCAATCCTCTGGCTGTCAGCAGGGCCGACACCAGACCAGGCAGCTGAGGCACAGACCATTGCAGGCTGTGGTTGCTCCAGACACTGCTCTTGCCCAGCACTGCACATGTAACCTTAGGGGCTTGTGGGATGGGGGTTTCTGGGGGCTTCTAGATCCAAACCTTGTAGCTTGAAGTGCCAGCAGTTCTGCAGAGCGCTCCTCTACAGTGCTGCCAACTAACTCTGATTTCCTCTGTTCCTCCCCACAACTCCCTCCTGCTTACCATTTCTACAAATTGCTGGTCCCATCATCTCATCTTCTCTCCTTTCCTCTTCCATTTCTTCACCACATTCACCACCACGCTCCCAATGTGGCTTTCATTTCTCCCTTCAAAACTTGGTCCTTTTCCTCCCTCCATTCTTACGTCTCCTCCTTCTGGAGCTGGTTTGGTCCACAGATACACTGCAGTGGTGAAACCAGTTCAGTACCAGTACAGCACTGGGCAGAGCTCCTGCAGGAGGGTGTCTCTCATGATCGTGATAGTCTGGATGCTGGCGTTTGCAGTGTCGTGCCCTCTCCTCTTTGGCTTCAACACTACAGGTAGGTCACGTCCTGAACAACAGCACGCAGGGAGGGGGTGGAAATGGAGCTGCCCTGTGTATGGCCAGGTCATTTAACATGGGTCCTGCAGACTTTCCAAGTTACAGACAATTTTAAGGCGTTGGAAAGCACACTATGAAGGGTGAGAAAAATCTCCAGTCCTGGAGAACAGATGTGCTGTTGTCCGCAAATTTCCCATCTGCTGAGGCAGACACTGCCCATTGATCGGAGGACAGATCTGCCTGCCTGACTGCCAAATCAATGCCTGGGTCTAGAAATCCCCCCAAACAATCACTCTGCACACAGAGAGCAAATCTCCAGGTGTGCAGCTCTTCCAGCACACGCATTGGACTGACAGGGTTTTGCCAATATCATCAGGCCCAGACACACAATTTTTAATCTGAAGCAAGACACATTTCTAAAGAGCAAGGCTTCCATATTGATGCTGCCTCTGAGAAACCCCTTCCCATCCAGCTGGATGCTGGAGTCCTCACCCAATCCCTGGAGGACAGCAAACAATTTAGCCCCCTCCTTGGAAGCAGGTTGGTCTTTCTCCTTCCCCTCACCTAGGGCAGCCCATTCTTCCTGTGGGCAGAAGGGCAGGAGGGCTTCCCACCTCATGAGCCACAGGCAGGGAGGGGTCCTTTGCTCTCCATCCATCCTCTGTGCAGTGCTTGAGGCAAGAAGGGGACAGTGGAGGGAAGTCCTGTCCTCCCCCACTGCCTGGTC
The DNA here is from genome assembly GCF_964237585.1 of Gallinula chloropus. NCBI lineage: Eukaryota > Metazoa > Chordata > Aves > Gruiformes > Rallidae > Gallinula > Gallinula chloropus. The sequence continues at coordinate 90,828,414 of NC_140085.1, forward strand.
AAGACAGATGGAAGCGAAGGCGTACGCCTGCATCAAGACAGCTCAGAGGCTGACAGAGTAATAGGAGAAAGGATGAAAGGAGAAAGGATCCTCTGAGAAAGAATGGGAATGGATGTGAGAGTGGAGGGCAAAGCTGTTGGCCAGAAAAGCGGGCAAATGCATGTTGGATCAGATGAGATGGCCCAGGCAGGGTTCATTTTAAGCATCAGTTAGGTGAGCTGGTGGGCCGTAGTATAATATGCAAAAAAAAACAGATAGGAGATAGCTGCACTACTTAGATTGACTTTGTCCCCTGGACACCTTTCAACTTGCTTTGCCAACGTGCCAGAGCCTCCTTGTACTAAACTGAAGCAGCTCAGCCGCCCCTCTCTCTCTTTCTCTCTCTCTCTTCTCCTCCCCAGGAGATCCCAGTGTCTGTTCCATATCCAACCCTATTTTCATCATCTACTCCTCTTTGGTGTCCTTCTACCTCCCCTTCATGGTGACCCTGCTGCTCTATGTCCGGATTTACCTCGTGCTAAGACAAAGGCAAAAGAAGCGAACCCTCACCCGGCAGGGCAGCCACAGCGCCAGCACCAAACCGTGTTATGCACACAAAGTAAGACCCAAATGGATGTAGGAGCCACCACAAAGGACAGGGCATGTGTCACATCTTCTCCTCAAAGGGTCAAAGCACAGAACAGAATGCATAAAGCAGGGACACAGCATGGCTTCATCCCATCCCTCACTCATACACTGTGAGATGCAGAAGCCCTCTAGAAAGGGAATATGTACTCCTTGTGTGTCTCTGCTCTCCAGAACCAGGCAACTCGAAGAGAGCACAGCCTCCTTCAATATTTCTTCAGAGCAGAGTTTTCTCAGCCATGCAGAAGTCTGGCTAGTTTCTTCATTTATCGATTTTAATGCCTTAATGTATTGATTTTTGCTCTATGAAGCTTCATTCTCTGGGCTTCACAGGCTTTAACCTAAATTATTTTAAAAACCCACCAAAACAACCACCTCTTTATCTGACAGACTTAAGAGGTCAAAATGCTCATGGTGCATGGAGCATTTGTTCCACTGACCTTTCGAGATGAAATACCTGCAACCATGGGAACCAGCACAATGCTTTAAAAGGGATCACCTGGTCACGCATATCCACTTGTTTTACCAATTTTCTCACAGTGAAGCTGCACTAAAAAGGGGTGAGGATGTTGAGGGGAGCAGGGCCAACACAAAAATACAAGTGAAAGGTTAGTAGAGCGGGTGTTTCAGCTCTTCTTGTTCCCATGTTTCTCCTTAGTGGGTTGGAGGTAGAGAGTTGCCTAGTGCTGGTTCCCCCCTCTCATAAGCCAAGGTCAGTCCAGAGTATATGGTACAAGCCTCATAAACAAGTGGGGCTAAGGATGACTCCCACAACTTCCCTTGTCATCCTCTGACCCAATGGACCATTTGATTGGTTCCCAGTTCTTCTGTAGCACCCTCTTTTGCAGGAACACAAGGAGAGAAAAGCTTTACCAAACAGCTGCCAAGGCACCTTTTCCCCCTGTCTCCCACTCAAATGCTCAGGACAGGAGATGTCGACCAAAAGGAAACTGCTGACAGTCTTCAGCCTGCAGCGGTACCGCAGCTTCTGCCATGAGGCATCCCTCACCACAGCACCAGGAACTACACAGCACAGCAGGCTGGAAGAGAGAAGAAAGAGTACGAAGCCGGGACTGGAGGTACGGAGGCTCAGTGATGGCAAAACCATCAGCTCTTTGAAGCTAGCACACCAGCAGCCTCGGCTGATCCAGCTCCGGGAAAGGAAGGCTACACAGATGCTAGCTATTGTCCTGGGTGAGTGAGAGCCAGTCTGTCCTGTGGGGTGCAAGGGGTGGTGGTTTGGGACTCACAAGAGCAAGGAACCTCCTCATGCATTATTGACATTTAAAAAGAAAAGCAAGCCAGGCCCAGCCTTCAGCTGTCACTGCCCTACAAACTCAGGAGACACGATGGTGGGACATTTTGGGATCCAGGGTAATGGTCTCAAATGCTGAGAACAAAGTATGTTGGTGTTTTACTTGCTGTGTTTTGTTACCCTTTTGTTCTAAATCAGTGGCAAACTAGCCCTGCTAGAGGGGCCAACAGCCAACACCTTTGCTTTCCCTTTTCCTTGTTCATTACCGTTATAATTATTACTGCAAAACTGGAACAACCCTAAGTTTCCACCTGTGTGTCAGCTCCTAGGTCCACCTACAGAAGGAGAAACTGAAGCAAGGAGCAGCAGAGAAACTGGCTCTTACAGCTGGATAGAGAATCCCACAGACTGGTGTCCCTGCCGTGGTCACCAGCTACACTGCGTCCCCCTAACCCAGCCATAGGAGGGAAATAATGCAGTGCTTCTTGTAACTGATGAAAGCAGCTAACTGAGGAGTCTTTCCCTCTAAGTTCTGGTCACTTGTTTTTGCCTGTCACCAGTCCACTGCTGAAGCTCCCTCCCTCCATCATTCCACCCATCCACGTAACTGGTCCCAAGGAGCCTGAGCTCTTGCCAGGTCCCTCTGTTTCAGGAATAAACACCACACTCAGCATTTACCAAGCGCAGGCATGTGCATGGAAATAGTGAGGGGATGGAGGGAGAGGGCACGGGTGCAGGCTCCTTTCCAAGTAGTGGCTTCTCTGAAGTCACAGATTGTTTTCTCCCTCTCTCTAAAACCAGGGGCGTTCATCATCTGCTGGCTGCCCTTCTTCTTGATTCACATCCTCAATGCCCACTGCCCATCCTGCCACGTGCCCCCAGGGCTTTACAGTGCCAGCACCTGGCTTGGCTACGTGAACAGCGCCCTCAATCCCATTATCTACACCACCTTCAACACTGACTTCCGCAAAGCCTTCCTCAAGATCCTCTGCTGCTGACTGTGGGGCCAGCGCCAGACTGCATGGGCTGCAGCTTGCAGCAGGCTCCTGGGCTGGGGACAGAGCGTGGAGCCCTGCCCTCCCTCTGCTTTACATGCTGTGGGGAGTGATGCATTCTCCTTGGCTGTGCGCGGTGGTGGGTGACATGACGTAGTCATCGCCGACAGCCCGGCACCACCTGCACTGGAGCGAAGAGGAGGAACACAGCCCACCTTCACGGCCAGCTTCCCACACCCCAGCCTCAGTACTCTTGCTTGAGAGGGTACAAGTGCTTCCCGCTTCTGAGGAGGGACAAGAAGAAGGCACAGAGGTAAACCAGGGAGTCCCTCAGCACTGGGTACAGTGGCACCAAGAGGCAGACCCAGGCATGAAGCAGAAGATCAACTGTCATGGCGTGATGCTCCTGGGAGCTTCCAGACTTGCAGAGCACACAGGACCCAACCAAACGGCATCTCTCATCTCCCCCACCTATGTGCTGGGAATGCATTTGCCCTCCCACTGCTGGAGCCCACAGAAGGCACCCAGCTGAAAGGCACTACTTCTGATAAGAAGGCAGACCATCACTTCATTGATAAGAATTCTGATCCCTTCAATCAGGGGCCAACAGCAAAAATTTGGTGAGCACTCTTAGAAACGGATGGAGAAATGACAACATCCTTGTTGCCTCCATCAAAAGGCTTGCACATAAACTGGACCAATCTCAGTGCTTAAGAAAATTTCCCCAGCTGCAAATGAAACCTTCCACCATGCTGCCAGCTTGTATTTTCTTGCTCCTTGCAAGGCAGAGAGGTGGCTACCAGCCCCCTGGTCGGTCAGATCACACGAGAAGTGCAACATTACATCCCCTCTCTTCCTAACCCAGGGAACAATAAAATGACTGCTACTTAATTACCCCACCCCCAGTGTGGTCACACCACACCAGGGCCATTACATAAAGAACGAGGCCAAGGATAGGTCCAGTCGTGCCTGCAATAGATTTAAGCCTGTTTTTTTTCGGCTGGGGCAGGTTGCACGCACCCTGTCTCAAAATTTCTGTGTGGTCTCTGTTTCTGCTCCTCTCCTCATCAGGAGCACTGCTAGATTAAGGATTCATCCCATCTGCCCGCTGTGATAACTCCTGTTACAGCCCACACCTGGGGGAAGAGCTGTTTCAGTAACACCCCTCCCAGTAAGAAAGGACGTGTGCCTCTGGGTCAGACCCAGGATGGGTCAGTCCCTGGCTTCCCTCACTGACAGGCCTGTGAGCGCGCAGGGTGTCCATACATCCCAGCCTTCCAGGCCACATGCGGCCCTTCCATGGTCTCCTTCCCTAGCAGTATTTCACAAAGTCATCTCCAGTAATTCCTGGAGGAAAACACCAGGCAAACCCTGCCAAACCATGTAAGTTGGTCTCATGTCAGGGCATTCTGATGCTTTTCTCCTTGTATAGACAAACCTGACCAGGCACAGCTTCTCGTTTTCCCCCTCGCTGTACCAGATCGGAGGCTCTAGCTCTCACTCCCAAGACAAGGCTTAGCCGTGCTGTTCACCATGCTCGTTTGACAGCTTTGGGAATAACTGTGTGTGCTGCCTCTGCCTGTGCCCATGCCACAGCTCCTCTCTTTCCTAAGATAAAGCCAAACCCATTGCCTTTCGTTTCTGGAGCACGTAGCAGAGCTCTAGCTTTGTCTTGTTTGCCTGGGCTTTGGGGGAAGATGCTTGTGGAGAACATGTGTTGTTTGCCTGGGGAGGTGCCCTCTGTACGGCATTGTAACTGCATTAATCCAATAAAACACAGATGTAATGGGAAGTTTGGGTACTGGTCGTGGTGGGTGTAGCCCTTCCATAGGGCCTTTTCTCACCTGTAACCCTCCTAACTCTTCCCCTGTACACAATGATGATCCACCTGGACACCCACAAGAGGTCTTTACTATCACTTGCATTTTTATGTGCAACTGGGAAAGAAATCAAGGGCTGCTGTAAGCACTTCCAGCAGATGAATTCTGAAAAGATGGTCAATTAGTTTCCCATCCATGCCAGGCAGACACACAGTAGTGTTAGTCCACCTGCTCAAAGGTGCTGGACAGCATGCAAAGTACTCAGCACAGCACGTATTTGGGGGTATCAGTCAGGTCAATCAACCTGTAGATAGACTGCTGCTCAAGTAATTCTCATTAAGATGCTTCATTACACAGATCACCAGAGACCAGTTTATATACACAGTTGCCAGAAAGGTGGGAACAGGGAAAAGACCTGGCCTGGGATTTCTCAGGCGTCACTTTCTGTCTGATCTTACTTGAATTTGAACCTGTTCTTCAAGCAGGGATCCCCAAGGCAATTCAGGATAGAGGTCAGCCATCTCCCTCCCCAGAAAGCCAGAGGGACAACTGAGAAGCCCCTCAGGGCCTGTGTTTCACATGTCCCCCCCATCTCCCCCCACCTTAATTATTTGCAGTAGAATAATCCACACTCCCTCATGTTTTAACTGAAAAGCCTCCTCCTAACCTTTGCTTTTTAAAATGCTTTCATCTTTGCTGGTTTTTTTTTCCCCTGGCTCCTTGACTCGCTGAAGAGGAGAGGTGAGCCATGACGCTGCGCTCTGTTGAAGAACCACGGGTATTATACAGGGTTTCATTAACATGCTGATATTCACATTAGAAGAGCCTTTGGAGAATGCAGAAAACTCCTCTACTGCAGAGAGAAAGAGGGAGCTGGGAGACCGACGCAGGCTGTAACTAATTCCTGGTGTCAAGAGACCCGTTCTGACAGCCTGGCTGGGCAGCCATGCAGGCACAGCAAGGGGTCCTGCGGCCTGTGCTCCCCTTCACTCTTCCCCATCGGGCAGCACGAATGGGACGCCTAAGGCCGCCTATGCTGATGCCATTTGTAAACCACCCAGCAGACAGAATAGCAGGAAGCATCTCTGTGGTAGCTGAGGAGGGTGAAGACCCTTCAGAGACGAAGGAGAGCTGGCAAAACCCCACAGGGAACAGCAGCCATCCCCCCCGCGAGGTAGGAGGCAGCCATCCAAGTACAGCCTGTCTAGACGCAATTACAGCACGCCTGAGAAATGGACTGAAAAACACCGATGATCCCCTGCCTCTGCTGCTTCTCCAGGCACAGGCAGACGTGTGTCCCAGCTCACAGAGCCCTAGGCTCTGACTGAGCTGCAGGAGACGAGGCGAATGAGCTGCTGGGCCCGTGTATCCCTGTGGCTTGCTTGCCATGAGTTATGCTCGCTCAGGTTAGCAGGCACACACAGCTCTCTCATACCACTGTATGCCAGCTCAGATAAAACCACAGAGACTCTGATCTCCTCCACACATACCTGGGGGTCCCAGGTACTTGGGGGTACGTCAATGGTAGGTGTGCCACCTGTTATATGCATCAAATTTGCTAATCCTACCTGTGGTGCTACTCTTTGGGGACTCCTAAACATCGCAACCCAGGGGCATGTGTGCACCTCCCAGTGCCCTTCCTTGGAGGGACGTGGGGGACCCTGATGATAGCTGTGGCTCAGAGACACCTTTTTTTAGAGCATAAAAAGCATAAATAAAATGGATTGTGAACCTGTGATTCAGAATAAAAGTTTTTTCAGAATAAGTGGTAAGAGCCTGACTCTGGGCTGGAAAGGACAGCTGGGCAGGCAGCAACCTGCTCTCCATGGTGTCTCTCAATCTGCAATCTCTCCTTAGGGTCCTGTGTGGTAGCTATGATCTTAAAGGGTATTTAAGGTAGATACCTGAAAACCAGGCAAGACAAGACAACCCACCCTGAGCTGCTGCTCTCAGTCACTCAGTTCTTACAAGCGTGTCAGGCGGAAACAAAGAGAGAGCATCTCCATGGCTCACTGCCACCCTTTCACAGACCACCTACATTTCCACTGAGGCTGCTATACAGTGGTTATTGTCAACTAATTCTGTGGCTTACTTGGGTGCAGGTGCAACTAGAGATGTCCATCACGGATCGGAGCCCCACACATGCTCTGTCGCTCTTGTCTGTGTTTTCATAAGGCCGCAATTTAAACTTCAGGTCCAGCAGCAAAAAACACAGGTCACCCAAGTTATAAAACCCCTAAATAATACCAGGTACCAAACTGAAGCCATCCAGAGCTAAAATCAGCAGTTCTTATGTTGAGTTTTACATTGTGAAATGTAAACAGAGAAGAAACCACAAAATGCTCTCTCCCATCAGAGGCAGCAGCAGGCACGACAGCAACAGGTCACACAGGAGTCTTTAAGCAGGAGAGCACAAAGGGCCATGGGGCAGAAGGGAAAACAATCTTCCATGAGGGAAAGCTGCCTGCTGGGAAGGCAAGGAAATGATGGAGGAGGTGGCTTTTGCCTGCCAGGACAGCCCACTGCTCTGCCAGTGGCACTGCTCAGCTAAGGTGCTCCAGTGCACCTTGCAGCAGCTATTGGATGCGGTGTCTTAAAAATCCCAGCTGCAGCCAGACATGAAAATAACACATTTACTACAGCAAGGGCAAAGCAAAGTCTAGCAGAAAACCTCTCTTCCCCAGGTAGTCCTCTCTAGACTCCTCAGAGGATGGGCAGGCCAGCTACTCATCGGAGCTCAGCTGGACCCAGCTTGTGGGGCAAAGCATGAGCAGCTCCCGCATCGTGGGGGAGTACACTTGGACTCTGGAGTATTGCAGCCTCTTTGAGGGGGATCGGAGTGACCTGGGGTCCTGCTGCCCCAGGCTGGTCCTCTGTCCACCTCCTTAGGCTAGCAGCTCCTCTGGGAGGGGCAGCCTTACACGAGATGGAGCTTGGCTTAAGCCCATTGCAAAGCAAAGCCCTATCTCACTCTTACTGATGGGATGGTTTCTGAAGAACATCTAATCAATGCCAGAATTTTGAGGAAGGATCAACAGGCTGCAGGCTGCTGATACGGTGATGTTTACAAAACTACAGATAGGAATTGTGGACACCCAGAGGAGGCTGGTACCAATGTGATTAGTTTCAGCCAAGTGTGTGATGCTCACAAAGTGATGACAGGCTCTGGCAGCCTTCAGCCTCAACTGCTCCTGTCTGTGAGGTGTCTCATCCAGCGAAGAGAATGGACTCATCCAATCTTTCTCAGACCAGTGTGAGTACCCCAAATCTGAATTAGCCTTTGTGTGAACCACTGAAGTAAGCTTTTCTTCATCTAATGGTAATGATGCATTAACATAGTTGTTATCTCCTGGTGGTATCTTACCACCTGACATGCTGCCTTAGGAACAGAGGAAAGCTCACAAGGCTGCAGGCAATTCAAGGTGTGAGGGATTTGAAACAGCACTTCTTCAAAGTCAGCATCAGCTGCTACATACACCTTGCTGGATGATGTTGAATGGAAGGTAGATTTACCCCAGATTAATCCCGCGTTTCAATCCCAAATGCCGCTGTTCTGGCTGTGCTGTTACTCTCCAAACAGTTGATACCACATCAAGATAGAGCAGTGACTTTTCTAGTTCTGCTTTCCTGGCACCACTCATGCCACCCTTCCTTGGTTTCATACCAACTCAAGTGCCAGAACAGAAGCCCATCAGCTCCAGTGCCAATGACACCTTTCTGCAACATGGATGCTCTTTCTCCCAGGCCCAGGAAAAGTAATTATCCTGAGCCCTCTTCATGACTCTGGCTACACATCAGTGAAGCCAGACCCTGGTCTCGTCTCATCCCTGAATGCCTCGGGAAATATGAGTCAAAGAAAACCCCTAGAGCCAAAGAAGAAAACGAACATAATTAAAAATTCATTTCAGTATAATGATTTAAGCATCTCAGCGAAATAAGCACCAAGCTGCTCTATGCTTGGCCATGTGGGGAAGACCTTCCTGGTTCCCTGCTCTGGGGACTCTTGTCAGTTCTAATCAGTTTTACCCCACAGCTGTGAGCATGGTGAATCAAGCAACACAAATAAAGGTACATTTCCCTGGGCAGAGGCACACTTGCTATGGGACTTCACACTTCTTTCTGCCATCCTATGCCATGCCAGAGGGGCTGTGGTGCAGATAGACTGCTCACCTTGCTATGCCTCAGCTGAGGCACATGCCACACCATTTCTGTCTTGGAATCACAGAATCACAAGGTTGGAAAAGACCTTTAAGATCATCAAGTCCAACTGTTCCTGTCCTAAGCTAAACCATATCCCTAAGTTCCTCATCTACCCTTTTTTTAAACACATCCAGGGATGGTGACTCACCCACCTCCCTGGGCAGCCTGTTCCAGGCCCCGACAACTCTTTCAGTGAAGAACTTTTTCCTAACATCTGATCTGACCCTACCCTGGCACAGCTTCATGACATTGTCCTGTTTCCTGTCACCTGGCCAAAGAGACCATCTCCTACCTCTCTACAACCTCCTTTCAGGTAGTTGTAGGCGGTGATAAGAGGGAGACGGGTGGATCATTAATGCCGTAAGACTCCCTTGAACATTTGCCATGGCCCAGACTTTTGGGAGCAGGGGAGCCAGTTATTGGGGTGAATCCAGCAGGTTCTCCCTCAGGTGGTCCTCTGTAGCTTTCTGCTTTGTGAGCAGGAGGGTAGCAACCATTGCTAACTTCCTGAACAACAACCAGATGCTTCTTCCTCCTCAAGACATGCGTGAAACAGGGGATGTAAAAAGGCACAAGCCGGTGTCTTCTGCAGCTCAGTGTTGGCAACGCTGTGCATGGACATACTGCACAGCTCCCACTCTTTTCTTTGCTGGCCTTGCCAAATCCTAATCATCCTGTTTGCCTGTGCTCCTTCCTCCCAGATGCTCCATCTCCTGCTCCCTTCCTTGAAGATGCTGCATCTCTCTGAAGGCTTCGGCTGCCTGCCAGTCTCTGTTCTCTCCCATCCCAGTTCACAAAGCTTCGTCTGAGGAAAGCATCTGGCTTTCCTAAGGGTTGGTTTCCTCAGCTGTTTTTCAGCACATAGTGGCATTAAATTTGACATTACATTGTAGATGGTTCCGCTCCAGTCTGGGGAGGGCAGTATAAAAAGCTCAGGACAGATTTGTAGCCTCTGCTGACTTCCTGCAAGACGTTGGCTATATCACTTCAGTGCCTCCCAATTACCTCATCAAAAAGCAAACCAGCCATTCTCCCGTGGAAGGGGGAGCAAGGAGCACAAAGCATCACTACAAAGCCACCTTCCTGCCGTGCTTTGCAATACATGTCCTCAGAAAGGCAGTCAGCTCAAGAGCAGAGGGTATCACGCACACAGCACTGGGATGGGTCCAGGACCAAGGACCTTGAACCTGCTCTTCTTTTCTGGAAATCTATGCTGGGCAATTACACCTACAGGACGTAGTTTTCAGATCTTTTCTTGACCACCAACCACAAATCAGCCTGCTCTGCAAGTACGGGTGAGTGAGATAGACCTTGTCCTGTTAGAGCTGCAAGCATGAACCATAGCCACTGCCTTTCCCAGCACACTGGCCATCCCCTTGACCAGATGGTGCTTTGCCCAGAAGCAAGGCAATAGGGAAAACAGGAAGCTGGCTAATCCTGAGCTGTCTGGCAGATCAAGATGCCTCTAGTTACCATTTCTTTACATAGGGCCCTGCCCCAGATACTTAGCTTCTTACATTTTCAGGCTGAAGTTTGAAGTAACCCTGGTTAACCAGATAACCCCTTCTCAACCCAATCTGCTTTCCAAAGAGGTCTGTGAGACATCCAGGCATACACAGAGCTGCCAAACAGAGCAGCCTTTCTCTAAAGTTTCTGAAATGATGGGGAGTGAGCAAAGCCAGGAGCTGGAGAAGGTACATCAGAAGCATGACAGTGTCCCACTGTGTTGCACCTTCACCTCACCAGTCTAATTTAAACGACAGGTGTAGAAGTAACCAGGCAGTCCATCACCACCTCACTGTGAGGCAGGGAAGGTATTGCCTTTCCCAGCCAATACACCACCAGGAAGGAGACTCTGCACTCTGACAGGTGCCATTCGCACTGGCAGCATCAACCGGGAAACAAGAGCACTTTGCTGCAGGAAGATGTTAATCCCTTAAATTGCCAGTCTAGATCCAACTTCTCAAAGGGATTTAGCTTCATTCTCCTTTTGCTTGAAAAGTCCCATCAGGCCTACAGAACGTGCTTGAGGCAGGATAGCAACACGTGCTTGAATATCCCCAATAGCCTGAAGAAGCGAGCGCTGCATTACTGAAGAGAGACGTGGTCCCTAGTGAATGATGTGGGTCACCCCAGTGCTACGAATAAGAGCATTGAACTGGCCTGCACCATGGTCTGATCTGTGTGTGCCTTCTGGATCCCAGAGGGAACCTCGCTGAAATTACTGACAAGAAGTTTCAAACATTTTATTTGGGCCCTTTTCCTGCCAACTCAGGTTATGAATCAAAAATCAGCAGGGCTCAGGCAGAAGAAAAAAAAAAATAGCTACCCAATGCCTAAAAGCACCTCTGAAACATACCTGGAACTGATTTTTCTGTGCATAAAATCCCCATGATCTGGAAGCCCTCTGGACCCAAGAGATGTAGCAATAAATCCAGCGCCGTGCTGGAACGCTTCCAGTCTCGGGCAGCACCTGCAGTTCTGCGGAGGCACAGACAGGCCGCCCCAGACACTGCCAGACAAGGCTTGATGCAACCTCTCCTGGACACTGTGTGCTTGTCATTTAGAGGATGGATGGGGCAGGGGGGAGGGCGGGGGGGGGGGGCTGTCTGAGGGAAGAAATTACGTACCTGAAGGAAAGGAGAAAACATTTTTGTGATAAACGAGGGTGTGTTTTTTTTTTCCCTAACACATTTTAAGGCATACCTTTGAAACTGCTGAAAAGCCTGCAATATTAAAATAGCTCTGAAAGGAGGCAGTTACTGAGCAGAATACTGATGAAGTGGCCAGAAAGGCAGCAGGACTTAGCATTAACATGTGGCCCTGCCAGTTATTCTCATCAGAAACAGCAGAGCATGGCAGATTTTTCTTGATCAAGGGGATGGTTACCACTAAAAGTTGCTAAGGGAAAGATGTTCAAGGGTCTAATGTTTTGGTAACACACCACCTCTTTTGTATTCTGTTCTGCACTTCTGCCATTTGGGAATGGATGGCAGTCAAGGATGTTTTTGCAGTCTTGTGTGCTAAGTGAAGTTAATTTAGCACAGAAGTTTTCCCACTCCTTACTCACTTCAGTTTTCACTTCTCCACTAAAAGTTTCATTTCCTCCATGTAGTTTTCTTCCCCCTAATAGGATAAGAATTCTGCTCCTGAAAGAAATTAGGTCTCTGCTGGGAGATAAAATGAAAAACTTTCTAAGTAAGCCTGAAAAGCGTTGCTTAATTTTTACACTGTGAACCAGGCAGACTGATGGACAGACTGCAAAACTTGTGCAAATACCACACAGACAGGTTGTTTCAGGGTTAGTGCAGTTCACTACTGTGTTGGATAGATTATCAGGAGATGCAGCTGTTCAACTTCTGAGCACTTTTCAGACGTGTTTGCTCTGTGTGGCTCTGGCACACGTGTGTGCAGACACACTAAGCAGAACAGCAAAGCCCCATCAGTGTGGCTGGAGACCAGCCAGGAACACAGCGGCATGGGAAGGCTGGAAGGGCAGGAGGAAGGGCAGAAGGAATATTGGGAATGGTGTGTTATGGGCACTTTGCTTAGCAGGTCACTAAGGCCCCAGCACAGCTACGTGCAGCTTCTCAGGACATCCAGGTTGGGAGACAAATTCAAATGAATAAAACCTACTGACTCACAGAGGCGGCACAGGATGGGGAGACGGATCGCAGCCAGCTCCCAAGGGGTACAAACGGGCACTGCCAAAACCAGCAGCAACACTCCCAACCTAAAGGGATGCAGGATTCCATAGGGAGCATCCCTTCTCCTCCATGTCTCCACTGAGCATCCCTGACACACCTCTGGGACCGCAAGCGTCTTGGTGCCCGAGTTCCGGCCTGAGTGGCGCATTTTGGGATTGCGAGTTCGGTGGGTACGACAGCATCAGTTGATGACAAGTTTTACAGGAGTCACTGTCCCCTCCCATGAGGTGCTGCACTGACACTCACAGCATTGTAGAAACACTGCAGAGAGAAGCACCACAAAGCCCCAGCGCTGCCACTGTATCCTGTGTTCCTCTTGAAGGAAACATGAACCGTTCTTTGTTTCATGAGAATTCCCTGCTCTTTAAGACAGGGCAAGGAATTGTACTTCATGCTGTCTATCCAGGACACCAACTCCTAGTTTCCCAGTGCTGCACCGACATTAACCTTCTTTGGAGTGAGGAAAACAGCCCTGTGTTTATGTAGCTTCTGTGGCTGAAGTTTAAAGACAACAGTAAAACAGTCTCCACACTGTTAATTTAGGATCCTGTGGAACTGAAATGTAGTTAGTGCAACACGATAAGGCTGGAATGGTACAGAGACTCTGACATCATTGTGGAGCTCACAAAGGAGACAGAGATGCTGTCTTGGTTCCAGCTGGGATAGAGCTAACATTCTTCCTAGCAGCAGGTACAGCACTGTGCTTTGGATTCAGAGTGAGAATGATGTGGGTAACACACTGATGTTTGGTTGTTGCTGGGCAATGTTTGCACCAAGTCAAGGACTTTCCAGCTTCTCACACTGCCCTGCCAGCAAGGATGCTGGGGATGCACAAGTAGCTGGGAAGGGACACAGCCAGGATAGCTGAGCCAGACTGGTCAAAGGGATATTCCATACCATGTGACATCATGCCCAGTGTATAATTAGGGGGGTGGGTGGGGGTGGTGTTGGTCAGGGGTTAGGACCACAGCTTGGGAACAAGCTGAGCATCAGTGGGCTACAGGCAGCAAGCAATTGTGTTGTGCATCACCTACTTCATATATTGAAGTAATTGTCTACTTTTCTTGTCCTAATAAACTGTCTTGTATCGCAATCCACAAATTTTACCTTTCTAAGTTGGGTTTGTGGTGGTCTTCTTTGGGTTTTTTTACCCAATTCTTCAGCCCCTTCCTCTGCAGGGCAGGGGGGAAGCGAGAGAATGGCTGTGTGATTGTCTCAGCTGCTTGCCAGGTTAAACTACAACACACACAGGCAATGCTGCCAGGCAAGTTAAAAACTTCTCATACTCCACAGTAAAGTCATTCTGATGTGAGATATTTAAAATCTTAAAACATATAAAAAACAGCAAAGAGCAGCAAACTGCAGATTAATCCTTCATTAAGGCCAGCTACTTTCACTGTACTATCCTTTTTAAACTTAATCCAGGTAGTAGAGTTCTTCGAGAGAGGGACAGGCAGGTATCTTTTAACATTTCCAGATGTACTATGACACTCTTTTGAAGCAAATTTAGACCCCTGCTCTGTGACTCCTAGATGAGTCACTATCCTCCATCAGGCTGCTAGACCAAGTTTCCAGGAGACATCTTCTTGAGCACTCTACTCAAGCTCTCTGGCACACCACTTCTGTCACACAATGAGGAGCCAGAGTAATTAATAATAAAGTTGGGGTTTATTGTTGATTTGTAACATAAAATGAGTAAATCCAGGATTCCCAAGTAAGGGGCATTAAAAACACCCAAGTAAGAGGAATGTGACATAACTAAGTCATATTTTAAAACAGAGAGCCACAAGAACCTTTTCTAAATGCCTTTTCCTACACCTCTTCCCCAGCTCCACCTCACACTGACATCTGTGTCGCTTATTTGAGCAGTGCTGGACAGATGGAAAGATTGGTACATTCATTACCATTCACACACTAGTGAGGGACTGAACCCTTACTCCATACAGGTGGAAAGGGCACAGAGTCAAAGAGCCCTCTATAGCAGGGCATGGATTCAACACTTTCTCTTAAGTCCAACAGACTGGACCGATGGGCTGAGACCAATGGGATAAGGTTTAATAACGCCAAGTGTAGAGCGCTGCACATGGGACATAACCCCATGCAGTGCTACAGGCTGGGGGGAGACTGGCTGGAGAGCTGTCAGGCAGAGAAGGAGCTGGTGAATGTGAGCCAGCAGTGTGCCCAGCTGGCTAAGGAGGCCAATGGCATCCTGGCTTGTATCAAAAATAGTGTGGCCAGCAGGTCCAGGGAGGTGATTGTGCCCCTGTACTCGGCACCTCGAGTGCTGTGTCCAGTTCTGGGCTCCTCACCGTAAGGACACTGAGGTCCTTGAGCGAGTCCAGAGAAGGGCAACCAGGCTGGTGAAGGGGCAAATCATATGAGGAGCGGCTGGGGGAGCTGGGGATGTTTAGCCTGGAGAAGAGGAAGCTGAGGGGAGACCTTATCACCACCTACAACTACCCGAAAGGATGTTGTAGAGAGGTGGGTGATGGTCTCTTCAGCCAGGTGACAGAAGATAGGACAAGGGGAAATGGCACAAAGCTGTGCCAGGGCAGGGTCAGATTACACATTAGCAAAAAGTTCTTCACTGGAAGAGTTGTCAGGGCCTGGAACAGGCTGCCCAGGGAGGTGGTTGAGTCACCATCCCTGGATGTGTTTAAAACAAGGGTAGATCAGGTGCTTAGGGATATGGTTTAGCATAGGACAGTAACAGTTGGACTCGATCTTAAAGGTCTTTTCCAACCTTGTAATTCCATGATTCTTCATTCTGGCTCCCATGTCACAGGGGCAGGGGTTTTCAAGGGCCGCCTCCTGTCCCAGAGAACATGCTGCACTGCCGGTGGCATGAAAGAGGAGGAGCTATCCAGTGCCCTGTGCCACTGAGCACAGCAGCACTTTCACCAATTCTTCTCAGGGACACAGACACTGGCCATGGCCAAAAGGAACAGTGTGTTAAGACTGAGGAGGGCTCTCTCATCAAGAAGCTGCATGATGGGACAATCACCCCACAAGGACTTTCTGGGAAAAAAAATGACCTGTAATATCCTTTGGATATGGAATGAAAGTCCCAAACAGCTGCTGAGCCTCCAGGCAGCTGGATTAATTTGAAGTATATACCCTGCTGCTTCTTCCATCACAAGTTCAATAACTCTGTCCTTCCACACAGAAAACCAACAGTACCTGATAACAAAGCTATCCGTACAGGTCCTGCGAGTTCTCCAGGCTCTTCCATACCCCAAGAATACACCAAGCTAATTAACCAAAAGGGACATTTGAATAAGATCTTCCTTCCCTGCCAGGAAGTGAGATCTTCTTCAGATGTCTCTTTCAATTCCGCCCGAGAAGGGAGGCATTTTACTGCTAACAGGTCCAGGTGACCCTGCTGGCAGTCAGCTGACCCTACACAGTCCCACCAGGTAAGGATGCAGCCTGGAGCCTTCTCTGACCTCACTGGCCTGGCTTCCCACTCGCTGGGCCTTGAAGCGCCTGCCTGAAGATAACACTTTTCAGCTGGTCCAGTTTATGGTCTCTTAAGGCGTCCCGTACGGCACTGAAGAAACTGAAG
Organism: Gallinula chloropus; assembly: GCF_964237585.1. Lineage (NCBI taxonomy): Eukaryota > Metazoa > Chordata > Aves > Gruiformes > Rallidae > Gallinula > Gallinula chloropus. The sequence goes on from NC_140085.1 coordinate 90,844,580, forward strand.
TAGTGCTGGAAGTTGTGCATCATGAGCAGGACACCAGCCAACAGCTCGTTGGTCACGAGGAGGTGATGGACGTAGGCGCGAGTGTGCCTCTGACAACAGTAGCAGGTGCATCCTTCCAGCAAAGGACCAAAATCATCTTGGTACCTAAGGACGAACCAACCTTGGATTACATCAAAGGTAAGAAGACCCATTCAAGCAACAAAGAGTACCCAGTTACTAGGTGGCCTTTTGCAGGGACCTGAGGCTCGAGATCCTGAGGGACTGAATCCAGCTGCTGTAAGATGTGTTGACATCTAAGACCAGCATCACCAGCACGTGGATTTACTGATTCCACTGTCCACAAAACAGTGTTCCCCTCTACTGCGAGAGGCACCATTCTCACAAAGCAGAGAGGACTGAGGAAAGCAGCACAGTTCTCTGCTCAGACAGCCTACCTGTAGCTGTGCTAAAGGAGGAGGACTGGTGGTAACATTGGCCCAAGTTTTGGGGGTTTGGTTTGTTTTTCTTTTTTTCCAAGTATCCAGATACTGCAGAATTGCTCTGTAGTACCCAAACCCAGTCAGAAAGTGGAGGCTCTCCATAGCTTAAATCAAATATAGCATCTCGAGATGGCCCAAGTTAGATGATGAACATCAAAATGATCCCCAGACAACCTTTGTGAACCTACTGTCTTTCAAAGAATGGTTCTGACAACAGTATGTCTGCTGAATAAATGATCAGAAAATCCCTGGCTTTAAGTCAGGCAAAAGACAGCACTTTCAGCCACATGCTACTGCCTGGTAACAACCTGGAACGCTTATCCAACACCCTCTATTCAATGTCCAGAAGTACCATCATCAGCACCTTCATGTTCCATGAAGTCTCCCATCCAGCTACTGGCCACATCCAATCAAACAGAGGACAAAAGCATCGTATTTAGTAATACAGCTGCAGGTACCCTCACAAACTCACATACCTTTTGTCCTTCAGAAATATCTCAAAGGGTGTAATTTCTGGGTCAACTTTGCAGATTTCATCCTGGTTGCCTTCAGCACCATTCTTCTCCAGGTCCTGGGTCCCATTTTGGTTAAAAACTGTTTTAAATAAAAAAGCAACAGCCCTTTATGAACAGACAGCAAGGGCAGAAGAACAGTAGCAACATTACAGGAGCTATTTCTGCTACTCCCTTGCCAGATGAAAACTCCTGCCACAAGTTTCCATCTCTTTCCTATAGTAAGCAAATATTTTTCTTTAACTGTCATAGGTTACTTAACACAAGCACAATTTTAGACAATTAAAACACCAAGGGACAAGTGAAAACTGATTTACTAAACCCTAATGAAGAGTTAGAGCTGAAACAACAGTATAACCTTTTGCTGCTCTTCTGACCTGAATTCTTAATAAAAAATGTCAAAAGTATTTCCAGTCCAAGCTGCCTGCTGAATAGAATGGATTCACCTGAACAAATTGATTTCATTGAGATTTTGCTTGAGTAGACAGGCAACTCATCTGCATTCTATGAGTCTACTTTCCATGTTGTCATCAGGCTCAGAGACTTAGATGCTTTTTTTTTTAAAAAAAAAAAACAAACAGGAATCAAAAGCTGATAGCATGAATGCAGAAGATGTAGGTTCCACATCTGCATTTTCAGCAGTCTACCATAAAAATAATTAGAAAGTCACCCCATCATTTTGTAGGTTTGCACTTTTAAGTTTGATGAGAGATGTGTCTAGAAACATCAATATTACTGTTTGCACAATCCATGCCTACTGAGTGTTAAACAGACACACAGCAAAGAAGATTGTCCTTACCCAGAATCTTATGATTTCAGAATAAGGTGAGACAAGGTAAAGAACAACAAAGAGAAGGGTTAAAAAAAAAAAAGCCACAAAAAACCAGCACCAATCACAAAGAAACAAGATGTTCTGTTCTATTCAGCTGGTTTTGAATTATCCAGGCATGAGAAGTCGCTAGGCTCTACCCAGAAGGAAAAATGTTTTTCTGTATTAAAAACATTTAATAGGCCAAAACAAAGTGGCTGCTTGAAATACCTTTGATAGATGCTTTAATGGGCGATACACATGCTCCCATCTCACAGCATAATGAGCTAATGAGTTATGAACATCTTTTAGTGTTGATATGATCTGATTAATGAAAGGACAAGGAAGAAAACTGCCCAAAGAAATGGGATCCTTAACTTCTGCCAGCCAGAAAGAAGGGACTTGAAAAATACATTATTAAAACAGACACATATTTAGCTAATTCTAGAGATCAAGTATCTTAGATCTCCACTCAATAGGTCCAGCCTTCCCAGCTAATGGTAACAGAAAATTTGCCAGTGGTGATGAACAAAACCCCCTCCATTCAGTATTTAAGAAATACTTGAGCATATTTTGGCTAATCAAACATTCAGATCCTAGGATGAGGCCTCAAGTTCACCTCAACATGTTTCACACCAAAACACTCCACCTTCAAAAGCAACACTTGACAGTGGAATCCCATTTCCTCCAGTGGTTACTGCACTTCTTTCAGGAACAAAACCCTCAAATACAGATACCTCCAAAACATTAATTACCCTTGCCACAATACTGGGTGATAAAGTAAAAGTTACAGTGACCATCAAGAAGCCTACCTGCTGCTTCAGGATCTAGATTGCAGTCATAACTGAAAACCAAGGCACAGCCTCGCTCTGTCACTTGGAAGGGGAAAAAGCTCTCAAAAATGTCCACTCCCCTTTCAATGCACTCAAGCACCTCATCCGGTTTGCCTACACCATGGATGATTCTGTAAGACACACAGACAAGACAACAAATCTAGAACATTCCGAGTAGACACATGCGGGTAATTGAAGGAAAAGACACATGCAGCGCATGCAGCATATCCCTGCAACTGCTAACCAGAAGGCAAGGGAGTACGACAGGCATCCCTCAGAAACCTGTGTGCTTCCCTCCCCCGCCTCCACCCTATCCAGCAGGCTTTTCTTTATCTGCCACTTGGAAGACAGCAGTAATCCCTCATTTGCTGCAGAAAAGCCTCATTTCTGTTCATTGTGTCTGAAGTGATTTGGTTTCCTTCACGCGCACATAAGTGCCCTTAGATTTGAAATTCAGTAACATCTACCCTGTAGAACAGATATCTTCCTTACAGGCATGTTTGTGCTCCGAGGAACTACCAGTTTCCAGACACATGGAACCCCTTTGCTTGGTAACTGTTTAAGGAGGCAATCTGAAAAAAGACTTGATCAAGAGCAGCAGAGACAGCAGTCAAAGACACAAGTCTTTCAGGTGCCAGACACATCATACTGCGTTTGGAGAACTGCCTGGAGGAGAATGCACTAATGAGAAGTATCACTGGAAAGAGAAGAGTTCCTTGGCTTTGTTCTGCCCCCCTCTATACCTGCTCAAATGATTTACCCAAAAACCTAGCCCGTAACATCTCCTGGGACACAGCATAAAGAGTCAGGAAGAGCCCAGCTGGATTGCCATCAATGGTAATAGAGATCGTGCTGTTAGCCAAATTTAGCTGGCAGCTTCCCTGAGGGTGGGTGAAGCAGAAGAGAATGGAGCAGCGCCCGCTCTCCTGCAGGTGCATGGCTGGGCTGACAGCAGTAGACGCTCATGTAGGGCAATGATCTAAACAGATAATTAGGAAAACACACAGAGGCTGATAAACGAAGTCACAAGGTGCCATTTTTAGTCACTTTTCTAAGTACTGCAATTAAATTGATGAGCACAGAATAAGGACGGGAGAAGTTTACAGCACGAGTGCCTATGTTCCAGGCTCTCGTGGCAGGGAGAGAGCGGCACTCAGGAGCTAAGAGAGTAGCTCTGCATAAATGATCAAAGCACTTGCCAAAGCTTATCGTTGCACAGGTAGGCATGTTTGCTCCTGCAAGGGTCCTGGTGCTACTGACATGGAAAATAAATTCTACCATGCATCATTAGGTACACAAAAGGACTCTAAAGAGTACAATCATAAGAAGATCATTTCCCCATCACCCTAAAAGCAGTCACTTCTTGGGTGCAGCACAGAAAATGTTTGTGCTCTACAGGCTTTCATATTGGGGTAGGAAACAGCTGCAAAACAACTCCTCCAGCCAGAATGGCAAGGGTGATTCAGGAAAGCAGGACTGTCTGAAATTCACTTGAGGTACTTACAAGACCCCCTCAGGCTAACCAGCTTTCTTCCACAGTGAGGTCAGAAACACTTGTCTTAACCAGACAAGCAAACTATTTGATAGATGAGGCAGATGCACTGGTAGCCACTAAGGTTAGCTGAGCAGATTGGACTCTAATGCTCCCAGGGGATCTTTAAGTAGCTCAACCAGACAGGAGAGCAACAACACAGCAAGACTTCTAATTGTCAGGAAAATTCAAACCCCAGGCACCGCTAAGCATGAACAAGCTACAACACCAGGCACATGATTTTGCATTTAATTTCTTTCTGAACACCATTAGGTCAGACCAATACTCAGCTAGCAGAGGGCAGCACAGCTACAGAAAGACAATGGGGCCCAAGTCACTCTCATCAGGAAACGATGAAAAAAGCACCCACACTACTTCTGGTGCAGCTGGCAGCTTGTAAGAGCAACCCATGCAAAGGCCAAGCTCAACCAGTGCTAAGGAACCCCTCTGGCTCTGAGCCACCAGCAAATATTAGCATACATTTTCTGGAAGTCTTCAGTTACCATTAGTCATTTTTAAGAGCTAAGAAAGCTGCCATTCCTGTCCAGTCTCCGGCATGGATCAGGTAGGCTTAGCCAAACTGAGAACACACAACAATCTCCACGCTATGCCAGTCCAAGCAGAGACGGCAACAGGCTGGGGCCAGGCTGTCCCAGCTCTGGTAGTTCACAAGTTCAGTGCCTCGGGTACTATTAGGTCAGAGCTGTCTGCTGCAAGACCACATAAGCACTGGCTGGTTCTGCCAGCACCCTCTCCTGCTCTCCTCTGGTTCAGACTGGAGAGAACTGGAAGCAGGCCAGTTTTTTTCTGAGAAGAGATCCCTGTAAAATAGGTTTATAATAATATTCTTATTTGAGCTAAACTTTAACTAAACCATGGCCTCAGGCAGCCTAGGCATATCCTACCAGTAATTCTTCCTAAAAAACATAAAGATGACTTGAATTCCAATCTTGATTATTCTCCAAACACAGGGAATACTCAAACCCAGAGTGTGAGCACAGCTTGGTGCAAGTTGCAGCTAAAAATTAAAACAAGGGTTGAAGACCACAGCCTGACAGCGGTAGAATGTATGCAGCCTGGCACACACACATAGCTGTGCAGTACATTGCTTCCTACAGAGATATTGCACAGCAGCCTGCAGACACTGCTCATAATAGGACAGATGGACTCCTTGGGATGTTGCCTACACAACTTACCTTGGTTTATCCTCTGGCAGCTCTGCTGTGACAGAAGCTATCAATTTCAACTTGGTCTCCTTGGCCATGGCACTTCCCTGGAAGCCATCTAGCAGAAAGCCACCCACAGGTCGCTTGGCAGTCTCCCTGGCTGATCTGAGCCTCTCTTCCAAGATATCTCCACCTTCAATTGCCCCAAACATTACACTTCCTTGGAGTTCCTGGCCCAGGAAAAAGCTATGAGAGTTAGAGTATGCACTGCCAAAGACACACAAGCCATCCCACAGCCCAGACTCCAGATGCCTGCTACTTAAGCCCTGCATTCCCAGGAACTTGCCAGAGCCAGTGTTTCATCCCACGTAAGACAAGCCCCCAGACAACACTGAAGTCCAAGTGTAATGCAGAGATGAGATCAGGAGAGACAAGGTTCTGCTCCTTACCTTGGCACTAACTCACTGATAATTTCTTCCCACCTGCCTACAGAAGGCAGTCAGCACAGATTATCTTTGCACATGGCTTTTTACAGACGGCCCCTGAGCACTACGTGTGCCAGTGCAGAATACAAAGCAGGTGCCACTGTCCTGGCTGTCAGACACCAGATCTTACAACAATTTGACTTTTGGGGATACCACTGTCAGCTTCTGCCATGTGTTTTCCTTTGTAGCACAGGCTCAGATAATAGGTCCCCTTTCACCAAAGGTGAGAGAAGCTTCAAACCTGCTAGACAAAATAAAGAATAGTGCTGGCAAATTCTAGTAAGTCATCCCTCACTTAGAACTGAGGAGACTTCAGAGCAGTAAGACAGGTTGTCTCAATCTGAATGTGAGAAGATCCTACTTTTCCCATGTACACATCATGAAGACAAGCAGAAGAAATGCACTACAGTCCAGAAGCAGAAAAAAAAAATATAAAGTGTTTGTCCTCAGCTAGCAGAGACTGATATTCTGGAACAGAAGAAGAGTTATTAAAAGAAGTGGCAGAAGGGAAACCCACTGCACTACTGGTTATACCCCGTCCAGGGCTGTGACCTGGGAATTCTCCAGTACATTTGTATGACCTGATTTCCTACTAATTCCCTCACTGGGCTGGTCCAGGACACAGCACAGACCAAAAATCAACTGCAGTGCTACTGCCCCAACACCTTTGGGACCTTACCGGTGATTCTTCTAGCAGCTGAAGGCATGCATCCAGGAAGGAAAGTGATCTGTCCACAGACTTCTTGGCCCTTTTTCTACTAACTTCCCCAGAAATGGTGTCTCCATCAGACATGCACTGGAACCAGTCAGGCTGGATGGCCCGCTGTATGTCCATGAACTTGGAAGCTGTCAATTCCATGCGCCCCGAGGTTCCCCACAGGGACACTGCCTGTCAAGGAAGAACAGGAATGAATGTTGGTTGCAAAGTTTAACAGATCTTAAGGGTCAAAGGAGAGAAAGAATTGGTCAGGTAAAACACCCAGAAACTTCACAGATAATTTTCCAAGTGCAGATAATCACTTGACACAGTGAGTGAAAGGAGATAGGTAAGTGACTGAATTGGGATTTCTGGGGTACTCTTTGGCAAAAACATGACACTCAACACAGACTTCTCCACACATTAGGAAGTCTCTGAAATAGAGCAGCTGTCCTTCCATCACACAAATTAGTGGCAGCACTGGGGAAAGATTTAATTCCCACCAAACTTATGTTGTCATCTCCTGAAAAGAAGCAAAGGCTGCAGTAAGAAATACAGCTCACTAGTTTTCCCTGCACAGTGGAAAGCCAAGAAGCTGTTTCCTCTTCCGAATGTGAATTCATACCACCCACGTGAATGTACATGTACATATAAACCACAAAGACACACTGGGAAGAAGAGGAGCAAAAGAAACACAGTTTTAAAACAGTCAACCTAGGAAATGTCAGGTACTCAGGATTTCACACACAGTCTTCTCACCCTCTTCACACACTTTCCATTCAGTGCACGCACATGGGCTCCCACCTTCTGTTGTTACTCCATGCTACCCTCAAAAGATTTTAAAGCAAGGCTAAAGCACCTGCACAGAGAGGTTATGTTAGCTGAACACCTCTGGGCTAGCAGATGTCACCATTCAATTCACTAAACATTCAGATTCACAAAATGCCACTGCAGCCAGGGCAGCTAGGCACCCTACCACATTGCATCCTGTTCTGATGAATCTGTAATTAACATGCCAGTGCAGCCTGGCAGCTGCTTTTATTGTATCACTGTTAGACTTGTGACACTGCTGCTCCCAAATTTTAAAGAGGTATTCAAGTAGGTTTTGAGCCCTTCAGAACTTAGTTCTTTTCATCTGTGACTCCATTAGAGCTTTTTTAAATGAGGAACAGCTTTCAGCTATCAGAAATAGCTTAGGGCATTATGGGGGGTTTTGGGGGCTTGAGAGTTTAAGCACATTCCCCTAGCCTATGCCAGCCAGCCAGATTAAGCAGTGCAGTTCTCATGCATGCTAATTCACAAAAAAAAAAAAAAAAAAAAAAGGCAGAAGCCTCTAAAGTAGTAACAATTTTGTAGATTTCCCTTTTTCTAAAAAAAACCCACCAAACCCCCCAAAACTCCAAAGGAGGGAGGTCCCAAATTAGTACCTGCAAAAGACTGGAATGGAACATCTGCATTTTGCTCTGCAGCAGCATGCTGACCTGCTGCCTCTCATGTGAGAGCATCAAGAAACAGCTGGTGAAGGCAGGTGGAGGAAAGTCAGAACTGTTTGAGCCAAAGGGCACAGAGTGTAATCAAGTCTAGTTATCTTCATTCTGCTCTCCAGAGTGAAAAAAGCTGCTTTAATAAATAAAATAGCCATGCAGCTTAGAGAACTGAGCATTACTCCATGATTATTTAAATCCAGCCTGTGCCAGGCTTTCTGGCACTGAATCCAGAGCATTCTGTTCCACTGCTTTCAAAAAGCTTTTGTATTTGTCAGCACAGGCCCAGGTGCACACAGCCTTGTAACAAGGTGACTAAAATCTTCACCAGCTCAAAAAATAAAAAGCTGATCAAACCTACAACACCAAGGCTCAGATTGCTGCTATAACTTCTTATCTACACATCCATGAGACATGCTTCAGAGAATTCCTTGCCTGCAGAGACAAGACTCCTCCTGGTTCCCAGCAGCAGAGAAGACAGTGATGGCTGGGTGGCAGTAGTTATCCTCTGTCATTGAGTGACCTTTCACTTAATGTGACCGTACCCAAACAGCTCCTGGGACTGACCACATCCAAACAGATGCCAGGAGTGGTCCCTCCAGGCCGAGCTGTGGCAGGCAGCATGTGGACTGCACAGGGAATGTGCATGCCTGTGGGATGGAACAGGCCAACACCCACAGCACTACGTGCTCCTGGATTGTTGAGCCACCCACCTCTCCTTCCCTTTTGTGGGCCTGGAGCAGACTATAAACACACAGAGAGGGCTTCAGAGTTCTTGCCTCTCAGTAGCATCACCACAAGCTTGTATGGTATATAAACTGAAACACACATATTTTCTTTTCCTAGCCTATTAGCCACAATAGCAAGGGAGTCCAGGGCGCTCTCTTACACCTGAATTGCCTCTTAGGTGCTCAGGGAATGCACTGCCAAGAAAGAAAAGGACCACCTTTATTTAGCTGGAGGCACGAGCACATGTAAATGACACTCCTCTTTGCACAAAGATTTCATTTTTCTATAAAGCATCAAAAAAGTCTTGTGGCTGTCTAAGCACACCCACACAGATGAGGGGAGGACTGGCAGCTTTCTTCTGTGAACTCTAAGTGGAACCTTTCAAGTCTTTTCAGTTACTGTACCTTGTTGGTGTTGTAGCCAGACGGGCAGGGAGCGACTGGGTCGTGGAGGGAGCAGTACAGCACCATGTCAGGCATACCTGGGAACAGAGCAACAGACACGGGAGTTTCGTGAACCAAAACAAAGCTAATGCCGGGATGGGGACTGTAAATTTGCAAAAGAATTTTGCAGATCTGAGGCCCCCAATACAAGAAAGATGTAGAACTTGTTGGAGAAGGTTCAGAGGAGGGCCACGAAGATGATTAGAGGGCTGAAGCACCTCCCCTACGAAGAGAGGCTGAGGGAGCTGGACTTGCTCAGCCTGGAGAAGAGAAGGCTGCAGGGGGACCTCATTGCAGCCTTCCAGTACCTGAAGGGAACATACAAACAGGAGGAGGTTCAACGTTTTAAAAGGGTAGATAATGACAGGACAAGGGGGAATGGATTAAAACTAAAGGAGGGAAGGTTTAGATATTAGGGGGACGTTTTTTACAGAGAGAGTGGTGAGGGGCTGGAACAGGCTGCCCAGAGAGGTGTTGGATGCACCGTCCCTGGAGGTGTTCAAGGCCAGGCTGGATGGGGCCCTGGGCAGCCTTGTGTAGATCCAGGCCTGGAGGTTGGTGGCCCTGCCTGTGGCAGGGGGGTTGAAACTCTGTGATCCTTGGTGGCCCTTCCAACCCAGACCATTCTATGAAAAGGGAACAGGGTATTCTCCCCACTACAAGTCTGTCTATTCTGACAAAGGAAACGTCATTCATTTTATCTCTCAGCACCAAAGCAAGCAGACTTTTCCCCCAGCTTTCCTAGCTGCAGGGAGGAGGGTACAGCATCAGGACAAACCATCAAATACCACCCCTTGGTTCTGCAGCCCACAGAGCTCCTTCGAGATCTATGTCTCTTCTTGATTAAAACTCCTGCTACTAAAACTTGCCAGGCTCAACAGCTGACCCAACCATTTAACTGATCCACAGGAGACATCTGACACAATCTAAACCCAGCAACAACCTCAAGCCTCGAACTTTTAAGGAATGACAATGTATTGCGAGAAATATATCGTTCTTGCAGACCGGAGCTTTCAAGTGCTGGAAAGCGAAGACAGTATGTCTCAGTGACAAAGTTCAGGCAGTATATCCCAATGACATGCAGTCATCTCTCCAGATAGTCACTGACATTGGCAAAGCCTCCAAGAGGTTTCAGATGATAAAGAGACTATCAATCTATCTTGAAGGAATAAGTTGCCCCAAAGCAGTCAAAGTTTCCTGAAAGTTGGGTGCAAACTTCCTTTGGAAATCCAAGCTACAACTGTGCTTATGTAATGAAATACATTTTTCAAAATTTTGGTGTATTTAAAAAAAAAACAAAACACAACAACAAAACCCAAGCACCTTGGTTCCTTGGTCTCTGTATGAAGAACAAAACCACTCAAACATTTTTAAAAATAACAATTTTACACTATTTTTCTGGTGGTTTAGCTCCAAACAGTGGTTGGCACCACATGCTGCACACTTACTACAGAAGGAGAAGCAGACAGAGCCTCCATGAGTTGGGGTAAGGACAGTTTGCTGACAAAAGCACCATGAAAGGGGAACAGTAACAACCAATTACACTCACACCAGGTGATAACAGAGTACCTTACCAACCTGACCATTACAGAGTGCTACACCATGCAAGGATGCACCCAAAGCCACAGCCGCACTTGAACTACCTGGGACACCAGGCGTGCCCCTCCCCAGCCAGCCCCTTTTATGGGGGAGTGATGCCAGGTGGTGAGGAAACAGCCTGGGCTGACTCAGCTCACCTGGGCTGGCTGCTCAGGGAGGTTGACTCTGGCCTGGCCACAACCAGGACAATTTTATACACTCATAAAGTATGGGCAACTGGCACATACAAAGAATTCACAAAAAATACCTCAACTCTGATACAAGCATCAGCAACTCAAGTTTTTTTCCTTGCAAAGTCAGCTAGATTCCATACACAAAGATGTGTCTGGAAATGACAGACAATGACAACATGCTATCACTTTGACAGGCTTTACCCCGAGATACACAAACAAAGCATCCCAGAGAAGCTTGTTGACTTGGCTGATCACCCTCCAGTTCCCTGAGCTACCTTCCCAAATATAAACACAGGCTGTGGTACAGACACTCACACAAGATGCTAACCCTGCATTCAGTGTGCCTTCAGGTTCCTTTGCCACAGGAGCCTGGCAGCAGCAATCGTGGCTGCACTGCATGCAGCCAGGCCCTTACTCCTCTATTACAACAGTTAGAAGAAAAACCCAGGACAGACACAAATGTAGGAACTGCTGCTTTACTCATTCTTATCACCAAGGTGTTAAGATTTCACTCAGGAACTACTCCGAGAATAGAGTACAAAGACTGATGAAGAACACAAAGGCTCAGTGTAACAGGTGAGGGCTACAGCAACACTGACTGTTTGGCATTTGACTATCCATAAGTGAAGTTGAGTTTTATTTCCAAATCTGACTCTTTCAAGATGGAAAAAATGGAAAGAGAATACAGGGGGCAAGTACAGACCAATTGCTAAACTGACAGGGTACCAAAAAAAAAAGAGCTTCTCCACTTTCTTCTCCAGTTCTTCAAAGCTCTCACAAATCCAACATAGGTCCTTCTGCTACCATCTGCCTGCAGGCTATTCCTGTTCTGAGAAGCGTCCACCAACTGGGACTGGTTTGATGTGGGACGCTTTGCCTCTTTATTCTTCACACTGGATAAAGACTTCCTGTTTGAAATCTTTAGATAAAACCAGCTATTTTATGAGAATCAAGAAAGCTAGCTCATGCTAGGTATTTGAACAGCTGTATGGGAAAGTCCATTTTCATGAGAATTTCTAATTTTTTGTGTCAAAAGAAGTCAGAAATTACACCTGGCAAGGTTTGTTTGCAGCAGGGACTCTGGGCTAAAGAAAAACCTCTTTCAGATCTAGTCTCAACTTTTGGGCTAAGCCAATCCCAGTCAGTGCTGAAGCCCCCAAGGAGAAGTCTGGGTACAGAAGAGAGAAACCAAGCAAAACTACATACTTTTCTAACCTGTTTCTAACCATACCAGTGACAACACACTATTTCAAGTCTTCCTTAGTTCCACTTAGAGTGAGAAAAATCCCAAAACAGGGAAAGCCTATGCCTACATCTTTCTGCCTACTGTACTGCCTAAAAATGTACCCTGGGGATCTACTTGCATTATTTCTCCAGACATACAAGCAAACACACACACATTACCTATAAATTTTGCAGCTCCTTCTTTATATTCTTCCAGGACGTCATGAAGTTCTGCCCTGCATCCAGATACAGAAACACATTAGCTAAGCAAACGACTGCCAAGAAACATCAGTGGTTTCATAACTAAGGCTTCTGTTTCCATACTTAGGTGTTGTCTGGAGTTAGATCCATTTAGGTACTGACAGCTGCCATCCCAGCTGCTGGGCTGTAAGGCTGGGACCAAGGGAACTAGCCACCAGAAACACGGAGATCAAGAATCACAGCTTACAAACCTGGACACTCATAGTTCTGTGGCGAAGGACAGAGCTTTCACCTACACTGAGCAGCGAGCACGGATTTGCTACAGAGCGTGGTCATGCTGTGGGTAGCATCACTAAGGGGCATCGAGCTAGGGAGAGGGCTCCTGACAAGCTTAATGATGTCAATCCTTCCTTTCACTTGCCGCTTGCCGAACTAGCTTCACAGAACTGTAGGGGTTGGAAAGGACCTCCAGAGATCACTGAGTCCAACCCCCCTGCCAAAGCAGGTTCCCTAGGACAGGTCGCACAGGTCGGCGTCCAGATGGGTCTTGAGTATCTCTGGAGAAGGAGACTCCACAACCCCCCTGGGCAGCCTGTCCCAGGGCTCTGTCACCCTCACTGTGGAAAAGTTCTTCTGCATGTTGGTGTGGAACTTCCTGTGCTACAACTTGAGGCCACTGTCCCTTGTCCTGTCTCCACAGACCACTGAAAAGGGGCTGGCCATCTCTGCCTGTCTCCCACACTTGAGATGTTTATAGACATTACTAAGATCAAAAGCCGGCTGCTCCTAAAGATGGGGGAAGCTGGGAAGAGGACGGCGAAACCGCCTCGGGGGCTCGGCCAAAACGCGCTGGGGAGATACGCAGGAGCCCAGGCCCCGTCCCTTTACCCGCTTCCCGCTACGGCGCCGCGCCTCCCGTTGGGGAAGCGCCAGAGAGGCTGCCCGCTTGGCCCCCCTGCTCGGGGAAGCGAGAGGCCCGCCCGCCCCCGGCAGCGCCGCGGTACTCACACGGTGGGCAGGGTGAGCTGGGCCACGGCGGGGACGCCGCCGACCTCCTGCAGCGTGTCGCGGGTGAGGTGCGGCGCCGAGCCGGTCCGCGTGTAGAGCAGGCAGCCCGGCAGCGCCAGGGCGGCGGCCCCGCTCCTGCCCAGGCCCAGCAGCGTCCCCAGCCGCCCGCCGCCCGCCCCGCACAGTTTCACCTTCATCGCCGGCCCCGCCACCGCCGCGCGGGGAAGGGGCGCGCGCCTCCCGCCTTCCCGTGCCCGCCCCCAGTCGCCTCGCGCGGCATCATCAGCGCGCGCCGGCAGCGGAAGCACCACCCGCCCCCCCAACCCCTTCTTCGGTTTCACCCTCCCACCCGCCGCCGAGGGGAGGAGGCGTTGCTATGGCGAGGCCGCTGCCGCTATGTGCCGTGGGACGGGTTGAGAGGGGCGGGCGGACCGCGGGGGTGGCCGAAGCGGCCATGGCCTACCCGGGCCACAGGCCCGAGCTGTTCCGCTGGCGGCGCCTCACCGCCGGGCCCGGGCCGAAGGTAACGGGACCTGGCGGACGGCGGGAGGGAGGCGGCGCGGAGAGCGCTAGGGGGCGCCGCGCAGGGCGCTGTCCAATCGGGGCGCTCCCCCTGGGGTGAGGCGCCGGGGACGAAGGGGGCGTGTCGGTGCCTGAGGCAGGGAGCGCGCGCACCGGGGGAGACCCCCGGGGGTCCCTCCCGCTTTTCAGAGTGGGGAGAAGCTCGGGCAAGGGGTTTCCCCGGCCCGTGGGAGGGCGGCAGCAACGGGCGTTTGGTTCGCCGGCCCGTGCGGCGCTCGGCGGCTCTCGTAGCGGGAGGGCGGCCGCAGCGCTGCCGGTAGTTCCGGGCGTTGCCGGGGCCGAGGCGGGGCTCCCCTGCCTTGGAACGCTGGGTCAGGGCGAAGCGCGTCCCGCGGCAGCTCAGCCTGGAGTGAGGCGCCTCGTTGCTACGCGTAAAACCCGAGAGTCGGTCACGAAACGCAGCGGTTGGGCGGAACCCCAAGGGCGTGCGGATGGGCAGGTGACTCAGGGGATTTACCCCAGGGCCCCATCCCCCGCACCTGCAGCCGCCTGAGGTCAAGGGAAACGAGCTCTAGGGTGAGCTTCACAGAAGGGCAGGGGCTGGAAGGGACCTCTGGAGATCATCCAGCCCAACCCCACCTGCTAGAGCAGGGTCAGCCAGAGCAGGCTGCACAGGACAGCGTCCAGGTGGGTTTTGAGTGTCACCAGAGATGGAGACTCCACAGCCTCTCTGGGCAGTCTGTCCTAGTGCTCTGTCGCCCTCACAGTGAAGAAGTTCCTCCTCATGTTTAGGTCGAACTTCCTACGTTCAAGTTGATGCCCTTTGCCTCTCGTCTCATCACTGGGCACTGCTGGAAAAAGACTGACCCCATCCTCCTGACACCCACCCCTCAAGTATTTATAAGCATTGATAAGATCACCCTAAGTCTTCTCTAGGCTAAAAAGTCCCAAGTCACAGAATCACACAGAATCACAGAACGTTAGGAGTTGGAAGGGACCTTGAAAGATCATGCAGTCCAACCCCCCTGCCAGAGCAGGACTGCCTAGACTAAATCACACAGGCAACCATCCAGGTGGGGTTTTAATGTCTCCAGAGAAGGAGACTCCTCAGCCTCTCTGGGCAGCCTGTGCCGGTGCTCCGTCGCCCTGACAGTGAAAAAGTGTCTCCTTATGTTCACATGGAACTTTCTATGCTCCAGCTTGCACCCATTGCCCCTCCACCTCTCCTCATAAGAGAGATATTCTAGCCCCCTCATCATCTCTCTAGCCCTTTTTTGTACTCTCTCCAGTAGCTCCCGGTCCTCCTTGAACCGGGGAGCCCAGAGCTGCACACAATTTTCCAAATTTCCCTTTGTTGTACTTCCTTGCTCTCCCCGCACCCCCTCCCCTCTCCCCCCCACCTTCCCACCATGCTCCCACACTCAGCTGGGAGGTGGGAGTGTGCATCTTCTTCCTCCTGCAGCCTCCTAGGCTTCTGGCAGCAGCTTGCTCTGGTTGCCCTAGCACAAAGGGAAGAAGTTGGCCAGATACACAGGCTGTCTGGGGTACAGGTATGACATGTGAAAACGCAGTGACGTGTCAGCACCATTTACACCTTGCAGAGATGAATATGGGACAGAAACGTCACTCAGTGGCCAGCCTGGTTATGACAGAGCACTACTACCAACTTTCACAGTCGGTGGTTGCTGAGGACTGACTCTCCATTTAGCCCCCGTGTTGCATTCTCCCAACGTGTTCTCCAATCACTGTGATTGGCACTAATTGCCAAATGAATGCTTATTACTTAATCGTTTTAAAGTCCAATTTCTCTAGTCAATCAAGAGCAGTCAGAGAAACGTGTTTCAAGAGCAATCTATTTTCTTGTAACACCCATGCTATCTTGTGTCACGTTCCCACTGATGCTTGCTCGTTCTGGAGGAGAAACCTGGATATAGGAAGTTTAAAAATTGATATCCAGCAATCCTTAGAAATGTTTTCCTTTCTTTAATTTAAAGAGTGTGGAGCAAACCACTGACTATGCTGTCTCTGAAGCTTTTTCCTTTCAAAAGTCAAGGTATTCACAGGAGCCTTGTGGTCCTGTGATGAGTTTGGAAGCCATGGAACACCTGCGAGACTATGATGAGGCCTGTGAGGAAGGTGAGCTGAAACACTGCTTGCCACAAGCTGCCTAAAATTAACTTTTTTTTCATCTTGTGTTGTGGTTCTGATCTGAACAAGCGGTTACAAAGCTTGAGACCAAAAGAAAGAGTTCATAGTATGATGCCTTTTATCTAATGGAGAAAGGCATAAGAAGAATCACCAGCTGGAGTCCAAGGTAGATCTTCATTAGCATACCTAAGAGAAGGATAAACTCTGTCTCCTGGAGATTTGAGGTCAAAATGAGGATGAATACTTTCCTTAAAGACACAGTCCATGGTCAAATACAAGCTAGTGGACTACAGGAAACCAGATAAAATTACTTGACATATTTTTGATGGTGGGCCAGATGTGAAAACAGAGTTGCTCTTTCATATCTACAAATAATGGCATGGTTTTGCTTGATGCCCATGATAAATTTTCCTCACTAATTAGCTACCTAAATATTCCCTTTGTAATGCCGTGGCCACGAGTGCTTGCTGAAATCTGAAAATAAAACGGCAGCGCATTACACACAAAAGAAAAGGGGGAAATTATCACCCATCAGCACTAGATGTGCATCTGCAGTGTGAAAAGCTGACAGGAGACAGGATTGTAACAGTCGAGTTAACCATTCTTTTAAAACTCCAAAGTGAACCGTACAGAACTGAAGGAAGAACTGTCTCAAGAGCGTCCACCTCAATACAGAGGGTCAGCTTGTTCCCTTGCAGTCATCAAGGGGTCACCTAATAGCATGGAATACACCTGTCTGCTCACTGTCTGAATGCACTGTATAGCACAGCAGCACGAAAGGAGCTATCTTTGCAGTTGGCAGAAGAGCAGCTTGCCTTCCCAGTGTTTCTGTATTATTTTTGTCTGCCCTTCTCTGTTATTGTTTCCCTTTTTATGGCTCCCAGTCCCTTAGGGTTGTTCTAGCTCAGCTGAAAGCCTTTTATCTGGAATCCGTTATGAGGCTCCGTAATGGTATCAACTACACATGGGCCACTTCACAAAGAAAGCTATCGATGAGAGAAGTGCAGAAGGACTTTTGTACTCCAGCTATGAGGACCTCGCGTTTCCTGGTCAAAAAAGTAACCCTTCCCCAAGTGCTAAGCTGCTTTTCCATTATCAGAGATATTTCCTTGCTCCCGAGTTGGCCTGAGAGACTATAAAAGAGAGCAAAAGTGATTTGAAGTGAGATAGACCTGAGATGTAGGTTTTCTCCAAAAAAAACCCCCACCCCTTTTTAAGGAAGTTTTAAAAGGGATTTATTGCCTTATCAGGATTCAATGGGAGCATCTTCATTTTGTGTTAGATCTAGAGATCTGGAGCAGCTGCTTCCTCCTGTCTAGTGGCTGTGTACCTTCACGGTGACTGGCACTGCTGAGATCCCTTGGGCTCTTTGCCCATTGTAACTGCATGGATGGCTCAGGACGGCTTGGCTTCTCACAGGACTGCTCCTGACACCTTGCAGCTCACAGTCCTGGCAGCTTGGCCACCCCTGACCCATGCAGTGAGGCCAGGTGGTTTGTTGAGGCAACAGCCACATTAACTGTCCTGGCTTTTGAGCAGGAGCACTGAAAAAGAAGATTTTTGCCTTTTTTCAACAACAGAGTGGAGATGCAAATAAAGTTCACAGAAGGACTTTGTGCCCAGTTGGTCATTAGGCATTTGAGCTCTCTGAGGAGTACCAAATCCATCATGGGTGCATTCCTGTAGTTGCAATCTTAATTCTGAGTACAGATAGTCCCTGGTGAAGCTTGCCACCTGACAGATTTGTAATCAAGACTCACTGGTGGTTCTGGGAGCTGTGGTACTTGCAAAACCTAAGCTGTACATGTAGAACACACATTTGTCCAACAATTTTGTGTTTAACATGTGACAACCTTGGCTGTAGATGTGGAAAATGTTTAAGTGCCTGCAAGTGTAGCAGTAAAACATAGGAAAGCTATCTGAGTTGTGAATTACCTCATATGAATTCTATCTCCTTGATAAATGCTGTAATAATCACACAAGTGATCGAAGCGTCCACAGGATCTTATAGGAAAAAATGAGACAGAGAAGAATTGATTGGTGACATATGTGACACAGGAAAAGTTTGCCACCTTCTCTTCCTGTTCTCCTATAAATCAAGAAGATGAGAATAAAACTATTAACCTTATTCCGTTTTCTCCTGCAGATCAGCTTTCAGTCATTGCAGACTGCCTTCCCAGCATGTGGTGTAACTATCCCAGAGACAGAGTCTTGCTAGTTTACACTTACCCCTATATTTTTTAAGCAAGTGAGGTCATCCGTCTCTTTCCTCCTGACAGCCCAGGAGCTGCTCAGCAACTGGATGAAGTCCAAACTGCAACTGGAGCTGAAGAGAGATGGGGAAGAGGAGGTTGCCTCTGTCCTCCTGGAAAAGCCTTCTGCAGCCCCTCCGAAGTACGAGCGGTTTGATGGTGAGAGCACAACAAAGCAGTTCCTGGCTTCTTCCCTGAGGATGTGCTGGGGAAGGGAGCCAGGCCTCCTGGCTGGTCAGACCGAGAGGTAAAAGTTGCTTTGAGGCCAGGATGGTGGGCTCAGTAGGAACAAGAATAGAGGTGATGATTTTTCTCCCCCAGCTCTTAGAGCAGCTTGCTGTAGGGCTGTGCAAATGCACCTCATAAACATTCAGTGTCTTTCTCTGTAAAAGAGAAATTTTATTTCTTTTGTGTATGGGTATTTGTGAGGCCTGTCAATTTTATACAGCCGTTGGAGACGCTCAGAGGCAAGGCAGTGAAAAAGGGATGAAATGTTGCTACTGCTCTAGCATCTTCAATGGGAGACTGATTAAGAGTCTTTGGGGATGAATGGAGTGCAGTCAGTGTGTCTGCTTTCATCAGAAACACATTCAGAGTCTGGGAGAGCGATCCCTTTAATTACGCTAGGCTTTGTGATCTGAGACAGGGGGGGTTATTCATTTCAGACTAGCCTGAGATAATCACAACTCCTCATTTCAGACTTGTGCAGCGATCTGGAACATGAATTGGAAAGTTCTTCTGTCCAAGAATACCTGCAGCATCTTTTGCAGAGTGAAGCTGTGGACTGTGGGATAGCAGAACGCCTTAGACTTGAAAGCCTCAAGGAAACACAAAAACTTGCAGATCCACGAATAATCATGGAGCTCAGACACAAGCAGGTGAGCAGGCAAGGTGCCACAGCTGAAATTAATAGGATGGGTAATTCTAGGATTAGAGTCAATGCTCAGTGATACTTCCCCACTATTCTCTCCCAACCTGCAGTAAGGAAGCTCTTCCATGGTTCAGCTGTAGCGTCACTGTGTTTCCACGTGCTTGTCAGGCATTCTCAGCGGCTTGTACAGTCAACTCCCACTACATCTGTTCAGGTTTCCCCCCCTTTCTGAAGACAGACAGGAAAAGCCTCCATGGCAGTCTGTTCTGAGTCTGCTGCCATCAAGTAATACTGGTGTAGCCTCCCTCTCTTGAGTGGAGTTTTTTGGTGGTCTGAGAGCAGAACCAGTCCTGTCAGTGGCAGCTACAGACAGGTTTGCTTGCTTCATGTGAAAGGTGGATTGTCACCCACCCCATCAGCACACAGGCAACCTCAGATTCTTCAGCCTTTGGTGTCTGCTTTGACTTGTGCTGAATTCCTCCTTCCCAGGTGAAAGAAAAGCGGATGAGGCGTCAGAAGGCATTAGAGCTTCAGAGACAAGAAGAGTCCCTGAAGAAGTCAGCTCTGTCTGAGGCCAAGCTCCGAGCACAGGAGGAGGACAGAATGAAGGCCCTGAAGGCCAAGAAGGAGGAAGAGGAGATCCAGAGGGAAATGGTGAAGTTGCGAAAGGAAATGGCAGAGAAGAGGCACGCCATGGAAGAAGCATGCAGAACGTAAGAGGGAGAGGGGGGCATGGAAGGAACCATGTGAAGATACTTCTCTTACCAGCTCCTCTTGATAAATATAGGAGAAACGGGAGTCCCAAAGGAACCTGTCTCCAAACTGTTCCAAAAGCTCTTACTCCTTTGTTACCGCCATCAGTCAATGGCAGAGTGAGTTTATCATTAGTGGGGAGGTGAGCTAAAGGTACTGTTAGACTCCTCTCAGCCATTACTGTGCACTGAACCACAAAGCAGGAGTGTGTTTGCACCACTGTGCACTCTCTCCATCAACTCTGTGGCCACATCCAGCCTTGTTAACGTCTAGCACAGCATGAAAGCCAGTACACCACCCCCCCCCACACACACCAAAAAAAACCCAACCCAGTCTGTGTTGAAAATCTAGTACTTGCAATACTTCCTCTGCTACGAGAGATTAAAGAGCATTCTTGGCTGAGAGTTCTGCAGAGACATTATTTTTGCTTCTGTTGAGCTTGGGCTGTCAGAAAGATGTGACTTGTAGGGATGCCATTTATTTACTTAGGCAGCCCTGAGATCCTAAATCTTCTCATGTAAGTGCTTTACTGAAATCTTACTATTTTCTTCTGCCTGCTGTATTTTGGAAATGCTCCAGACTCTTTAATCTCCGGGACCCTAAACCATGACAGAGGCTGTTTTCTAAGAAGGCAGAGTTAAATAATCAGCAACTTTCTAAGCTGTAGAGGCGACTTTCTTAGGATTGGTCAGAAAGAGGGTGAAATCTGTGCTAGAGTACTTCCCTTGTTGTATCACATCTGTATGTTGATTAATTTTCCAGGGAGGGGAAGAAACAAGGAAAAAGTCAGAAGCTGTCAACGCAGGAGGTATCTATTACTGCATCACCACCACCTCTGGTCCTGAAGAAAGAAGAGCAAGGAGAGGAGAAACAGAGAAAGGCTCAGGAGCTGCTGCTGCACAGGATTCACACCAATAACCAGAGAGTGAGCATCACCCTCCTTTATCCGAGACTCTGAGCTACCTGTCCTCGGCTACTGTTCATACAACTGAAGTAAAAAGTTCTGGTTATCAGAATTTTTTACTTCTTCAAGGATACCAGGAAAGTAGAAGAGCAGAGCAAACAGTATGCTGTAAGGCAAGAAATCCTGAGCCTCCATCCCCAGTGTGTCTGCTCCTCAGATGTGCTCAGTGGGAGGTTTCACTCAGAACTGTGGAAAAGATGTGGCCCTTAGGACAGCTGCAGATACAAAGGTTTCTGCAAGTGAGAAGTAGGCAGATGTACAGAGGAGGCAGTGCAGCAAGTCTTGTTTTACCTTGAGGAAGGAAGTAAAAGGCAGGTAGCAGCTCTAAAAGGCCTGAGAAACCCTTGTTGTGGGTAAAGGAAGGTATTTTGAAAGATTGCTTTGCAGGCCCTGGTACAGGAGCGGGGAGAGGAAAGATGGGAGAAGTGCTGAGTGCTGAGGCCTGGGATGAATTTTGAGCTGGGTCTCTAAGAGCTAAAGTATGCCAGCAGATGCACAGTAACAGGTTCCTCAAGGATCCACTCCCACTGGTTGCAGGGGATATTCTGCAGTACAGCAACAGTTCTTCTGAGACAAACGTGCAGACTTAATTCCTAGTAGGAACCTCTTTCTTTCACCCTCACTATGCTGATACTATGGCCAGCTCTGGCTTGAACACCTACTTGTAACAAATACTTGCAATTAAAGAGCCATCTTTTTGTACTGAATAATTCCATATGGGTGTTCCCAGCAAAGGGCATACAATTCCCTGAGCACGGGTATGAATGCCGTCCTTCACTGTGTTTTTAATTAATAGAGCCAATATCATCATCAAGGTCCCTTCCAACCCATGTGATTCTATGATTAATATCTACATATCTGTGTCTGGAAGTTTTTAATAGAAGAACCCCACAGCCTTTATGGTGATTCTTCTCCCCATGGCTCGCTTCATCTGCTCGTCTGCTGGATTTTAGCATGGCTACTGTTTAGCAGCACACAGCTTCTCTCTAGCACAATCTAAGCTGTGAAGAGATAAGCCTGAATGAAACCCCCAGAACAATTTAGGGCTGGTGTGATGTGAGAAGCTGCAGCTTAGCTGAGCTAAGCAATAGTGACCCTTTGATTATTTTCCTGAAGCAGAAAGAAATAGCTAATACATTGACATTTTGTCCTTTTTGTAAGTGTCTGTTTGGAGATTTCGGTGACTGAGAGGAATGCAATTAAAACCAGGCATTCACGATAAAAGAGGAACAGCTGAGTCCTCTGAGGTGACCCACTTGAAGGATCAAAATGAACAGCGCCTGCAGTGACAGGGCTAGAATTATGGGGTAGATTAGATAGCAAATTGCTGTTCTGTACAATGTAAATCACTCCCAGAGGCAGCGAGTCTATGCAATAGGGGAAAGGTTTGGCTTTCTGCTGGAACAAGGGTGAGCTTAGGCTATGTCGTAAATTCACACTAGGAAGTGTCTTGATTTTTGTCCAAGTTAAAAAAAAAGCCCAACAAAAAAGTGGTACATGGAGATGTTTGTGACCTGTTCTCCACAGAAGTGTTCATACCTTGCAGCATCTTAGAAATTTTGTAGATTTTGAAATGTCTTTCCTGTCTTTTCCTCCCCCATTTTCTTCATTAGTGAATTAAGTGCATTTCACTCCAAAGCAGAGTGCCCCACAATGTTATCTTCCTTGTAGCTTTCTGCTTTTTGTAGAAGATCTGCACATGCTCTGCATTATTTTTATTACCCTCTTGGTAATTGTTGAAAGTGGGGATTCTAAAAATACTCTCAGAAAGGAAAGTCAGATAAGGGGAATGGTGGAGAGGGTCAGCGTTTGTGTGACGGGCTCTATCTTGCTCATCGGTTCTCTGAAACTCTCCTGTGCAGTGCATGCAACGACATTTCTCTGCTTGGCTGAAAGTCATTCTGGAGCACAGAATTAAAATGGAAAAAGCCAGAGTCCTTGCTGACTGGAAGTGCCAACTGAAGGTCCTGCGAGCCTGGAGAAACTATACTTGGGCCCAGAAAGTAGAGCAGGAGGCACAGCAACTGGAACTTCATCTCCAAGATCAAAACAGGTAGTGACCCTGCACTGTGGAATTCCTCCTACTGCAGCAGTCAGTACTTGGGCAGTGCAGTGATGAAGGTTGCACAAGGGGCTTGCCAGTTCGGCAGCAGGAGAAAATCAGCATTTTTGAGAACACTGCTACGTTGCCTGCAGCCTGCCAGAGGCATTGTGGCAGGGGCAAAGAGGGGGACAGAGATAAGCAAGAGCTTTAGCACTTTCCAGCAAGCCCATGTCTCCCTCTGTACATACCTGTCCTGGAAATCTCACCCAGGCTTGCTCTGGACCCCAGAGACTATGAGGTGCCACATTTATTCTTGATCAATATAGTTAATCCCTATTTCAGCAGAAGTATAGCAGAGATCACTTTGGCTGGTGCCTTTCATTAGGGAGGTGGTTGGATGAATTCCCTATCAGCCACAAAAAACTTTGCTCTCACAGGTGTCTGGCAGGCTGTGTGGTGAGGCAGTGACACCTCGCCCCCCTCCATGCAGCTGGCAAGGGAGCAGGATACCTCTTTTGCACCTATTCTGCAGCCCAGGCATAACACAGGGAATTGCAAAACGTGAAGTAGGGAAACTTCCTTCAAAATCATTTGCATCCTTTCTGCCCTCCCACTCCTCCTTGGAGAAAATGTATGGCTTTGGAGGGTCTTCGGAGTTAAGCGACAAAAAGACTTGGGAAGTTATGGGGCTTCATGCCATGGCCTGGGCTGCTGTACTTGATGCAGATGTTTCAGGCTGGCCTGGGCAGCAGCTTTGCTCCTGTCCTAACACAAATGCTTTCTCGTTCAGGAAGAAACAACTCTCTGTGGAGCACAACCAGCGGCGGCTCTTGCGCTGCTGCTTTCTGGCCTGGCAGCACTGGATCCGAGCGGAGACGGGAAAGCGAGAGCTGCAGGTCAAGAGGGAGGAGACAAAGAGAAAGATGGCACAGCTGCTGGAGAGAATGTCCCTAGGGAAGGGTGCTCTGGACAGGCCACTGGAGGTTAACAAGCCTGGAACAGCACAAGTAAACCACCGTCAAGACTTGCAGCAGAGTGAGGTAAATCCTTCGTGTGTAGTTTTGTCTCTTGGCATCTTGGTAGTCTTGGGAAGCACTTACTTTGTGCAATCTGAAATAAAGAGTATACTGTCCCAGAGGAAGGCTTCTTTCCCAGGGTGACCCCCAAATACCTGCCTGCAACTGTTCAGGGAGAAGTCTTTAAAAATCAGAGGCAAACACAAAGTACAGTGCATGAGTTTTAAAAATAATCTGTAATGCTGCCAGAGAACAGCCCTTCATGTGCTGTGAGTCGCAGTGAGCATCCCACCCCCAGATCCCTTTTGCTGAGAGATTAGTTATATCTTTGATACCTGCTTAGACTTAAAAAGAATAACGTTTGACTGCATGACAAGAGATTCTGTTGTGCCAGTGCAGCGCTCTGGCTTCTTCAGGGTGTCACTGGCTGTTTCAGGATAATGCGCATCACGAGGAGGTAGGAGATGAAAATCAGAGGTTGCTTCCTTAAATTGCCATTTGTCAGGTCAAAGCCTGTCCTTCCTTCCTGTCCATAAAGCCTGTATCACAGCAGTATCTCAATCCCAGCAAGAAATCTCACACACACATTACAGATGAAGCTTTTAGTTTGTTTAACTGTCAGCAAAAGTTGATTTCCTGCGGTGCTTAAAACATCCCAGTAGGCCTGCATTTTTTCTTCTGATCCACTAGTAGAATTTGAGCTGGAAGGATGGGACTGAATCTGGTGTTTGACCTAGGGATCAGAAAGCAAACCTTACATCTGATGCCTCTTCAGAGAAAGACCATGTGTCAGAAAAGGCACAGCTTCATTCCCCACTGTGCACCAATTTAACGGTAAAATTTATCAAAGCTAGAGAAGAGGCACAAGGAAGCAGCACCTTGTAGGTTTTTCTTCCATCTGAAAAGGGACTGTCCAGTAGATCAGCTGTGTAGATCACTTCCAACAACTGTTTCTTCCTTTATTCTCCATCTGAGCACTGAGTGGGGACACCACAGTCCAAAAGGGAGTGTGCTAATCCCCGAGAGATGAGCTGACTCCTAAGAAAAGAGCTGTCCTGAGCTGTGCTCCCTAACAAAATACCCAGGATATATTCCTGACAGAGCTCTTGCCTGATCAGGATATTTTTCCCCCCGTGAAATGTCACACAGCTCCCTAGCAATTCTTTCCCATAGCACCCCCCACCCCCACCCCCATTTTGTAGGTAACAGGACCTCTCTGCCCTGGCTAGGAACTGGGTACAGATTGCATAGCTGAGATTACCCTACTTCTCAGGCATCTCACTAGATTCACATTGAAGAAACACTTCGTGTGGAGGACGGGCAGTTGTGAGTGCTTGGTTTTAATCAACGCCAAATATTCCTCTTTTTTTTTGTTTTTTTTTTTCTTCTTCCCTTAGCCAATTGACACTTGCCTCATGCAGAAAGAACCTGACCAGACCAGAGACTGCTCTTATTCAGATGCTGCTGACACATCTCATTCCAACAGGGAACCCAAATTCACCTCAGAGATTACCTTAAGACATGCAGTCCCGAGCACCCAGGACCAGGCTGAGCACAGGAACCAAGTAGCCACCCTCTCCCAGCAGTTTCAGGCACCTGGTCCAAAGACAGCTCCTGCTTATGGTAAACATTTTAAGCACCACCATGCCTTCCAGCAACGCCTGATTGAGAAGCAGAGACAGCAGCTTCGAAAGCAGCAAGAGGTGATCCTTGAACTGCAGAAAAATCAGAGGCTGAGCAGAGCTAAAGAAGCAGCAGCACAGGCCACAGCTGTGACCCAGCCACTTAACAGCTCTGCTTTACAAACCAGGGAGGAGAACCCGAAGAGAGAAAAGCAATCTAGATGTGAGAACACAACCCATGTGAGGTATTTGCCCTCAGAAAAGCAAGCTCAGTCACCATGTCTCATTCCTGCTTAAGTAGAGCCAGAATTTGCTAGGCACACTTCAGTCATGCTAGTGCTATCTGCTTTTCATTTCACTTGTGACTGAGCCTCAAGGCTCCTATCAGCCTGGCCACAGTTCTCCGTTCTCCCTTTTTGCAATGGCTCAGCATCACGAGCCACACAGGATCCACTTAGAAACAGCAATACCAGAGTGTCACACACAGTTGTGGCAGGGATTTATTTAGTTAGGGAGAAAGAGAGTGTCATCCTGCAGCAATGCATCACTGCTTTGGCAAGGATGCATTGTTAATCCCATTTCAAGTAGGAGAAAGGTGCATCGGGGATTCAAAATGAAGATGCCACACAGTGGAGAACAGAATCTACAGCCACGGGTGGTAGGTGTGAGACAGGGCTTGACCACAGGCACTGATGAATTTCTTTACTTTTTCCTTTCCTAGTTCTCTTGTTTCTCATGGGCCAGACAATGCAAGGGCAGTGATGCATGGCAGGAGGCCCTCCAGCCAGCTGACCTCAGCTCATCCTATACTGAAAGGTATCGTTCTAGATAGCAAAGACCATTACAATGACTTTTCTCAACAGTTTCTCTGGAAACTTCTCTTTCTTCACTTCAGCCTTGCTGGTTGATGACAGTACGCAAGTAAAACTCAGCACTCTCGCTCCCAGCCTAATCAGCACTGTGAGAGGGTGAGCTGTTCTTATGCCCAAATCAGGCATCTGTAAAACCTGGGCAACTGTGTGCCTCTCAAGTCCATGCTTAGTACACACCGGCAACAGTTACTCCTGACAGTTGTGATTGTTTCTGGTGTGACAAGACTCGAAAGAGAGAAGCTCTGTGGGGGTTTTTGCTGTCAGTCTTACTCCCTTCATTGTGCATCCAAGTAAGATGTAAACTGACCAGTCATTTTCATCTAACTTTGACACCTTCTGTACACCTTCAGAGACAGCCAGTGTCTTTTCAGAGCACTCAAGTGCTTTTCTTTCAAGATCACCCCAAAGACCAGTTATTACAGGATGATTTTCCCTTGGCAGAGAATCCTGGGACAGTTGAGAGGAGAATCTGAGGAAACCTATTGTGGCCAAAACACTTAAACGCCCCCCCAGTTACCAGTCACTCCAGCCTGTGCTGCCTTTGCGAGCGTGGGTTCTCAGCTCCACTACATGTTCTGCACGGGCATGTCAGCACCGATAGCTCATCAGCATCCTTGCTGATACAGCCAGCAAGGTCACCACATTGCAATTCGTCCCCCAAAAGAAGCAGTAAGCAGCAACTTCTCATGAGTAGGACCAAGCACCTGTGTGTGTCACTGGCAGGGATGCTTTCCATCCTGAAGCTGCTCTGTGAATAAGCAGTTGGAGCTTACAGGAGACCATGTAGCAGTTGCTGCTAAGTCAGGTGCTGTGAGCTTCAGCACTCCATCAGGAATGACAGGGATAAAACCTCCAAACAGCTCCTTTATGACCCAGCCTCATGGCTGTGACTGTCAACCAAGGGGAGTGGAGAGAATATAATTGGGGGAGTCTGGAGTCATCTCAAATGTTTCTAGGATCCTTGTTCATGCCATTGCCAGCCAACAGAGGCAGCAGAAAGCAAGTCCCTTTGTGCTGGCATTGCCAGGTCAGTGGGGGCCTGGCAGTAGAACAAAGTGGTCATCCTTGTTCACCAAACTTCTGCCATTATCCTATAGCTGGTTTCCACTAAGCCTTACGCCCTCTGTTTCTGCAGCTATGGAAGAGAGAGCAACTCAGCGGGCAGAGCGGAGGAGGAAACTAGAAGAAGCCAAACAACGAAGAAAAGAGGAAAAATTGGTAAGGGAAGTGGAAAGGGAAATAAAGTCTCTTCCACACCATTCCAGATACAAGGAATGCCATTTTAACCTCAGAGCCAGGGACCAAGGAGAGCATCTTTATCCAAAACAGGAGTTTTATAGCTGGTGAGAAAGCAGATGTCCAGCACATATCAAAAGAAGTTATTTCTGCATTTGCCTACGGTGCTGGCACTAGCCCTGCCCTATCACAGGCAGACACTTCACGCTGATGCAGCTGCAATTCTAGAAGCATCCTCCCTTACCACCTCCACCCCCCACTTCTTTCACACCTACCCCTGACTGTAACTTGTCCTTGCCAAGAACGAGAAGGTGGAAGTGCACGCAGAGATCCACTTGATTAGACCTGGCAGTGGTGGGTTTCCCCTCCTCTCCCTTTCTTGTCTGGTCGTGTGTGGCTTCAGGACGTGCAGTCTCACCTAGAAAACATCCTGCATCTTTCTAGCAAATCTCTGCTGAAGAGAGAAGATAGGGACAATGTCTGCATAGTTAATACACAAATTCTGTGATATGCATCCAACAGAGGAGCCTACTTAGCTTCAGGGCATTAAGCTGCTACTGAAAGCATTGATAATAAATTGCATTAGGATTAGACAGCTCAGAACTGGGGTCCTAAAACAACAAGCAATTCGTCCTCTGAGTAAGGGAGATGCATTCATACATGCAGGAGGCTGAAGCAAGCCTTAGAGAGCACTTTAACCATAGAATGGACAGACAAGCATCAGGTTAGGTTTCCTCAGCTGCAGTTGCCACCATCGTTGAGATCAGGAAGGGCGGTCACAGTAATGATGCATCATGGTTGGTGTGACCCTTGGCGCATATGCCAAGAGCAAAAGCTTTGCCAAATGAACGCAGAGTAGATGAACATTCAGAGAAGGATACTGTGTCATGTATGAGCAGGACTGAAGTAAAGCAAGGTCTTTGATTGTCAGTGTTTGGGGAAAAAAAAATACCTCTGGGTACCCATGACACTGCTTTGCATGTAGAAGTAAAGCTTCAGGGAAAAGCCCAGGGATTCAGAACTGATCTCAGCAATCAGGTTATCAAAAATAACTTGGTGTCATTTACATTTTTTTAGGGGAAGAGTGGGAAAATATTATAGCTTAGGGCAAAGAAATATATATAATATATATATACACATATATGGAGTAGAAAGAACAGTTCCTTCTTCTTTTCACAGGTCATTGTCCAGCACATGCCTAGTATCTGACAAAGTCTGTTTCCTTTTTGAAGTTTCAGGTGCTGGTCAGTACTAGAGAAATAGTAGGAAAGCCAAAGGTCTGCATTCTCTGCAAAGTCACATGCACCACATGACATTTTACCTTCCTCCCTTTTCTCCCTTTTCAAGGCTCAGCTGAAGGCTGAAGAGGAAGAACAACAGAGGAAGGAGGCTGAAGAAAAGGAGAGACGACGGGAGGAGAGAAGGCAGCAGAAGCTGGTGATCAAACAACTTACCTGTTTCCCCCACTTTAGCAGGGATGGGGAAGAAAAGCCATTGCCCAATAGCACTCAGCAGCCAGAGTAATGTGAGCTGAAGGTCTTCATTGGTAGAGTGGAGTTCCACAGCACTCACCAACTTCCCCGTTTGGTTACGTATGGGGAAGGGCTGTATACACTATGGAGTATATACTGTTTCTGTCTCATCAGCAGGACTAGAGGTCCCAGCTGATGACTATTCACTGCTGAGGTATAGCCACATAAACCCCCACAGTGGCAGCAGGTTCAGCCTACTTTCATGCTGCTCCTTCCACTTGTATCGCCCTCCAGCATACCCCGTGATACCAGCCACAAGCAGGCAATTTAAAAGTAAACAAGCTTGGCAGATATATCAAGGGCAGCTTTGCACCTGAAGTGTAGAAGCATCCTCTCTTTGGAGCTAGCCTAGGAATAGCCCCACTTCATTACTGTTACTTGGAAATGAGCTGTCCTAATAACCCAAATAGCACATTTGAAATCCCACAGGAATTTGACCTACAACTACTGTTCCACTTGAGTTTTTTAGGACGTTTGACCTTCATCCCTGAGTTTCAGTCTAAAGTAATATTGTACAGTTATGTAATACCCATGTCCCTCCTCTACTGCTTAGGCCAGGTTAAGTGGCAGGGTCCACGCGTAAACTCAGAATACTTTTTGGACGTGTTTTCAATCTACTTTTATAAGCATAGAAACACGTTGTCCTCGAGCTCACCAAAGCACCCCTTCCCACACTGGTGAAAGCCTATCAAAAGGATGGTTCCTGCTACCTTGGCACTGCTGGTAGCCACTGATTATACTCTGCTACATTAGCGCCCAACTGCAGTGCTGAGGGGTGAGGCCACTTACTGATACATGGCCCAGTGAAAGGTTTGGAAATAGCATCATCCATGAGAATTTTCAGGAGAGTTTACTCTGCTTTCTACCACAGGTAGTATGTGGGGCCATATCTGGTCTGCACTGCTAAAGATGATGCAGATCCCTATTTCCTATTGGGTCAGGACCTCCAGTTCCAATATGACAACCTGTTGTCACTGCTTAACAGCCTTTTCATCCAAAGTGAATTAAAACTACTGCTCTTTGTGTTGTAGAAAGAGATGGAGAAGCAGAGGAGGCTGGAGAAAGCACAGCAGCTCCAGAAAAAGGCCAGAGATCACTATGAGAAGGTCCTGATCAGAAAGCTGGGAATAGTGCCATGGAAAAGGCTAAGGGAGCAAGCCAAGGAAAACCTGGTGGTAAGTGCTAAAGAGAAAGGAAAGGACTGGTGCCATGGGAGGAAAGGTGGTAAAAAATATGGATGCAGCACTTAGCAGAAACCTTAATAGGCTTTTTAAGCCAAATAGGGATGGAAAAAAGCAAAAATTTTCCCTGCACACGCTGCCCTATATTAGTTCTTTAACTCATCCCATCTGACAATATCATGAAGGGTCATCACAAACTCAAGAGGGGTGGCATCCTCATTTACAGCTGATTAAACAGGAACCAGAAGGACAGAGAAAGGAACACATTGCAGTCTAATGAGAAGTCACCTTTTGTTAGCCTCCACTTGTCTGCAGTACTAACTGCCACGTGATTGGATGCCAATAACATGGTAGGGGTTAGTACAGCAAAAAATAATAAATTGAAGTTATATGACATGAGCCTGTCAGTTCTCTTACTCCACAGCAAAGCTAACTGATAAAACACTGTGGTTATAGCAGCTAACCCTAGCCCATCACTAGGGCTTTCCTTCTCTCTGGAGTTGCTGCTGGTACAGTGCTGGGCACTGCTAGAGGTAGGACACTGCAGGTGATAACCCAGCGATCTGCTCCATCCTGGCCGTTCCTTCAGTGCAGAATGGCAAGCGGTAGCTTCTGAGGCCTTGACACAACAACACTGCTAATGCAGCATTCCTGAACGTGTCTGAATTGGCATGTCTCATCCAGGTGGGCTAATAACCCTCAGCCCTAACCTGAAGATGCAGCCAGAGCCCGGGGCTAGGTTGGCAGGCTTCCATTTCAGTCACTGGAGCTGCAGCTACCTAGAGTACTCGGGAGGGGTAGCAGCTGCTCCCTAAGGCCACCCTGCTGGTTAGCATTATGGATGGGGTTGGACTAAACTGTTAGAGGCTGTGCCTCTGCTTCAATCCCATGGGCTAAACAGCCTTGTTCCTTAGGCTGACCCCTCTTTGTGGTAATTTATCCTCTGAGTTATTCCAGTTTTCAGACACCTGCATTTTGGGGGGCCCAAAAAGCTGAGGTAATTTTATAGTGTAGCCAGTTTTCTGTAGCTTTATGCTTATGTAGCCACTTGTCAAAGCAACTCGCTTCCATCTGTGCTGTCTCTCTTCAGGTGGCACAAAGGCACCACTGCTTGGGCCTGCAGAAGAGATGCCTAAAGGCTTGGCTCCAGGACACCCAGGAGAGCCTCATGAAGAAGGCATCTCGGGCTGAGGACTTCTATTCCCATACATTGCTGAGAAGGGGTTTCAGGAACTGGTTAAAGGTTTGCCTGCACCACACTGGAGAAATGATACCGAGCAAGCTAGCTGCTGCCATGCTTTCCCCTTACCCCAATGCCCCCGCACGCACCTGCAGCCCAGCCTCTGCAGGGTTACACCGTCCCCATTCAGGAACATCATTCCCTTCTTCAGAGATCTTCTTTCAGCTCTCTACTCTGTATCATTCTCCTCCACCCAGGACACTCCCCTACATACCGCTCCTCCACCTTTGCGCTCTCTCACTCTGCTCCCTGTTGATTTTCTTCCACTCCTGTCCCCATTACTGTTCACTGCCACAGGATCAGCACTGCTCCGTTTCTGCTTACTGGGCTGGGAGAAAGAACCCATTTCCACCTCTTTCTCTGTCCTCCTTCCCTAGTACAAGGATTACCTCTCCACTCTGGAGGAGAGAGCAAGTGACTTCCATGTAGCCTGCCTCATGAGGAAGTACTTGAGGGCATGGTTTGATCTGGTCCTGGAGGAGAAGAATATCTTGTGGGAGAAGCTGAAGATTGCTACTGAACACAGTAACAAGTAAGCACCTTCCCTAGCCAGCAATTCTTTTTACTTAGCTTTAATATACCATATAGATTATTTTAGAGGCCACCTTTGACAGGTCAATTATCTGCTCCCTTGGAACATGTGGAATAGGTTCTTTACTGCTGGTATTTTGCTTCTGTGATATGCACAGACAACATCAGCAGAGATTTATGGTAAAAAGTTTCCATGTGGCCTGGCAAAGGGAACGTAGCTGTACCCTTCACAGGACTTTCCAGTCTGCTGAGAGAGAGTACAGTGAAAGCAAATAAGTAGCTGAAACTTTCTAAGCCGATTAGCAGATCTGGCCACACAGCTCCTGCTAAAAGCTGCCTTAGGAAAATCTTTAAGTACAATTATAGCAAGCCAAATGATTGTGCAGGCATTACACTGTATTGTTTTGTTTGCAGCAGATGATTTAGTTCACAAATCCAAAGTTGATCAACTAGAAACCCCGCTTAAGGAGTCTTTGGGTTTAGCCATCGCCAGCCTGACGTGGCAGTGAGAGCTACAGCAGGCAGCTCTGCCCATCACGGCAGGAGCTGGGCACACCCAGTTCACCCTCTGTCCCGTAGCCACATTGCCTGGGCATTTTAACAGGAGGAAAAACTATTGTCAAAGCTCAGCAGAAAACAGAAGTGTATTTACCGGCCTCACCATGAAAGCTTGTCAGCTGCACGCGGTCACAGATAGGCTGTGCTTGTACAGAGCCCCAAACGGGATCTGCAGCACCTTGGAGGAGAAATTAAATTAATCTCTTACATAGCAGAACAAACCTGTACTAGCTTGCAGTAAGATCAGAACAGTGCATGATTTAGCTCAAGAAGCCCTGGACAAACCAGGGGGGAAATCAGACTCAGGAAGAGACTGGATTCATTCTATGTATGATCTCATATTAGGAGCATAATCACCTGCCATTCCAAGGTCCTAACTGGCAGTTAGGACCTTGATGTAGCAAACTCTTCTTTAGAAGGGTGCCCATATGGGAATTCGGGGCAAGGCCCCTTTGCTGGTGTGATTAAAATTGGGTAAGAATCAGAGCCCAGGTACCCGCACTCCCAAGTGGCTGGTCAGGACCAAACAAGCCTGCATATTTCCCCTGAAGAAACTGCTTTCAGAGACCCTGTTCTTAAGAAGCATCTTTCATCTTCAAAGCACTAAGCAAATGCCAGCTAACAAATCCTGTCAGAGGGAGGAGCAAAATTCTTGAGGGAGAGGAATAGAGAGGGCACCGTGCTCTTTTCTCCTGGGATGATTGACACAATGGAGTGGTCTGCATGCAGCTGTTTAACACATCACAACCCCGGCTAGCAGCAGAAAGGACAAATCTCACAGGCATTTTAGGAGGGTTTCCCTCTCAAATAGAAGTCACCTTTTGGTTACCTGTTACGTTACGCACACATCTGCACGTTGTCACTTAGCTCTTTGTATCTCCCTTTTCTTTAAGGCGCCTCATGCTGAATGCATTCCGGGCATGGAGACAGTACCCGTTGCTGATGAAAAAGGAAAGAGAGAGGGAGGAGAGGAGAAATCAGCTACGCAGGAGAGTAGCTGAAATTCTCCCCGACTTCCAAACGTGACAGAAGAGAGTCAAAGGAGACCGGGAAGGGAGACAAACACACCGATTCTCTTCAGCACTACCTTCCTACTGACTGAAACAAATCAGGGGAAAGCCCTGTCCAGTGCAAAGGGTCTTACAGCCAAAGGAAGCTGTTGTAAACGAAGCACGTATCAAAACTTCTCTGACAGTATCACTTGGTGCCTCAGAGGGCTATTACTCTGTCAAGGAGTCTAGGCTAGTGGCAGTGAGGCCTATGTAACCAAGGCCTGGCGCAGGGAGTGCTTCAGGCCAAGGCCATTGCTACACACAGAGCTGCTACAGTGACAGAGAGTCCTCCTCCATCACAGGAAGCACACAACTGAACTGCACCTCTTCTTTCTGAAGCAGTAACCCGGTGCTTTTCTGCTGCCAGCGCTCTGTAAGTGACACAGCTCCATCAGGGAGCAAACTGTCAGCCGAGGCCTAACCCCTACTGCGAATTCAGCCACTCAACTGTTTCTAGCTAAGTGTGCCAGGGAAGTTTGGATGGGAGGAGGAGAGGGAAGAGCTATTTACACAGATCGTGTTTGCTAATGGTCCAGATCATAGCACCCCATATGGACAATCTAAAACCTGGGTTGTCTTTGAAGGGACCACCTGGTTTGCAGCACTGGCTGGCTCACAAGCACAGTGCTTTGCTTTTGGTGACAGGCAGTGATTCCAGGTTTATGAGCTTCTGTCTTCTTGTCATTTTAGTATTTTTCCAGGCTGGTTAACTGCGTATTTAAGAATATGTTGTGCAAGTCTGGGCCTTTTCACTTGATCTAACATGTAAAAAAAAAAAAAAAACCCACCCAAAAACCACACCACCAAAAATCCAAGAAAAAGGCAAAATGGTATTTTTACATAAGCTAAAGCTGACATGATTAAAACAAAAGTTTCTTGTCACCATTTAATGGTGTTACCCTATCTGCATTGGGCTGCAGGTTAAGGCACAGTATGTCTTGTCTTAGCAACAGCATAAGGCAGGGATCTGTAATTGCTTCCCCTTCACAACAGGATAGGCAAAGTTCTCTCCAAAAGCATTTGGCAGTAAAGGGAGCATTTAGGTAACACCAGGAAGATGGCTGTTTACTGTTATCCCTTGTCTTGGGTAATTTTAATGTCCTGTATATGCGTTGAAAGTATCCAATAAACAGAAACCTGAAACGAGCACAACCGATGTGTCACTGTGAACACATTGGGAGCTGACTGAATGGCACTAGAGAGGAGTCCAGGGTCAGAGACCTAGACCAGCAGTGAGTGCTGCAGAAGAAGTGGCACAGGACAGGTTGGGTGCCCAGGCACAGCAGCAGGCTCCAGAGCATTAGCATCCAAGTTAGTCTGTGTAGCGACAGCTTTCATGGATGTGACCGGAGAGCTTCCTGGCCCACACAAGCCAGGCTGTGGAGCAGACTCTCGGTGTGGGTCGCTCCCAGGTTACCTCCCACAGCCACCCCCTACACCACATCTCCCTAAGGCTGACTGCAGACCTGGCCGCCAGCGGGTCAGACAAGCGCATGATCCAAGAGCAGGAAGCTGAAGGTGCCTGTGTGGGGTGTGGGCGAGTACAGACCATCTGGCTGCGTTAGAAGGCAGATTGTGAGAGGAAGCAACAAGCTGAGAGGGCTGAGTAACTCCTTGCAGGGAAGAGCTGGCACTGCAGAGGGGCAGAGTCTTTCACATAGGACAGAGCCAAGATGGGGGTGGCGGGGTGGGCTGAGCTACTGCACTAACGCCCCAGCCACATTCGGTGTTAACAGCAGCAAGCTGTGACAGCACAGCGGCAGCAATCCACTTTCTCTTCACACTTTCCCCCCTCTAAGAAGCCTTTCCCACCTAGAGCCTAACAAGTGCCCAGAACACCTCCAAACCAGCCCTTATGCTCCCAGGTTACTGGCAGCCTTTTCCCAAGCTGCCTGCCTCCTCGCGGGGGCTTGGCAATGAATGCAGCAGGGAAAGGCACCGCCCCCCCCCCCCCCATCCTCCATATGGATTCTTGGCATAAGGAGAACAGGGAGTCAGAGGATAAAAGGTGAGGACATGAGGGCTCTCTCAGCTAAAGAGAAGACAGCATTACAACAGCCAGAGACAGGGCACACTGCACAAGCATGGTGCAGTAGAGTGGGTGAGCCCACACACAGCCTGGTCTTGACCCTAGCAACAGGCTGAGCAGGCACTGAATCCACATCTCAGAGCTAAAAGGGTGCCCAAAACCATGGGCTACTCAGGAGTGCATCCAGCTTACTCAACAGCAGATTCTTTCCCCAGCAGTACCACACTTGCACATTTTGTCCCAGAGCTCCCACTCAGAATCCATGAAAATAATGCCACTGATATGGAGAATTACTCTCCCCACAGAGCTTGAAGTACAGTCAACACTCTGAAAACAGCCTTTATCTCCAATACTGTCACCTTCCAGGGTTTGTCTTCTCTTCTTAGTAGCTTTGAAAAAGATTCTCCTGGTAAGATGTTCTTTGGCTGGACAGGCCCAGCAGCAGGAGGAGGAGGAGTGCTTGGACACCCCTTTTGCCCTCGTGTACTGCTAACTCAATGTTGGTACAGAGCTGAAGCCTCAGCTGTATTCAGCTGCAGGACCAGGATGATGTTCAAGATTCAGGTGCATTCATACTGAACACAGTCTGAATCAAAGGGGAGATGAGAAGTCCCTTGACTTCCCCATTCAAACCACACCTGGCTAAAACAACCCCTCCTTGGCAGAAGCAAGGCTGTGCCTGATCATGCTGTTGAGACCCCAAGCAGTACACCCCTACAGCGCCTGGCATGACATTAGTGTTTTGCAAGTTAAAGCTCCAGCAAACATTTCCCAGCAGGAGGATGACCCACCTGAGAGCTTGTTAGACCAACAAGGAAGCAGCTTCAGCCTTTGGCTGTGCCACAGCATCAGTTTCCTCCTGCTCCAGTCCAGCACTTGGTTAGATGCAGATGTCACTGCCTGAACGCTGGTCATCAGCCCACACTCTCACAGCTCAGGCACATTCCTGCCTGTCAGCTCCTTGCTTTTCTTAGCAAGAGGGAGGTGGCTGCACAGCCAGACTTCCCTTCTTTGCAGGGGTGGGGGGTGGTTTTCACTTCGGTACAACCAGAAGTGATTGTAAGCTCCCCTTCGCCCCAGCTCCATCCCCTGCTGACACCTGCCCTTCAGAGTTGGTTTTTCCCCCCCAAAAAAAATGTGACCACAGAAGTGTCTTATTATTGGTAAATCTGTACACTGGTCTCTTCAAAGTCTCCCAGGCCCAACTCAAACTGGATTTGAATCACTGCCTGAAGTACAGTTTCCTCTGCTCCCCCCAGGGAAGCAGGACTAGCTGGGGACAGTAGTGAGCCTGGGAAGGGTCTATGAACCACTGTGGTCTGATCCACAGCTCACACCTTTTTGCAGAGCTGGTACACACAGACAACAGCCACAGTAGCACACTTCAGCCTTCCCCAGCATGGGAGCTGCTGCTCCAGACCGGCTCCGGCTCCGCAGAGGCAATATCACAAACTACAAGGGAAAACAAAAGCAAATCTGGGGCGAGACAGCGTTGTCATGCATCCCTGCCATCAGCACCGGAGCCTAATGAAGCTGGGGGCTGGCAGGGTATCATAAGTCTGACACCCTTCTGCAGACACCACTGTCACCTGCCTACAAAGTAGTTCACTGCAAGCGCAAGGTCCTTGTTGTGAGCGCAGAGTAACCTTCAAAGCAAAGTAACTCAGCAGCAGACAGAAGTGCCACACAGGAAATCAAAGCAAAGCTCTGCTACAGTCAAAGGCACCTGTGATTGTACTCATTAAAAGTCATCTTGCCTTTCAGCAGACGTCCCAAGATGCCAACAGGAACAAAGCTACATCTCTTCACACAGAGGATACCTGCATCATTTCCAAACGTGGCTTAGAAGAGAACTCAAAGGAAGAGATTGTTCTTTTTTGGGGTTCTGGATGTGTTGTGTGGGCAGGTGTAGGAGGAGAAGCAAGGCACTGGACAAAAAGTCGAGGAACCTGATCAGATACAAACACTCAGTATCTGATAATCAAATGCTGCAAGATCCTGGTTCAAATCCCCCACCGCAAGGGGATATCCCTATTTTCCAAGGTGGTGAGAAGTGCTAAGCAGGTCCATTTCATCCCAACATCAACAAACCCAAAGGGCAGCTTCTGCAGAACTGGAAGAACATTTGTTTCCTTGCTTCTCCTTAGCGTGTTGTTCCCTTATTCCCAAGTCCAGCTCAGAGCTAAACAGCCATGAGCTGACGGCAGCTTTCGGTCATTTGACTTAGCTGAGCGTGTTGGCATAAATCAACAGGCCACTCCACAGATCATTTCTAATAATTTATTTTGATTGATAATTGCATCCCTTTGGAAATACTGAATACAATGTGGAACAGGCACACACACTCTCACACACCAGTCCTCTCGACAAAACTCACCAATGTTTGACACAGTGTTTCCCTAAAGCTTACTGTGGAAAAAAAGAACATGACAAACCACAACAAGCCACCCAAACCACCCCACTCTCTTAAGGCAGGCAGTTCTTTCAGAGCCTGTCAATTCTTCACATGAGTTCTGTGCAGACAAGACCTTGGGAGGCTGAATTGTTGCATTTCAGAAAGCGCCTCACCTGTCTGCAGAAAGATTTCCATTGAATAAACATCCTGACCATGGAAGGAAATCCTGGAAACCACAGTTCTTCACTGAGAGCAATACAGGAGCACACATCCATCATCACACAGGCTTCCTGCTCTAATGAGGCGATATAGATTCATATAGGAGGAAAAACCAAGCACATTATTAAGACATTAGGCAGTGAGGCAGCATCCATTTCATCTTCAGAAGAAATTTTACAGCAAATGGTTTTCATTAAGACACTTGAAAGCAACCTACTTTGAAGAAAAAAAGCACCATCATAGCATGAAGGCTGAAATGTGATTAGGAGTCACAAGCAGCACCAACTGGGGCTCACCAGTGACTTCTGTCATTTGAGGACAAGTTAAACAGAGAAACAGTCGATGTGGGGACCTGTGACTCGCCTACAAAATAAAAGCAGCACAATGTAAGACGACACAGAGTGCCAAGCCACCACACACAGGGTGTATCTAATGGTGCACAGGCTGTAGTACGGTCACCAAACAGTAGGGTGCTGGCATTTGGACACAGAGGGTTTAACACTACAACAGCGGCAACACCAGAGTCCTGACCCCTTCTGGGTTGCCCCAGCCTGCAGAAGCCCAGACTATTTGTGAAACAACAAATGGCTCTTAAAGGGTCATAGTTAAAAGTAGGATCAACTCCTATCCAAGTCTGGGTGGAGAAACATCAAGGCTAGATACTACCAAAGTCCTTCCCTGCTCCTGACCGGCTCTGGGTCCTCTCTCCTTACACAGGGAAAACTTTCCTGGAGCCCACTACTCCTCATCAAGCAGCCACACTCATGGCTCACAGGTCACCTGTCAAACACAGCCCGCTCCAACACCCAGGCAGCACAAATTTAGGCAGCCACTGACACAGCAGGCCCAGCCTGGGCAATAGGAAGCTCAGCAAGAAAATACTTGGGACATCAATCGTCCTTCAATACACAGAGATCACCAGAGTCTGCCCTGGCTGTAGGGCAAAAGGGAGCGCTTCCCTTCAAGGGCTTCCTGCTAATCTCAGGGCTATTAAAAGGAGAGCTCCAACAACTGCAGCTCAACATGCTCCCGCCCTTTCAGGCAGCGCTATATCCTGTCACTTTATGCTTCCCACCTCCCAAGGCATCCACAAGGTAAATCCTTTTGGGAAGAAGCCAGGGTAGTAAGCAAAGGCCACGTCCTTAAAGAAAGTCACCACTGCTATGTGATGACAGCCAGGTGAGCTCCCTGTGCACCAGGGCATCAGCGCTGCATTCTCCTCCTACAGAAACCCAGCCTTGCAGCCATTTTAGTGTCCTGGATGGTTCCAGTTCCCACTGGAGGACGCCAATGAAATTTACTTTAGCACTTTAACCCCCACCATATCAGGGTGGGCTTGGCTAAAGTATGGAATGGTTCCGTTCGCCTGAGGTCCTTTGTTTCTGATCTGCACTCCAAAGCCCATGCTGGCTGGGAGACCACCATTGAGAGTCTTGGTGTGAGCAGTCCATATTGAATCCCCCCTGTAAGAGCTCTCTAAGAGACAAGGGCTACAGCTGCACCAACAGACAAGCTACCAAATCTTAACCAATCTCAGCCAGTGGGAGAACGTGAGCAGAGCAGGGGGCAGGCAGTGCCAGGGAAATGATCTGTGACCTGCTCTGCTCTCCCCCAGCCAGGAATAGGACTCTTATAAATCACTTATCTCAAACCTGGAAAGGCTTCCAGAGCTTGTTCTGCTCACAGGCGCATAACTGAACGCTGCACATGTAACTCACAGGGGCAGAGAGGTTGGCTACCTCAACTGCAGGGGTTCATTTTGCCCAGGAAAGCATTCTGCCAATGGCAGGAGGAAATCACAAACCCAGTATCCCAGAGCATCCCTGTCTCCAGGGTTGCCAAGCTCCCATTCATCTCAGCAGGCACCACCAAACGCGTATGTGCCACGGAAGCATTTACAGACAACTCATGTGAAGGCAAAGACTTTGTGTGACTTTAAACTGCTGGGGTCAGGCTCCAAACAGTCAAAAGGTCCTAGAGGAACAGTTAGCACAGTCTAGCTGAGTGCCTTTTTCTTCGCATTAGGGCCAGGGAAGTGGTCAGAAACCTCTTGTTGTCTTCAGTTAGAGGCAGGAAGCACGAGAGGTGTGCCCTCCACCTCCTTATAAAGAGCTGCCCGCTGGATGAAAAGGGGTAAGTGGAAATAGGTGGTGCTCAGTAAGTCAGTACCTCTTTCTGCAGCTGCTCCCCAGTCACCTGCTGGTTACAGAAAGTGCTGTTTGAGGAAACCAAAAACTGTGTGCAAAAGGGACATGGTCTTCACATTAAACGGACACGTAATCAGAAGCACACACAGCAAATACAGGAGGGACCTCAAGGAACACCCCCAACTGGGCTACCATCCCTGCATTCTTCAGAGGTAATTCACAGTGAATTTGCATCACTCAGCCAACATTCCCCAGCTGCCTGCAGTGTAACTGGAGTCAGGGGTAGGTACAATCTGTGCATGCATCTAAAAGCATCAGTAGCCAGGACAAGGCTCTTCCCTCTGCTTCACCATCTCGGACCCAACATGTAACTCTTGTGCCAGTCACAGGCTTTTTCCTGCCTGTCCTTTCATCTCATTACTGCAGGGCCAGCAGCATACACAAAGGGTTCAAAACAAAAATCAACAGAAAACCCCACCCACAAAGAGGAGAAACCATCACCACCAAAACCTTGTGATCTCAGCTGAAGCTCATGTCTAGGCAATAATACAGTTGCAGGCTGCTGAGGAACACGTGGTATTTTTTCCAGAACACATTTAGCACATCACCTACTCCAAAAGCAGCCAGCAGAGACCAAAGTGTTCCTCAGCTTCCTAGCTTGAGAAAACAGATATACAGTCAGGGAGCTCCAGAGTGACTGGTTTGAGAGGAGACAGGATCATTACGTTATTAGCAACACAACCAAGATACTGCCTACTGAAAATGCTGTTAGCAGAACTGTCTACTCTCCCACAGATTCCCTTCTCCCACAAAGGGAGGGAGGAATGTGGTTTCCATAAAACAACATCAGACAGCACTCTTGTTTTCCCCTCTGAGCCCACTGTCAGATGTTGCTTCAAAACATCTCCTCCTTAGTCGGTGTATTTACCTGCTGTCTCATGTCACAATCCGAGACCAGAGCAGGCACACTCTGAGGGAAACAAGCCAAACCTTCAAACCAGCACAGCCCCAGCTTGCAGAAAGACCGATGGGATCGAAGATGACAGCGTCTTCTCACCCAGTCAGACAGACAGGGACAGAACAACTTTAGGGGTCACGAAGTGAAGGGATCTTACAAAGCCCTACAGGAGTGTTGCTCACAAAGGCACTTCAGACAAGCGTGTGTACAGCTGGATGGCATAGATTAAAAAAAAAAATGCACCAGAGAGGAGGGAGCTGCTCAGTGGGTGCCTAGACGGTCTCCTTTAGCCAAACAGTCTGGTTTCCACTGCGGTCCATCTGTTACCTATATTAAAAGTCCATCCTCCTGACATCTCCAAAGTGTCACACGTAGGTACAAGCCAGGGATTCCTTCACCTCTGCAGGAACCAGTGCATGCTCAGAAGTCCAGCAGTGGGTTCTTCTTGATGGCAGGGTTTGCACCTGATGAAAGCTCAAGTTCTTAAAGCCTCATGCTCTTCTTCCCGCTGGGCTGAGCTGCACAAGGAGTTTCCCATGTGGCAAAACGCAGCGGGCTTCTTCCTCCTCTCCATGTTTGTGCATATGGCTTACTGCTTTCTGCATCCTATTGCTGCTGGCTGACAGCACGCAAAGAGCCGTTCTGCCTGGGAAAGCCTCTGATGATGTCAGTGAAGGGATAGGCAGCCCGTCCACTGACCACGAAGGAGGGGTGTGGGAGGA
This sequence comes from Gallinula chloropus, assembly GCF_964237585.1. Taxonomy (NCBI): domain Eukaryota; kingdom Metazoa; phylum Chordata; class Aves; order Gruiformes; family Rallidae; genus Gallinula; species Gallinula chloropus. The sequence goes on from NC_140085.1 coordinate 90,886,816, forward strand.
GGGAGTCCTAGGTTTGGAAGGGGCCGTTCCCCCGCTAAAGAAAGTCAGTCAACATCATCTGGAGAAAGAGTGATGTCACACGATGTCTTCAGCAGAGCGCTGTGGAGGAGAAGACCCCAGGCTCAAGAAATGGCCCCAGTTGCATAGGAAACCCCTGTTATACTGGCCAGTGTCTATCACTAACCCCCCCAGGAGCCTGCGCCCAGTGTTGTCCCGCAGCGCCAGCCGAGCTTCCCTCTCGGTCACGTTGTAGCTGATGTTCAACAGCTGGATAAGAAGGATGTATCCCATGCCAGCTGTTACAATGGCACAGTACCACACACAGGTGAAGGACAGAGCAGAGCTGGCAGCAGGGAAAAAGATGGGAAGGAAGCCATTTAGTTTTGGAGCAGCTGCTTTAGAGTGACTTTCCCTGGTAATCGCTATCCTTTCAAATCCCTGTCTACATCTGCCACTGTGATCTCCCTTCGCTGCTTTCATCAGATAATCCTTAAAGGCTCTCTCAAAATTAAAGCTTCAGGGCTTAGTTAACGAGAGCTTTTAGCACTACCAGAACCACTCTTGCACACTGCTATCATGCTGGGTAGCTCCTCTTACCGTTAAGAAGGTACTCAGTCCTAGCCTAAGGATACGACAACACTCACACTCAATCCACCATGAAACGGAGTGCAGGAGGTAGAGTCACTTGTGCCAGCGGACCCTGCCCGTCAGCAGCAGCACCACAGCTTCTCACCGCCCTCCCTGCCAGACGAGCTACATCAAGGCTGTTCTGGTCTGAGAGGTAACTCAGAGGGACAGCCACCTGATCAACAGTGAGGTGAGGAGAGAGGTGACACACAGATTCCAGACTGCTGGACCGTTGCCCACAACTGGGGGCAAACGTATTTAAAGATGTACCTATATGAGACGCAAATCAACAGACTTCAAATCCCAACTCCTCCAATGTTTTTTTCCCCATGTAAGTGGTAAGCTCTCTCTGAGTTTCGGGCTCCTCACCTTGGAAAAAGCCTTGATGCATCCCTGCTTTCCCAGAGGGCACTTTCTAGCTGTCAGAGCTGACTGACAGAGCTGGCACAGAGCACAGAACAGGAACCAGGATGCCTAACCAAGCCCGCTCCCACCCCAGCTCTCTCCCAGGCAGATGTCTCACCTGTAGTCAGAATAGGCCCCAGGGCAGTAGAACAACGCCACGAACGGAGTTCGGCCCCTACAGACGGTGTGCAGGGTCAACGTAATCCCATACACAGAGGTGAGCATGAAGAAGGAGAGTGCAAGGATGAATGCTTGGTGGTTCTGCTCCCCTACACAGGTGTTAATCCTCCAAAAGGAAAGAAGAGATTACTTTGCTTAAAGTGGAAAGAAGGTGGCTTCCCTTACCTCCTCCCTCCCCCAGCTGTCAGAGAACCTGATTTCCAAGGTGCTTCTGTACAGCACAGGCTTAAGAACTTTGCAACACGTTCAAAGAAGCTTTACAGCTTTCCATGGAAACGTTGCAGGCAAGAGTCATGGGCCAGTAGGGTAACAGCGGTGGACCATCTGCCTCAAACTTTTAGCAAGCATGGCTTCTGCTGAGACACAAAACCCAGGTAAGGCCAGTAGAGAACCAAAGGCAATTTTGAAGCGTGACCTGGCATGCTTCTACAGCATTCTACTCAGAGCCAAGTTTAAAATGTTTCAAACAGCAGATTTGCATGTAATTGTTCTCTAAACCAGTACATTCGTGTTTCAAATTCACTCTTTTGAAGAACGTCACCAGGTCTCACACACAACAAAAGCAACCCCATCTGACAGGGACTGTAAAAAAAAGCAGCTGACTTATAAAAGGAGGATGGGGAGGAAGAGAGAGAGAGAGAGAGAGTAACCAACCCCAGCAGTACAAGACCTACCAGACACAGTGATGGTCCAGCCTCCTTACACACCTGCCGCAGAGCCGACAGTGCCCTGCTCGGGCCGGCCTGACCAGCTGGCATTTGGCACACCAGTCCTTTTTCAGGCTTGCTGGCTCCCCGGCTGACATCCTGGAATAGCCTTTGGCCTCCCCGTTCACAGCCCAGCTGCTGGCGGCTCCTGACACGGCGACGCCATGGAGCCCGTTGGAGCTCCCGCTGGCACCCTTGTCGGGCAAACGCTGGTGGCTGGCTGGGGTGGGGAGGTACCCAGGGTCTTTCTTGGCTCGAGACAGGGCGGCGAGCATGAGAACTAACCCGCAGGTGAGAGCCAGCACCTGGGAAAACCCTACGTGGCCGCGGGGGACCACCTCCTGGAGAAACACGTAGTACATGTAGCCCAAGGAGAAGAGCCCCAGGCTGAAGAAGAAGAGCGTCCGCTCCTTCCTGCGGTGGGTGAGGTAGTAGTACCACAGCACCACCACGGGCAGCGACGTCAGGACGACGAGCCCCAGCAGGAAGTGCAGGGCGGCAACGTGGAGGAAGACGGGCAGCAGCAGGAGCGGCGGCACGAGGCTGACGTTGATCTTCACGGCGCCCGCGAACCACGGCACCCGCAGCCGGTCCGCCACCGTGTCCGCGATCCTCTCCAGCGCTCCCGGGGGCAGCGACCTGCACGTCAGCCACCTGTTGGGGCAGGGGGAGCGCAGAGACCGGCTAGCAGGCGGTCACCCACCCCCAGCCCTGCCCCGTCCCGCTCCTGCAGCCCCCGCCCGCCGCCCCCTTCCCTCTCTCCCGTCGAGTTTCCCGAGCCGTGGCGCCCTTCCCTCCCCTCCAGGCGGCAGCCCCGCGGGGGGACGCCGGCTGCCCACGGGGCGAGGTGAGGGGCCGCCCGGCGCGGCTGAGGGCCGCCGCTGGGAGGGGGTCTGGCAGCTGCGGGGCGCCCAGGTACGGGGGGCTCCGGTGGGGCGGGGGGGGGGGGGGGGGGGGGGGGGGGGGGGTCACGGAGCCGTTACCTCTCGCAGCCCTCGTCCAGGTCCTCGCAGTCGCAGCAGCACGCCGCCAGGTGGTTCCTCTCGCCCCTCCGGTCCACGTACTCGCAGCAGCAGAGGGGCTCCTCCATCGCCGCCCGCCCCGCCGCGCCGCGCCCTTCCCCGCGACCCTTCCTCAGCCGCCGCCGCCGGGACGCGGCTCGCACGGCAGCGCCGCCGCGGCAGCCGCCCCGCCCCCCTGCTAGCCGCAGGTGCCTCGCGCCCGCCGCCGCCTCCTCTACAGCGGCCCCGCCCCCTTCGGCGGAGCCCGGCCGCCATTGGCCGCCCGCGCCCTAAGCGGCGCCCGAGCGCGGAGGTGTGCGGCGGGGGCAGCGCGGGACCCCCCCCCCCCCGCCCCGGCGCCGTCCACCTGACGGGGGAAAGGCCCAATGCCTGGCCGGGCCGGGCGGGGCCGGCCGTGACGCGGCAGCACCTGTCTTAAAGGGCCAGCGCAACAGGTGGCAGCCGCAGGAGGCGGCCCCGCGGCCGGGGAGAGCCAGCCCCGCCTCCCCCGCCACAGACCGAGGGGGCGGGCGAGCTCCGCTGCCGGGACACGCACGGCTGGCGAAGTTTCCCACCCGGCACGACAGGCGACCCCGCGGAGGGCTGCAGCCCAGGACCCTGCGTTTTGTGACTCAACCCCCCCCCCCCCCCCCACCACCACCACACACAGCCCCCCCCCCACCCCCACCTACCCTGGGCTGCAGCCGGTCGCCACCACTGCAAAACAAGACCGCACACCACATCAGCCTGAGCCCCTGGGGACGGCACCGTCTCCCTGGCTTTTAGCTTTCATTTTCGTCTTCTCTCCCCCCCCACCTGCTTCCCAAAAGCTTTAAGCCACAAGAAAGAGTGTTTCATCACCATCATCAGTGGGCACACCGTGCTAACCAACTGAGGCAGCCCTGGAGAGAGAAAACACCGAGGGCTGAAATCTCTCTGGGAGAGCTGGAAACATATGGCGGGAGGCAGGCTGCCAAAGCTCGCAGCGTGCAAGAGATGTTCCAAAGAGGTATCAAGCATTTTCCTAGTTAGTTAATTAATCTTAAAAATACTCCTCCTTAAAGATGGTGACTTGTTTTACAAGGTCCCCGTGGCTAAAAAAAAAAAAAAGCATACATAGATCCTGTGTTTGTGAAACCAGTACCTGTTCCTTTGTCTCCAACACTCCTTCACTGATGGTCATTCTGAAGTCGATGTAAAAAGCTGCATTAAAGCAGAGCCCACTCTCCACTGAGAGTGTTCTTCCCTCCTCCAAAGTTTGCAGATCCATTAACTGGCTGTGCAGCCCCTCCCTCACTCGCTCACCCTGTTTGTAAGGGAGACTCCCCAGGCCAGGGGGCTGCCAGGAGACACAGACCTCCAGGCTACGGGAATGCAGAACCCAACTTACTTCTTCCAGAAACCTTTATTCCGTGCAGCTTTTGAACCAAACAGTAAAGAGTCCCAAGGTGACAGTGACAGCCCCCGTACCCCTGCAAGTCCTCATACACACGTCAGGTCTTCCGACATCTTGAACAGAAAGGAAGCTGATGTGGGTATTAACTCTCTGCCTTGCTGCTCTGTGTCCTGTTCAGGTGGTCAAAGCTTCTCTGGAGCATGGAAAGGGAGATCTTCAGCTGTGAAGATAAAACCACCATACCCCCCACAAATTACTTAAATTAGTCTTCCGCACGGGTGAGAGGTATCAGGAGAATAATGTCTCTCTCCTGTTCTTTTAGAGATGTCATGCAACTTCCTCCCCACATCTTTCTGTAAGGAGAGCACGGTGAGGCAACTCCTAACAGCTTTACTCTCTACAGCTTGTAACTGCTAACAGTCCGGTATGATAAAGCCTCAACACCCCACCAGGCAACAGCACGGAAGACGAGACACCCCACTCACGTTCAGTCCCAGTTCGTGCTCGTGGCAAACGCCCAGCAGCACAGCACCCCTTTTACTGCAGCAAGGCCTGGCGCTCCCCGCGCGTGTCACCGCGCAGGGTCTGTTTAGAGTACTGACGGCCCTCGGAATACACAGGGTAACAGGTGCTAAGCTGTGTCATGACTTCCAGACAAAACGTGTTATTTGGGATGAAAAAGGTGGCTGAATTCTCACTTCTAGTTCTTTTTCTTAAAGTTGGTTTGGTTTGGGTTTTGGTTGTGTTTTTTTTTTTGGGGGGGGGGGGGTTTAACACTCTATTCCAAAAGCAGTTAAACTCTTCAGAATCAGGAACTGTTTGGGAAGTAAAGAAAATTGAAAGGATGTGGAAACCAAGAAATCCATTTTGACAGTGAAACTTCCACCCCTCTCAAGCTTTTTCAAATCTGTGATCGAAATGGTTAATAGATTAATAGCAATTTGGTGTGCAGCAACACCTCTGAACAAGGGAGTATAAAAATGGCTGCTTTTTCTACTCTCCTTTAGTGCGTGGGAGAACACAGAGCAAAACTGGTGATGGATAGAGGTACATGTGAACTCCCCCACATCTTTCCTAATCTAATAATTTCTTCTGTCACATTTTAAGATTTAATGGAAGAACTTAAAATCAGAACATTCATAGGTTAACAGTAAAATAATAAACTGACATTTCAGCCTAGGGGTTTACTAGTCCTGGACTTCAGGATCAGACACACAACAATATTCAACATTTTTTTTAGGCAGTGTTTGTAGCAAGTAAGGGCCTGGAAGCGTAAGTTACTGAGAAGGACTAACTTTATAGCTACAGAACCTGAAGAAACATGTGGTTTGTGGAGTTTATGTATTTTTCACACTGGAGATTAGGTGGCCCACTGATACCAAGGCTAAGGGAAGCTCGCACTACTCAGTAGTGGGGAGCAAAAGCCAGTATAAACCTGAATGAAGAAACCCCACAGTGAGGTGGATGAATACTTCACAGTATATTTTGAGCCTTCGTCGAAGAGAGGATGTGTGTTCAATTACCCCAGTCTTTGCTTTGTCATGATTTAGAACCACGTTCTCAATACAGGTACATGACAGGTTTAAGAACATTCATGTGAGTATTTATCTTAAAACCAAAACCAAATCAAGTCAAAGCATCATATTCAAGCCTAGGTCAAAAGACAGATGAAGGAGTCACAAAACCTTTAGCCAGCACCAGAAGACATTAAACAAAAGCTATGATGGCATTAGGGAGAAAACTTGAGTGGCTAAGAAACAAGAATATCACCAGGAAATACTCGCACACCTACCTGCTCAAGCATTTCAATTGAGTCTCTTAAAACTCCCTTCACATGTTTAACCTGCTCCTTATCATACTGAGGGATCTCCTCTTTTGATACCATTTCTGGGGATATGCTGAAAGAGATTGAGATTACATCAGAAGCATGAGAAAAGCACCCCTATGCCTTTGTAAAAGCAGCTGCTCTCTGCCAACATTACTCTGCCATCACTAAAGGCATCCTTTCCCATCAGCCATATTAAAAGCTGCCTGTGGTCGAGTTTCAGTACCTCCTGCCTTGAAGGTACTGCCTCAGCCCTCTGTAGGCAAAAGCTGCCAAAACCAGGTGTGTTTGCATTCTCCCCACACTCTAAGTCCTCACACGTGAGCAGGCAAGGTCTTCCTCACAAATAAAGTTACCCTAACCAGTTCCAAGATGATCAGTACAGGGGGTCACCACACTGCTTCTGTACTCAAGGATCAAGTTATGTTTTTTAACTGACCTCCTGATACCATATTCAAGCAACATCTGAGCCTCTTCCATGTGTCTGAGTACAAATGGTACCGAGCATGGAAGTTTGAAGAGGAGAAGAGGTTCAGCAGGAGACTCACAGAAAGATGCTAAGAAGCGAAACGGCTCTTGAACGTTACGTTTGAGATCACGCTGGTTCACACAGGATGGAGCAAACACTTCGCTTCCGTGCTCAGCACTATGATATTCACAGGAGATGAGTCACAGCAGGGTGATAAATGCAAGCTAAGGTTAACACTCCCTCAAAAAACAGCTTGTCAAAGGAGAAATTTATTACTGCAAGATGCAGTCAGACATGTCACTGGGTACCAGCACAGACCACAGAAGAGCAGCAAGCACCAAGCAGCTTTCGAAAACTTAAATTTTGAGCAATGAAAATTGATATTTATTTAGATTTCACAAATAAGCTGAGGAAGAAAGTAAAGATTGTGAATTCAACTTACTTTAAAGAGCTTTCTTCCTGAAGCTGGACATGATAGAGGGACTGAGCCGCATGCTCTATCTTTGACAGTTTCAGAAACAGTGTTATGTTCAGCAAGACCAAGAGCAGCAAACTGTAGAGAGAACAAAAATCAAGTACTGAAACAATTTTGCTCACAATGCTACAGAACCAAGATCTAGGCTAAAAGCAACTAAGAAAAGATAATCCTTCTGGGAGAAAAAAAGGTGTGGGACAGCACTATCTTGAAAATAAAGCTCTACCCAAACAATTCTCAGCAGTTAGGGTTACACTGTGTAATAGCAACCAATAGGAATGAAAACCATGTCTCCTCCCAGAACTTTTAAAACCAGGAATGAGTAGGTTCTAGACTGGGGTTTTTTGTTTTTAATAGGATCAGACCTGATCCTAAGTAAACCTGCAAGGTACACTAGTTTGGCAAGTCAGCATTTTCATTCTGCATGCCACTTTGTAAATCTATCCATTCCCCTCCTGTACCCATGTGCTCCATTCCAGTCAGGTTAGGCTCTATCATGCTGCATGCAGTGTTGACATGCAAGTGAGGTACAGATACAGAGGAAGACCAAGATGAGCTCAAGTCAAGCCACAGTTTAATGCAAGCGAGTACTTACAAGACACTCATTACTACAATGATGGTGGTGGTCCTACTTACAGCATCTCTTTTCCTTCCTATAGGGCATGGAAGAGAAGGAGGTTAAAAAGTACTGAAGAACGTTCCTAAAGGATGCCTGCAGATACATGTCAGTGCCCAGCATTTCCCACAGAATAGCTGAGCAGCTTCTGATGGAAAAAAAATAACATATCACGTGGGTGCATCGCCAGCATTCAGAGGCATTTTTTCAGTTGTCAGACAGGTCAGCTGGACAGCCAGGCTCTTCCCTCAGAAGCAGGATTCTCCCAGCCCCAATATGCTGGGTAGAACACAGCACTGTGGAGCATGGTCACATTATACCTAGACAGCCTGAGAAGGCTGCAGTCACTGCTAGCACTCATTCAGCACACAGGCTGCTAGTCACATCTGAGCAGAGACAGCCTATGAAGAATCTTGTCTTCTGCTTTTTCTCCTGACCACATCAGCCTTTCTGACCACCAGTGTCAAATCAAGTTCTCCTGCAACTTGTCCCATCCTTACTGACTCAGTTTACTTATCGGCCTGAAAACAGCCTTTAGAAAGAGCATTTGCTAGCTGTCAGGTAACAGGGACCAGATACTAGTGAGGGAGAGGAAGCGTGCATGTCCTCTCCAAACTGAGCAGCAATCACCTACCACTATGGGTAAGCTGATTTCTAAATATATAATTACCTGTGCAGCTAAAATAGTTCCTTACACTCACACTTCCTACCTCGGCCAAAGGGCATACGTGAAAGCTATAGCACATACTGAGACAGACACACTCACCTGCATAGGTGGAGCAGCAGTAGCAAAGTTATGTAATCAGGAAGCAATCTCAGTTAGGTAAAGACTCCATTACACATGCTGTTGATACAAGTGTTCTCTCAGTGCTAACACTCAGTGTCCTCTCACCCTTTAGGAAAGAGCATTTGCTCCTACTCCAGTGTTTACACATCAAAATCCACCACTCTGGTACGCATTAGTGCTTGACTGTTCCTCACCTCTGCAGGTACAGCTAATATTGTATCTGCTAGTGGCCAGGTCTGCCATGCCCAAGGGCACTGGAACTGCAAAAAATGCTTCAGTGACCCAGAAGTTACAGAGGCAGATAGAAAATAGACTCCTTAACATTAAAAAACAACCAGAAAAGAAAACTGAGCTGATAGGGCCAAGAGGCGAGTGACTCATGACTTGGGTGTGCAGTTATCTGAATGAATGAAGCAATTTTTAGCAACTTTACAAAAATCAGGTTAAATTTCCTTCCAATCCCATCTCATTTTCAATCCTATGCAGGTACAGTGCAGATTTTAAGTTCTGGTTGGGTTTTTTTGTTTTAAAAACAGGTGACGAGATTAGATTTGATTTCATGAGATGCTCATCATAGAAGTGACTACGTATGCAAGCCTAAACACACCGAAGTGCTTGTTATCACACCAATTAGACAAAGACTATGAGAGTAATATACACACACAAGTGTTACTCTTGCACTATTTTTAAGAGTTAAGCTTTCTTGAATGCACCTTTTGGAAAATACTTAATTCCTACCTATTACGTTGCCCTGGGACTCTACTCCCATGTCACCAGAGGAGTGTTGGGAAGAGCGTTTGGGAAGTGCTTCTGCCAGACTCCGGTGTAAATTGCGTCGCCTTCGTCTCAGAGCAACTAATTTTCCAGAGTCTTCTATGGACTGATTAATTGCATATTCCTCCATTAGGAGATCTGATTCTGCAGTGGAAAAAAAAAAATGTTATTGAACTTCCGAAGGGGAAGCTGAAAAGCCTAGCACTGGAGATTTAAATTGTGCAGGGTGGTCATGAAAGGAGCAACTGCGCCTTCTAGTAGATGAACTTAAAGTAGGTAATTGACACAAACTATACCTTGACCTGTACTACCTGTCCTACTTACTAGAGGGCACTTGATAGATTTTTCAGATACAGTGTACATCCAGCCTGTGCAGGACTGTTTAATGCATTAGAGCGCTCCCAGACACAGTTAGGCTGGGACGAGGAACTGTGTTAGACTGTGAGCCTGCAGCCGTGGCCGGCCAGGCTGTGAACAGACACAGCCAGGGAGCCTGCCAAGTGCCACTTCTCCTTACACCCACAGTCAAGGAAACGCTTAAGACAGGCACATGAGGTTGACAGCAGCAGCTTTCCTGCTGCTCCTCCTGTTTCCTTCAGAAAGCAACTATGACAAGGTACACAAGAGCTCCCTTGGTAGCATTAAACTACGAGGCTTCTGGAATTAGGAGGTATATTGATGACAGAACATCTGACTTCCAGATTCACTTGGTGTTGCCTTCTTTTCAAGCCATTGAGGAATCAGGTTTGGCAGACATGAGAAGATATATAGGAAAGGCTACCTCCTTACTCCAGCACAGGGAGGAAAATGCCTCACCAAGTTGTTTGAAGTTTTCCTGTATTCCTCCCCAGGTATTCTTCTCAATTACAGACTTGACAAGGCCCCAGGGCTGTTTTTTGTACTTCACTTCTGCAGAAACCCTAATAAAGAAGAATACAAGAGTGAAAGAGGGCTCTTCTAGGTGGCACAGTGATGGCAAGAATCTCGTATCAGAAGCAGACCTCTAGCTTACATCCATGATCTGAAACACCAACTGGAACTGCCTGGGCTTTCCACCTGGGCAGCACTTACACCGAAGCAAGGCGAGAGACAGACAGCAGCAAAGGCAGCATATCCAGCTAAAGCCTCGGGAGACCCAAGTGTTCAAATTATGGGAAGCATTTTGAAGTCTCTTTCTTCAGACTCAGACTAGCAGAGAATTTCTCTCCTTTGAAGTGTTCTCACTTTGACATACATTTAAAATAGGACTTCAGTCTTCCGGATCCAAGTCCTACTTGTTACTCTGTATGTGTACATATGATATGTGGCATGGGCACGGCAATGGCAGCAGGTGAGGTTCATTATCACCACTCATGCACCAAGAGCTCAGATCCCACCCTGAGTAGACAGAAATTAAACTATCTTTCTGTGAGCACGACAGAGGGAAAGTGACATTCCTGCCCTGCGTCCCCCAGGTCAGGCTAATCAATAATGCTTCCAGAATAGAAATGGAATAGTCCATCAGAAGGCTCCTTCTAACCACTGAATGAGTCCCAAAGCTCTTCACGAAGGACAAAAGGATGGCCTGCAATTTTAAGTCAGGAACACTGACTGTCCTAGAATAGACAACATTTTCAAATAATCACCCAAATCAATGTGAGCCCACTGTATTCCCAGTCTAGCAAAACAGCATCTTTCAAATAGAGTTTCTGAGCTGAGTTTAAGCACAGCACAATAAAGCCAGCTGTAACACCACCCTGTACCTCCTGTTCTGTACATGCGTGCCCTGTGCATCATATTGACATCCAGGTTTCTGCTCTTACCCTAAGGTTGCCACATGCCTCAGATAAAACAAAACACAGCCCACAAAGAGGAAGAATGACTCACTCAAAAATCTTCCAGAACAGATGTTCAACGACCTTTCTTCCCTTCTCCTCTCAGTAGAGAGGCAGTCTTTGGCACTTTTATAGCCTGAGATAAGCCAGAATAAAATCCAGGCTTGCTTACCTTTCCTGGGTACTGATTAAGTTAGAGATAAAAGGTCTTGCTAAAAGACAGCACAAGAAACTTCCCAGGGATTGCACAGTCAGAAAGTCACAAAATGCACTGAATGCAGAACCTGATCACTTCAGGCACTTTCAACAAATGGGAGAGGAAAGGGAAGTGCATTTTGAGACACCCCCCCTACTGAAGTGGAGTTTAATAATGAAGTACATTCCATCCTCCCTGCACCTTCCTGCAAACCATCCTCCTCTGCAGGCCCTTAGCAAGAATATCTGAGAGATGCCACTGTAAAAGATCTCCGGTAGTTCCAATTTATCCCACTCACACAGCTGCACTCAAAAATGCAAGGCTGGTCAGAACCCAGCTCAGACTTGGAGATGAGTTCTGTACCTTGTAAAGTCAACACAGGAGTTTGTTTCTCACTGAATTAATGAGATAAAAATACAGCACGCACATTACAAGAGAAAAGCCTAGTTTATTTTTCATAAGAGATCTCCAATTTCAGAAGAAACTGACCTTCTCCATGCTGCTGGTAAGATGTTTTGATAAGCACACTTCATCAACCTGTAACACACATGCCCTGGCTTCCCCCCTCCCCATGTGCACCACTCCACCTCACCGTAATCGACACTTGTGGCTGGATGTGCGGCTGATGCAGTATCTGTTCACAGTGTAGAAGTAGTCATGGTAGGGGACATCGTGGGTCAGTACCTCAGCATCCACCTGGTAAGACTGACCTTTCTGGCTCTGCTTATGCAGGATCTACCATAAAAGAAAATAAAAATAAGAAGGTATATTCATTATTTTGTTTTTCTTTTGGCCCGAATTTGTTAGCCTAGATGAACTAACTCCCAAGTGAACTCCAAGTAAAGAGAAAGCCTGAACAAGCACAATAAAACACAGTTTAAAATTACAGATGAAAGAAGATGCCTTCTGCTGGAGCCAACATAGGCAGCAGCAGTATCTCCCCACTCCCATTTAAAGTACCAGATGCAAGGCTGGCCGCTGACTCTTGACCATAGCTCTCAAGACTGACCTACAAGACCTTTCCCAAAAGAGAATTAGAGTGGTTGAGACTGGAAGGCACTTCTGGTGGTCATCTTGTCCAAGAACCCTGCTCAAGGAAGGCCACCCAGACCTGGTTGCCCAGGACCACGTCCAGATGGCTTTCCAGTATCTCCAAGGAAGGAGACGCCACAACCTCTATGGACAACCTGTCCAGTGCTCAATCACCCTCACAGTAAAAAAAGTCTTTCCTGATGTTCAGAGGGAATCTGTGTTTTAGTTTGTGCCCATCTCCTCTGGTCCTATCACTGGGCACCACTGAAAGGTGTGGCCTTTGGTGGTGAAGGCATGGCTTGGTCTTCTCCACAACCTCCCTTGAGGTACTGTAAGACTATAAAGATTCCCCGAGCTTTGTCTTCTCTGGGCTAAACAGTCCCTGCTCTCAGTTGTTTCCCAGGAGATGCTCCAGTCCTTCATCCTAGCTGCTTTCACTGAACAAGGAAGAGTTGAGTTTTGTACTGGGGAGTCCAGAAGTAACACTGAAAGCATTTTACTGCGTGTTTTCACCCTCCAAATCACAAGAGAAGTTAACACTTCTCCAGATTGTGGTAGAAGCTTACAGCCACATGTAAGGGTAGAAAGCCTCTGATTTCATCAGCGTTTGCTCTCTACCAGTGGGATGGGCAGCAAGCTGCCCCCAGAGATGATACATTTCAAGTGCAGATCCACACTCAGCTAACAGAACTCTTATCTGTGGCCAGATCTCTGACAGAAGGGCTGACCTCTCCCTTGCTTTAAAGTACAAACACACAGAGAAGTGGTACCTGCTTTTCAGTTGCAGTCGTGAACTTCCCACACAGTGGATTGTTAATCGTTACAGTGTATGTCAGAGTCCTCAGCTGATTGCCACTGGAGTCTCTATTCCAAGGGGTTGATACAGCATCTAGATGAGGAATCACACAAAATCTCACATGCAGATTGCCTAAAAGGCATTATCTCTACCCTTTTGTATCTTAACAGTTAAGGATAGTCGTGGAGAGAGAGACAAAAAACTGATTCCAAATGGTTGTGTTTTTTATGGGAAAAGGCAAAACTGTAGGTCACTGATGAATGAAGGTGAAGGCACTAAGCTGAACTTGAGTCTCCTGGAAGAGACTTGAGGAACAGCAAACAATTAAGTAAATAAAAGTAATTTCCAATCTGCTTAGAAGTTGAATAGATTCACTTAGCATTATCAAAAGCTTTTGCCACTTTGCCTTCCAAGCTGACACTGAATAAATATTACCCCTTTTTGACTTAATTTTCTGTTCGTATGATCTCAATGAATAAAATTTACTCATCCAGAAAATTAAAGCCCGTGAGTATCGTTTAGGAGGATGCAGTGATTCTGCCTGCATGCCAGCTGTACACATTTCACTATTGCTGGGACACAATGTAATCAGAAATACCCCACAGAACGCACCGACTGAACAACCTACCCAAAATTCAGGCATGAAGGTGTAGTTTTGTGGTACACTAAAATGGTGGGGGTTTTATACTGAACATGACTAATCTACAGAAACAACAGGCTAGCTTCAAATACCCTCTCTCATAGTAGAGCTTTAGAGCCTCAACAAACTTAAAATTCAACTTAACCCTATTTAACATTTATCAGAGGTTGAAATTTTCAGGAGGGTTTACAATGCAGACAGAAGGGAGAGTATATTACCTACTATACTCCTGGAATTGAGAAACCTCTGCATGAAGTGAGAATTGGTGAAAAGGATTTCAAACATCTTGTCTGCAGTGATGTGGAAAACTCTGTTTATAAAAAGTCTCCCATAGAGATCATTCTCAGTCACCGTCTCCTTCACTGCTAAGGAAAGGCAGAAAGATAATGTTACAAAAGAGCAGAAGCTTTATAATATACTAAGCTTTATTACAGATCAAATTCTTCCCAAGCTTGCATCAGCATTTGTATCTCGCTCTCTGAAACCTCATAATGATAGCAGCACATGGTTTGGTGGGTAGGTTATCTTCGGGAGCAAAGTCCAGAGTTGCTTTCCTACACTCACCCCCCACCACTGTTCATTTTCTCAGTACAAACAGAAATTGATAAATCAACATTACAAGGTCCCACCCCTTTAATTTTGCCTTTGGTGTTCTACTAATCCTACCAGAAAACATTGGAGGAAGACAAAAAGTTAGGATAACCTTCCTTAATATGTGTGTCTGTTGTACAAAGGGCACACACACTGCAAGTAGGACAGTAACCAGATTGGTTTTCTTTTTCCTTGATACAAGCAGAACTCTCAGACCAGCCACATCTGCAACACTGATCGTGTCCACAGCCTACAAGACAGGTAGAGACCCCCTCTAAGGGAGAGGTGGAGACTCCCAAACAGTTCCTCAAACTGTTTTTTTTCCCCACACCTATTTGTAAGAGGAATACCCTGCCCCATTTTGCAGTCCTGAGAAGTGTACCAAGATGCTTAATCGGTGTCCTCAACCTCAAAAAAGCCCACCACCAAACGCCTCTGTGGCATTCTGTGGCTGCAGCACTGATCCTTGCTATTTCTGCTTCTTGTTGGTTGCTAGCATGACTCAGCTTTGTGGTTGTCTCAGCCACTCTTGCAAGAGATAAGGGACAGAATTATAATCCTGGAGGGCAAGCAGTTTCCTATGCCAACCTCAGCTCAATCTGCTTATGCTTTAGAAGCAAGTCCATCTTAAGATATAATTACAAAAAGAACCCCAAACAGCCACCCCCTCCCCGCATCACTAAAATGAAAGACAAAGCCTGAAAGCAAATCTTGAAGAGCAAGACAGAAGTCAGGATGCCTAACCTTTCCACTGACACAAACAAGCACTCACAGCTAGCAAAGGTCAGTGCCAGCCAGCAGTGCAAAGGTAGCTTGAATATCAAGCTATAGTTCACGAGCTGCCTATAGGCTAAGGTTACAGCACTTAAAAAATTACTGCTTGGTAGCAGTCAGTATTGATAAATGCAAATGCAGCAACTAAACACCACGACAGTCCCCAACGAAATCCAATTCTGACTCCAAGCAGACTTCTGCTCTAATGCTGCTTCTGGGCTGCTAAAGGTCACTGCTGAACATATGCCCCCCAAAAAAAATTCTCTTTGACCTAGTCAGGCTTCAATGCAGAACCCCAAAAGAAGCCCAAGTGCCATATTTTTTGTGATGCAGAGGAAATGGAATTTCTTCCTACATCATATTCTGCCTGTGCAATTCTAAGTCTATACAATTGCAAGGTAGGACAGAAAGCAAACCCTTGTTTTAAGAAGCCTATTTAACGAGCCAATGTGCAACCACTACATGCTGGTATACAGATTCTGCTGTGCTGAAGCAGGCTGTGAGAAGCCAGAAAAGTCAGCCTGGGTTTTCAGCTTGTGTTCATTGCCATTGCCTCTCACTGTTGAGCCCAATTCCAGCAAAATGGAGTCCCAACCTAAGTTTGGCCTCTACTAATAAGACTTCAACATAATAGACCTCTCCTTTCAGAGTGCACTCCTCACTTCCTCTTTTTCCTCTTACAGACAGGAAGCTTCAGACACTGACGTTGACATCTCCTTTGCCTACTGAGCATCAGCCAACACACAGAGTCAAACACCAGGTAATTCAAGCCTTGTTACACAGGCTGAGTCTTATTCAGCTGGATCTTGACACATCCAAGGGATCTGCTACTGACTAAAACAATATATACAAAGGCCCAGACATGTGACCAAATCACCATGCATCTGATAAGCTCTGACAGCTATTTGTGTGTGTCTTAGCAAATACAAGATAATGCGAATTACCTTTGCCCCAGTGAGGCTTAGCTAAAGGATGCAAATTTAGGACAGCTACTATGTTTCTGCTGATGTGGGGTAATTCAGTAAGCCACAGCGACTTATGATATGCTCAGACCCGCACGTTATTACCTTACGCTGTAGACCTTGCCATGGGGGTATTTTACTCTTCAAGTGTGACACCTATTCTCCCTCTCCTGAGTCTTAAGCAAGAGCATCCACAGGTCTATACAAAATTTCCTAGTCAATTTGGCTACTCTATTTCTATCTAGTCATGTGTCTAACAAGGAACAGTCAATGAAGTGACAAGTGCATGAGTATCCATTGAGGAAGATGTTTTTACTTGCAACCCCCCTCAGCTCTTGGAACAAACAAAACCACATTAAAAATCTGCCCTATCACACAAAATCATATTTTCAGAAAGCCCAATCCGAAATGGGGCTGATGCACCAGGCCCCTCAGCTGATTCAGATGCCAGGATTCAAACAGCTGTGCTCCAGAAAAGCCTGGAACTCTGTCAGACAATAGGTCTGGAAGGTGAGCATAGGGATGCTGCTGTGAGTTCCACTTCTGCAGGAGCAAGTCACTGCAGACACAGAGAGCTTGACAAGCTTCAGGTCACTCCCATCTGGGCTTCTCAGAGTTTGTCTGTAGAAATCCTAGATGAAGCAGTGAGCAGAAACAGCAGCACAGCACTTTCAATTTGAATAGAATAGAAAGTTTTAATCACTTGACTCTGCTACAAATGAATATGCATGTTTGTCTACTGTTTTCTTTTGCTTAACTCACACAGGTCAACCTACTTGCCTTTTATTTATCTCAATACCAGAGCAGCATCAAGCATTTTATACTGCATTGGCTTAGAAATACTCTTTATGGAAAAAATGTTTCATGCAGGTATCTAGATACCAATCTAACTCCTTAACTTTTAATGCTGTTCTAACTCCTCAACAGTATGCAATTATCAACCTCTCTCTTAGCCTGAATACATTTATAGATGAGTTGGAGCTACTGTCTGATAAAAGAACATGAGATTATGCTGACTTCAGGTTAAGATCCCTAGGGACACTAAAATCCAGAACCAAACATTTTACCTAGAGTGACCTGGTTCAGCACGAAGACAGCAAGTCTGTTCCCTCCCCCACTACTGCCTCTCACTTCCGTAATAAGGTCATTTTCATCACTACAAGGCAAGCTGTGAAATACAGTTTGTATATAAAACCACTATGCACCAGCAACTGCAGAGGTTTGAAAACATCTGCAGCACAAGACACAGAAAACTGGAGGGGGGGTAAAGGAGGGAGGAAAAGCGTTCTTAAAATTCCTATTAACAACCAACAGCTCAAAGCTGAACACACACCAGAAGCAAATTAAGAAAGATGAACCAATAAGAGCAGAGGCTATCAAACAAATTAAGATGACAGCTGAGTTTTCACTCCACAGAGTTGGGGGAGGATCAGAAGACAAAAAAATGACATAGGTAAATCTTGGCACTACTGAATATTTCTATGGCACTGGTGATGGGGAAAACTGTACACTGTATGAAGAATATATGGGTAGGAGCCCTTAACCAGACACACTTGAAATCCATTCCTAGAGTGAACGAGTTCCAGGTGCCATCTATTTAAAGACTGTATCAGTAATATTGACCATTATCAGAGAGCTTTCTCTATTTTCAAAGAGTACTAATTAATACTGTGACAATACTAGCTTTTGTCCATTTACAAGAGGAAAAAAAACACCCCAAAACCAGACTGCAGCCTTTTGACTTTAGATAACTCAAACACATATCCTCCAACCCCCAAAGCAACAGAGTATTGATAAGAAAATACATGCCTTCATTACTTTGATTTAAATGCCAACGAGATAATTGGGCTACGCTTCCTTACATACATTGCATATCCAAACTTTCATCATCTTGGGGAAAACGCAAACAGAAAGAATAAAGTAAGAGTCTGTCAAGTCATGCAAGGAGATCAGGAATTTATGACAACCCCATACATGTTAAAGCTTTTTAACAGAAAAGGCTGTTTTCCAATTTCCTGCTTCCCCCCTTCCTCCTTTGAAGTGTTTTATGCTGCTGAACATTGTCATTGCACATTAAAAACCCCAGATACAAAAGAGCCATTTGAGGCAATTCAGAATCTCCTGGCTCTATTTTAGAAATAGATATTCTGTGCTTGAACTGAAATTTGTTTTCTGAACTTTAGAAACAAGACTGCAGATATTAATTTTTAGCTTAGCCAAAAGTTTGTCATGGCTGGAAGTTTATACTCCAAACAAAAGCACCAAGATGCAGGTCAACAAGCCAGTGGTGTACCGTGTGATGCAAACCCCCCCATCCCCCAGTAAGCAATGTGAGAATTTCTTAGGGCAAGGGAACGAGTGTTGCTAAGGCTCTGGCATTCCAGCTTTGAGTGACAGTTGGACCTGGAGTTGGAGAACAGTAGCCCTGAGCTTGCCCCTCACCTTATTTGCCAGGACACCTCCATGGGCAGCCTGAGTAGGAGCCAGAGGACACAAGAGAGATTAATCACAAGGGTCAACCTCTGCCATGTGGGAAAGTAGTTTCATTTGCATGAAGAAATTTACCTTGTAAGAGTATAGGGTAACTGCAATAGAAGACAGACAGAAAAACAGAAGAAAAAAATTCTAAGCATGAAGAAGTGAATGTGAGAGAAAAGATTAATGTTGTGAGACTAGAAAATCCTGCTCTGAATAAAAAGAGACTAGTCTTGGGGGAGGGAGGAGAAGTAAGTGAAACAGCATGAAGTCAGTTCTCTTAAAGAGACATCTCCCATTAAATATGTTCTGTTTACTCAGCATCAGAAACATGGGGATGACAGGGGGTATTTACTGCTGTCCTTGAGGCAAAGAGCAGCATCAAAGACAACAGAACTATGGCCATTCAGTTTCACTGGAGACCTGTGCCATAAAAAAACCCACAATATCAAAACAGAAGAAGCCACAAGAAAGCCACAAGACATCTAGAACACCTGAAAGCCAAAACTTTCTGCTGGTCTAAGAGTTCCACCTGCAATGGAGTAAACAATCTGTGAAGCTTAAGTGCGTAGGAGTATGGCATACACAGCAGCCTGTTCAAGTAAGCATATTCATACAAATTATACAACCTGACACGGTACCAAGCTGAATCTGAACTAAAGCAAAGGCAGCAGCAGTGTGGGTGAGCAAAAGAAAAGTTAGTTGAATATAAAGTATATCCTCAGGCAACAACGACTTTTGAAAGCTCTCCTGGACCCCTCAGTGATCCCACCGACATAGTGACACCTACAAGCAGCTTCAGTTGCTAACTCCAAAAAGATGAGGTGTAAAGTTTCCCAGCCCAGATTAAAAACTAGTTTCAGTTGACTGTGCTGTCTGTCCCATTCCTGCCAACAGGACAGGGAAGCTCTCTCTTCACATATGGAAGAAATATTCAGCTGCTACTGAGGACACTGCTACTGTGAAGAACTTCTGTCCTCCATTTGCACACCACCATGCAACTCTGGAACCAATCCAGGTTGTACACACCTCATTTTGAAGGCATTTACAGGGTCCAAGATTGAGATAGATCTAACAGAACATCCACCACAACTTCAGTGAGCTGTCTGAGCAGCTACAGCCCACTGGCACAGAAAAGTCAGTAAAAAGCTCATCTTATGAGAGCAAGAACTTGCTCAGACACTACTGTGGGACCACAGAACAAACACCCACAGAACCCAGCACAAGTCTCACTGCCATCCAGCCTGGGTAGAAGGCATGCTCCAGCCTTATTCTCACCCCAGGAGACAGCACAAACACTCCTACCAAAACCACCATGAGACATACAGCCATGTTTCTCTCTCCTACAGTGAGGAGAGGAAAGGAAGCACGTCACAGCCAGCTTACAATCTCTACACTATTTTGTAGAGATCCGTTTCTCCTCATCTTGTACTGGGTAATGAGGTATGCATTGTGAGGATGGTATATCAGGATCCATTAAGATATTAACTCTGTTGGCACACAACGTATAAGCTGCTCCAAGACATGTGTTAAGGTTTTTCAGATTCAGAATATGCATAGTATATTCCTGAAAGCTGGGAAACCGCCTTGCCTGCACTTTCAGCAAGTTCCTCCCTTTACTCCATCAGTAACATTTAAGCCCATATGCCTTAAAGTAAAAGTGTAAAGAAGGGGGCGGTGGAGAAGGTGAGAGAATCTCTCAAACTGGAGAAGAGTCTGAAATGTTTCTCCTCAGTTCCCAAGGTATGAAAACAAAGGGAAGAGAAGTACTTGAAATACCTGTGAGAACACAGAAAGTGAACAAGCACCACCACACTGCCAATAAACTTTCTTAAAGTTTAAGCAGTTAGCAACTGTTTGCCCACAAAGAAGAAAAAGCAAATCTACAATTTGTTTTCATTCTGAAGACCCCCAACAACCACTTTTTTCCTCCCCAGAAACTAAGATACAATGGTGGGGGTTTTGCTGTAATTCTGTGAAGCAAGTGAGCAAACAAGTTTAAGATCAGATTGTTCTCTAACTTGCTCCACTAGTGAGATGGAATACCAGAGTCAGGTTGTCTTACAGATCCCAACCATTATGAGATTTACCTTCTTCACTATCTGAGGCACTGCTCTTCTCCGGAAGATTTTCATTCTCATTCAGGTCCAAGGACTTCTCAAAAGACCTGCTCCTGACTAGCTTAACAGATTTTCTTTCTGGAGATGGAAGAGGGCTCTTCTTCATTTGCTTCTCACTTGGGGACTCCTCCACCTGAAACAACCAAGAGAGAATGACCAGACACATCAGTAATCAAAGCCTATAAAAAAAAAGAAAGACACTAGAAAGTTACTTTCAAGGAAGAAACCCACATAAAGGAAGCCACAAGTTCTATCTGCTCAATTACCACCCAGTGAAGCACTAGTTTCTCTCTTGCTCCCTACCCCAGCCAACCTCCTCCCTCTTTATATCAAACTTTCACTTTACCCTGGTTAACAAGGGACAGACTTACTCATCTGTACTTTCATACCTAAAGCTGCCTCAAAAGGGACAGTGACTCCCCATTCAGGTCTTTGCACCCACCTGCATGGTTTAGTCTCCTTCCCTGCATCAATGCTAGTATTTATAAATCCATTAACTTAGACTATTTACTTTATAGATCAGATTTTTCCTGCCTGTTTAGAAAAGGATCCAACAGTCCTGGGGAGAAGCACAATGAAATAGGCAGGATTTCCCTTTTTCAGTAAGCCTTGATGATTCCAATTATATATCTGAACAGTGATCTTATTTTATAGGGCTCTACTACTATTTGACAAAAAAAGTTTTTAAAATACTGCTGCCTAGAGCCATCCTACCTATAAAAACTTACTTCTCAGAAACAAACCAGTGGATTGTCATTTACCATCTCCAATGTATATGCAGGACATACCCCAAAACATCAGTCACTGACTCAACAATGCAGCTCTTGACACTAAACCTTAGTAAATGGCTGCTAAGCTCACATGCCACTGAAAACTTCAAGGAATAATTTCTAGTGAGACTGTGTGCATAAGGTTTGTACACCCCAAAAGGCCACCAGAAAGGCTTAGCTACTAGCTACAAAACAGCTTTCATTCTAAACATCTCCTCAAAGCTCCAGTGAAACAGCTGGGATCAACAGTACTCCACCCCCCCACGTGCAGTAGAGCACAGACCATAATAAATAACATCAGGCCTCCTCAACTGAGTAGTTCCAATCCATCTGCAATGCCATCATCCCTAAAGATTATTCAGCACTTGCTCAAAACCCAAGAGCATCCTCTCCTTGAATAGTCATCATGTACTTCCTGTACTACTTGGCTTTTTTCAAAACAAAGACCATCTACTTTTTTGTGCAACTGAGGGCCATTAGCAGAAGGTGGGTGGCTGGAAAATAAGAGACAGGCATGAATCTGACTGCAGAATTAGCAGGCAAAAATACTCCCTCAAGGTCAAAGGAGGGAACACTGCATCAGAAAAGCAGACCAGTTAACAAAAGGAGCTACCATGCCTGAATCTGTACTCGGTCACAGAATGAGAACGAAGACAGAACCAGTACTTCCACACCGAAATACTCCATCCATACAGATGGGAGTCAGAAAGGAGCAGGTTGTGGTTAAGCAGTCTCAATGTTGACAGAGATGTAGCCCAAACACAAGGAACCCTCATAGCATTTTGATGAAGATTAGGGATCTGGTGAACAGGTGGAAGTCCCACCAACAGCATAAAAGCAGCCCCCACTATGCCATGGGCAGAGTGTGAAAATTAGGCTCAAGTTCAAAGCCTAGAGCAATAGCTTCTAAAAAAAAAATCCTTTGTGATGTCAGGGAAGAGGAGATTCATGCTGAGGCTTTTGGAGTAACTGATTAACTCAAACAGTTTTCCTGCCTGCCCCACCCCATCACCGCCCTCTCCCCCTCACCACCAAGGGTAACGTCAACTGGAATTAAAGACGTACAATTTCTTCCTTACGTACATTTGTAACCAAAGCTCTGTGCAAAGGCTTTTCAGGTTTGGTTTTTGGTTGGGGTTTTAACTGAATAGCAGGCTCCACGACTGGAAGGCTCTAAGGTCTCACTACAAGGGCTGGAGGGAAGAAGATGGTCGATTCATATAGGCAAAAAGGTAGTTCCCACCTTGTGATGGTCACTGCACTTGAGAAGCACAAGTGCCCTGACTGGTGTTACACACAGGCTTTCTTTCATCAACCACAGCCAGCTACCATCAATATTTTTTCCAAGAGAGGCCAAGTACCATTTCAGATCTCCCTCTGAAGAGAGCTTTGGGACTTACTTTGCCTAATCAGAGCAGCAAAGAGGAGGTTAAGCCTGTTTCTCTCCAGTCTTGGAAAGGTGATTAAATGTGTTGCGCCATCAGTGCCACGGTTTTTGCCAAATACATTTTTAAGCGCTACTGTCTCCTCCTATTGCCCCTGTGCTCCACATGCTGTAATCCTGGGGTGCTGGAGAGTGTGTTGACATTCCTGAGAAGTGCCAAGTGACACATACAGCTCAATACAATTATGTATTTCAGTTGCACTGAAACAGTAAAGCTGAACAGTTTAGCTACATGCATATTATCAGGACTGTGCTTTTAGACTATAACTACAGGATTTTTAAAAAGCAGTTTATTCGAGGGAGAATCCTAGCGGATACAGACCAAATCCCTTGGCAGTGCTGCTTACCAACATGCCCCATTAGATTTAGCACCTGCAAGAGACATCTCTGGGTGTGACACCCAGTAGGCAAACAAAACGCTTCTTTTCCAGGCAGAGCAATTATTTTTAAATGGCTTGATGTTGTGCAAATAAAGCTTTACAAGTCCAAACCAAGGCTGCCTGGGTAGTATCCTAAAGAGCCCAAATTCCAGCAGCACCCACAAGCCTGCCTTACAGCTCTCCAAAGATCTTTTTTATACTGTTAGGATTTCCATGAGGGACACCCATCAGCCGATTAACTAAAGCTTTTAACATTGGACAAACACCAATATTGTTTGCTGGGGTAGGAGTCTCTAGCCATTAACTTGGACTTCAGCAGAAGTATTTAAAGCCTGCTTAACCTCCTGATCAGTTTTAGCAAGTGACAAAAGCCAGAGGATTTATATGGTAATAGGCTTTTTACTACAAGTTCTCCTTTCTTCCCTCTCCAAATTTTCCAAAGCAGAAACATCCGTTAGATACCCAACTCCTGTGCAGTTTATAAAAAATGTTTTTAGCTCTCTATTTGCTTCTCCAAGATCTTTCCCTCAGGTTATCTATTAAGAGAAGAGGTCCATAACCTTTTAGGACTATAACTACACACAGGAGTCCCAGTGAACATGTGAGATGCTGCACAGACACCTCAGATACCCGTACTAATGAGCTTGCCCTCCCAAGCAGCCAACTGCATTCACAAATTCATACTTCATGAGTGAAACACCCATGCTTGTTCAATTTTATTACTCCAAGGTATTAAGTAGGAAAAAAGTTACTACATCAAGGGTGCTTTTCCCACCCTTCCTTCTGAAACACTGCCACAAACTTAAATAAAAAAGATGTTTCATATATTCACAACAGCAGACTAACTTTGCAGGCAAGGATAACACAGCATAACTACCTTCTAGTAAACCTAATTTATAGGAAAGGGAGAAGATGAGGCGTTTGGGTTTTGGTTTTTTTTTTTTTTTAACATCAAGCAGTGCAAGCAAGAAGCATTGGAAGTAAACAAAAGCAATACTTTAGTAAAGCACTTGCACAACAATGCACATGGTCCCTAGGAAGGTGGATACAATAGTTTGGTTGTGGTTTTGTGGTGGGGGTTGTTTGCTTGTTTGTGTTTGTGGTTTTTTGGTGTGGTTTGTTTTGGTTTTAAAATCGAAACTAGGACCAAGACATAAACCTCAGCATTCCTACCAGGTCATGCAGCGAATCCATGAGAAAACAATGCTGCAACTCACACCAACAATATTATCTTATGCAGAAGTTTGGTCACTTCCAAATTCAACAAATATTCCTGAAACCTGAAGATATTAATATCAAATTTCTGATGTGAAAGCCTCCTAGGCTAGTACGAATTCTCACAAGCTTCTTTAGAAGTGGTAATACCCATGCATCCTATGCTTACAGATACACCAAGTTAAGCACATATGCTTGTCAGCCACAGAGAACAAGAGAGGCTGTGTCAGCACTTACTCCAGGCAACGTGTGTCTATTGAGCGACGACTCTTCCGTTTGAAGTGTGGGTTCCCGAACTACACCAATCATTTTTGTTAGTTTTTCATCCCTTTCTCCAGAATCATCACAAATGCTGGATCTGTCCAAAGCAAAAAATGAAGACATCATTGGAGATATAAGTGCTGAAAAGTCTGAGAAAACATCGCATGTGATTTTTGCATTCAAACCATGGCTGCTCAGTTAATATTAAAAAATACCAACTGATTCTTCCTACATCCAGCACATCAATCTTGGGCAATTTTCTTCACCCAGACACCTTTCAGATAGATTCAGCTTCTTACCATAAGGTGGGTAAAAACAAGCACTGATGAATGAGAGAAAGTCAGTGGTGTGGTAAAAGAGCAGACAGAGAAGTTAGAAAAGGTTTTGGGAAAAAAATGTTTTAAGAAAGCTTGGGACATATTTTTTCCTGCATCCCTTACTTCAGAATTGCCATGCAGTGTGTATTTACTGGGGGGGGGGGGGGGGGGGGGGAACCCAAAACACTAAAACCCAGGAAATATTTAATGGGACATATCTTTTGAAACTTGCAGTGGACTTAAGACTTCTTTTTCTAACCAGCATACTCAAAGTAACTCAGAACTGAAGAGAGTCATAGATCACATCATTCAGTTTTGCAGAGCCATACTTACATACTGACACAAAAACTACACCCCATTATTAGACTGACACTGGTAGTTCATAAATTAGTTCACATTTGTTCCAAGAAATCAAGGCAAGCATTCAAAGAAATAATCCATATAGTTAAGATTATTCTAGTTTCCTTGTTCAAACTGAGCACACAAAAATAAGCTAAGACCTCAGACATCAGGGAGCAAAGCAAAGCATGTGTTTCGTTCTCCATCGAGGGGAGGAAAAGTGTCTGAACATCGTATATAGCTCCACTCCATTCAACTTTTCCATATTGTTGAAGGGCATACAAATCCTGACTAGACAGAATTATGAGAAAAGGTTGCTATTTAAGCCTTCCTGTTGATGTGCCCAAGCAGATCCCAGGAGAATAAGGTCATCCCATCTCCTTCCTCTAATTGCTCCTACTATTTTAGCCAACAAACACAATTGAGGTTTAATGCATGCTCAGTTCCTTCTACCCTTTTACTACAGGCTTAACCTTCCCTGTAAGGCTACAGCAGCACTTTGAAAAAGCAATTTTTAAGAAAGAAGATGCTACTTCTCCCTGACTATTTCAATAAACGTTGCAGCCTTCTCCTTACCGTGACTGTCCGTTGTCCTCAGATGACGAGTGGAAGCTCTCCATCTCCTCACTGTTCAGGCCCAGCTCAGAGCCATAGCTCTGGTGCACCAGCTGCCAGAATTCCTGCTTGGTCAGCCGCTGAAAGAAAGCGAGCTGGTCAAGAACTCTGGTATGGGACAGTAAGGCACAGGAGGGAAAACAGCAAGAAGTTTGAATTACGCCACAGCCTTTAACCTCAATTCTGACAAGGACTGAAAGCATTTCGGTATTAGATTTCAAGATTGGATTTCAGCATTTTGGGGAACTGTACTCCTGTCTACTACATATTTCCAACCCACTGCTGTTCAATCAATAACACTAGACACAAGAAAAACTTATTTCAAGAAGAAACACGTTGTGATCATTACTTGCTTCTTCACACATCACCAGTGTTTTCACAGAGATCTTCAAGGTAGCACCTGCTTGAATTTCACTCAATATGGCACAGCACCAGTAACAAGTAGACAACCAGGGACTCCCTCTTTGTTCTAGGACAAACTGCTT